>NW_027412088.1:48593040-49795540 GCF_047663935.1 Musca autumnalis
GAAGCAGATATTGGATGAACAATAAAGATACGTTTCCATCTTTATTTCGTAAGGAAATTGAAAGTGTGAAAGAATCAAAAAAACAGAGCCAAGGAAACAAAAAAATATCCAAATTGAGCTACAATCAACGTACGGCACCACTTCGAAGCCATTTAAGACAATGAAAAAATCGTCTCTTGGAACTTTGCCGAACGATTAATGAAGATTTCTGAAGCAGTTATAATGATCTTGATGGTGATTATTATCATTATGGGTGTAGAAGAAGAATAAGAAAAAATAGATTTGATTTTTTACAATTTTATTTACGAAATCACAACATGAAGCAAAGGAGGAAAAAAGAATACAATACGCGTCAAAACAACAACTACACCCAGTTTCAAAGATAGACAAAATTATCAAAAAAAAAATAATAAAACCAAACTGAAATGGAAATTGTAAACGGGTTGTGCCCACAAATTGTAAATTGTGGTCGTCGTCACTCTACTCCACTCTTGCCACATCGTAGTAAGACACACCGTCGCCGCCTGCAATCAAAACTACAGGCGGCAAACAAAATCCAACCAAACACGATTTCATTCATAATTTCATAAACAACCAAAACACACACCACACCATTTTTAAGTGGGTGCTAAGCTGCCTGCAAACAGAACAAGAAATTGTAAAACTATAAGCGTATAATTAGATGACTTGTGGATGGATGGACGGACATGTGGTCGAAAGACAGCCAAAGCGTTGTCATACATATGGCACAGATGTAGGCAGCAGCCGCCGAAACTGACATCGGTGTAAAAATGTTTGCTGACTCGCTGGCTGGCTGGTTGCTTTTGACTGCTTGGTGAACGGAAATAGGAATGTGCGAAAATGCTTGTGACGAAAATTATTTGTGTCTGCGCTTTTATTGTTGTTGTTATTTTGGGGGAAGTTTTAAGCACAGAAAATGGTGGCAATTCTATATGCTATTTTTGCTATAAGGAAACATGGCTCAGGAAATTGAGCCTTGAGTTTTTTCTACACTAAACCCATGTTTTGACAGAAGATATGGACGAGCTGGGCAAATATAAAGGTTATACGAGTACTTAGACCGGAATTATAAAGGCAGTCCTCATAATGACATACATTTGGAGAGGAAATCACGATTGACCCAAATGTCATCACAACCAACGGCGGCGAGTTCTCTTTCACACCGCATTGACCCGGTACCATACAAAAACCTTGTTCCGACCAGCGGTTGCCACCTCAGTGTACATACAATGTTTGTGTTTGTACCGTTTTTCTGTGTTGGGAGCAATTCTGCTTGCTCCGTATTTTCATGGCCCGTCGGGACAGAGGAACCTCCAGTATGGATGTGCTTAGTTTGTTTCATCCGCATCCACCACACTCAAGCTTCATTGAAATGTAATTAAGGTCTGGAGTCGGTGCATCTTCGGGGTTGCTTCGGACTCGTCCATGTGATGGACTACGACAGGTGCTATGTTGCAGCATGCTGCGTGAACTCGGATTCAAGTGAGTCGTTGTCATCAGAATAGGCGTTGAGATGTTACAACGTACTAAAGACGGACATCACCAGAAGTGGGAGTGTTACACCAGTCTGTTCACTACAGACCTATCTATATCGCTTTATCCTGGCATAATTGACCCGTCAGGCAGGGAATTGCTGATGTAAACAATTTAACCGCCAATAAATAGCTGTAAACTAGGTTACAGGCACAACAATAGCCTGTTTTTGGATGTTCATATCCGCCTAAACGGGTATACTGCTGGCTGAGCACTATGATAGCTCTAAGTTTTGCACGATCAATGAGGATGCCCCTATCAGAATTAGCGGAGAGTGCCATAGTTCGCCAGATATAATCATCGTGTCAGGGGTCTGACAAATGACGTCACCTAACAACCCGTCGTTTCTCTTGTAAAAAAACATATCCCTATAATCGCATCGATCAGTCCGATTTCATGACCACCGAACATCCATCAATCATGGGAAAGCTAATTGACAGAAGGGACTGCCTTGGCCATCTTCAGTGCTGCAGCCGCTCGCTATGTTACTATTTGTTGTCCATAGCAAAGTCTCTTGAGGCTTTACTCTCCCGCTGCGTCAATCGATCATTAGGATGGGTGTTTCGTAAGCAACTCATTACTACAACCTTACACGCCATCTCCACACATATCAATCGAGGACTCAATCAGAAAAAAAGCGAACGAAAAAGCAGGCAAAAGCCTTTGATAGTGTCAATCACTTCACAGTGTTTGTGGACATCCAGCAGACTAGCCTCCGGTCAGGTTTGAAGCGTTGGGCGATATCGTTATATGGGGGCTATACCAAGACATGGACCAATGTCCATAATTTTTGGTAGATAAGTTTCTTGGCCACTAGGAACCTTAAATACCAAATTATATTAATTCGGTCGGAAAATGTAGCAAAAAACGTTAAGATACCTCAAATCGGGCGGTACCGTTATATGGGGGCTATACCAAAACATGGACCTATATTGACAACTTTTGGTGGAGAAGTATTGTGACCAATAGGAACTTCAAAAACATATGTTACGTCGCATCAGATCTCTTCCTGCCGAGGAGGAACCACCACAGTTTACAATGGATGATGTTGCCAATGCCATCAGGAACGCTAAATCATCCAAAGCGTTGGGACCTGATGGAATCTCCATGGTAATGTTGAAGCAGCTGGATGAGCCGGGAGTGGAGTATCTCAGTAAAGTTCTCAACTTGTCGCTATCCACCCTCATTGTTCCCGAAGTCTGGAAAATGGGCAGGGTGGTCCCACTACGGAAGCCCGGCAAGGATGCCAGCAAGAAAAATTAATCGTACAGGCCGATCTCGCTTTTGTCGCCCGTAGCAAAGACCATTGAGGCCTTAGTCCTCCCCAGTATCAGTATCAAATTGCCGATCATCAGCATGGATGCCGTAAGCAGCACAGCACGACTACTGCGCTACACGCTATTACCTCATATATTTGTCAAGGGCTCAACCAGAGACGATCGTGCGATAGAGCTGTGATGGTGGCGCTTGACTTATCAAAATCCTTTGATACAGTCAGGCACTTCACGCTGTTTGAGGACATTGAGCAGACAACCCTCCGACCAAGCTTGAAACGTTGAATAGTCAATTATATGTGTGGACGCCAGTCGTACGTGAAATTCAGGAACAAGAAGTCCAAACCCCGTAGAGTGAAACAGGGAGTTCCCCAAGGTGGGGTAATATATCCGGAACTGTTTAACCTCTAACTCTCCTGTATTGCGCCCCCTCCAGACGGCATCGAGATCGTAACGTATTCGGATGATTGCACGATCCTGGCGTCAGGTACCTATCCTGATGACATCTGTGAGAGACTGAACTCCTATTTAACCGATCTTACCACCTTTTTCCATTCGAGGAATATGCAGATTTCCGCCACAAAATCAACAGCCACTCTGATCACCACATGGACAGCGCAGTTTGGAAGAGAATTGAATGTCGTGGTCGACGGTAGCAGAATTCCGACCACAAACTGCCCCATAATTTTAGGGGTCACATTCGACACTACTTTCACGACGTGCGCGCACGCCACAGCTATCTGCCACAAACTGAAAAGTAGGAACAAGGTCCTCAAGTCCCTAGCCGGCAGCACTTGGGGTGCACATAAAGAAACCTTGTTGACTACATATAACGCGATGGTTCGGTCTGTGGTAAGCTATGCGGCGCCAGTCTGGTCCCCGAATTGGAAAAAGGTTCAAACTTGCCAGAATGCCGCCCTGAGAACAGGAACAGGGTGCCTCCTCAAATCTTCAGTGGACCATCTGCATGAGGTGGCAAAGATTCTTCCAGTAAAGCAACACAATGAGATGCTTTCGTTGCAGTACCTGCTTGGATGTTACCGTGTGGGCCATCCCAATCACCATCTTGTGGGTAGGACCGGCACATTCAGGCAGATCAGGAAGGATATCCATGCTCTAGAGGGAGAGGTCCAACGATACAGGAGAGAACCCCTAGATCAACAAGCGTAACAAGCAGGCTTAAATAGTATTCACACGGATGCAGTTGCCAAGGCCTTAAGCAATTATAGTGTGAATAAAGTTCTCGAAATACATCCCCCCATCTATTGCAGCTGAGGAGCGTCAGCTGCCACGACAAACTAGAGTAGTTTTGCCTCAACTACCCTCGCGATATTGCAGTCGCCTAAATTCTTATTGGGCGGAAATCGACCGCGCCGTGCAAAACATCTGCCCAGTATGTGGCATGGGCCCGCACGACACAAAACACCTCTTCAACCGCCCAGCTAAACCTACTCATCAAACTCTAGTGGATCTGTGGTTACATCCCATCGGAGCAGCCACTTTCCTGGAACTGGAGATAGACCCAGAGCCAGATTGAACAGAAGAACGAACATACAAACATAATAACAAACACTGTTACAACAACAACAACATAGGAACCTTAAAATGTCAAATTACAGCAAAAGTTCGGTCAAGAAATACATCTAAAATTCTCAAAATAACGAAAATCGGGAGATACGCTTAGATGTGGCCTATACCAACAAGAGGAACTATATTGAAAATATTTAGTGAGAACGTTTTTTGACCACGGGGAATCTCAAATGTCAAATTATGGGTACTTCCGTCAAACAATGTAGCTAAAACATACAAAATAATGAAAATCGGAGGTACTAAAATACTCAAAATACCGATAAATTAGGAGGTACTGTTACATGGGGACTATACCAAAGCATGGACCTATGTTGACGATTTTTCGTGGAGAAGTTTCCTGACCACTGGGAACCTCAAATGTCAAATTAAATTAACATTTGTAGCTAAAATCCTAAAAATACCGAAAATCGGAAGTTACCGTTATATGGAGGATATATCAAAACATGGACGTATGTTGACGATTTTTGGTCGATAAGTTTCGTGATTACAGAGAACCTTAAAGGTTAAATTAAGTTCCGTTAAAAATTGTAGCTAAAATCCTCAAAATACCGAAAATCAGGAGGTACTGATATATGGGGACTATACTAAAACATGGACCTATCGTGACGATTTTTGGTGGAGAAGTTTCGTCACTACAGAGAACCTTAAAAGTCAAATTACAGCTAGTTTGGTTAAAAATTGCAGCTAAAATCCTCAAAATACCGAAAATCAGGAGGTACTGTTATGTGGGGACTATACCAAAACAAGAACCTATGCTGACGATTTTTAATGGAGAAGTTTCGTGGCTACACATAACCTTAAATGTTAAATTAAATTAGCATTTGTGGCTAAAATATAAAAAATACCGAAAATCGGAAGTTACCGTTATATGGAGGATATATCAAAACAATGAATTATGTTCACGATTTTTGGTGGATAAGTTTCGTGACCACAGAGAACCTTAAATGTCAAATTACAGCTAGTTCGGTTAAAAATTTTAGCTAAAATCCTAAAAATACCGAAAATCGGAAGTTACCGTTATATGGGGGATATATCAAAACATGGACCTATGTTGACGATTTTTGGTGGATAAGTTTCGTGACTACAGAGAACCTTTAATGCCAAACTACAGCTAGTTCGGTTAAAAATTGTAGCTAAAATCCTCAAAATACCGAAAATCAGGAGGTACTGTTATGTGGGGACTATACCAAAACAAGAACCTATGCTGACGATTTTTAATGAAGAAGTTTCGTGACTACACAGAATCTTAAATGTTAAATTAAATTAGCATTTGTGGCTAAAATATAAAAAATACCGAAAATCGGAAGTTACCGTTATATGGAGGATATATCAAAACATAGACCTAAGTTGACGATTTTTGGTGGATAAGTTTCCTGACTACAGAGAACCTTAAATATTAAATTATAGCTAGTTCGGTTAAAAATTGGAGCTAAAACCCTCAATATACCGAAAATCGTGAGCTACCGTTATATGGGGACTATACCAAAACAAGAACCTATGCTGACGATTTATGGTGGAGAAGTTTCGTGACTACAGAGAACCTTTAATGCCAAATTACAGCTAGTTCGGTTAAAAATTGTAGCTAAAATCCTCAAAATACAGAAAATCAGGAGGTGCTGTTATATGGAGGCTATATTAAAACGTTAACCGATATAGCCCATCACCGAACTTGAAGTGCCTGCAAACAAAAGACACATTTTCCCAAAATTTCATGAATATATATTCTCTATAGGGTAGCAAATGATCATCTCAATGCGTTACAAACGGAAAAAGCAAACTTAATATAGGTAGCCCTCATACTATGGAGGAGGGTATAAAAAGAGACTGTGACTTTTTCCGAAATGTTTTGTTTTTTTATTATTCTGTATTTCCTCTATCTTACTCATATTTTCGTATGCGAATATTTGACCTCACCACAAATCGTTGAAAAACAAAACAAAAAAAACATTTGTAAATTCTTAACCCAAAAAAATGCCGACAACAAAAATGTTAATTGCTTTGTAAATACTCTTTCGTTTGTGTTCAGTCTCGACAAAATTTCAAAACAATTTCCTACATATTCCCTTTGAAGTTTCCAAATGCTTCAATTTGCAGAATCTCTGGTTTGTCTCGTATCTCTATCTCTAAAACCGAAAAAACGTAAACCCTTGACTAACACCTGCTGTGGCTGTGCTGCTGTTGTTCCTGTTGTTGCCCATAAACAATGGAATGTCAGTCATATTACATTACCTATCTACCACCAAACAAAGTATTTTTCCTAATCTCCCTTTTTTGGGCAAGTTGTTTTTTTAGTTTTGTTACCTTTTTTACTATATTCTAACTTATAGTCCGTCAGTCGTTGTCTGCACCTGTTTACTTTAAGAAGGTAGGCAGAGAAACACAAATAAACCAAACAAAACACACACAACTATTTTGGTATGGCCGCAAAATTTCTTTATTCCTCCATTCATCATCAAGATGATCATCATCACCATTCTCAAATTATTGCCAACCAAGTACTTGGGTCTGTGTTATTCTGTCTACTACTTCTTATTCTTCATCATCTTCGTTGGTGTTTGGTGAAGTACTTTGTTACAGGTTACTAAGAACTCTAAAGGCCCAACACAAAAGTTTAGTTTATCTTATGCTTGCTTCTTTTGCAATGTTTATTTAAACTAAATATTCTGCTGAAAATTTTGGATAAACTAGTCAATGAAGAAATCTCAATTTTTTTTTCCATTGGAAGTTTATTATTGTTTTATTGGGCAACATTTTGTTTCGGACTTTTTGTTTTTTGGAACTAAACACTCAATAAATTATTTAGTGGCGTTTTGTGTTATATTGAGTGTAAAATTTTACTTATTTGAAATAGTGTCATATTAAACGAGTTTGTTTTGAAATAAAACTAACAAATCACAACCAAACCACATTTGCATCCACCCACACCTATTGCCGATGATACCAATTAAATACAGCTGCACATTTATTTACTTTTGGGGGCAACATCAAACAAATAAATGACCAAAAAACAGCAGGTTAAATAACTGCCCGGCAAATGTAAAAAAAAAACAAGTTAAAAAGAATCAGTAGGGATTGCCTCAATTGAGCCAAATTATACTACTGAAAGTCCCAATGAACACAGTCTATGCAAAAAAATAATCCTCCTTATATTGCAAGAGTTGAACCTGGGCGGGGACTTTGCAACCTTTGGGACAATTATCGGGAGAAAAAATTATAATTAGAGAACAAAAAGTACTAAACACTCTAGTGGACATATTGGTGTCAATATCTCAGGAAGTATTGGCTTAAAGGAGCAAAAAACAAGTTATAATGTTGAAACCACGATGACAGAAGAATTTCAACACGATCGTAGAAGTGTCTTTAAACTGGATTATATCGCCAAAGAGTTAAACTTTTGTGGAGGAGGAGGTACCAGAAGGAATGGACCGACACATTCCATCTTGAAACTGGATCTAATGATGGTAGTCAGTCCTGTTGATAGTTACCGTGCCAACCAGTCATTTTTATTTATTGCTGTGGGATTTTTTAAAGCTTTTCCCTCAGGAAGCATAAACTTGCCCACAAAAAATTATGTCGTTGTATTCAGAATCGACGAACATTTCAAAACAATACTCAAAATGCAATTAAGTGGCAACTTTTGTGAGAGAGGTCCGAAAGGTCTTGTCCGATATGGTCCATCTTAAAACAAGCATTTTGTTTGTGAGAGTTTTTACGATTTCCAAAGGTAGCTCCTTATCGCGCCCAACAAACATTTCAGTTAGTCACGTGAAATCGGCCGAAAATATGTTTATTACTTAACCGAATTCAATTACACATTCCAAATTTCATTGAAATCGGACATATATGGCGTATTTGGTTTGGTGCATACGTGAAATCGGCCGAAAATATATATGGGACCCAAATCCCAATCTGAACCGATTTCGATAAAATTTGGCAAATTTATTTCTAGACGGAATTATGTCATACATTCCAAATATCGTCGAAATGAAACAAATATAGTGTATTTGGTTTGGTGCATATCAGGTGAAAATTGGCCGAAAACATATCGACGCCTCCAAACAATAGTATGCTAAGTCGACTTAGCATGTTTTCAAGTTCTTTACATTTTTATATTTAACGTCCTTTTACTTAAATTCTGTCAAATTTTGGTAATGATCGGACAATCCGAACAGAAGTTATAAACAAATATTTCCTTAGCATAGTACTGAAGGTCAAATAAATTTCCAAACTTTAAGAGCTTGCCCTGCAAAACTCGCTTTTCAGAATTAGCAAACTATTGTTTGGAGGTGTCGAGCGTCCTTTAACTTAAATTCTGTCTAATTTTGGTAATGATCGGTCAATCCGAACAGAAGTTATAAACAAATATTGACTTAGCATAGTACTGAAGTTCAAAAAAATTTCCAAACTTTGAGAGCTTCTCCTGCAAAACTCACTTTTTAGACTTAGCATACTATTATTTGGAGGTGTCGATATATGGGAGCTATATCCAAATCTGAACCAATTTTGATATAATTTTGGCACATTTCTTTATAGACCGAATTCAGTCACACATTCAAAATTTTATTGAAATCGGACATATAACGTGTTTTGTGCAGCAAATACGAGAAATCGGCCGAATGACTTTTTTACAACCTCATATCCCTGTATCATAGCGTGATGAGTTTTGTCATAAGATTACATAAAATCATAATTATAAGGTGATTCGGTGAAAAAACCTCACGCACAAAATGATTTTAAAATTTGAATTTATCAAAATTATGGACAATTTTTTGAAGTCACTGTAAGCAGATATACAATTGAAAATAAACTTTAGGGTCACATGAGATAATTAAACTGACATAACATTTATTTCTCACTAATTTTCTTCAATTCTGAGAATCGTACAAATGTCGTAAACGCTTTTATTTAAAGATATAATTTTTTAACAAAAAAATCAAAAAATTAAAATTTTTTTAGTGGTTTGTACATGACCTTTTTCAATATTTGAATGAAATAAACATTATTATAGTTATTAGTAGGCTTATATTTATTCATTCGTGCAACAAAAAATAATTTTTGAAAAAAATTTTTTTCATTTCATACATATTTTCAAAAAATTATATTTTTAAAATCGATTTGTGCGTGAACTTTTTTTATATTTCAATGGAATAAACGATAGCGTAGTGATTATTAGGCAAAAGTTCATTCTCCCTGCTACAGGAAATAATTTTTGAGAAAAAATGTCAAAAAGGCATAACCCTAATATATATAGGAGCTATATGCAAATCTGAACCGATTTCGATAAATTTGGCACATTTGTTTCTAGACAAAATTCAGTCACACATTCCATATTTCTTGAAGTATTGAATCGATAGGGTCCATACTCGAACGTGATCTATTACGGTACCTCCCCCACAAAAGTTCGGAAATGTTCGCAAAATTCGTGCACACGATAACTCTTAAAGGAAGTAACCGATTTGGTCCATAGTTTGTACATCGTGAAATTTTTACCAGACTTAGAGGAGGTTCGAATATGGAATCAATCGGTCCACTCCTTCGGTTACCTACCACACAAAATTTCGGAAAAGTTCTGTTTAGGATCTGCTCTCGATTCGCTTTGATTTTTGTTGTAGCAACTTGTGTCCATTGCCCCCCATACGACCTGAAAGCCTGAAAGGTGCAAAAAACCCCTATGACACCGTGTGTAGTGGTTGGAGCGCAAGATAACTCTCGAACGGATCTGCCGATTCGGCCCAAAATGTGGCCTTCGTAATATTGTGCAAACTTAGTTTAAGTTCGAAGATAAACCATATCGGTACACTCATTCAGGTACCTCCCCACAAAAACTCAAAAATGTTCGGAAAAATTGTGCGCACGATAACTCTTGATGGGAGTGACCGATTTGGTCCATACTTTACACATCCTAATATATCTACCAGATATAGATCAGATACGAATAAGGACTATATTTGTCCCCCCCTCCCACACAAAATTTCGGATAAGTTCACTTTAAGACCTGCTCTCGAATAACTTTGATTTTTGTTGAAACGATTTGCATTCGCTACCTCTATTACGACGGTAAAAGTTTTTTCAGGGGCAAGTCCATATTTCTTGGGAAAACAGCCCGAAAGTGGTAAAAAAACCCCTATGTCACCATATGTGGCGGTCGGAGAGCACGATAACTCTCTAACTGTTCAACCGATTTGGTCCAACTTCTAAGATGGCCCATATCGGTCATCCCTAAGGGAGGTCCGTAGGTTAAAGTTTCTCTTCACATTGGCTGAGGGTATATATCTGTCGGCAAAGCCGACTGACACTTTTTTACTTGTTAAGGTTTAGCTTCATTATCCTACTAAAATGGCTGAAATTTGGTATTTAGTTATCGTTGGGTGTATAAAACTTTCCACCTGAAATTTGTTGGTATAAGTCGACGCATTCATATAGCCCCCATAGAACGGTACCTCCCGATATTCGGTATTTTGGAGGTTTTACCTTCATTATCCCACCAAAATGGCTGAAATTTGGTATTAAGTTATCGTTGGGTGTATAGAACTTTCCACCTGAAATTTGTTGGTATAGATTCACGCCTTCTTATAGCCCCCATACAACGGAACCTCCCGATATTCGGTATTTTGAAGGTTTTAGCTTAATTATCCCACCAAAATGGCTGAAATTTGGTATTTAGTTATCGTTTGGTGAATAGAACTTTCCACCTGAAATTTGTTGGTATAGGTTCACGCCTTGATATAGCCCCCACAGAACGGTACCTCCCGATATTCGGTATTTTGAAGGTTTTTGCTTCTGTATCCCACCAAAATGGTTGAAATTTGTTAATTAGTCTTCGTTGAGGATATAAAACGTTCCACCTGAAATTTGTTGGTATAGGTTCACGCCTTCATATAGCCCCCACAGAACGGTACCTCCCGATATTCGGTATTTTGAAGGTTTTTGCTTCTGTATCCCACCAAAATGGTTGAAATTTGGTAATTCGTCTTCGTTGAGGATATAAAAAATCGTTCCACCTGAAATTTGTTGGTATAGGTCCACGCCTTCATATAGCCCCCATAGAACGGTACCTACCGATATTCGGTATTTTGAAGGTTTTAGCTTCATTATCGCAGCAAAATAGTTGAAATTTGTTAATTAGTCTTCGTTGAGGATATAAAACATTCCACCTGAAATTTGTTGGTATAAGTCCACGTGTTCATATAGCCCCCATCAAACGGTACTCCCACATTTTCGGTATTTTGAAGGTTTTGGCCCCAATATGAACCCGAAATGGATGAAATTTGGCATTTCGTCTTTGTTTCAGTTAACAAATTCTACTCCTCCCAGGAATAGGCCTTGGTGCGGCGTCGGAGCTATGTACTTTCGTAGATGAAAGGAAACTAATAATCCATTCTCTTTCAATTTAATTTTGGTGGAGGGTATAAAAAGTTCGGTTCGGCCGAACTTAACGTTTTCTTACCTGTTTGTATTGTGAATTCCACGTGTAAGCACCTTCCATTTAAAGTTGGTTCAGGTGCACCGTGCTAGCTTTCAAATACGATATGCATTGATTATATTAAATTTGATATATTTATTAAAATTTGATATTTTAAAATCTTTCTTTTTACGGCAAGCTTATACTTTCATTGAATGTTTCAGATAACCTATTTCTTCGCTATAGTCGGCACAGCAAACCCTTTCAACAAAAACAATATTTCGTAGATGGCCATTTGATAACCAAACTCTTTAATATTTCTAAATCAAATTCCAAAAAGATATTTAGAAAATATATACCCAGCAAAAATAGACATTACCAAGTAATGACTTTATTCAGTAAATTTTGGCAGTATTAACAACGTACAAATTGACGTTAAAATTCATTATTTTTACATGGGATGTCATAGGATGGAAACACTTCCTTAAATATGTTTTTTAAATACATATTTAACCACATAGCAACATTTGAACAAATCTAAAGAACGTACGTTCTATTTTCAGAACAATTGAGGTGAATTTATATTCAAATTCAACCCACCAAATGTTTCTTGTTGTTCTTTTTTTATTTTGCTCTCTACTGGTTTTGATCACACGAACTTCTGATTTGTAGACAAACACGCTACATACTCGGCCACTCGTACGAACAGTTAGGGTTGTTTAAACACATACAAGTACATCGACATTTCCTCGTAAGTTTGTTAACAAAAAACTCCCATGGGGACGGTGAGCTTTGAACATACAACCCTAGGATTTGTAGTCGGATACACAAACTCTGTCCCACCGAACTCATTACTTAGTAAATACTTAGTAATGAGTAAAGTAAGTAGTTATATGTAAGTCATTATATATGTACTGCCTGATAATGCGGAGAGCAATGAGCTTTCATTACTCGGTAATGCATGTAGTATTTTTTAAATCATAAAAAAGACGCTCCTCCTTAGGCATCTTAAATCTTATTACATATACTAGAAGTTACGAACCATATTTGGCCTGTTCCAGTCCTTGAAGTATCTTACTTAGCTGGCCCATTACAGAACATTTGTTCTATAAGCCGAACTAAGAAAAGATCTCCAATTATCTCTATTTGTTGCTTCTCTCTCTCTCTCTCTCTCTCTCTCTCTTCGCTCTACTATTATTAATAACTTTTCCTTTCCTTTGAAAAGTTTTGCAAGTTTTTGTGTGCCAAAAAAGTCATTCTAAACTGGTTTTCCATTAGCATGTTCGCTTTAAATTTAAGCTTCTAATATTAAATGCGGTTTTCGTAACACTTCGTCCTTCCTTTATGATGAAAATAGGGACAATCCTGAAATTTGGGCACGTCTAAACTACAACATTCCCTTCATTGCCAATGGCTAATAGTTTCTGTAACGAAAGCTTGAAGAAATTAAAGACAAAAAGAATTACAAAGGAACACAAAACGACGACGACGACAAAAGGCCAAGATGGAATAATAATATAAATGTGACACATGTTTTTTCAAGATTTTCCGAGGATTTGGAAAGCATTAAACGGCGTTCATTCATGCAATTTGTGTACATATGTAATACTAAAATGAATAAAAAAATGGGTTGAACAAAAAAAAACTGTGTACAATAAAAGAGGGAGTTCCCTTATTTATGTATGAAAAGGAAGGAAATGTGAATGCTCAAACCTAAAAGTTTGCCGAATTTTGTTGTTGACTTTTTGTTGTTCTTGCTTTTTTTGGAAGATGTAATAAACATAATTTATTTCATTTGCCTTTTGGCTGGCCATCAAGTGAGCTAGCAGCAGCATAATAAAATAAAAGCTATGAACATGTTAAAATACGATTACTGCTCTTCCCATTCTCCTGTCATTCCCCATATCTGCCACTGCCACTGCTGGCCATTCCCTGTTTTATGGTTAGATTTCTTCTACAAAAATACGCGCTCATTGTTTTTTTAGGTGTTTTCCTTTAGCTATTTTTAGATTTCCTCCATTCCATTTCGTAGTTTTGTGTTTTCAGGGAATCAACAAATCAGAAACACATGTTCATCACTTTGCGTTGCGCTGCTGCTGATGTTAGTTTTCTTTTGGCTAAAATTATAGTTTTTGTTTTGTTTGGCCGGTGTTGTTTGCGTTGTTTCCATCTTTAGTGGCTTTAATATTTTGTGCTATAAATATTTGAAATTTTTTTCGTTTCACTTCATTAAAGAATAAGAAAATAATCTTTAGGGCGACGGAGTGGTGCAGCTTTCAAGCATAATAATCTTATCATTTTTATCTAGCTACAAAACAAATGTTATTAACAAATATTTGTTCGCTGTGATTCGCTCAGGGTTAAGGCAATGATTTTTTTCTTGTGGAATTTAGATAAACTTTATCTTAGAGAAGAAGAGAAAAAATGCAAATTTGCAATAGAAAGGGCACTTGGCTAGCTTATGTTTCCTTCGAATAAAATTATGCCTTAACTATTACAGTTTTTTAGGCTGAGGATATATAATTGAAAGCAAAAAAGTCGACTTTCCAGTTAAAAGTATACTTTCGATTTTTTCCGCCAACTTAATGTCGACTATAATCGTCTTTGTAATCCGATTTTATGGCTTATTGATAAATATTGGTGCCTTGAGAGGGTGTCATCAATGTCCTATGTTCTATGAAAAATCTTTATCTTTACTAACATCTAAAATCGCTCATGGAAAATAGACTTCGATTGTCCACTTTTTCAGCAACCTCCACCACAAACGTTCAAAATCTTTCTCTAAAATTGAGCACGTTTACTCTGGAATAGAGTAACCATTTGAAGCAAACATTGCACCAAGTAGTATTTCTACCAAACTTAGATCAGTTGCGGAAACTTCCCACAAAAATTCCAAATTCCAAAACGGTAAGATTTGTTTCGACGTAAGCCAATTCATCCTGAGATTATTACCCAACAACTTTAAAAACGTCTGCCGGCACCAAGTAAAATAGCTCAACTCGTATGTAATCGTGATGAGTATCCGAATTGCCCGAAACTTTACCCATCGACAATTTTTTTTCCAAAGATAGATCACGTTAGAGGATCACCTTCGGATACTTCCCTCACAAAATTTCTAAATTTCTCTTAAGAGCAAGCTGTTCGAAGATAGTTTTGAAATTTTTACGGAAGATATTGCTTATTATTATATTATCGAGGACAAATCCACGCGGCAAGTCAAAACATCCTAAGATAATGACCCAAAAGCTGCAAATATTCTTCCGGAAAGGCTCTAAAGAAGCACCATTTCTTCCGGAAATGTTCTAATGAAGCACCCTTTCGTTTGGAAAGATTCTAAAGAAGTACCCTTTCTTCCGGAAAGTGTCTATAGAATAGGGTGTTTTCCGGAAAGGCTCTATAGAAGCACAATTTCTTCCGGAGAGGCCCTTAGGAAGCACCCTTTCTACAGGAAAGGTACCAAAGCTCTATAGAAGCACTCTTTCTTCCTGAAAGGCTCTAAAGAAATACCCTTTCTACCGGAAAGGCTATAAAGAAGCATCTTTTCTACCGGAGAGGCTATAAAGAAGCATTCTTTCTACCGGAGAGGCTCTAAAGAAGTACCATTACTTCCGGAATGTCTCTAAAGAAGCACCCTTCTTTCCAGAAAGGTTCTAAAGAAATACCCTTTATTTCGGAAAGATTCTAGAGGAGCACCCTTCCTTCAAGGAAGGCTCTATAGAAACACCCTTTCAACCGAAAAGGCACTAAAGAAGCTCCATTTATTCCGGAAAGGCGATAAAGAAGCACCGTTTCTTCCGGAAAGGCGATAAAGAAGCACCGTTTCTTCCGGAAATGTTCTACTGAAGCACCGTTTCTTTTGGAAAGATTCCAAAGAAGTACCCTTTCTTCCGGAAAGTGTCTATGGAACCACTCTTTCTTCCGGAAGGGCTCTATAGAAGCACAATTTCTTCCGGAAAGGCTCTTAGGAAGCACAATTTCTTCCGGAAAGGCTCTTAGGAAGCACCCTTTCTACAGGAAAGGCACCAAAGCAGCACCCTTTCTTCCGGAAAGGCTCTAAAGGAGCACCCTTCCTTCCAGAAAGGCTCTAAAGAAATACACTTTCTTTCGGAAAGATTCTAGAGGAGAACCCTTCCTTCCAGAAAGGCTCAATAGAAGCACCATTTCTTCCTGAAAGGCTCTAAAGAAATACCCTTTCTTCCGTAAAGGCTCTAAAGAAGCATCCTTTCAACCGGAAAGGCTCTAAAGAAGCACCATTTCTTCCGGAAAAGCTCTAAAGTAGCACCCTTCCTTCCAGAAAGGCTCTAAAGAAATACCCTTTCTTTCGGAAAGATTCTAGAGGAGCACCCTTCCTTCCAGAAAGGCTCTATAGAAACACCCTTTATTCCGGAGAGGCTCTATAGAAGCACCCCTTCTTCCGGAAGGGCTCTAAAAAAGCATCCTTTTTACCGGAAAGGATCTAAAGAAGCACCATTTCTTCCGAAAAATCTCTAAAGAAATACCCTTTCTTTCGGAAAGGCTCTAAAGAAATACCCTTTCTTCCGGAAAGGCCCTAAAGAGGCATCCTTTTTACCGGAAAGGCTCTAAAGAAGCACCATTTCTTCCGGAATGGCTCTAAAGAAGCATCCTTTCTTCCGGAAATGCTCTAAGAAGCACCTTTTTTAACAAAAAGGCTCTAAAGAAGCTCCCTTTCCTCCAGAAAGGCTTTAAAGAAGCACCGTTTCTTCCGGAAAGGTTCTAATGAAGCACCCTTTCTTTCGGAATGATTCTAAAGAAGTACCCTTTCTTCCGGAAAGGGTCTATAGGAACACCCTTTCTTCCGGAAAGGCTCTATAGAAGCACATTTTCTTTCGGAAAGGCTCTATGGAAGCCCCCTTTCCTCCGGAAATGCTCTATTGAAGCAACATTTCTTCCGGAAAGAGTCTATAAAAGCACCGTCTCTTTCAGAAAGGCTCTATAGAAAGACCATTTTTTCCGAAAATGTATACCGAAGCACCTTTTCTTTCAGAAATTAACATCTCTCAAGGACAATGAAGTGGTCTTCTCAAAAAAGTCAGAGGTGTCTTCCTCATATGGAAACGGAAAGCTTCTGAATCGTTCGTAACAGAGTACAAAATGTAGTTCTAATTTGCAGTTTTCGTAGCTTCACTTTCAGATCGTATTTATTGGTTGGCAATGAATCTCTAACAATATCTTTCTCTCTCTCCCTCTCTCTCTCTCTCTCTCCGTCTCTTTCAGATAGTCAATATGTATGAAGCAATTCCTAGCTTTCAGCTATCCATACAATTGGCACAATTAAAACTATTGGATTTAAATTTACCAAAAGAAGAAAAATCTGAAAATTGTTTGCTTAGCTGCAGTTTGAGGTAGTTCGAGAATTGTTTTAAAATTGTTACCGAAGGTACTCCCTGTGGTTCTCGTTGGCAAATCCATGCTTCCTGACATAATGGTCCAAAAGCTGCAAAACCCTTCCTGCACCAACTAAACTGATGCTGGACACGATAACTTACGATATGTGTATCCGATTTGGCCGAAAATTTCCTGATTGAAGCCTATTGGCCCTTGAAAATGTTCCTTTCTTTAAAAATTCCCATTTTAAAAAGTCGTTTGGCCCTTGAAAAATCATCTTTTAAAACAGTTGTTGTTGTTGTTGTTGTAGCAACGCATATATGTTCGTTCATGTATTATTTCAGTTATCAAGTTCCTCTGTATCCAGACTCAAGAATTCTGCAACCTGGACTGGTTGCGTCCATAAAGAATGAGGAGACAGGTGAGTGGGGTTAGCTGGGCAGTTGAATAAATGCAGAGTATCGTGGGGTCCCAATCCACATGCTGGGCATATGTTGGGTATCGTGGCGTCAATTCTGGCCCAATACGAATTGAGGCGGCTGCATCGTCCGGATCTTAACTGAGCTAAAACCACTCGTGTTTGCCTTGGCAGCTGTCGTTCTTCTGCTGCGATGGATGGGGGATGGTTTCCAAGTACGGCATTCACACTGTATCTTCGTACTGCTTGCGCAACCATGTTGGTGTGAATGCGATTCAAGCCTGCCTGATAGGCTCGTTGATCTAGCGGTTCTCTTTTATACCTTTGGACCTCTCTCTCTAGATCATGAAGGTCTCTCCTGACGTGCCTGGGTGGGGGCGCCTGTCCATTAAATCGTGACAGGGATGCTCACTGCGGTAACACCCAAGCAGGTACTGCATCGACAACATCTTATTGTGCTGACGCACCGGTAAAACCTTCGCCTCCTCATGAAGATGGTCCACTGGTGTCATGAGGAGGCACCCTGTTGCAGTCCTCAGGGCGGCATTCTGGCAGGTTTGAATCTTCTTCCACTGCGATGCGCTAACCTTTGCGGACCACGCTGGCGCCGCATACCTTACCACAGACCGGCCTATTGCATTGTAGGTGGTCAACAAGGTTTCTTTATCAGCACCCCAAGTGCTGCCGGCCAGCGACTTGAGAACCTTGTTCCTACTTCTGATCTTATTGCAAATAGCTGTGGCATGCGCGGACGACTTGAACATGCTATCGAACGTTACACCCAGTATTTTAGGGTAGTTAGTGGTCGGAATCAGTGCACCATCGACCAATATGTTCAGTGGGAGCCTCAGCTCAGCAGTCTATGTGGTGAACAGCGTGGCTGTGGATTTAGCGGCGGATATTTTCATATTCCTCAGATGGAAGAACTACACTAGGTCAGCTATGTAGACATTTAAAACAGTGGAAGGCATTGTTGCTCACAAGAGAGACTATGTACTCTAAGTGAGCGTAAATTGGTTATCGCTCATAGCCTGTGTAGATGCTAACACGTTGTGAGCATCAACAAATTTACGCTCATTGAGAGCACAAGGGAGACCCAAAAAATTTCTCTGCCTTACTCTGTTTTAAAATCCAGGTCCTTAGAAAATCCTTTGGAAATCCAGAACCTTCCTTTGAAAATGGACGCTTTGAAGTCTATTGGCCATTGAAAAATATTCTTTGTAAATTTAATTGGGTGCCACCGTAGTGCAATGGTATGCACGCCCGCCTTGCACGCAGAAGGTCGGGGGCGTTCAGTGGCAAAATACCCCTCAGTAATGTTTGCGACATTTCCTGAGTATTTCAGCCTTGAAAAATTTCTCCACAAGTGGTGTCTTAAGACACGCCCCGTTCGGAGTCGGCGATAAACAGTAGGTCCCTTATCATTGAACTAAATATGAATCGGGTTACACTCATTGATATAAGCGAAGTCTCCCTCGACCCGTATGGGAAGTTGTGGAACAATGTTTATACCCTCAGCCTTTAGGCTAGAAAGGGTATATACACTTTCATACGGGTAAAATGTGCCTCATCGAAATAATGGTTTTAAACCCCAAGTATGTTTGGACGAAATGTGTTTCAGACAATTTGGAGTTGATTTAGCAATGTCCGTCCGTATGTCTTTCTGGCTGGCTGGTGCGCACGATAACTCTCGAACGGATGAACCGATTCGCTTCAAATTTTGGCTTTAGTAATATTTTGTCCAAACTTAGTTTAAGTTCGAAGATGAGCTATATCGGTCCACTCCTTCCGGTACCTCCCCCACAAATGTTCCAAAATTTTCGGAAAATTTGTGGGCACGATAACTTTTGAAGGGAGTAACCGATTTAGTCCATACTTTGCACATCGCTAAATTTCTACCAGACTTAGATGAGGTTCCAATATGGACTCAATCGGCCCACTCCTTCGGATACCTCCCACACAAAATTTCGGATATGTTCGGTATAGGACCTGTTCTCGAATTGATTTTTGTTGCAACAACTTGTATTCACCTCCCCCCATACGACGGTACAAGTTTCATCAGGGGAAAGTCCATACTACCTGAGAAAATGACCGGAAAGGTGCAAAAAGCCCCTATGACATCTTGTGTAGTGGTTGGAACGCAAGATAACTCTCAAAGGGATCTGCCGATTCTATCCAAAACTTGGCCTTCGTAATATTTTATCAAAACATAGTTTAAATTCGAAGATGGGCTATATCGGTCCACTCTTTCAGGTGCCTCCCCCACAAAACTTCAAAAATGTTCGGAAAAATTTTGCGCGCGATAACTCTTAAAGGGAGTGACCGATGTAATCCATACTTTGCACATCCTAATATATCTACCAGATATAGATGAGGTTCGAATATGGACTATATTTGTCTACTCCTTCTGTTACCTCTCACACAAAATTTCGGATAAGTTCACTTTAAGACCTGCTCTCGAATCTCTTTGATTTTTGTTGAAGCGATTTGCATTCGCTACCTCCATTACGACGGTAAAAGTTTTTCAGGGGCAAGTCCATATTTCTTGGGAAAACAGCCCGACATGTGTAAAAACCCCCTATGTCACCATATGTGGCGGTCGAAGAACACGATAACTCTCGAACTGTTCAACCGATTTGGTCCAACATTTGGTCTTCGTCATATTATATCCAAACTTAGTTTCATAGGCAATACCGGTCCACAACTTTCGGTACTTCTCCCCAATATATAAAAAATTTCACTAAAATTCTAGGACGATATCACTTGAATGGGGCAACCAATTTGGTCCAAACTTTGGATCTCCTAATATTTTATCAAAATTTAGTTTAACTTCTAAAATGGCCCATATCGGTCCTCCCCAAGGGTACCTGCCCTACATTTGTGTCTTAGAGCGGTTAATTTTTGTCGTCAAGTTCAAATGTCCAAAAAGGACCACAAAATTCTGAAGAGACCTTAAATACATTCGATCTGTACGGAGGTAAAAGTTTCGCTTCACATTGGCTGAGGTTATATATCTGTCGGCAGAGCCGACTGACACTTTTTTACTTGTTTTGTTTAATTTAAGTCCTTGAAGTCTACTAATCCTTGAAAAAATATTGCTTGAAAATCCAAGCTCCGAAGTCTACGAATTTTCTGTGCAATTCGATTCTTGCTGATACCATAATGCGCCGAAAGTGTTTCATCTGTTGCTAGAATTAAAATTTAGAACAAATGTCAAAAATTGTATACATTTCGTTTACTATTGTTTACCTTTTGTATGCGTTGTTCGAAGATGAAGTCTATTGGGCAACTCCTTCCGGTAGGTAATTCCCTCACAAAAGTTCAACATTTTTCGCTTGAGTGCAGTTAAGGTCTGTTCGAGGGTTGCATGGATATTTTCATCTGATTATGATTACTACGATATAATTTTTGTGGTGGGCAAGTCCATACTCCCAAATGCCACATTGACACAAAAGCTCTAAAAAATTTCTACTTTGACCAACTAAAATGACTGGTGGTCACGACATAACTATCAAAAGACATTACTCTCAATATTAAATCCAATTCCATGTCATTCCTCTACCTCCATCGCAAAATGTCAGCACTTTGGAGTTTCATTAAGGACACTTCTCGGATCGTATTGACATTTTAATGGTGGCCTATGTGATCATGACTACAACATCATATATAATTTTGCTACGGGAAGCCAATACTTCTAGAGACATGGGTCCCGAAATGTCCCCATATTTATGGCACCACACTAAAGTTTTTATGTGGGGTTTGTGTTCTTCGTTAAAAAGCAATAATTTCAATCTCCATATTTCTCTTGATTATGGCAGGAATATTTCAAAATCTCCGTGGATGTAATATACCTGCAATATTAGAACAATTATTTCTGGTAATTTATGTGACCCAATTTATAGATTTACCTATAAAATTTTTGCCAGCTGCAGCAACAAAACCAGAAAATGGCAACATGCAATTTTCTTTATTTTCACATCAAAATAACCACCACTGAGTTTCGTATCTGTAGATAAATAAACCTAAAAAATTATATCATTTCATTCCATAAAGTACCGTGTCATAAAGATCGCTTATTTCCATATAAAATACTTGATGGTCCTCAAATTCTATGTTATTCCACCAAAATATCCATTTATAAAACCATTCTCCTTTACCATTCCTTATTTACTTCAATTAGACATTGACTTTAGTACCTGAAGATAAACCCAGAAAATGTATATTATTTCATTTCATGAAGTAGTTGTCATCAGGAACATTTATTTCCATATAAAATGCCTAATTTTGTCCTTACATTCTTCTATGCTATGCCTAAAAGCACAAGCTTAAAGGTACGACGACATAACACACAAAAACCCAACCTTGATTCATAAATTGTCTACAAAAATAATTCAACATAAAGACCAGAGGCAAAAGAAGAGTTTTTTGTTAGCATTGCCACAACCAACAACATTATCTTAATGTACTATGCTGCCTGCCTGGGAGAAAAAGGAAGGAGTTCATCACACAGAAGAGGATTTAGGGAATAAAAATAAAGCAATTGCAAAACATCATAACAGTAAAATTATGTATAAAAGGGCGTAATAGCAAAACACGCACACACAGAGAAACCCTCAAAAAATCACAGGGAGTCTTCTTTGCGTTTCAAAAACGCTATCAGCCCAACATCTTGTTATGTTGTTGATTTTTTTGCATAAAAAATTCTTATCATTTTGAAAATCATTTGTATTCGTTAGGAAATACATTCCTCAGGCATAGAGATTTATAAAAACCATATCGTTGTTGTTATTGTTTAAAAAAGAACTACTCCTTTTTTGTTTGAGGAAACCTGTTTCTGCCATCAGACAATAATAATAAAAACAACAACAACGACAATAACAACAAAACTCCATAAACAAAACGCAACTACTCCAAAAATCTACAGCCAAAAACTGCGCAAGTACAAACTCCCAAAAATAAAAATACCATAATGAGTTTTTAGAGTTCCATACAACATTCCTTGCTTCGGTACGATGCTAACGAAACTGTTCGTATATAAGTAGATACTTGTAATAAGGGTTAAAAGTGGAGTTTTTTTTTTGCAAATACTGCAGCTAAGGGAACAACAAACTTTTCCTGTCTGTTGATATGTCCTTTCTTTGAAAATTTGTTAATAATCATATCAATATGGAATTTTGTAAAATTTCAAAAATTAATAATCCGCATTCAGGGAAAAATTCTTTGAAAATCCACGATTTAAAGTCTTTTTGGCCCTTGAAAATAGCCTTTACCGATGGCGAAACATGCATGTCACATAGTGGTGGGTGTGTGGGTTCGAATCGTCGGCTTTCCTTTTTCACTTGCATTATAGATCATAAAGCTCGATTAAATAATAATAAAAAAATTAATCTTAAAAAATGATCTTCACCTAAAAAGGCAAAAATTTTCAAAAATCAAAGTGATTCGATAGCAGGTCTTAAAGTGAATTTATCCGAAATTTTGTGTGGAGGTTTTTTGAACTTTCAGGCTATTTTATCAGGAAGTATAGACTTGTCCCTGATGAAACTTGTACCCTCGTATGGGGGACAGTGAAACCAAGGCGATTCGAGAGCAGTTCCTAAACTGAACATTTCCGAAATTTTATGTGGGAGGTACCCGAAGGAGTTTACCGATTGAGTCCATATTGGAACCTCATCTAAGTCTGGTAGAAGTTTTACGATGTGCAAAGTATGGACCAAATCGGTTACACCCTTCAAGAGTTATCGTGGGCACAAATCTTCCGAACATTTTTGAACTTTTATGGGTGAGGTACCGGAAGGAGTGGACCGATATAATCCATCTTCGAACTTGAACAGAGTTTGGACAAAATATTACGAAAGCCAAATTTTGGATCGAATCGATTGATCCGTTCGAGAGTTCCAGCCAGACGGACGGACATTGCTCAATCGACTCCAAATTGTCTGAAACACATTTCGTCCAAACATACTTGGGGTCTAAAACCATTATTTCGTTGAGGCACATTTTGCCCGTATGAAAGTGTATATGGTAAATTTCAAAATTCCTTTACAATTCCATCGAAAAAATATTAAACAATTTTTTTACAAGCACATTCACGATTTTTGGTACATGGTTTAAGAAAAAAATCGTGGTTTCAAATCTGTTCGCGTTCACAAAATTGGATGCTGCGCCCAAAAGTTATGGGGGGTTTTATTCCATTATAAAGAAACAATATTAAAAAATTCCCTTTGTGTTGTAATACCAAAATGTGTATATAATTCGATAACAACATTTAATATCTATCCGTAGACGCCTAAATATTTGCTAAATTTATTTTCATTTTCGCGGAAAATCAAAAAATAATGAAGGAATCTTGGAGTAAATTTTATTTATTCTAACTAAGAGTCCATAAAAATCTCTAAAAAATAAATTAAAAAACGTACAGAATCTAGACAATGTCCAGAAAAATGTGAGACCAAAATTTTATAGATTAGGATTTTAAATTGCGTATTGCAGCTACAACAAAAGACAAAAGTTTATTGTTGGAACATTATTTCAAGAATATTTTTTTGGTTTAATACGAAAAATTTGAGAACATTTTTTGGGAGTTATTCTACTATTTCGCTAAATTTCCAAACAAAACCTGAATTATTTTGCTAAAACCTCTTCAAGGAAAATAGTTTATCATCGTGAAAGTATATTTGCTTAGTGTGATAAACAATAGAATTAGGAAATAAAGAGCTATATTGATATTACAATCAAAGAAAAAACATAAAAGTTAAAAACCGTATAACGCGCGAAATAGTTATAATCAGTTGAGGCGCATGTGCTTTTCGCATAGAGCGAGTGCATCTCTGTCAATATGTTTGCGTTTTTCCATGTTTCATTCAGCGCCCAAAGTGTGCCATCAGTTGCATCTTACTACACCAAAATGCTTCATGTGGGTAAAAATAACGCGATGTTCATATGATTATAAGGCGCATCCGATTTCAGTGACCCCCTGTTAAAAATACGTCAATAAGAAAATTTTTATACAGATTCGTCAAGAACCGCGGATGTGCTACCTGATTCTAGTTTTGGTTAAATACGAATACTACTCCCGAATCTCTATAATATATGGCACACCTTTTTGACAAATATTATAATCGCGTATAAAGGATTCCATTTATGTAAACATTTTTAAGGGAAATCGCGGTTTAGTATGCGGATTAGTCAAAATAAAATTTAGCTTATTTTCCTATTTTCAGGGTATCTATATCAGCGGTTTTAGTGGATGGATTCGATCGCGGTAGGGCTCATTAAATCCGGCGCGGAAAAAAACTAAAATCACGCGGGGTTCAAGGGTACCTGAGTCACAGTTGTAAATTTTGAAGCCAAAAAATAGGTTTTTGAAGAAAATTTACGCACCAAAAATTCGACTTTGGACTCTTATTACTAGGGAGCTGTACAGAGCACACTCATGAGATATACATCAAACGACGTGGAATCACGAGTTCTACAATCCAATAAATAGTTTGGGAAATTATCTGGTTGCGCCCTCCAATTATAAGAAAAATTCAAAAAACCCAGATTTCAAAACTTCAAAATGTCAGCATCGATTTTAGGGGGATGCAGTGTATATATCGAAAAGTCATACATTAGAACCATGTTGCACAAGGGGTATTCTTCAATTCTTTCTTTGGGCTCAGGTCTGAAATTTTCGTGGTTTGACCAGAAATCAAGAAAGAACACAAAAAAACTTGTAAACTTCAACACATTTTTACACATTTTTTAATATTACCACCAACACAGCTTCCACATAAATTATTTGTTATGGTTCATTTTACGCGACCCCGGCTAAAACACTTCAATTAATATAAATATATTCATATTATATAAAATATATTGACAGTTCGCGACTTATTAAATGGTGAACCTCAACTTCAACGATTGTAAAACATTTTTGAATATTACCATATACCATCGTTAGCATAAATGCTGAGGGTATAAAAATCGAAATTTAAAATTTTTTGATTATTGATTTGATTTTCATTTTTTGGTGGGCAAGTCCATTCTTTGCAGACTACTGGTTCTTGAAATATGTTCTATGAATATCCACATCTTGGAAAAAAAATCGTTGAAAATCTATGCCTTGAAGTCTTTTAGTAAAGCAAAAATAATCTTTGAAAATCCAGGTGCTGCATTCGAAAATTCCCAGTTTGAAGCCTATTGGCCCTTGAAAAATGTTGTGTGAAAATCCAGGTCCCTAGAAAATCTTTTGGAAATCTACGTTTGAAGTTAATTGGTACTTGAAAAATATTCTTTGCGAATCCAGGCCTTTCTTTGAAAATGTACCCTTTGAAGTCTGGTCCTTTATAAAATACTAGCAAAATGCCCGCTACTTCGTACGCGGAAAATACAATAAACAAATAATATGGTGAACATTAAAAATGTTGATGTACTAATATCTATTTGAATTTATATTTAATTTCATTTAAGTCTGTTGGTACACGTTTTGTTCGAATTTCAAAGAAGACCCCTATACTTCAACTGCTGTCTAAATTTTATTCACATTTTTATCCACATTTTCCAATCAAATTTTGTGATATCAAAATGTGGAAAACTTTTATTCTAAACCTGTTATTTTATTTTAGGCCTTTTTATTCTCAGAATGTAAGAACCTTCTTGTAAAAAATTAGCCGCATAGATCTACCTTTTCAAATGAACTTACTGCTTTTTGATTTCAGTACATTATTTAGAAACCGAATTCGTGTTAACATAAAAACAATAGTACACTATTCAGTACAATTTTTAAAATCCAGGACCTTAGCTCAAATTGTACAGTTTTAGCTCTACTTGTTACATGTAGAAACCTTTCATACATTTAAAGGCAGATTTTAATAAACATTCTGATCCAATCTACACAGCGATCCTCATAACAAATTTCATTTATCGATTCACTCAATACCAGTGCTTCACTATTTAGTATTATTTAATACTTTTAATACACGTATTGTACGACCACCTCTAACAATGAACCTGACAAATAAATAATAAATCGGAATTCCACTTCTATTTCTAAGACCAATACCAAATTTATTGCAATTTTGTAGTTTTTACACACTAAATATATAATTCCAACTTCATTGCTACACCCAACGTCAAATTTAATATCATTTAGTACATTTCGTATTTCTCAATAAATCAGCCAGCCCTCAGCCTAATTTCAGAATTTGTATGCAGTTAAAAAAATCCTTATTTAGACACCAACACAGCAATTCGAAATTCCGCCCATATCCTTTCATGCAACACCAAACTGGTACCAAATTTAGTACTTGTAATATGTAAAAATTTCAAAAATTATTTCCTTATATCCAAAACTATATCCCAATCGCGATTTAGTATTTTTCGTATACATAAGTACGAAATTCCAAAACATCCTCTCTACCTTCACTCTAAACGCCAACTGCTATACTAATACCGAATTTCACAATTTCAGCTGTACCCCTTTACATAATAACAATTTAAACAAATTCGGTGCCATAAAGTAATTTTCGTACACTTATTGTACGTACATCCCCAACAACATCCATATCTCAACCCTACACACCAATAGCGGATTCCTCCTCTATTTCTAATACCATTAATACTTTTTGTATGAAAGTACGAATTTCCAAAACCACCTGAAACCTACACTTCAACAGTAATCTTAATTTAGATAGATAGTTATCTGCAAGAGTAATTCCGAATTTCAGGATACCACCTCTATCCGTTCACCCAAATCTAAATTGTACCAAATTTAGAGCCATTTAGTACTTTTAGTAACCATAAGTACGAACTTTAAAAACTATCTCAGTCCTACACTCCAACAGTAATCTAAGTTCCAAATTTCAGGATTCCAGCTCTCTCCTTTCACCAAAATCCAAATTATACTATATTAAGTACCATTTAGCACTTTTGTATTTTTCACAGAATAGGAACGAATTTCCAAAACCACCCCAAACCTACACTCACAGTAATCTTAATTTCAAATATCAGGATTCCAGCACTCTCCGTTCACCCAAATCTTAATTGTACCAAGTTTAGTACCATTCACTACTTTCCATACCCATAATTTCCAAAACTACCTCAATCCTACACTCCATATGTAATCTTTATTATAGATTTCAGGATTCCAGCTCTATCGGTTGCTCGAAAACCAAATTATACCAAACTTAGTACTTTCCATACTCATAAGTACGAATTTTCAAAACTACCTCAATCCTACACTTCATAAGTAATCTTAATTCCTAATTTCATCATTTCAGCTCTATCCGTTCACCTTAATTTAAATTGTACAAAATGTAGTACCATTTAGTACTTTCCGTACCAATTAGTACGAATTTCCAAAATTACCTCAATCCTACACCCCAAAGATATTCCTAATTCCAATTTTAGGATTCCAGCTCTATCCGTTCACCCAAATCTAAATTCAGTACCATTTAGTACTTTTCGTACCAACTAAGTACGAATTTCCAAAACTTCCTCAATCCTACAGTCCAAGAGTAATCTTAATTCCAAATTGCAGGATTTCAGCTCTATTCGTACCAAATTTAGTATCATTTAGTACTTTCCGTACCCAAAGGTACGAATTTTGAAAATTACCTCAATCCTACACTCCAAAGATAATCTTAATTCCAAATATCAGGATTACAGCTTTATCCTTTCACCCAAAACCAAATGGTACCAAATTTAGCACCATTTAATACTTTCCGTACCCATAAGTACGAAATTGCTGGGTTCCAGCTCTATCCGTTCATCCAAATCCAAATTGTACCAAATTTAGTACCATTTAGTACTTTTCGTAAACATAAGTACTAATACTATTCCATATATCAATCGTACACTTCAACAGTTATCTTAATTCCAAATTTCAAGTTTCCATCTCTATTCGTTCACCCTGTACAAAATTTAGTACCATTTAGAACTTGTCTTACACATAAGTATGAATTTCGAAAACTACCCCCATATCGCAATCCTATACTCCGTCAGTAATCTTTATTCCAAATTTCAGGCTTCTAGCTCTATCAGTTCACCCAAATCCAAGTTGTACTAAATTTAAAACCATTTAGTACTTTTCGTACACATAAGTACGAATTTCCAAAACTACCCCCATATCTCAATCCTACACTCCGTCAGTAATCTTAATTCCAAATTTCAGGTTTCCAGCTCTATCCTTTCACCTAAATCCAAATTGTACTAAATTTAGTACCATTTAGTACTATTCGTACACATGAGTACTAATTTCACAAACCATTTACTTTTATAAACACCACTTCCCAACCTTCATTTCCATACCAAATTCCAAGTTTCTAGCTAAATCCGTTCAAAATATACAATTGGTACTAAATTCAGTACTTTTCGTACACTTAGAGTTCGAATTTCCCAAAACCTTTTTGTACATCTTTCTAACTCTCCATCAGTTACCCTCATTCCAAATTTCAGAATTCTAGCTCTTCCCGTTTGCCTAATACAAAGGGTACCATATTTAGTACCTTTTAGTACTTTTCGTACCCTTCCAGTTCGAATTTCCAAAAACCCAGCCTTATCTCACCCCTACACACCGACAGCAACCCGCAGTCAAAATTTCGGCTTTCTAGCTTCAGCGGTTTCGTCTGGGCAATGATATGTCAGTCACTCACTCACTCACTGAGCTCTTTTATATATATAGATTATTTATTATTTATTATAATTTCCGGATTCCAGCGCTTTTTCTCCATACAAATGCAATTTATACCAAATTTAGTATTTTCCGTACTTATAAGTACGAATTTCAGAATTACCTCAATCCTACACTTCAAAAGTAGTTGTAATTCCAAAGTTCAGTATTCCATCTCTATGCGTTAACTCACATCCAAATTGTACCAAATTTAGTACGTTTCGTACCCATAAGTACGAATTTCCAAAACTTCCTCAATCCTACACTGCAACAGTAACCTTAATTCGAAATTTCAGGATTCCAACTCTATCCGTTCACCCAAATATAAATTGTACCAAATTTAGTACATTTAGTACTTTCCGTTCCCATAAATATGAATTTTCAAAACTACCTCAATCCTATACTCCATCAGTAACCTTAATTCGAAATTTCAGGTTTCCATGTCTATCTAAATCCAAATTGCACCAAATTTGGTACAATTTAGTACTTTTCGTACACATAAGTATGAATTTCCAAAACTACCTCAATCCTACACTCCATAAGTAATCTTATTTCCAAATTTCAGGATTCCAACTCTATCCGTTCACCCAAATATAAATTGTACCAAATTTAGTACATTTAGTACTTTCCGTTCCCATAAGTATGAATTTCCAAAAATACCTCAATCCTACACTCCATCAGTAACCTTAATTCGAAATTTCAGGATTCCAACTCTATCCGTTCAACTAAATTTAAATTGTACCAAATTTAGTACCATTTAGTACTTTCCGTACCCATAAGTATAAATTTCCAAGACTAACTCAATCCTACACTCCAAAAGTAATTAAATTCCAAATTTCAGGATTCCAGCTCTATCCGTTCACCCAAATTCAATTTGTACCAAATTTAGTACCGTTTACTACTTTTCGTACCCATAAGTAAGAATTTTCAAAACTACCTCAATCCTTCACTCCATCAGTAATCTTAATTCCAAATTTCAGGTTTCCATGTCTATCTAAATCCAAATTGTACTAAATTTGGTACTATTTAGTACTTTTCGTACACATAAGTATGAATTTTTAAAAGTACACCCATATCTCAATCGTACGCTTCAACGGTAATCCAAATTTCAGGTTTTCAGCTCTATCCGTTCACCCAAATCCAAATTGTACCAAATTTAGTACCATTTAGTACTACTCGTACACATAAGTACGAACTTCAAAAATAATTTCCTTATATCAACACCACTTCCCAACCTTGATTTCCATACCAAATATGAACATTGTAGCTATATCCGCTCAAAATATACAATTGGTACCAAATTTAGTAACTTTTCGTACACTTATAAGTCGAATTTCCAAAAACCCTTTGGTATATCTTTCTAAATCTCCATCAGTTACCCTCATTCCAAATTTCAGAATTCTAGCTCTTCCCGTTTGCATAATACAAAGGGTACCATATTTAGTACCTTTTAGTACTTTTCGTACACTTCTAGGTCGAATTTCCAAAAACCCAGCCTTATCTCACCCCTACACACCGACAGCAACTCACAGTCAAAATTTCAGCTTTCTAGCTTCAGCGGTTTCGTCTGGGCGATGATATGTCAGTCACTCAGTAACTCAGTCACTCACTCACTCACTAAGCTCTTTTATATATATAGATTCTTTTAATATACAATTATTGAAATTTTAATCGAAAGTACTCTCTGTGATTCTGATAACAATGATATAATGACGATAACTATCGAAAGGAGTGACTGACTTTGGACCAACCATTTTCACATCATAATATATCTCTCAAAAAAATTCAAGTTCGAAGATGAACTACAGAATTTCAAAAAATTTGGGAATTTAAGGGTTTTCATTTATTATACCCTACACCACTATGTGGTTTATATATTTATTATTATTATATTTTTTTTTTTGTGTGCAAGTCCGTTCTTTGAAGTCGTCTGGTTCTTGGTTATTTATTTTTTATACCCTCCACCATAGGATGGGGGTATATTAAGTTTGTTATTCCGTTTGTAACTACTCGAAATAATCATAGTAGACCCCACAAACTATATATATTTTTGATCAGCGTGCAATTCTACATCGATATAGCCATGTCCGTCCGTCTGTCCGTCTGTGGAAAACACTCTAGGGGGGTCCGAACGGAAATCTATTATTTGTACGTAGGACTTTTGGTATTGAAAACGGGCTATGTAGGTCCACGCTTTCGTATAGCCGCCATACAAAATGACGCGTGACGCGTCCTCGTTTTACGGAATTTTAAACTATTTGTCCCATTTTACAACCGATTTGGTTGGAATTTGGTATTTTGTGTCTCCAGAAGCCAAAAAACATTCCTACCAAAGTTGGTTTATATACATAGGTCCACATTTTGGTATATCACCCATATAACGCCTCATATAAAGTACGCGTCATTTTAATATATTTTAAATGTATTAGTCCCATTTGACAACAGAATCGGTTGTTACTTTGTATATTGTGTTTCCAGAGGCTAAGAAATATTTCTACCATAAAATGGTAGATATATAGCCCACATAGGATACAGCCCCCATAGGACGATATCTCCCGATTTTCGGTATTTTGAAGGTTTTGGCCTCATTATCACACCGAGATGGCTGAAATTTGGTATTTAATTTGGTATTTATTTTCGTTGGGGGTATAAAACTTTCCCCCAGAAATTTGTAGGTATGGGTCCACGCCATCATATAGCCCCCATAGAACGGTACCTTCCGATTTTCGGTATTTTGAAGGTTGTGGCCACATTAATCCACGAAATGGCTGAAATTTGTGGTGGAGGGTATAAAAAGTTCGGCCAGACCGAACTTAACGCTTTTCCTACTTTTTTTTTTGAGTATCCACGTCCTTGATAACAAGTAAAAAAGTGTCAGTCGGTTTTGCGGACAGATATATACCCTCAGCCAATGTGAAGTAAAGCTTTCACCTACGGACAGATCGAATGTATTTAAGGTTCTTCAGAATTTTGTGGCCCTTTTTGGGCATTTGAACTTGCCGACAAAAGTGTGGATTAGGAATTAACTGCACTAAGACACAAATGTTGAACCTTTGTGGGCGAGGTACCCTTAGGGAGAACCGATATGGGCTATTTTAGAAGATAAACTACATTTTGACAAAATATTAGGAGATCCAAAGTTTTTGGACCAAATTGGTTGCTCCATTCAAGTGATATCGTCCTAGCATTTTAGTGACATTTTTTAATATTGGGGAGAAGTATCGGAAGTTGTGGACCGGTATTGCCCCATGAAACTATGTTTGGATATAATATGACGAAGACTAAATGTTGGACCAACTCATTTGAACAGTTCGAGAATTATCGTGTTCTCCGACAGCCACATATGGTGACATATGGATTTTGTACATCTTTTGGGCTGTTTTCCTAAGAAATATGGACTTGCCCCTGAAAAAGCTTTTACCGTCGTAATGGAGGTAGCGAATGCAAATCGCTTCAACAAAAATCAAAGTAATTCGAGAGCAGGTCTTAAAGTGAACTTATCCGAAATTAGGTGTGAGAGGCACCTGAAGGAGTACACAAATATAGTCAATATTCGAACCTGATCTATATCTGGTAGATATATTAGGATGTGCAAAGAATGGATTATATCGGTCACTCCCTTCGAGAGTTATCGTGCGCAAAATTTTTCGGAACATTTTTGAACTTTTGTGGGGGATGTACCTGAAGTAGTGGACCGATATGGCTTATATTCGAATTAAAATTATGTTTGGACAAAATATTACTAAGGCCAAATTTTGGACCGAATCGGCAGATCCGTTCGAGAGTTATCTTGCACTCCATCCACTACACACGGTTTTATAGGAGCTTTTTGCATCTTTCAGGCTATTTTCTCAGGAAGTATAGACTTGCCCCTGATGAAACTTGTACCCTCGTACTTGTTGCAACAAAGATCAAAGCGATTCGGGAGCAGGTCCTAATCTGAACTTATCCGAAATTTTGTGTGGGAGGTACCCGAAGGAGTGGACCGATTGAGTCCATTTTGGAGCCTCATCTAAGTTTAGTAGAAATTTCACGATGTGCAAAGTATGGATCAAATCGGGCGCACAAATTTTCCGAACATGTTCGAACTTTTGTGGGGGAGGTACCGGAAGGAGTGGACCGATATAGCCCATCTTCGAACTTTAATTAAGTTTGGGCTAAACATTACGAAGTGCGAAATTTGGTAAGATTCGGTTGATTCGTTCTAGAGTTATGGTGCGCCAGCCAGACAGACGGACTGACAGGGTTAAATCGATCCCAAAATGTCTGAAAGTAATTTCGTCCAAACATTCTTTGGGCCTAAAGCCATTATTTCAATCAGGCACATTTTTAGTCGTATATACCCTCTTTAGTCTAAAGGCTGAGAGTATAAAAATCCACGTCCTTGAAAAATATTATTTGAAAATTTACAGCTGAAAAATGACCGGCCAATACTTTTTTTTTGAAAATCGAACTCCTTGGAAAATTTTCTTTGAAAAAATATAATGAAAAAAAAAAAAAATAAAATAATAATTTACGATTGAAAAAATCCACTGGTCCTTGACAAATATTCTTTGAAATCTAGCATGGATATTTCCGTAAAAATATTCTTTAAAATATACGAAAATAATTTTAACATGCACATCTATCAAGAAAAAATTCTTTGATGTCTACTGTCTTTGAAACATATTCTTTGAAATCCAAGCTTTGAAGTCTAGTGACCAATATTTTCTTTTCTTTCTACTTTTTTTTTCGAAAATCGAAGTCCTTGGAAAATATTCTTTGAAAATCCACATCCTTGAAAAAAATATAAATAATAAAAAAATAAAAATAATAATTTACGATTGAAAAAATCCACTGGTCCTTGACAAATATTCTTTGAAATCTAGCATGGAATATGTCCTTAAAAATATTCTTTAAAATATGCGCTAGTCCTTGAAAATATTTATTTTTACATGCACGTCCTTCAAAAAAAAAAAACAACAACAAAACAAATATTTCTTTGAAGTCTACTGTCCTTGAAAAATATTATTTGAAATCCAAGCTTTGAAGTATAGTGGCCAATATTTTTTTTTTTTTTTTTGAAAATCGAAGTCCTTGGAAAATATTATTTGAAAATCCACATCCTTGAAAAAATATAAATAATAAAAAAATAAAAATAATAATTTTTGATTGAAAAAAATCCACTGGTCCTTGACAAATATTCTTTGAAATCTACCATGGAATATTTCCTTAAAAATATTCTTTAAAATAAACGCTAGTCCTTGAAAATATTTTTTTACATGTACGTCCTTTAAAAAATGTGTCAACTACACCAATAAACCAGCCATAATCATTGTTATCTTGCAATAATACCAGTTGGCCGGAGTTTTTTGGAACATTGGGGCAATTTTAGAGAGATGTATGAAGAGTAAACTCATAACGTTACATCAAAGACAACTAAAAACGTTAGCGCAGAAATGTGTATAAAAGAGTGGACCTAAATATTATGACGTTTCGGGGTCCATATTTCGGGACAGGGTAACATCTACAACCCGTAAAAATTTCAACATGATCCGAGAAGTGCCCTTCAACTGGATTAAAAGCCAAATGCGCGAATGAACCGAGGCATGGACCATCTTGGAAGTCATACCTTTTGATAGTAATAGGTCAACCAAACAACTATACTGAAACAGTCCTTAACTGCACTTAAGCCAAAATCTGACCCGTAGGATTTTTTTGAGCTTTTAGGCGTTTTGGACTTGCCGACGAATAACATTATTTCTCGGTAAATATGACAGCTAGGACTTCCTTTAATGAAAGTTTCTAAATGATCCTCGAACAACATTTAAACCAGGGTCTACGAGTCGGAGTCGAGCAATTTTGCTGGAGTCGGAGACTGAGTCGAAAAAATAACTCGACTCCGTCAATGTAAGATTCGACAGAAACAGTATTGATATGTTCGAATGTATTCGAACGAATGCCCTTTCAAATTGATATGTAAGGAAAAACTAACACATTAGCCTATATAGGCCAAAATATAGGAACAAATAAAAATGTTGTGCACATTTTATTCATTTTTAGTGGTATAGGAATTCACTCTCGGATTCGACTCGGAGTCGGAGTCGTGAAAAAAACTCGCCTGTAGTCGGAGTCGAGCCAAAAATCCTCGACTCCAAAGCCCTGATTTAAACATAAGCGAAAATATTTGAACTTTTGTAAGGGAGGTTCCGGAAGAAGTTGTCCGATATAGTACATTTTCGAACTTGATTTGAAAGAAATTTTATAATATGTAATGTTTGGACCAATGTCAGTCACTCCTTTCAATATTCATCGTGTAACCAGTCATTTTAGTTGGTCGCTTTTAGACCATTACGTCAGAAAGCATGGACATGTCCACGAAAAAAATTATATCATTTTAAACAGAATTTGAAGATAATCTACCTTTGATGAACACTTCAAAACAATCCTCAAAGAGTTCCTAAACTTCACTTAAGAGAAAAATTTAAAATTTTGTGATTAAAATACCAGGATAACACTATGCAACACTGAAAATGCAAACAACTTCTAGTATGCATTTTTTGAAAGTACATATTTAGACTACAAAAACCCTAGTAGGGTTTTGTCCTGTCAGATCCAGTTCGGATTTTGTGTCCTCATCTAAACCGGGCTAAAACTACACTTTTTTGCATTTATCAGTCCTTTATCTCAGAAACGAATAGAAATTTGGCCTTGCTGTCTTTGCCAATATTGTAGCCCTAAACTGGTAGAACTTATCTTTTGAACAGACCACATAGGAGAAACTTCATCTAGGGTGCGAAATGTACAAAAATTATGGCATTTTTGCATATATTTTGAAATTTGAGGCAATAAATGTAGTTTTTCGGTTTCATTATTTCTCCAAATATATTCTTGTACTTATCTACAAATTTGACTCAGAGGTCAGAAGAAGATTTGCATTGGTTTCGGAGATATAGCTCCGAATTTCTTTAAAAACTCAATATTTAACCATCTTTAGATGGGGCCATAAAATCCGAGCTGGATCTGACATAACAAAACGCAACTAGGGTTTGCTGTCGTTTGGGTCTGTACTTTAAAAAAATCCTCAGTTTGGTTTCAATTCGTAACAATTATCCATAAGTTCCTGCAAGCTCAAGATCGCAACATAATTCGCTATGCGAGTTTCACACCAGAAATTTAAGAGAACATGGTAACTGTTGAATGTCCTACAAGTATAGTGATTATTTTAAACTCTGATTTCAATTCATAAAAAAATTTCGACTCTTTGCAATTACGAATTGGCGAAAGGTTATTGCACCAATAGGCAGGTGCAATCTAATCGTAATATTGCAAAGTTTCAGAAAAAATAAAAACTTACAAATACTGTAGCAATCGAGGTGCTGATCCACATCCAACATTGTTTCCATTTCCAAATAATGATTTGGCTAATTTAACACAATACGGTTATTTCATAAACCAAATTGTTCCAATTTGTAAAACAAAGGGGTTACTGACATAAAATGCATTTTTGATGCATGCCAAACCAAATTGCAAAGCAATTGTTTTTGGTAAGCAAAAAACGAATGGAAAGAACGACACACGTTATTGCATTGTAATTAGCTCACTTTGCAGAATTGCAGGCAGCCGCCAAATAATCAAAATCAGGATGACAAAGGACAATGACGAGCAAAAACCATCCCTTTTATTTCATGCGTCTCGCTTTTGAAAATCATCAGCAGTAAAACGTTTTTGAATAATTGAAAAAAGATGCATTTGTCCGCTTGGTGAGGTGGTGATGGATGGATGGTGTTAAAAGCCTAGAATTACTTAAAATATAATTTCTTTCTTCCCTTTCAAGAAACCTCAAGTGGTACTTACATGCACTTTTTGACAGTTGTTGTCAAAAATACTCAATACAGATATTTTTAGCTTTTGTTGACAAATTCTACCCGAACTTTTATCCTTGCCGCGCAATAAAATGTTGGAAATATTAAAGAATCACAATGTTGGACGTGATAGAGGAGAGATGCTTTGTGATAACTTTGTTCAACTGGTTTGATTTGGCTGTTATCAAACTCTCGCAACAACAAAAACTGCATAATTAAGCGTTTCCTCCCTTAATTTCATGGGTATTGTGTTCCAGTCTCAGTGTGATCCGGCTGGTGGTCATTCATTCATTCCAATGTGAATTTATGCATGTGTATGTGTGGGGGTTTGTTTCCCAGAATACGCGCAATTTGTTTTATTAGAAGGTGGTTGATGTTGTTAATAAATTTCGCGCTATTTTTTCAAATGAAATTGCAAGCAAAAAGATACTTTGTCTTATAAAAGGCAAAAGAACTATCTTCTTATCTCACCAGAAAATGACAAATCAACATTTAATTGACACTTGGCACTTCTTATAAGAGAGACTTAAATGAAGTTGAGATTTGACAACTCAACGGTTTTTGTTTGTTTGATTATTCGATATGTTTGTTTGTTGTTATTGTTATTTTTGTTTTCATTTAAACTGTTTCCCTTTAGTCTAGCAACGCGGCGACACAACAAAAACAACCCCCAATATGAGTGGAGTTGACAATGAGTGGAAAGATAAGGGTAAAGAGAGGGAGAAAAGGGGGAGAACACCAGCCGTTTTTGTTGTTATTCCATGAGAGAGGAGTTTCAATGCGAATTGATTGTTGTTGTTGTTTAAGGACAAAACTCTCTTTGTTTATATTCGCCAAAAAAAGGTAAAGGCAAGAAGTACCCAATATATGGAAAATGCTGAAGATGGGTGATGGAAGGAGGGAAATTGGAGTTTCCCTATTTTACTGTTTCGCCTGTGTTTCGTACTTCGCTTTTAATTGTTTTCTTGTTTTTGTTATTGTTATTATTGTATACACACTGAAAATTTTGTTTGGGATATTCATGCACTTTAACTCACTTTAACTATGTACATACTTCGGCGGTCACTCAGGAAGAACAAACGAACATAAACCTTTTTATTTGCTTGCTTTTTTATATTTCTTGGGAGTTTAAAACAGGATTTCAATGTCTGACCCACTCCACTGCAATATACTAGCACTTATTCACAACTCTTTAATTTGAAGACACAATTTCTTCCTTTATTGCAAATTATTCATTTTGTAGTTTAATTTCTAATAAGAAAATATGGAGAATTTTAGAATTTTAATAATTTTCTTTAAGACTTTCCAAATTAAAATTTTGCAACACTGTCAGTTCGTTTTGAAAAACATTACTCTCTGTAATAGAGAATAATAAATGAAGTTGAGCCAATGGGGGAATACTCCACTCACACAATCGAAAATGAGATTGAACTTCAACAATAAACAAAACAAACATTTTAAATTTTTTAATTTCCTTTTATTCTCAACGGCATGGATTTGTTTTTAAATTTACAGTTATCCTTATCCCATTAAAAGCACAAAATAAAACTGCAACATTTTCTTTCGTTTTCATATAATTTGTTAACTTACATTCACTCTTTTATTATTTTGATTTTCTAATTCACTTGCAATTCGTTTGGGGTTTTTTATGTTCAAACTAAAATTTATTTTTATTTATAATTTTTTATCCATTTTTGTTTTATTGCAATTTAAAAAATTGAATATTTGTTGTTTGTTATTTTATAATTAGTTTGATTTTTATTTCGACGGGGCTACTCGATTACTTTGTCGCGACGCTCTTTATTTCTACTTTTTCCTCAATAAGTTAAAACAGAACTAAACGAAGTTGCGTTGAAATTGAGAAAAATTATCCAGCAATGAATACCAAATATCTGTTAAATTGGGTATCGTGGAGTGTGTTAAGTTACTGTAGCTACGTAACGCACGTAACGTATGGCTATCGTATTTGAGTCTATGGTGTGTTAAGCGGCCCATACACTATCAAAAGCTTTACGTGCCTGAGGTTACAGAGCTAAAGTGTTCCTTTCCCAGCAAAAAGTTTGCATCCGCGGATGCAGTTGAATCACTAGAACAATTGCCGCTGGAGTACCTCTTTTCCTATGAATTCACCTATGAATTTTACAAGAGAGCTCGCAGCTAGGATTCACTCCATTTTCGATTCAAATCACAGCCTTTGATGTAGTGTTTTGGATTGAATTTAAATGCAGTCTAAAGATGCTATAAAATGCAAGCCATTGCAAATATCAGCAATTTTATGAGTTTACTTTACTATGGAGGTCGATCTAGAGACGCATAATTTCATGCAATTTTTCCAATGAAATCACTCTAGTGTGGACCGGGACTAAAGGCCTGCGTACATAAGCTGCCTTGCCTGCTTACCTTGCTTGCTTCTGATAAAAGAATAAAAAAGAAAAGGGCAACCCAGTTCGAAATTTGCTCGGCCTTCTTTATTCTTTTATTTTTATTACGTCAGAAATGAAGCAGAAAAGCAAGGCAACCAGGCAAGGCAGCTTATGTACGCAGGCCTTAACCCCCTGTTTTTGTAAAACATTTTTTTCTTCTCACACGAATTGTCAAATTTTGTAGATCGATTTACTCGCCTTAGCGCAAATGTAGAGCTCTGATTTTTAAAAGAGGAATTCTTAACTATATACGGAGCGCGTCTACGAAAAATTAAGTCTGTATGTCATATGGGGCCTGAGCTATGGATTCCCAAATTATTACGAATATATTAAATTAGTTACAAAAACAGGGCGTTAATCGGCGTTTTACACGATATGTTATTTTACATATGTGTTGTCACTTTAAGTATACATTTTGTATATAAAACGTGACATCTCATATGTAAAAAACATATCGTGTAAAGTACCCATTACTTTGTCCGTGTTTATACGTTCAAACTGGAATGACAAATTTTCTTCTCAATTTCTTTTAAAATTTCTTTGCAGGTTAAACACGCAAATAATGTTTGTGTAAAATTTCTGATTCTTCTTCACACTCATTTTCTCGTTTGATCATTCAAAGGCAATACTAAGGCGATAATGCTTATAGAAATTGAATTAAAGTTCATAAAAAATTAAATAAGTACATATCGCACCTGTTCAACAAAAGGGTAGTAACTCAAAATTTTGATTTTTTCACTTTTTATCAAAAAACGATACATCATGATCAACTCTACCTACTGTAAAAATGTCGTATTTTTTGTCTACTCTTCCGTCGAAATATACTCTTAAGTAACTCTTCATGTCTCCAAATTAACTACTATGTATCAAGAAAAGAGTCGTATTTCTAGTTGCACCCACGTCTATAAGGCATTTACATCGCCATTTTTTCAACAAAAGAGTAGTGTTTCGAATTGTTCCCTCTTAGTGTTGTCAATCGCCGCTCATTTTTTCAGTTAAACGGGCATAAGTCGAAATAATTCTCTGATAAAATCAAGAACTTTTTCAACAAAATGGTAGTAACTCGAAAATTGGTTAGAAATATAATTAAATACTTAACGAAATAAAACTAATGTCCAATTTACATTAGCAACTTTTTCGTCATTTAGAGCTGTTTCGTCATTTATTTGCTAAAACAGGCAACATTTTACGTCATTTACCATACAAAAATAAATGACGATAGCTACGTCATTTATTCTAAACAACGCACGAAAACACCATACTTTTATACGCAACCCTGCTTTTTCGTCATAAACTACCAAAAAATGCAACTGTTTTATGATGTCTTTGTTTGTTTGTGTGTGTTGTAGAAAAACAAAAATACTCAAACGATGACAAAAGTGAAAATAAATGGTTAAAAAACTTGCAAAAATTATGTTTTTTTGTTTTTGGAATTAATTTAAGTTATTTGATACACATTTGTGTTGTGAAATTGCTATTTTCTGAATAAATATATTGTGTGCGTGTGTTTGTGTTATTGTATAAGTGTGTATGTGCGATTGTGTGCGTAAGCAAATGGCGCAAAAAAACAGATGTAAATACACTTCATTTGATTCTGGGTTTTCGTAAAACGAAATCATTTAATATGCATTTGTAAATTGGAGTTAAATATAATGCTGCAGTATGTGAACCATATATCCTTACGATGGCATAGTTTTTTGTATAATATACCTTTAATATTAACATAAATAGTTTTTTTGTCTCTACTGAAAACTTCGAAACTTCGAGTTGCTACCCTTTTGATGAACAGGTGCGATATGTATATGTTTACTATTAATTTTTACACATAATTTTTTGTTCAACTTATTTTTCATCACAAATGTTTTTAATTAAAATTTATGCGTTGTTGGTTATTTGCCAGCGGAGAAAATAAAATGAAAGAAAATGCAGAAAAAACGGAGAAGAATAAAGAAGCAAAACAGAATTTGCGAGTACAGGGGTGTGTGTACCCCCTCTTATTCCTCTCTACATTAACTTTAAACGTCTAAACACCGACTTTAAAATGCATACAATTATTTGGTCTGTTCCAGAACTGCAAGAATCTACTAATTGTTACTATTTTTCCGATAACATAAGGGAAAAATGTTTTCGTAGTCAAAAATAGTAGCTTCATGCAGGTTCTGGAGCAGAGCAAATATCATGGTAGAATAAAGTAAAGGTAGGCCACAGCTAACAGCTGATTACATTTTTATTCTTTTTATGGCCTAATCTGTCAAAAGCATGGTTGACATTTTTACTGTTTTTGACATTATGCAATAATCATGGTGGAATAAGAAGGTGTTACAAATCATACCAAACGTCAAATTTGGTCACAATAATGTATTATTGTGAATTGCTTGTTTACATTTTGTATGTGTTTTTATTCACAATAATGAATTTTGACAACTAGTGTGATAACCAGCTGTTTTTGCCGCTGTACCTGCAAGGCATATTTATAGAAGGTAGAAGTGATAATCAGCTGTTGCTCTGTTCCAGAACCTACAGGAAGACGTGTGTGATAAACAATTAATTATTAAAGAAACCCTTGAATTGCATTTTAATTTTGATATTTCCACTTATTTCGAATTGTTTTTGCTTAAAAAATAGTTTTTCCTCCAAATGTTTTTTTTCCAATTGTCTCCGCTGTTGTTTGTTTCTCGACAGAGAAAATAAAATGAAAGAAAATGCAAAAACAAATCTGCAGCCAACTTCAGGTTGTATACGAAGAAAAGCGAAACAAAACAGAATTTGCCAGTACAGAGGTGTGTGTACCCCCTCTTATTCCTCTCTACTCCCTCGCCCATAAACTCAATTTTCTTTCCCATCAACTTTCCCTGTATAAACAGGGACAAACATTTGTCGGTTGTCTTCCAGCTGTCTATAATTTTTTCACAGACAGTCGGGCTAACAAATTTTTGACATTTTTGTAAAAATAAGTGGAGACAATAATTGAAATGTGTTCAAAACAAAAATAAAAATAAATCGAAGATTTTCATTCATAATTTTACAACTGGTTTTGCAGTGGTCTGGACGCCTACGTCCCACAGGCATGTTTTGGGTTTTTGACAATAAATACATGTACTCAACTGTCCTGTCATGAGTAAACGCAAGGTCAGGTTTAAGCCATGGCTGTAGGGTTGTATTTTTCAGTGATTTTTTACCTCGCCTACCTCTATTTTATTGTACCATGATTTATATGAGACCAGTTCACCACTTTTACCATTTTTGCCACTGTTACCATATTTACGTGTGTGTATGATAAGCGTGTAGCAAAGCACGCAATCAGTCTTCATTCTGCACCGAAATCTCAAATATTTCTCTAAAAATGAATGACCTTAATATTTTTTTTTATTTCTTCACAAACACAATGTACTTTTTTCAAAATTGCTTTTTGACAATATTGAAAATAAACCATATAATTTCTTCTGATAAATTAGTCCCAATTTACATTAGGCGAGTTTACTTGCGGCAATTGTCAGTTTGATGGAGAGAGAGGTGAGGTATATGGTAACCCTTTGCCTCTCAACACCCTCTCTCACCCACAAACTGACAATTGCCGCAAGTAAACTCGCCTAATGTAAATTGGGACTAATAACAAAAATTATACGATGTTTGAGGAAGAATTAATAATGTGCAAAATATATGTTTTTTACCCAAAAAAAATCGCCAGCGTCATCGATGTGTGATACCAAAAAAAAAAAAAAAAAAACGGCGTCGTGAATCAATAATTTTGACAGTTGGAAAGCAAGCAACGACCTGATTGAGTTCCGGCCTAGGCGTTTACACCAGACAATTTGTCTTCAAATACAACTCTGATTTACTAACATATATTTGTCGGCTGTCTCCCAGCTGTCCATCATCTCTTCACAGACAGTCGGGTTAACAAATTTTTGACATTTTTGTAAAAATAAGAGAGATATTAATTGAAATGCATTGAAAGCAAAAGAACATAAACAAACACAAAATATGTGAACGAAAAACAAAAAGAAATTTATGATTTTTCATTCATAATTTTACAACTATTTTTCCAGTTGTCAGGACGCCCACGTCACACAGGAAAGTTTTTGGATTTTGAAATCAATACATGAAGTCAACTGTCCTGTCATGTGTAAACGAAGGGTAAGGCCTGGGTACATAAACTGTCTTTAGAGTAACTCTTGTGCCAGACTATGAAAATTTTCATATACGTGAAAATGAGTTTATAGGCAAGATGTGTGAAGGGGGTGAAACTCTGTACACAAGGTTCTGTAATCTGAAATTATTCTTTGTGTTTATGTTTTTTACCCAAAAAAAATCGCCAGCGTCATCGATGTGTGATACCAAAAAAAAAAAAAAAAAACGGCGTCGTGAATCAATAATTTTGACAGTTGGAAAGCAAGCAACGACCTGATTGAGTTCCGGCCTAGGCGTTTACACCAGACAATTTGTCTTCAAATACAACTCTGATTTACTAACATATATTTGTCGGCTGTCTCCCAGCTGTCCATCATCTCTTCACAGACAGTCGGGTTAACAAATTTTTGACATTTTTGTAAAAATAAGAGAGATATTAATTGAAATGCATTGAAAGCAAAAGAACATAAACAAACACAAAATATGTGAACGAAAAACAAAAAGAAATTTATGATTTTTCATTCATAATTTTACAACTATTTTTCCAGTTGTCAGGACGCCCACGTCACACAGGAAAGTTTTTGGATTTTGAAATCAATACATGAAGTCAACTGTCCTGTCATGTGTAAACGAAGGGTAAGGCCTGGGTACATAAACTGTCTTTAGAGTAACTCTTGTGCCAGACTATGAAAATTTTCATATACGTGAAAATGAGTTTATAGGCAAGATGTGTGAAGGGGGTGAAACTCTGTACACAAGGTTCTGTAATCTGAAATTATTCTTTGTGTTTACATTCGTAACTCTCAAACCAATACAAGGAATGAAAATATCAAAATTTTCATATGATTTCATATATGTATGTGTGTAGACGTCATTGAAAATTTGGAAGAAAATGGCAAAACGTTTTCAATGAATTTTTTCATAGTCTGGCATAAGACTAATTGTGCCATGCAATAGTTTAATTGGTTCCGTTCGTTTTACTCCGCCTTAATTTACACGTACAGGAACAACCCAAATAACTGCTGAGCAATAAACCTTATCCGATATAGCCGGAACTTTATATATCGTAAAATTTCTTGCAAACATAGCACAAGTTCCAAGAGTTCGCAAGGTACCTCATTCCCAAAAGTTCAACATTTTTGCTTACGTACATTTTGGAGAAATGTCTAGGACCGCTTTTAAATATTTACAACGGGCTCGTGCGGCTCATATTACGACAATATAAATTTTATAGCGTTGAAGACCATACTGACTGTGATAATTGCCCTGTATAAATCCAACTGCCACAATTTGTTCCTTTAAAATGTTAAAGGCAATAAAATCTTAAGATTCCTGGATAGTACAACAACATCAAGTGTGTTTCCACTCCAGTTTCTCTCTAAACCCCACTTTTCTGTACGGCAACTTTTGTACTACAAAATATGCCAAAATTAGCCGCCAGTCGGTAAATTAGTCGGCGCGCCGCCGCCGATTGGCTACCATATGAACTGAGCGAGCGAGTCGAAAAACGGGGTCGGCTTCGTTGTCTGTCACGGAATCGTCAGCTGTTTGCGTTTTCTTATGCCTCGTTCGTAACACAGCAAGTTGGCTACTTTGATTGTTTTCATTTTTCATCATTGATTCCCTTTTGTGGTCCTTATTCGAATGTGGGGAACGTTTTTAAATTTGTTCGGCTCTTCAAATTTCGTTTTGGTCGTGAGCAAAGCAGACGAAAATACAAAAATAAAATTATAAATATTGTTTTTCATCTATCCGGAATATATCAAGAAAACACACCATGAGTGGCGCACACCGTGAAGCAGTGCAAAAACAAATACATCAAGATTGGGCAAATCGTGAATACATCGAGGTCATCACGGCCAGCATAAAACGCATCACTGATTTCTTGAATTCTTTCGATATGTCATGTAGAAGTCGCCTAGCTGTTCTCAATGAGAAATTGACCACTCTGGAAAGACGTATAGACTATTTAGAGGCCTGTGTGACCACAGGTGAAACATTAACATAAATTGTTGTGTTGTCACTTTGGAGAAGTGGGTGTGGAGCAAGTAAAAACAAGTATTGAAAGAGGAGAAGGGAGGGGATAACTTCTGAAGATGAAATCATTTGTTCTTCTTCATGTACACCTCTATCACTTCATTAATTCATAAGTATAAATATACAATTTTAATTTTTCTATGTTTATTAAAGATGCTTTAAACACAACAAAAACATACAATAATAATAATTCCCTAGAAATGCATTTTTCTACAATAAGTATACAGTAATAAAGTAACAAATAAGACGAAATATATTACAGAATGAAAAAGAAACAACAGAAGTTAGTCATCATTTGTTGGAAACGATAAAGATGTGAGGTAGGTAATGTTTTATTTTCATTTTATAATAATAATGTGAATACGTATTATAATAATATAATTGTTCACCGGCTTGTTGTTGGTTCACATTAGCTCAGTGACATGGGATCTACTGTTTATTACAGAGTCAGAACGGCTTGTCTTAAGAAACCACTTGTAGAGAAGTTTTACATGGCTTAAATACTCAGGAAATGTCGCCAACATTACTGAGGTGTATTTTGCCACCGTTGAAAATTTTGATGTTGCCTGGCCGGGGAATCCAACCCACGACCTTCAGCGGTGAAAGGCGGGTGTGCATACCATTGCACCACGGTGGCACCGTCTCTATACATAATAATGTGAATATTGTATATTATTTTTAATTTATCTAATCAGATTTCTGAAAATATGTCATTTCGTTTTTCCACAGGTTCTAAATTTTAGTGAAATTCCAATTTTAGTGGACTATAAATTTTAGGGAACAGCATGGAACAGTTTCATTTTCGCAGAATGATGCCTAAGATTGTCCTCTTTCAGCCCATATATACTTTTGTACCCGCCCACTTTCAGTCCGTTAAACACATTTTTAAATTTATTGAAATTACATGGTTTAAAATCTGTATATAAACTTTCATACGGGCAAAATGTTCCTAATCGAAATAATGGTTTTAGACCCCAAGTATGTTTGGACGAAATGTGTTCCAGACAATTTGGAGTTGATTTGGCGATGTCCGGCCGCCTGTCTGGCTGGCTGGAGCGCACGATAACTCTCGAACGGATTAACCGATTTGCTCCAAAATTTGGCTTTCGTAATAATTTGTCCAAACTTAGTTTAAGTTCGAAGATGGGCCATATCGGTCCACTCCTTCGGGTACTTCCAACACAAAATTTCGGAAAAGTGCAGTTTAAAACCTCCTTTCGAATCCTTTTGATTTTTGTTGTAATAACCTGTATTCGCTGTCCCCATTACGCAAGTGCAAGTTTTTTCAGGGGCAAGTCCATATATCCTGCGAAAGTGGCCAGAAAGCTGTAAAAACCTTCTATGGCATCATGTGTTGTGGATAGAGCGCGCGGTAACTCTCGGATAAACCGATTCGATCCAAAATTTGGCCCAATGTTAAATTCTTAGTTGGGCCTTATCGGTCCACTCCTTTGGGTATCTCCCCACACAGAAGTTCAAAACTTTTCGCTAAAATGGTGCGCATGATAGCTATCGAACCGACCTCCTCTCGAATGGTTTTGATTTTTCTTGCAACAGGTTGCAATTAAGGCCCCTATTACAATGGTACAAGTTTTTTGAGTGGCAAGTCCATACTTTTTGAGAAAATGGCCCGAAAGCTGTGTAGTGGCTGGTGCACACAACTCTCGAACCGAATAATTTGAAGATGATGTCCACTTGTTCCGGTACCTCCCCAACAAAAGTTCGAAAATATTCCCTAAAATGGTACGCGCAATTTCTCATAAATAGTGCAACCGATTTGGTCTTAACTTTGTATCTCGAAATATTGTTTTGAAACTTAGGGGTCGATTTTGCATTACCACTAAACTTGAGTTGCGTTGTCAATTGTCAGCACAACTGAGATGAAATGCTGTATCATTGGTGTCAACCCAACTGTGTTGTCGATAACATGTAATCGATCAGCGTTTTTTCAAACTTGTGAACTCTAAAATCCAAAAGGTACAATTCGCAAAAAAAAACTGTTTTAAAATGATAAGTTCAGTAGAATTATTTTTTGATGATGAAGAAAATGAACAGGAGATGGCATCTATTAGAATTTGAGGGACAAGTCGAATCCAATGGAATTGCCATCTGCTCTGTAAGTTGAAGCTCATGTTGGAATGATTTGTATAATCAGTAAATTATTTTAGGTTTAAGGCGTACTTTCGATTGCCGAAGGATGCCGTAGTTCACATTGTGGAAACGTTAAAGGCTGACTTCAAAGTAAGTTACAGATCAACAGCAATACCCCCACTTTTAAAAGTGTGCGCTGCGTTGAGGTTTCCAAAAGTCCCAATTACAATGATTACGACAATTGCATGGCTCAGTCTACATTGTCGAAGGTATTGAAGGGAGTTGTCCACTTGATAGAGGACAAATTGTGCCAAAATTGGGTCGTTTCAAAAATGTCGGAGGAGGAAAAAAGACAACAAAAATCATTTTTATTAAAAAACGAAATTCCCTGGTGTTGTCGGCTGTATAAATGGAACCCATGTAAACATTGGATTTGACCTCAATTTATAAATTAATTGCTCTGTTCCAGAACCTGCAAGAAGCTACTATTTTTTACTACGATAACATTTTTTCCTTTATGTTATCGGAAAAAATAGTAAAAATTAGTAGATTCTTGCAGTTCTGGAACAGACCAAATATTTCAAAATTTTATTGTTATTTTCACCATATTTTTTATACACAAAATTAATTAATCATGCAAATAATCAACAATTGTTAAGAATATGTTTTTTCCTTTCAATTTTACTTCTTGTTTCTTCGAAAATATTCACTGCAACTGAAAATGACTGGTTGCTGAAAAATAGCCGGCTCGTCAACTGAGATTCGCAACTTCAGTTGAAGGTTGCCATACATAAAGTAATTTTGACAACAGACAACTCCACTCAACGATTGCACTGTTCCAGTACTGCAAGAATCTACTAATTTTTACTATTTTTTTTTTCGACAACATAAAGGAAAAAATGTTATCGTAGTAAAAAATAGTAGCTTCTGGCAGGTTCTGGAACAGAGCAGATAATTGCTATCGATAATCGACCCCTTAGTTTATGTTCAAAAGTGCTTGGGTACCACCATCCTTGGAAAAACAGTGATAATATGTTGGCAAGTCCATGTTTCCTGATATAATGGTCCAAAGGTCTAAATTATATGGTTACCAAACTGAAAGGACTGGCGGGCGCGATATCTATCGTGAGGAATGACTCCCAAAATAAGATCCACTTCCAAAATGGACTATATAAAAAAATAAAATGTTAACTTTGTCCTTGAATTCCTCTGCATCTACTAGACCGAATTTGATCGTTTTTGAAGCTTTTTGTGTTATCTATGAAAATATCACTATCTGTTCAAAAGTTACAAAGTTTTGACCAGGAGACAACTTTGTTACAACGTTATAATTTTATTCTTGATACTTCTCTGGATAATGACCCAATTGTTCCCAAAAAAGCGGTATTCCTGCAATATAAGAGAAATTATGTTTTTTGTGTAGACTGTGTTGATTGATAGACTGGCTGTTTACACTGTGCAACATTTTTAGGGTAATCTTGTGCACACACTTTGAGCTGAGGATTTTTGAAAGTAATGACCCAAACGACAAAAACCTTAGTTGGGGTTTGTTGTGTCAGATTCAGCTTGGATTTTATGGCGCCATCTAAACATGGTTAAATGTTGACTTTTTAAAGCAATTCTGGGCTATATCTCTGAAACCTATGTGAATCTTCATCTCACCTCTGAATCAAATTTGTAGATAAGGGCAAGAATAAAATGTTTTTAGAAATAATGAACTCGAAAAACTACATAAATTACCTCAAGTTTTAAAAAATATCGAAAATTTCCATAATTTGTATATATTTCACACCATATGTATCTCCAAAACCGTTAATTTTTTCTTAATGTTTGCTTTTGGAAACATATTCCCTGGAATGTAATACACAACTCTTCAGAAAATGCTACTGTCGTAAAATGCCTCTATCACTTTGTTTTCAGTATATTTTTCAACGACGAATTAATAAAAATGTGGTGAAATCCGAAATGAGAGAATAAACTGTTGGTGTGAACTGTGTTTGAAATACGTGTTGTAAAAGATATGACGCAAAATACCGCTGAAACAACATGAAGTAAGCAATTTAGTGTTACAGAATGTTCTGAAGAATTGCTGATTACTTCATTTGGAAGATTTTCGCAAAGGGTTACTTGGTTCAACTCCCAATAGTTTAGCTGATACTGACCACAATATCAGAAATTTTGTAAAATCTTCTACATTTCGATTTTAATACCCTAGATGGAGTTTTTCTTATGTGGTCTGTTCAAAAGATAAGTTCTACTACTTTAGTGCTACAATATTGCCAAAGACAGCAAGGCTAAATTCCTATTCGCTTCTGAGATAAAGGACCGATAAATGCAAAAAACTTTAGTTTTAGCCCGGTTTAGATGAGGCCATAAAATCCGAACTGGATCTGACAGGACAAAACCCTACTAGGGTTTTTGTAGTCTCAATATGTACTTTCAAAACATGCATACTAGAATTTGTTTGCATTTTCAGTGTTGCATAGTGTTATGATACCCACCCCGCAACGCCTGAAAATTTATGGTAAGAAATTCGAAAAAAATCCATAAGGAGTATAAACCGATTCTCTTCTACTTGTTTATGGGTCTATTCCAGCCCTGTAGTGCGATTCTCTAACACATTTTTAGAGTTACCGACAAAAATCGGTAAAATAAAAATCCTTATAATTTCGGTAATTAACGATATTATTTGGTAAGTTAGCGACCAATATTATGTAGTCGCAAGATTCTACGGATAGCAACAGTGTTATCAACTTTTATTTAAACTTTTCATTCATAATTTTGAATTTTAAAGTTACCGATTTTTGTCGGTAACTCAAAAAATGAGTTAGAGAATCGCACTACTGATCAATTCTCTTTAGGTTTTTGTTCAAATAGAAATAAGTGAATATTTTTGTAGACATTTTGTTTAAATTGAAATTTGTTTAATCAAGGACTCGTTTTGAGGAAGATACTTAGGTGAAAAAATTAATGAATCTTCGAAAGAATATTCCATAAATCGTTATTTCCTAATTTATCTTAAATGGTGTTTTTTCACTTTCGTGTGAAAAAATACTGTTTTGAGCAGCCATGGTCTATTCCCTATTGCGATAAGAGCCGAGTCGTGTTGTCAGTCGTCTCTGCGACAAAATTTAAAATGTGTATTACGTAAAGCGATCAAAAATAATATAGCTGATTTTTTTTTATTTGAATAAATGAGAAAAAGAAACAATAGTGCGATTCTCTAATTCATTTTTTGAGTTACCGAGAAAAATCAGTAGCACTAAAACGCAAAATTATGAATGAAAAGTGCAAATAAAAGCTGAAAACACTATTGAACACACGGGCAACCCACACGAAAAAGGATTTTTCCAACAAAGGGGTCAAAAGCGATAGGCAAATATTGATGATCAAAAAAAATCTTCTGATACAGAAGGACAGATACTAATAACGGTGGATAAAAGCTGCCATAGTATTTGTAATAAAGCGTTGAAAAATAGGGTTGCCATAAGTCGGACTATAGGAAAAGTTTGGAATTAAATATCTGGCATTAAAATAAAATAAATAATTCGAATATACAGTTTTCGAATGATATTTGTGATATAAATACTAGTTACCAAGCTTAGCCTTCGTCCACCCACTAAAAATGACATTCTAATATGCCTGATGATCGCATTTAACCACCCGTGAAACGTAGCATAATGGTTGAATGTGTGGGACTTCGGTGGATTCCTAACTTTTCAATGTACCTCTTAGGTCTAAACAGCTCAACTCGAAAGGGAATTAATTAAAACGCAAAATTAATTAAAAGTTCAAATAAAAGTTGACATCACTGTTGCTATCGGTAGAACTTTGCAACTGTTTTTTTATTAGTTGCTAACTTACCGAATAATATCGTTAATTACCGAAATTATACGCATTTTGATTTTAACGATTTTTTTCGATAGCATAAAAATGCGTTAGAGAATCCCAATACACAAAATACAGAACAAGTTGTACACAAAAGTTATAGCGTTCTAAAATGATAAGCTCAGTGGAACTATTTTTTGATGATAGAGAAGATATACTTAACGTAGCATCTATAAGAAGACATTTAAGAAGTAAATCGAATCCTTTAGAATTGCCATCACACGGTGCTCTTGAATCAAATTTAAATGAAAGGTGCTTACACCTGGGAAGTTTTGGCGGATTCTGAAACTACAATGTTCATAGATGAGAAAAATCAAAAAACAAAAAAAAAAATCGCCGGAGCGCTTTTTAAATAAATCGCGATTCAAGTTGACATTTTTAGGGTTTGTTTAGATTTTTACAATTTTGAAACCGCAAATCATATCAATATGGGACTAAAGAAAATGTTGTAGCTATGAAAATTCTCTACAAGATTGACCTTTATGGTGTTCTCGCCGGTTTTACCGTTTTTGAGATATAGAAGTTTAAATTGGGACAATGCACTGACTGTATCGCCCCCTTTATAAAACAATGCCATGAACTGTGCGCCTTAACTAACTTTTAATGAAACCCGTCCGTGCGGAGTTGTTTTTTTTCCTCTTTTTTTCTCCCATCGGACGCCTCCCCAGGTGGTGGATAGGGGAATGCTCATCAGATATGGCGGGTACCGCAGAAATAAAATATGCGGGGTGAACCAAAAAAAAAAGGAAAAAGGCAGCGTCTGTCCAAGTTTTGGCGGCTGCAAACAGCGTCTGTACTTCATAGGAGCGGCTGAACGAAAGAAGGAAAACTATAAACCCTTTAGAAGGCAACGGGAAACCACTAAAGTAACATCCCTAGAAAAATCATACAAACGCAATGAATACAATAGATAATATACGGCCCTCAGTCTCCGGCAAAACGAGGGTGCTAAGAATCCCCGGAGGTAAAAATAAAACAAAAATAAATATCGGAACATGGAATGTAAGAAGTCTGTACGAACCTGGAAAACTAAACAACACCATAGATGAAATGAAAAGACTGAATATAGATATACTAGGAATCAGTGAAACATGGTGGACCGAAAGTAGCGAATTTAGGTCACAGAATACTAAAATATATCACTCGGGAAACTACGTTGACGTTCACAGGAGAGGTGTTGCAATCATTGTGGAAAATAAGATAGCAGACTGCATAAATGGATTTGTCCCACTATCCGATAGAGTAATGATGATAAAAATATGTGCAAAACCACTTAATATGAATATTATCCAAGTCTATGCACCAACGTGTGACTCAAATAACGAGGAAATAGAAAAATTTTACAGCGATGTTGAACAACTCATGAAAATGACAAAACCACATGAAATCACGATTGTTCAAGGAGATTTCAACGCTAAGGTAGGAAATATAGAAACTGTGGATATCACGGGAAAATTTGGACTAGGCACCAGAAATGAAAGGGGGGACAGGCTCATACAATTTTGCCAAGAACACAACATGAAAATAGTTAATACTCTATTTTGCCATCACCCAAGACGTCTGTATACATGGCGATCGCCACAAGATAGTACAGAAAATCCAGTTAGAAATCAAATTGACTATATACTAATAAATCGACGCTACTGTTCTTGTGTTGTAACGTGCTCCACATATCCCGGAGCGGACGTCCCTTCCGACCATAATCTTTTATTATGCAAAATGCGAATAAGACTTGGAATGCCAAGAAAAAAGGCTCCAAAAACTAAACTTAATCTAGAAAAACTAGAAGACCCATCAACAAAAGAAAGAGTAAAAGAATTTATAAACACCAATCTTAATAACGTCAACAGACAAGGCACTGAGGAGTTGTGGAATGAAATGAAAATTGTCTTTAAAACAAGCTCAACTATATTAGGGACAAAAACCACCCGAAAAGAAGAACCTTGGATAACAACAGAAATCCTCGAACTTCGCGAAAAGCGAAAAATATACAAAAATACCAACTATGAAATGTATTGGGAAATAAACCAAGAGATTAGAAATGCCACACGAGCTGCAAAGAACGCTCAACTTAACAAACAATGTGAAGAAATCGAAAGGCTACACCGACTACACGACGATTTCAACCTACACAAAAAATTAAAAGAAGCATCCGGAATATACCGCAAAACTCATCCGGCTCTACTTGTCGACGAAAACAGTAAAGCTATCTTCGAGACCAAAGAAAGAAAAAGTGTTTGGCACAAATATATCAAAACAACATTCACTGATGATGAAAGGCCAGAAAATAACACTAATACTGAATCAGACATAACAGGAAACCCGATCACGGAAGATGAAGTCAAATCGGCAATTCAGTCAATGAAAGATAAGAAGACCGTCGGCCCTGATGAAATACCCGCAGAAATTTTGAAATTAATAGAGGGAAACAATATACAACTACTGCTGAAACTCTTCAATCACGTTTACGATACAGGACAGTACCCCGACGACTGGTTAAAATCTACATTTATAGCTATACCAAAAAAAGCACATGCACGAAAATGCGGTGATTATAGACTAATTAGTCTAATGAGTCATGCCCTAAAAATATTTATTAAAATACTACATAAAAGAATCTACCCTAAGTGTGAGCCAAATATGGGGAGAACACAATTCGGTTTCAAAGAAGGCATGGGAACGCGAGAGGCACTACTAAGTATCCAAGTCCTTATTCAAAAATGTAGAGATGTTCAAAAAGATATATTCTTATGTTTCGTCGACTACGAAAAAGCTTTCGATACGGTCAGGCATGAAAAAATGATGGATATCTTGATGGATACCGGAATAACAGAAAAGGAAATAAGATGCATAAAAAACCTTTATTGGCAACAAACTGCAAACATTCAAGTTGATGGAGAACTCACTGACAATATCCCAATATCCAAAGGCGTTAGACAAGGGTGTATCCTATCACCTCTATTATTTAATTTATACTCCAACAAAATATTTCAAGAAGCAGTTGAAAACGAGCAAATTGGCGTAAGGGTGAATTACTCTGAATTAATAAACAATATACGATACGCCGACGACACAACATTAATTGCCACTAGCCTATATGGTCTACAGAAACTGGTTAACTCGCTTACTCAAAAAAGCGAATTGTACGGTCTTAAGATTAACATTAAGAAAACGAAATATATGGTAATAAGTAGAAAAACTTACCAAAACAACACATCATTGAAAATAAAAGGTGACGAAATAGAACGGGTAAGGAGTTTTAAATATCTTGGGGTCCTTATAAATGACCAATGGGATGCCTCGAGAGAGATAAAATGCCGAATAGAAATAGCTAGGCAATCCTTTTTTAACCATCGCAAAATATTAACAAGTCATGACGTCAACATCACAACAAAAATGCGCTTCATAAAATGCTATGTATGGTCCACTCTACTATATGCTGCCGAGACATGGACAATAAAGTCAATAGACGAACAAAAATTGAACGCATTTGAAATGTGGATTTATCGCAGAACACTGAAAATTCCTTGGACTGACCGAGTATCAAATGAAGAAGTCCTGAGAAGAATGAACACTAAACGACAACTTCTTGATATCATAAAAAGTAGGAAGATATCCTATATGGGACACATAATGAGAAACGAAAAGTATTCTGTCATCCAGAGCATAATTAAATGTCAAATTGAGGGAAAAAGGCCAAGAGGAAGAAGAGAAATATCCTGGATAAAAAACATTTTGGAGTGGACAAATCAACCAAATGAAAGAAGCCTTATCAACGCTGCGAGGAATAGAGAGATCACCATTGCTGAATAATTTACCACAACATATTCATAAACATATATCTATATATACAGCTAAACATACTTAATTTGTTATTGTATGATCGCCAAAATCCGAATGCGGATCGGCAAATAAAGAAGAAGAATGAAACCCGTTTTTGTGAATTCTGAAACAGCAGTGTTCATAGATGAGAAAAATCCAAAAACAAGAGAAAATCGCTGTAGGGATTTTTAAATAAATCGCGGTCAAAATTCACATTTTTAGGTGTTTTTTTAGGTTTTCACGATTTTGCTTGGAAACCGCAAGTCCAATCGTAATGGAGCTAAAGAAAATGTTGTAGCTATGAAAATTCTATGCAGGATTGACGTTTATGATTTGTTCTCAGGCTGTACCATTTTTGAGATAAAGAAGCTCAGTTTACATTTTTAGGTTTTTGTTAGGGTTTCGCGATTTTGCTTGAATACGGCAAGTCTTATCAGCGCATGGGGCCTGAGAAAATCTTATAGCTGTGAAAATTCTCTACAAGACTGGCTTATGTAATTTTTCCTAGATTGTACCATTTTTTTAGATATATAAGTTTAAGTTGGGAAATTGTAGTCATGAATGACATTGTTTTATAAGGAGACGATACAGAATTGAATTTGAATTGTCCCAATTTCAACTTCTATATCTCAAAAGTTGTAAAACCTACGAAAATATCATTAAGGTCAATCTTGTAGAGAATTTTGATAGCTACAACATTTTCTTTATTCCCATTTTGCTAGGACTTGCGGTTTCCAAGCAAAATCGCAAAAACCTAAACAACCCCTAAAATGTCAACTTGAATCGCGATTTATTTAGAAAGCCCTCCGGCGATTTTTTTTTTGTTTTTTGATTTTTCTCATCTATGAACATTGCAGTTTCAGAATCCGCAAAAACTTCCCAGGTGTAAGCACCTTCTATTTAAAATTGTTTCAAGAGCACCGTGTAGATGTTTTGTTTCCAATATTCATCAAAATAATTGTTTATTTTTTAGGTTCAAATTTTATTTTCGGTTTTAAGTGACGCTATTTTTTATATGGTAGATATATTAAAAATGACTTTAAAAACCATAGGTCAACAGCCATACAGCCACTCCTTAAAATGTGTTATGCTTTACGGTTTTTTTTGCAGAAGGAAGTTTTCAAAGATCCATCTGGGGTACGGGTTGGTGGACCACAACTATTTAATTGCTCCGTAATATCTTTCCATACCTCTTTAGAAGTGGCCTTAGTTTCGCCAAAAAGTCTGACTCCAAGAGCTACGTTTAGGTGGGATTCCATTTTTTAACTAGCATTTCAAATTGCTGTTTTGTAACTCACACACCAAACAATTAACTTCTTGGGGACAGAATTTGTCGGCGTCAGGTGACTGTTGACATCCGTAATGTAAAAATTGCAACTGGCAACGCGACGTTACACTTATCGCAATACTAAATAGACCCATCAATTCCATTTCTTTACTCTTCCTCTCCACAACAAAAATTTTTTATTTAAAAAACAAAACAATTAAGGAAATTCTTTCACACATCATTTATTTACAATAAAACACATTTCTTTTGTATTCTTTTACAATCATACTTAAGGTTTTCTTAAAAAATACTTCTTCTATTCATTTGTTTGAATAGCTGATGGTTGTGTATAAGTAGTCCCGAATAATATAAGGCGATTGAAAATAAGCAAATAAAATAATATTAAAAAATAAACTCACATAACAAACCATAAAGCGCAACAATTAAAACAATACATTTAATAAATGAATTATTTCAAATGTTTTATCACAAGCTTTAAAGCAGAAAAAAAATACATAACATTAACTTTTTAAAGTATGGCCAATACAACTTTAAGATGTCGGTTGCTTAAAGTTCCCTTACAATACTTTTTTTCATTAGCAATTAATTACACATGCGAATTGCAACAACAAAATTAAATAATTTTCCTTTAGACAAGATGTATGAATGAACGTCGTGCAACCAATTACTGCCATAATACATGGAATACATATTAATTATTACAGTGGAATATGTTTATAACGATTTTTTTGGTTTGTTATTAAACCAAGGCATTTAAAAGAGGAAGGGGTACAACGAGAATGTAATCAAAAACAATTTAAGGCATTTAAGTAGCTTTTAAATTATGTTTACATAAATAAATGTTTACAACATTTGGGTTTTAGACAATTTAAACAATTCAATCATACATACATATATAAAACACTAGCACAGCTATGATGATGATGGGTAGGAAATAATAACAAAACGAATTAAAACAAAATAAATAAAACTGTTGATCCAATTTCTTTTCATGAAATCAAGCAAGCGCAAGCACAACACGCACATATCGCATGCATAAACATATACATATATTTATAACTAGCTATTGCTATTGGCTCATTAAAGCTTTTCCATTGTTAGCCATATGTCTTTTTTTGGTTTCTTCAACAATTTAGAATTGTCATAGGTCAGAGGTATCGAGGTTTCCTCACACGGTGTAAATGCATATTGTTGCAGCAATGTTGTCAAACACACCAACATTTGTTGTTGTACAAAATATTGGGCTATACACGCTCTTGGTCCTATGCCATAGGGCAGGAATGCACATGCCGGTCTCTGCTGGACTTGTGTGGAATGGAAATGTTGTGGATCAAATTTATCCGGATTAGCGTAATACTTGGCATCATGATGTATTGCTGATGTGGGTATAATCAAGTGATTACCCTCTTGCAGCATGAATACTGAATTGGGAAGCTCATAGTCTTTGGTTGTAAGACGCAAAAGAAACGGATAGGGGGAGTGTTTGCGAAGCGTTTCTGAAAAAAGAAGGGTAAGAAGAGTTATTTTTGAATTTGAATATTGTTTAATTTGCACTGTGCAACTGTGCAAAACGAAAAAATGTCTGACACCGCAGCTGATGGAATTCCAAAATAAGTAAAAAATAGGGTTAAGTTCGATCGCCCCGAGTTTTTTTGTACCCTCAACTATAAGTTATATTAAGATCAGATTTAAGCCGTTTCATTGGATGATGTGGCTGAAACTTAAAAATAACAAGTAAAAATGTGCCAATGTGAAGTGAAATTTTCACCTACGGACATATCGAATGTATTTAAGGTCTCTTCAGAATTTGTGGCCCTTTTTGGACATTTGAACTTGCCGACAAAAGTGTGGATTAGGAATTAACTGCACTAAGACACAAATGTTGAACCTATGTGGGGGAGGAACCCTTAGGGAGGACTGATATGGGTCATTTTAGAAGATAAACTAAATTTTGACAAAATATTTGGACATCCAAAGTTTGGACCAAATTGGTTGCCCCATTCAAGTGATATCGTCCTAGCATTTTAGTGACATTTTTAAATATTGGGGAGAAGTGCAGGAAGTTGTGGACCGGTATTGCCCCATGAAACTAAGTTTGGATATAATATGACGAAGACCAAATGTTGGACCAAATCGGTTGTATAGTTGGACAGTTATCGTGCTCTCCGACAGCCACATATGACATAGGGATTTTTTTTACACCTTTCGGGCTGTTTTCCTAAGAAATATAGACTTGCCCCTTAAAAAACTTTTACCATTGTAATGGAGGTAGATTCGAGAGCAGGTCTTAAAGTGAACTTATCCGAAATTTTGTGTGAGAAGTACCACAAGCAGTAGACAAATATAGTCCATATTCGAACCTGATCCTATATATTAGAATGTGCAAAGTATGGATAACATCGGTCACACCCATCAAGAGTTATCGTGCGCACAATTTTTCCGAACATTTTTGAACTTTTGTGGGGGAGGTACCTGAAGAAGTGGGCCGATATGGCTTATCTTCAAATTTAAACTATGTTTGGACAAAATATTACTAAGCCCAAATTTAGACCGAAACGCAGATCCGTTCGAGAGTTATCTTGCGCTCCAACCACCTCACACTGTGTCATAAGGTTATTTTGTTATTTATTTTCTCAGGAAGTGTGGACTTGCCCCTGATGAAACTTGTACCGTCGTATAGGGGGCAGTGAATACAAGTTGCTAAAACAAAAATCGAAGCGATTCGAGAGCAGGTCCTAAACTGAACTTATCCCAAATTTTGTGTGGGAGGTACGTGAAGCAGTGGACCGATTGAGTCCTTATTGGAAACTCATCTAAGTCTGGTAGGCATTTCACGATTTGCAAAGTATGAACCAAATCGGTTACTCCCTTCAAGAGTTATCGTACGCACAAATTTTCCGAACATTTTCGAACTTTTGTGGGGGAGGTACCGGAAGGAGTGGACCGATATAACCCATCTTCGAACTTAAACTAAATTTGGGTAAAATATTACGAAAATCAAACTTTGGTTCGAATCAGTTGATCCGTTCGAGAATTATCGTGCGCACCGGCCAGCCAGACAGACAGACGGACGGACATTGCTCAATCGACTCCAAATTGTCTGAAACACATTTCGTCCAAACATACTTGGGGTCTAAAACCATTATTTCGATGGGGCACATTTTGCCCGTATGAAAGTGTATATACCCTCGTTGAACTTTTGTGAGGGATGCACCCGAAGATGTTTTCCTATATAGACCTTCTTGGAACTTGATGTACGTTTCGAAGAATTTTTACGATTTGCAAAGTTTTGGTCAAATCGGATACTCAATTCTTAAGTTTTCATGTTCATCAGTCATATGACTTGGTGCTGACGGGTTATTTAGAGCTTTCGGGAGATTACCTCAGGAAGTACAGACTTTCCCCCGAAAAATTGTACCAACATAAGAGGGACCTGTGGCAAAAATTTTGAATTTTTGTGGGTACGTTAATCCATATTCGAAGCTCAAGTGTATTTGGAAGAAATATTCAAAGTTTTTTTTACTAATAATGTAAACTTTTGTGAGAAAGGTACCCGAAGAAGTGTACCGATGTGGCCCATTTTCGAACTTGATCTAAGTTTGGTAAAATATTACGAGAACCAGTTTTTAGATCCAATCGGTTGATCCGTTTCGTGCGCTCTGGCCGTACAGGCAGGTCTGAATAGACTTCAAATTGTCTGAAGCGGATTTTGTCCAAACATAATTGGGCTCTAAACCATTAGCCTAAAGTCTGAGGTTATAAAAACAACCTGTAAGACAAATTCTTAGGGAAAGTTTTGTAGACCCAATGAAGACCATCAAATTCCAGATCTTCAAAATAATTTAAATTGACGCAATGCGCTATATGGGAGGGAAGTTGTAATCTTTTAACCAAGCTTAGATCAAGTTCGAAGATGGCCATATCAATCTACCAACTCGAGTACCTCCCCAAGAAAAGTTGAAAATTTGTCGCTAAAATGGTGTACACGACAACTCTGAAAGGGTCCATACTTTGCACATCGTAATATTTCTACCAGACATAGATAAGGTTCGAATATGGACTATATCGGTGGTCCACTCCTTCGAGTACCTCCCACACAACATTTCGGAAAAGTGCAGTTTAAGGACTTCTCTTGAATCTTTGTGTTTTTTTTTTTGCAACATTTGCCTCAGGTCCCATATTACAAAGGTGAAATGTTTTCTTCCCGAGGGCAAGCCTATACTTCTTGGGAAAATTGCACGAAAGCTGTAATAAACCCTACCTTCTTACCTTGATTCAAACTTTGCATATCGTCGTATTTCTACGATTCTTATATAAAGTTCGAAGATGAATTTCGGTTCACTACTTCTCTTTTAAAATGGACAATGTGGCCCATTCCTTCAGGTACCTCCACGGCAACACTTTTGAGCTTAAATCCAAATCCATATTTTCGTCGGCAAGTTCATAAATCCAAAAAAGAATATATAATTCTGAAACCCCCTAAATAAGTATTTTTTTTGGGGAAAAGCATTTTGGTTTTATAGGCGGTATTCGATCTGTCCATAGATGAAAGTTTCATTTTACACAGGTTGAGGGTATACCTCAGCTGACCGATATATTTTTTACTTGTTTGATTTTCTATAACGCTGCGGTGTCACGATATGATTACTTTTCACATAACTTCAAAAATTACACACAGTTTTACTTACCATTTAATATCTGCTTCAAATACACCAGCTCCCTAATCCCCTCCTCATTGAGTTTGTTGTTGTGTTTGCCAAGAACTTCCCGAATTTCTTGTCGAGCCTTAGCTTGTATCTCTGGTTGCAATGCCAATTCGTATAGACAGCATGCCAATGTTGTGGTACTGGACTCAAGACCAGCCAAAATAAAACTAAATGCCTGACCAACAATTTCTTGATTTTCAAATTTCTTAAACATTTGATTACGTTGACTTATTTTACGAGAATCACACCACAGTTGTAGGAAATCATATTGCATCGGTTGGGTACGTTGGTATTCTCGTTCATTTAGCTTATCCGATATGAGTTTTTGGAAATATTGTGTAGCCTCTGGCGAATACATATAGTATTGCAATAGGCGGGCTATATTGGGAAAACAAAATGCCAAATATGCCTTGACTATGTTAAAGTTGGACTTGGTGTAGGATTTACACATATCATGGAATTGGGTATTACGATAACGCAACGAATCTCCTTCCAAACCAAATGCCAACGATGAAATGCAATCGATATTGAATCCCTCCACCAGTTCGCTTATGTTTTGTTTCATTTGGGAATTTGGTAGTTTGTCTTTGAGAGCTGTGGCAAATGTTTGTTGTACCTTCAGTAGGGCTGGTAACATGTTTTGAATTTTCTCCTGCCATTGTAGCGATTTCAGTTTAAGATGCATATGCTGCCAGTCGGGACCATCCATTTGTAATTGATTTTGCGATAGAGCATCATCTTGTATATTATAGTAAAGTCCACGATCCATAAAATATTTAGAATCTTTGAGTAATATATAATGTATAGATTCGAGATCTAATATCAACAGCATTGGTTTCAATAGGGCATAGAAACCCACAAATGGTGCCTGACCTTTGTATTTGTCATAGAGCGTCTGTAGTACTTCGTACACATGACGTTTGCGTCCAACTCCCTTCAAGTGGCCCCAGGGTTTTTTAGGTTTTTCATGTAGTATGCCACGACGTTTCCAATAGCCCAAGGCTATATTTATTACGAAATAACACAGAGATGCGGTACCCAAAAGGGTCCAAAATAATCGTGGAAAGAAATCCATGCTTTTCGGAGGCGTTTTCTTATATTTAAAAGCAAATCTAGAGTTGATAATTATTTGTCTAAGTTATTGCACTTTTGTTGTGAGGTTTTTTGTTTTATTTTAAGTTTTTTTTTTTTTTGTTTGTTGTCTCTTCAACCGGGCATGGACATGTCTTGTGTTTAATTGGACTTTAGGTGAAATAATTTGTCCACTACATTCTACAGTTTCTCCACGCCAAAGAATATTGATTATAATTACACTTTCATAGGCGGCTTATCGGAAGTCTATTTATTACTTTATAACGCTGACTGTTGTTCAGCATGCTTTCAAACTTGTTATTGTTAGTAGAATTTTATTAAAATAAATGTTTATCAATTTCGTGTTCGTCTATTTTCTTGCCGTAACTGCTGCTGCCACAGCTGTTATTGTAGTTTGCGTTAGCGTTAATATCGTTCGTTTTTTTGTTTGTTGCTGCTGTTGTAGATTGTGGTATTAGTTGTTGGTTTTGTTGATTTTGTACATTACACTTTGGTTTTAATATCGTTTTTTTTTTGTTTTGTTTCTGTTTTTATTGGCCTCTGACAGTAACAGTCATCACATATAAAAGAATCTTGTCTCAGAGATCTCAATGGAAATCTAAAAATATATACATAATTTAAAACATTATTTCCAAGGTAAATTTATAGAAGGTATGTGCATGAATTACAACAACTAACAAATTTACAAAAACAACATTGTTGGTATCGAAAATTAATTGTCAAAGAAAATATTGAATAATAGGGTCGTTCCAAAAATTTCCTCAGGAAAAACATAAATACATTTTGAAAATCCTCCAAAATATAACAAATTTGAATCACAATAAAGCATTCAGAACTGTGATAGGTCATTTTTACTACAAGTTTAGGAAGAAAAACAGTATTTTATGGAGGCAAATTACGAAGTTTCAAATTTCATAGGTAGACCCTATTACATTTTGAAAACTAAATTTACAAAAAAAGTAGGAATACAGCTGATTGTCACTTCTACCTTCTATAAATGTACCTTGATTATTTCTTTGTGTTCAGCCAAACCTTAGGCAATTAGGCGAAGAATTTGTTAACAGTTCCCCAAAGTTTAAAATTAAGTAAATTTTGTTATCTGTTGTAATTGTACTTTTATTTCAAATATGGCAGACAAAGATTGTAAAAGGAACTATCGACAAATTCTTTAGTGTTTTGCCAACGTATATAGCCCTTTTTTATCAGCTCATCTATTGAGGATGGTATGCCGGAATAATGGGGATCCTGAAAATAAAAGAAATAGATTTGTTCTATGAATCGCAGATTCATATGAGGTATTGCATTGCAAATAATATCTATAGAGGCATTTGTTTACGCATTATTTGATTATTAATTGACATTAAGTGCTCAATAACTTAGCAATTTAAAATTTCTGCGCAAGTTCCTTAAGAAATTGTATAGTAAGAATCAGTAGTGGAATTCTGTAACTCATTTTTTGAGTTACCGACAAAAATCGGTAAAATTAAATTGATTATAATTTCGGTAATTAACGAAAGTTTTCGGTAAGTTAACAACCAAAATAAAGTAGTCTCTAACTTCTACCGATAGCAACAGTGTTTTCAACTTTTTTTTGATAATTTTCATTCATAATTTTGCGTTTTAAGGCTTTTTGGTCCTAAAGCTTGTATTACTAACACTTTCAACTTGTTCTGGTTACATGGCTGATTTATTTCCCCACAGATAATGTCTGCGAACATTTAGGAGCTACCTCTGGCGCATGTAGGTACCTCATTACTTTCATTAATTATATTATCAGCGCCAGAAATCTCAGCATTACTTATTTTCTATGAAAAATCTGGCCTTTGGGGTTCTGTATATACTCATCAAGGGCTGTCACCCCCAAAAGGGATTTCCACCCCAAAATGTTGGTTCACAGTGTTATTGAACACACTTCATTTTTAATAGCTTCGATGCCGGAAGCCTCGGCACCAAAAAATCATTTCAACAGCACTTTCATTTTATTTCAACAGGGCTTTCATCAGTAACAGTTTCAATGCCGGTATCCTCAGCATTGATACTTGCCAACCCAACATTATTCTGGTCTGTGCTCATCAATTTTGGAAAAATGAACTGGCACAACGTCGTTAAACAGAATGATAATCAGGTGTTTTTAATTATCACGGATTATTGCGTCATGGGTTCTCCTAAGTCTTAAAAAAAGTCCATGCTTACGAGGGTTGCACGATAACATAAAAAATATTTATATTGTTTTCTTAAGTATTCTCCAGCATGATTTATACACTTTTCCATTCGCTCAAACCAATCGTCCTAGACTCATCCTAAGAGCCTTAAAAAAATCCTCGCTTATGTTGTTGTTGTTGTAACAGTGTTTTTGTTATGTTTATTTGTTCGTTCCTCTGTTCAATCTGGCTCTGGGTCTATCTCCAGTTCCAGAAAAGTGGCTGCTTCGATGGGATGTAGCCACAGATCCACTGGAGTTAGATGGGTAGGTTTGGCGGGGCAGTTAATAAGGTGTTGTGTGTCGTGCGGGCCCATGCCGCATACTGGGCATATGTCTTGCACGGCGCGATCGATTTCCGCCCAATACGAATTTAGGCGACTGCAATATACCGAGCGTAGTTGAGCCAAAACTACTCTGGTTTGTCGTGGCAGCTGACGCTCCTCAGCTGCGATAGATGGAGGATGTACTCTGAGTACTTTATTCACACTATAATTGCTTAAGGCCTTGTCAACTGCCGTGTGAATGCTATTCAATCCTGCTTGATATGCTTGTTGATCTAGGGGTTCTCTCCTGTATCGTTGGACCTCTCCCTCTAGAGCATGGATATCCTTCCTGATCTCCCTGAAAGGGCCGGGCCTACCCACAAGATGGTGATTGGGATGGCTCACACGATAACATCCAAGCAGGTACTGCAACGAAAGCATCTCATTGTGTTGCTTTACAGGAAGAATTTTTGCCTCCTCATGTAGATGGTCCACTGAAGATTTGAGGAGGCACCCTGTCGCTGTTCTCAGGGCGGCATTCTGGCAAGTTTGAATCTTTTTCCAGTTCGAATCACACAATCTCGGGGACCAGACTGGAGCCGCATAGTTTACCACAGACCGTCCTATCGCGTTATACGTGGCCAACAAGGTTTCTTTATCTGCACCCCAAGTGCTGCCGGCCAGGGACTTGAGGACCTTGTTCCTACTTTTCAACTTGTCGCAGATAGCTGTGGCGTGTGCGCACGACGTGAATGTAGTGTCGAATGTGACCCCTAAAATTTTAGGGCAGTTTGTGGTCGGAATTCTGCTACCGTCGACCACGACATTCAACTCACGTCCAAACTGCGCTGTCCATGTGGTGAACAGAGTGGCTGTAGATTTTGTGGGGGAAATCTGCATATTCCTCGAATGGAAAAAGGTGGTAAGATCAGTTAAATAGTTGTTCAGTCTCTCACAGATGTCATCAGGATAGGTACCCGACGCCAAGATCGTGCAATCATCCGCATACGTCACGATCTCAATGCCGTCTGGAGGGGGTGGAATACAGGAGAGGTAGAGGTTAAACAGTTCCGGAGATATCACCCCACCTTGGGGAACTCCCTGTTTCACTCTACGGGGTTTGGACTTCTTATTCCTGAATTCCACGTACGACTGGCGTCCACACATATAGTTGACTATCCAACGTTTCAAGCTTGGCCGGAGGGTTGTCTGCTCAATGTCCTCAAACAGCGTGGAGTGCCTGACTGTATCAAAGGCTTTTGATAAGTCAAGAGCCACCATCACTGTTCTATCGCACGGCCGTCTCTGGTTGAGTCCTTTACAGAAGATATATGTGGTAATGGCGTGCAGCGCTGTTGTCGTGCTGTGCTGCTTACGGAATCCATGTTGATGATCGGCAACTTGATAGCTATTTCTGATACTGGGGAGGATTAAGGCCTCAAGTGTCTTTGCTACGGGCGACAAAAGCGAAATCGGTCTGTACGATTCACTGTTGCTGGCATCCTTGCCTGGCTTCCGTAGTGGGACCACCCTGCCCATTTTCCAGACTTCGGGAACAACGAGGGTGGCTAGCGACAAGTTGAAGACTTTGGTGAGATACTCGACTCCCGGCTCATCCAGCTGCTTCAACATTACCATGGATATTCCATCAGGGCCCAACGCTTTGGATGATTTAGCGTTCCTGATGGCATTGGCAACATCTTCCATTGTAAATTGTGGTGGTTCATCCTCGGAAGGAAGAGATCTGATGCGACGTAATACTCTTCTCTTCGCCCTGTCACTCTCGGGATGCTCGACAAACTGTCGATTGAAATTACTTGCGCACCTCTTCGGGTCAGTCAACGTAACGTCGCCAAACGTGACTGAGGTCCTATCTTCCCTTCTTCCAGCGTTCGAGAGTGACTTAACCGTTGCCCACAATTCACCTATACCGGCTCCAATGTTGCAGCTCTTCAGATGATTTAACCATTTGTTCCGCTTATGCTCGCCGACCAGCCTGTTAACTTCCAGTGTCTGCTCCCTGACTCTGGGGTCATTGGCTCATCACGCTCATTTGCTAATCCCGTCGCCTCTGCTGGGAAATTTGGTCTTACTTCGCGTATTCGACCAGCAGAGATATGGCGAGCGGCTGCAGCAGTGATGATGTCCCGGAACGTCCTTTCCGCTACCCGAACATCAGAAGGATTGGGTAATTCTCTGAAGCGGTGATTGGTGAACTCTCTAAAACTCGGCCAATCAGCTTTTTTATGATTGATGAACGTGCGGCGTTCAGAGGTGATGAAGCCGGGTGGTCTGCTAATGGAGACAATTATGGGGAGATGGTCTGATCCAAGGGAAATGACGAGTTGCAAGGTGACATCATTTGTCAGACCAGGTGACACGATGGTTATGTCTGGCGAACTGTGACACGACCGAGCAAAACGAAGAGCTATCAATCTGCTCAGCCAGCGCTATACCTCTCTGGTCGTTTCCGAGGGCCGAATGCCACATCTCATGATGCGCATTAAAATCCCCCAGGACCAGACGATTATGACCTTGCAAGAGCGGGCTAATGTCAGGCCTATAATCAGGGATACAGCTATTTCTCGGCGGGATGTATGCATTCAGCAACTCTATCTCGGCAGCTCCACACCTGACTGCTACCCCCATACATTCCATGTATGGGTCATTAGAGACAGGCACATTGTCGGCTTTGTCTCCTCATAAGTCTTTAAAAAATCCACGCACATTGTCGGCTTTGTCTCCTCATAAGTCTTTAAAAAATCCACGCACATTGTCTCCTCATAAGTCTTTAAAAAATCCACGCACATTGTCGGCTTTGTCTCCTCATAAGTCTTTAAAAAATCCACGCACATTGTCGGCTTTGTCTCCTCATAAGTCTTTAAAAAATCCACGATTATTGTCGCCTTTGGTTCGTCCTAAAAGTGTTAAAAAATTCAGGCTTTGGCTCCTCTGAAAAGTCTTTAAAAAATCCACGCTTATTGTCGTCAGCGATTCTTCCTAAAAGTCTTCAAAAAAATCCACGCTTGTTGTTGCGTTTGTTTCCTCCTAAATGTCTTTAAAAATTCACACTTTTTGTCGTATTTGGTTTCTCATAAAAGTGTACGATTATTGTCGTCCTTGTCTTCTCCTCGATATAGGTATATTTACAGTGGCAGCTAATGGCCTTGAAATTCCCGATAACGAAAACTTTCCATTTAGTTACAAGCTTTTTAGAAATAATTAAACAGTTCATAACGAAAGGTGAGTGAACAGGTTTGGATTTGAAAAAAAGTATCGCCAAATTTGAATGAATTGATTTTTTTTATACCAATATAGGTACTCATTGTGAATACTAATGGAAGACTAAAAACAAGTTCAGTATTTAATAATAAAATACTCAAAACACATCTTGGGATGAAGTAAGAAGAAATGTAAATTACATATTTACATTTCTCTTACTTCATAGTTTTGGAGATTTTAAAGAATGCTCAAAATATGCCTCTATTTATATTCAGTACCTATGTTACTCTATCAGAATTCTTCTCATCCATGACGTTATAAACGCTTTACATTTAATCGGCTATGTTAAATACATATTTGGGTAATAGACATAAAACTGGATATTAAGTCATTCATTCAACCCAACAAGTAATTTGCATATTTTTCTGGCAAAGAACCTAATCAACGAACGTCACAGAATTGAAATTATATAAATTAACTTTTAATAAGTTGAATACAAAATCCACTTTATAATTGATCGGGTTCTGGTCAAATAAACTTTGTTAACTGGCATGCTTCATATTGGTAGTTAAATTCTCTAAAATGAAAGGATAAGGCATATCTTTCCTTTACCGACAGTATGCAGAAAATGATGAAAAATTTACCACAGATAGTGTTTTTCGTCCTGATTCCAACGACGCATAACAATTTCTGGGGAAATGTATACTTCACGCCTCCGAAGTTCCGAAAATTGCCTTGTTTAATGGACGGCTACTTAGAGAAAAATTAATTAAAAGAAAATTGTGTTCCCGTTCCCGAGATTTGCATCTGTCTATAGTAGAAAGTCTCAAAAACCCGAAGGCCGAAGGCAGTCTATTAAAAGAAACTTACGATTTAAAAAAAAAATCGAACTGTTGGTAAAGGAAATTTGTTCCAAAATCTGTTACTGTAATTATAATAGAACATAACTATAATTTTATTCATTTGCCAGTTTATTTACTTACCACAATAAGCAAAAACGATTCCTTGCCATTACTGTGAACACCCGCTATTCCCTTTGAAGCTGCATCCATATCACCACCCATCATTACAAATCCACCAAAATCTCTAAAGTATTTTATAAGTTCTGGAATGTGTTGATTTAAGTCTTCACTACGTGTTATGTGTAAAATTTTACATGGAACATCATAAAGTGTGTCAACTGTGTAGAATACTTCTAGGGCACCAATCCAATCACGAGAACCCACAAAACGTTTAGGTTTATCTTCGATACGAACTAAGGTTTGTTGTATTTCGGTTAGCGAGGGAACATTCAACAGTGTTTGCCATTGACGTTTGTATAAAATCCAAGATATCATTGATTGTAAAGTACGATAAGCACAACCCCAACCATGATCTCTATAACCATCACATCCATAATGGAAATAGAGAAAATCACCACGCGTAAAATGGGTTTCAAAACCATCTGTGGAAGAGTTTGGAGCTGGTGCTCCATTGACAATATTGTGCATTAACGCATATTCATATGTTTTGTGCGTTATTGCCTTGACTTCGTCCTTGACGACGTCACATTGAGCCATTATTACAAGGTAAGGTTGTTATTGTTTTCAATTTACAAAACAAAATGTAAGTAACACAATAATTTGGATTTGTTTTATGTTTAATGAACTTTGGCTCGTAATACCTTAACTCAAATTTATCACTCACAAACACACACGTACGATACGATGTTATTAAACCGTTTAATGGAATGAAATCAGTACAATTACTCTTTGTAATTACATCAATTGCAAAATTTAGACATTAACTTTTTTCTTTTTGTAAATATTGTTTATTTTTCGTAGCGAACGATACGATGTTGCCTTTTTGCCGTCAATTGAATAATAAACACAACACAATAAAAACACTGGCCCTACACACCCAGTCGAAGAAAACCAATTAAAGGCCAAGGTAGAATTAACGTTTGTGCATGGCACAATTACCAGGGTAGAAGCATCAGCCAACAACTACAACACAAACCACTTCAGTACTGTGAAATGTCAAAAATTTTTTCCAAAAATAAAGCGATTCACACAATTTTTCAACATAATTTCATTAGGCAGATATTAATAAACGCATTATTACAAAAATCAATAAAAAAAATCACTCTTTTCATTTAAAATTTTGATTTTTAATTTTGTGTTTTCAATTACAACGTTTTTGACAGCCATCTTAACACCATGGCACCATTCCACCATGGTTGTGGCATACACAGTCATGCAATATCAATCATCTGGTTGCGCGACGTATGACGTACAGTTTGTAATACCATGTTTACACGTTAACTTGCGTTTACACCAGACGTTTTATGGCAAAAATCGAAAAGTCTCGTCATTTTTATAATTTTCCAGAACTGCAAGAATCTACTATTTTTTTATCTTTTTTTCGATAACATAAAGGAAAAATTTATATCGAAAAATACATTTGTTAACCTAAAGCATAGTACACACGGTCTAACAAAACTGACAGTCAACGTACTTTTATAGCTCGTTTAGACTATACCCTTATACGATGATTAAGGGCATTATCTCGATTTAAGTGCTTAATCCACCCTGATTTACCATACTAAATTAAATCAACTCAAAACTTGGATTTGTTTTAAATCAAATGTTAAATCGAAATATTTTGATATACAACACTGATTTTTGCTCCTAAAAATGCAACTATTGCAGTCTGTACCAAAATGGGCAACAAAGTCCCAATTTACATTAGGCGAGTTTACTTGCGGCAATTGTCAGTTTGTTGGTGAGAGAGGGTGTTGAGAGGCAAAGGGTTACGATATGCCTCACCTCTCTCTCCTACAAAATGACAATTGCCGCAAGTAAACTCGCCTAATGTAAATTGGGACTATGTTCATGTGTCGTTTATTTACTAGGGTTATGAATTTTTGACCTTTTTTCTCAAAAATGATTTCCTGTAGCGAGAGCGAATAAACTTTTGCCTATTAAAAATTTGCTCCAAAATTTGTTCCTGTTGCACGAATAACTGACATTTTGCCTATTAATGACTAAAATAATTTTTATTCCATTTAAATATTGAAAAAGGTCCCGCACAAATCACTTTCAATTTATGTGATACATGGAATATAAATTATATAAAATGATATATATGTAATAATATGACGATAAAATTGGTGAGAAGCAAAATCTGATGTCATTCTGGATATGTCGTGTGGCTTTAACGATTGTTTTGAGTTATTTATGTGCTTAAAGTGACTCCAAAATTTTTCCAAAAAGCTTATCTTATATTATAAAAACTTTTTGTGCGTGAGCTTTTTTCTATCGAATCACCTTGTAATTAAGATTTTATCTAATCTTATGCAAAAGCTCATCAAAATATGACACAGGGATGTAAGGTTGTAAAAAAGTCATAACCCTATTATTTACATTTTTCAAATAACTGTAAACACAAACACACAAAAACAAACAGAAGCGGAAAAATAGAAAAAATATTAAATAAAAATAAAATGGATGTAGCTTTAATTTAATATAAATTGTAAACAACATATTTAATAGCAATTTGTCAGATTATTTTTTGCAGTATTCCACTCCATTTTTAATTTTCAAGCAATTCTTTTTGCAAATTCGCGTATGTATATGTAAACAAAGATCTGCTGACTGGCATCTTAAATCATTTTAGACTAGGATTTGAAAGTTGGATTTAGAAATCGAGTCGATTTAAAATGACTAGTCTAAACGGGCTATTACGGCAAATTTCTGACAAATAAAAACTTTTTGTTAGCTAAAAATGATTGAAATACAACATTTAAGGTATAATTTAGTGATTAGGAAAGTAATTATTCAGCTAGACTTTGATATTAATGAAATAGACCTCGATGACTGTCAGTTTTGTTGGACCGTGTGTACTATGCTTAAAGCACGCCGCACACACGATCAGTTTTGACTGTCAGTTTTGCTCAAATAATCGGTTGCTTGCCAGTTTGGCCGCTCACTTTTGTCAGTCATCAGTAGACAGCGGAATCCTATGCAAATGCATACACATAGCCCAGAAAGTCTGCGTTCACCTTACTACTTTTCAAAAACGATGCTAAAACTTTAATAAATAGGTAAATGAGATCAGTTTTTCTTTCATAAATATGTTATTGGCACGCTTTAGTACCAGAATAAAAAGAAAAATGCCAGAAACGTAAAAATTCTGGTTTGTTTATAGCTAATTATCACTCTATGTATGGTCTAATATGTTCTACGTACAGTTTCGCCAATATTTCGATAGCTTTTTCCATAATTTACCTAGAATTTTCCGTTTTATCGCTGCCAATTTCTTTGCCCTTGTTTTCCATTCTTGAAATAAATTACTTCTTGAAGTTAAGTATGCAAGCGACCTCACAGAATGACCAGTTTTGACAATATTGATTAAAAATGGGAGAAAACTTCAAAAAAATTAAAAAAAACAAGTAAAAAAGTATCAGTCGGCTTTGCCGACAGAGATATACCCTCAGCCTGTGTATATTGAAACAATTTTTTTCCAAAAAACGCATGTATTTAGGGAGTTTTAAAAATTTTGGGCGTTTGAACTGACAAAAATGTTGATTAGGATTTAATATCAAAAGTTTTGCGGAGGAGATACTAAAAAGAATGGATCTCCAGCCACTACATATGGTACCATAGGGGTTTTTTAGAACTTCAGGGATGTTTGCTCAAGAAGTATGAACTTGCCCCTGAAACAACTTTTACCATCGCAATTGAGGCAGCAATGCAAGTTGCTTCAACAAAAATCAAAGTGATTCGAAAGCAGGTCTTAAAGTGAACATGTATCCAAAATTTTGAGTGGGAGGTACCGGATGGAGTGGACAAATATAGTCCATATTTGAACCTGATCTATATCTGGTAGATATATTAGGATGTGTAAAGTATGGACCAATTCGGCCACTCTCTTCAAGAGTTATCGTACGCACAATTTTTCCGAACATTTTTGAACTTTTGTGGGGGAGGTACCTGAAGGAGTAGACCGATATGGCTTATCTTCGAACTTAAACTATGTTTGGACAAAATATTACTAAGGCCAAACTTTGGACCGAATCGGCAGACCTGTTCGAGAGTTATTTTGCCCTCCAACCTCCTCACACGGTGTCATAGGGGTTTTTTGCAACTTTCAGGCTATTTTCTCAGGAAGTATGGACTTGCCCCTGATGAAACTTATACCGTCGTATGGAGGGCAGTGAATACAAGTTGCTAAAGAAAAAATCAAAGCGATTCGAGAGATGTTCCTAAACTGAACTTTTCCAAAATTTTGTGTGGGAGGTACTCGACGGAGTGGACCGATTGAGTCCATATTAAAACCTGATCTAAGTCTGGTACACACTCCACGATGGGCAAAGTATGGACCAAATCGGTTACACCCTTCAAGAGTTATCGTGCGTACAAATTTTCCGAACATTTTCGAACTTTTGTGGGGGAGGTACCGGAAGGAGTGGACCGATATAGCTCATCTTCGAACTTAAACTAAGTTTGGACAAAATATTACGAAAGACAAAATTTGAACCGAATCGGTTCATCCCTTCGAGAGTTATCGTGCGCTCCAGCCAGCCAGACAGACAGACGGACGGACATTGCTCAATCGACTCCAAATTGTCTGAAACACATTTCGTCCAAACATACTTGGGGTCTAAAACCATTATTTCGATGAGGCACATTTTGCCCGTATGAAAGTGTATATACCCTTCATAGCCTAAAGGCTGAGGGTATAAAAAATAACGGTATTATTGCAACATACAAGTGAACGCAGACTTTTTGGGGCTCTAATTTAGCAGTTGTAACACTTTTCTACCGTTTTCTTCGCAATAATAATATTGTTACGGAATTAGGTTTAACTAATCTCCTTGTAGACGTTGTTTTATTCCCCGATACGATTTGTACCAAATAAAACAGGGTTCGTTTTAGATTACGTTTCTACAATGCTTTATTTACTTTATTACACTTTAATTACAAAGCACACAGCAAGTCTCTAGTTAGCACGCAGCTCTTATTTAACCGATCTGTTCAGTTCAACGCTTAAAACACAACTACTCCGTCATTGCCAGTTCCCCTGTATTTATATCCCAAAGTCTCCCTGTTCTAGAGTCCTCCAGAACACATATGGCAACATCTCGAATCTGTGCAGCGAACACACAGACGCACATTCGCACTAAGCGAACAACCATACTCACATACATACATGGGGGAATACAATTGGACGACAAGCACAGTAATGACGTAACAACAACAAACAAGTGCAAAGAAGTAACAAACTAAACAATAATTACATGATTATGGCAAAATAAAATAAAAGCACATTAATGAAAGGTAAAGTAACATCTAGAATAATGAAGAGAGTTCTACATGATAGTTGTTGTTGCTTAAATAAAGTAACTGCGTAATAAAAACTTTACGTTACAATTCAAATTTTTAAATTAACGGAAATTAAACTAAGCTAACTTAAACCTATCAGTTACATTCGTAACATTGCCTCCCGCTTAAGCCTGTTCGTCCCGAATAGGCACAGTTCCCTCTCGGTGGTATGGGCATTGGTAACACTGCCTCCCGCTTAAGCCTGTTCCTCTTGACTAGACGCAGTTCTCGTTCCGTAGTGGTGGCAACCGATTTAGATGTACCCTCTACTGCGTCAGCTTTGGACTTCTGCTCTTCTGGACGTTGCTTTCTCTCCAGGAATCTTGACGTTATACCTTCTTTCTTTGTGGTCACCTTCCTAGGTGCCACCTGGTCTTCATCGGACTTGTCCCTCCTTGTTGTACGGCCGCTTTTCGATGGACGTTTCCTCGACGTACATCTTCGCTTTTTCCTCCTCGTTGCGAGATTTTTCCGCTTTCGTACTGGCCATTTTTCGGCGGCTTCCACCTTCAGCGTACGGACATCTACAGCGATTTCGTCAGATTCTGCGCTAGGGCGACACATGCTTTTCTTCTCTTTGTAGCCCACATTAATAGGTATTTCCACATTGGACCAAGTCATCACACGGTGCTTTATGTCCAGGTTTATATCGAAGGCAATCATGAAGTCTACACCAAGTATAACTTCGTCCTCAATATCGGCCACTATAAAATCGAAATTTACAGATTTTCTACCCATGCTCAGCCTTTGGTAGGCCTTTCCATGCACCGTTGTAGTCTCGCCTGTGGCCGTCCGCAATTTGACTCCATTTAACGGCAATACCTTCCCTTTTACCAAATCCGGCCTAATAATGGACTTTGTTGCACCGGTGTCCAATGTCAAGGTACGCAATACACCATTGACGAAGCCTTTCACCGTTAAGTTGTGGTTCTTCTATAGAAATAGTGAGACCATCGTTTTCATCCTCTGCCAGCGGCGCCTCGTGATCGACGGAATTCATTTTTGTTGATTCACCTGATGTCTCTCTTTCCAGATTCTTGGCCACCAGTTGGTGGTCGCTTTTTGAAGGCGGTAAGGTGGATCTGGGCCTTGCTTGTCTCAATCTGCATTCTCGGGCCAAGTGTCCAGTTTTCCGACAGTTATAACAAGTCTTTTTCGTTCTAACAGCCCCTCGTTTCACATGCATTAGTGCATCATTCAGCGGGTCGACTACGGTCTGGGAATTGTTGTCCTCAACGTCCAGCCTCCTCACGTTGTAAGCTTTAGGTTTCACCAGCATCCTCGCAGTTTCTTGGGCCAGGGCAAATGACACGGTTTCTGCAAATGTTCCTATCGGTGCCGCATACGTCGCAAATTTTATCTCTGGATCACGAATACCACTAGCAAATGTCTCAATCTTTATGCGGTCCACCAATGGATGTGTCTCTCCTGGATATGCCAACTGCGCCAACCGCTCTATATCAGCCGCAAAGTCTTGTAAGGTCTCATTTGGCTTCTGGACTCTTCCCCTCAGTTCCATTCGGTAGATCTCTTGCTTGTGTTCACTACCGTACCTACGTTCAAGAGCAGCCATTATATCTCCATAGTTGTTCCTAGATGCGGCGGGAATACTCTGTAATACGTCAGCAGCATCACCCTTCAATGCCATAAGGAGTGATACCGCCTTTTCGTTGTCGTTCCAAGAATCTCTAGCAGCCACTGTCTCGAACTGTAATTTGAACACATTGAAAGAAGTAGAGCCGTCGAACACTGGAGGCTTAATTTTTAACGCGTTATGGATGGCTCTCACTGGACCGCCTTTAATTTCCAGTTCCGACATTTTCTTTTCTATGCCCAGAATCTTCTCATCTTGAGCCAGAAATTTCTCGTCAACAGACAAAATCTTTTTATCCAACTCTTTAATTTGTACCTCCATGTTTTCTACTCTCTTTTCAATCACCATCGTGATGTTTTCGAGTTTCTCGTTAATTGTTCTAGAATTTACCTCTAGTTTCTCTTCCATGCCCTTAAAGATTTTTCTAGAGTTCTCTTCTAATTTTTCCTCTAATTTTCTGGAATATTCTTCGCTCATTCGACAATTTTCTGCTTTCATTTCCATCATAAGTTTGGAGGTTTCTTCGTTCTTTCTGGAATTTTCTTCCATCATTCTAGAATTTTCGTCCATTTTAGCATCTAATTTCTCCATCATTTTGGAATTTCCTTCACTTTTCTTATTCATTTCCTGCATAATCATAGCCAGCATTGATTTCAAATCGTCACCCCTGGCAGCTACCGATGAAACTTCCTCAACAGTGGATTCGCCCTTTGCCGGTAACTCGACTTCCTCCTTACCGTCGAACTCATATTCATCGATGTTCATTCCACGGCGCTCGAAGTCTTCCAACAAGCGTTTTTGTAGTTCGGCCTTGTTGCCAGTAGAAGACAACTCCAACTTACTTAGCTCCTTCTTCAAGTCTTCCACTCGTAGATCCTTAAACTTCATTGTAGGATGATCGTAATCCCACTTCTGACACCAATTGTTACGGAATTAGGTTTAACTAATCTCCGTGTAGACGTTGTTTTATTCCCCGATACGATTTGTACCAAATAAAACAGGGTTCGTTTTAGATTACGTTTCTACAATGCTTTATTTACTTTATTACACTTATTCAGAACCGACTTTAATTACAAAGCACACAGCAAGTCTCTAGTTAGCACGCAGCTCTTATTTAACCGATCTGTTCAGTTCAACGCTTAAAACACAACTACTCCGTCATTGCCAGTTCCCCTGTATTTATATCCCAAAGTCTCCCTGTTCTAGAGTCCTCCAGAACACATATGGCAACATCTCGAATCTGTGCAGCGAACACACAGACGCACATTCGCACTAAGCGAACAACCATACTCACATACATACATGGGGGAATACAATTGGACGACAAGCACAGTAATGACGTAACAACAACAAACAAGTGCAAAGAAGTAACAAACTAAACAATAATTACATGATTATGGCAAAATAAAATAAAAGCACATTAATGAAAGGTAAAGTAACATCTAGAATAATGAAGAGAGTTCTACATGGTAGTTGTTGTTGCTTAAATAAAGTAACTGCGTAATAAAAACTTTACGTTACAATTCAAATTTTTAAATTAACGGAAATTAAACTAAACTAACTTAAACCTATCAGTTACATTCGTAACAATATATTTTCTGGAATTTTTCTTTTTATTCTGGTACTAAAGAGTGCCAATAACATATTTATGAAAGAAAAACTGATCTCATTTACCTATTTATTAAAGTTTTAGCATCATTTTTGAAAAGTAGTAAGGTGAACGCAGACTTTCTGGGCTATGTGTATATGGTTGGGATGGTCGTAGAGAAAATCTGATTAGACAGAAGCTCGTTTCATCACAAAATAAAAAGAATTAGGCCCAGAATTTTTTGCATATTTTGCATATCGTACATATTTTTACATACTTGCATAAAATGAGCATATGCAAAACCATATGCAAAAATATGTACAAGGATTTGTGGTCTTTTTATCCCACCGCAATGGCTTAAAGGTGGTATTAAGTCTTCGTTAGAACGGTACCTCCCGATTTCCGATATTTTGAAGGTTGTGGCCTCAACATCACACTTAAATGGCTGTCATTTTGTATAAAGTCCTCGTTGGGAGTATAAAACTTTCCACCTGAAATTTGTCAGTATAAGTCCACGTCTTCATATAGCCCCCATAGATCGGTACCTCCCGATTTTCGGTGTTTTGAAGGTTGTAGCCTCAATATCGCACCGAAATGACTGGAATTTGGTATTTAGTCTTTGTTGGGGGTATAAAACTTTCCACCTGAAATTTCTCGGTATAGGTCAATGTCTTCATATAGCCCCCATAGAACGGTACCTCCGGATTTCTGGCATTTTGAAGGTTGTGGGTTCAATATCCCGCCGAAATAGCTGAAATTTGCTATTAAGTCTTCCTTGGGGTTATAAAACATTCCACCTGAAGTTTATCGATATGGGCCCACGTCATCATATAGCCCCCATATAACGGTACCTCCGGATTTCTGGTATTTTGAAGGTTGTGGCCTCAATATTCCTCCAAAATGTCTGCAATTTGGTATTAAGTCTTCCTTGGGGGTATAAAACTTTCCACCTGAAATTTGTCGGTATATGTCCCCCATAGTACGGTACCTTCCGATTTCCGGTATTTTGAAGGTTGTGGTCTCAATATCCCTCCAAAATGACTGAAATTTGGTATTAAGTCTTCCTTGGAGGTAAACAACTTTCCACCTTAAATTCGTCGGTTTAGATTAAGGCCTTAATATAGCCCCCATAGAAGAACACCTCCCGATTTTCGGTATTTTGAAGGTTGGGGCTGTGGTCATACATTTCTCTATTTTATTGTCTTGTCTGAAAAGAAATTTAAACACAAATATTGTACATACAAGCGTTTTTGTACCTATTATTCAAATATTTGTTGTATAAGAAAATATGTAAAATGCATAAATTGTTCATATGGAAAATGTCAAATGTTTCGATTGCAACTCAATCAGAGGCCAAAAATGTAACCAGTCCCAAAAATTGACATGAATCGGAACAAAAATAGCGGTTGCATAAAATTCCGCTGTCTAGTCATCAGGTTGCCACAAAATATTTTGGTGTTGCTGGTCAGTTTGACAGTTATCGATATTTCCGAAAAATAGACAGTTAAAACTGATCGTGTGTACCCCGCTTATGGCCCCGGCACATACGGTACGTTGTGCGTCGCGTTACAACAACCACATGAAAACTTCAAGAACAAACTTGGCATCACTTACATTTTTTTCATGTGGTTGTTTTTAACGCGTGACGCAACGCACAACGTACCGTATGTGCCGGGGCCATTAAAGTAGAGGCGCCTTCTTTGTCCCGGGCCACACTACAGTAATTTCACTGAAATTTTGATATGAAATTATGCGTCTTTAGATCGACGTCCATAGTAGAGTAAAATCATAAAATTTCTGTAGTGGGGAATTCGATTTAAGAACACCTAATTTCATGAAAGTTTTTAATGAAATTCACTCTAGTGTGGACCGGGACTTTGCAAAGACAGTATTCTGCATGTAAAGACTGAGTCGTTTTTTGCACTCACACAATAAAAAACAATTAATATGGTTTTGTTTTTTTCAACTATCCATACATACACACAGTTTTTAGTATTGAGGAAGTTATTCTGGGCGCCACTGGCTTAATGGATGAGTTTATAAAAACAAAATTTATTATTTTTTGTTTAAATTTTTTTCAGTCCAATCATGAATGAATATTCCGTGCGGAATTTCTCTCTTTTCCCTTCTTTGCTATCACAAACAAAAAATTGCGATGGAGAAAAAGTAGGTATCATGAACGCTCTCAAGCATGTGTTTTCCTCCAAAAAAATCTCCCTTGCAAAACTGAAGGGAGTTTACAAAAAATCTTAGTATTTCACTGTTGGGTAGAAATGCTCAGCCTCATACACAAAAGTGTAAAAAATACATGAGTTTCTCGCAATTTGCCCACCATTGGTATTTCCCACAAACAGTCACTCTCTCACCGATCAACGATGGGATGAGAGAATTTTGAACATACATACAAAATTGTTGCACAACAATTATTGAAAAAACACTGGATAAAAGCATATTTTCAATTACTTTTATTTCAGAATTCGCGTTTTTCAATTTTTGCCATTATTTAATTAAAAACACTCGTTTCTAACGCATTCATGATAGTGGCAGTTCCATAGCACAATGGAGTCAATTGCACTGTCTTCTTAGAAATTTCCAATCGCATCTGATGTTTTTCATAATTAGTAACATCTTCTGAATGTCCTTATTGTATAAAAGTGTAATTTATTTGATTGAATTTGTTAATTTTGTCTAAAAACACAAACACTTAAAATTTTCTCTTTGTTTTCACAACAATTAGGGCACACAAGGTATGAAAAAGACCCTTCAGTGCTGCCAAATTCAATGATTATTTTTCTCACATTATTCATGATAGGAGGATTGTTCTCTCGAGAAAAATCTATTCCGCGAGAGTTGTATTCCGCAAGAATATTCATGATTGGGCTGTTTATTATTATCTGTGTTCCTTTACTTACCTGTGGTTACCATTTTTACAATTTACCATTTGTAACCTGCAAAGCGTTCCTTAACCCCGAAAAGTGGCAAAACTGGAAGCAATTTTTAAGAGAGTGCGAGAGGAGAGAGAGCGATAATGGCTTTCTCTTCTACCACAGGCTACCAGCAAAATGCAGGTAAAAATGGCAGAACTGATTTTTCGACTTTTGTTTGACGATTATTTCACAATGAAGAAAAAATGAACGATAAACAGAAGAAAAAGTCGAACGCTGACAAAACAAAATTAAAAACTGTGAAATAAAAGAAGAAAATTGATTTTTTATGTTTCTTTTTGACATTGCTACCAGGTCTTCCATTTTTCCGTTCCTTTACTTTTCTGGTAAAAATGGTCATGAGAGAGCAATTTTTGAATAAAAATAGTTTTTATTTTGACGCTTTTCCTCTTCTGTTAATTTGGAAACAATCCAAATTTTACACTGTTTTTCCTCTATTAAATCCAGAACTTCACTTACTACCTTTGACAATGTGGGCTGATCCATCCCGAGGTTAAAGTCATTGCCATGGGTTTTTTGAAATAGTTCCACTGAGCTTATTTAACAAAACAAAAAGCGTTCCGCTACATCACCGATAACTTGTTATCGACGATTGTTTTATATCGCTTTACGTAGTACAATTTTTAAATTTTGTCGCAGAGACGATTGACGACGCGAGTCATGTCGTGTACGGAATCGACCCCTAAATCCCATACAATATAAACGTACCATAATTCCCTCCCAAAGAATATAAAACTAACAACAAAAAACAAAACAAACAACAAACATTGCTACCAGGTCTTCCATTTTTCCGTTCCTTTACTTTTCTGGTAAAAATGGTCATGAGAGAGCAATTTTTGAATAAAAATAGTTTTTATTTTGACGCTTTTCCTCTTCTGTTAATTTGGAAACAATCCAAATTTTACACTGTTTTTCCTCTATTAAATCCAGAACTTCACTTACTACCTTTGACAATGTGGGCTGATCCATCCCGAGGTTAAAGTCATTGCCATGGGTTTTTTGAAATAGTTCCACTGAGCTTATTTAACAAAACAAAAAGCGTTCCGCTACATCACCGATAACTTGTTATCGACGATTGTTTTATATCGCTTTACGTAGTACAATTTTTAAATTTTGTCGCAGAGACGATTGACGACGCGAGTCATGTCGTGTACGGAATCGACCCCTAAATCCCATACAATATAAACGTACCATAATTCCCTCCCAAAGAATATAAAACTACACATTCAAAATATACATTTGATATCTTTTTAATGTTTATTTTTCGTTCGTTTAAATTTCAATAGGATGGTCTATGCTAACATTTATTTAAATGTAGATTTGTTTTTTTTTAGTTTTTTACTTTCTATGAAAAAATAGCTTTGTTTTTTAGATTTCTTTTTTAAAGTATCATTTCTTTCGAAAAAAGAGTTATTATGTATCTCGTTTGTGGTTAGTTAGACTTTATATTGTTTGCTTTTATTGTTGTTTTTTTATGTAAATTGTAGACTTAATTAAAAAGATAGGATTTGGGAAAAAGTTGGGTGTAAGGAGTTAAGGAATGTGTTCGGTTTTCTCGAGGAGGTGGTGGTGGCGGCGTGGAAGAGAAAGATAAAAACTTAGTCTGTGTTTATAAAATAGAAAATAGTGGACTTTTTTAATAATAGGCGTAAGTGTGTGTGTGTGTGTGGGTTTTAATAAAATTTACTTAATTTGTGTGTAAATATTTGCCAGTTTTGTGTGTATTTTTTTCTTGGTGTTTTTGCTTTAGATTGAAGAGCATTTTATAGAGCCGTTAGATTTGTAAAAATGTTGAAAATAACGTTGCAAAATATGTTTAATAGATCCGCAAACCTTCCAAGCGTTTTAAATTGTCGCCTTTGAAACTTCTTTCCCGTAGAAGGGAGATACTTTTGTAATATAAAAACAAGAAATGCATTGTTATCCAATTGAAAAATGGAAATGAAAAACGATTACGATTTTCTTTGCCTAAATGTTTTATATTACCAAAAGTCTTGAGAAGAGTTTTAGGCCCGTTATTTCATCTTTTGCTAGAAAATTATAAAAAGTAAACAGACACCTTCCCAGAAAAACCAGCAAGCAATCAGCTGACTTGCCAAAACAATTGCCAAAACAATTTGTCGGCTAATGAAGGAACTAATGAAAGCAAAAATGTGTATTTTATTAAAAATAAAAAAAGAAAATGACCCAAAAAAGGATTTTTCCACCTCGCAACTTTCATCTACAAAAAAAGAATAGAATTGGACTTGCCATTTCCGCAATAAAATTGCTTTTTATTTTCACAAACATAAATCCACGAAAAATTAAAAACAGATGACTGATGGTTTTCAGGAAGAAGAAGAGTTGCAAATGTTTGCTAGAAGAAATTTGTCCAGCAAGAATTTGTAAACTCTCAGTGAAAGAACTGTCAAAATGTCTCTCTCGAATTGCTCTCTTTTGCTGGTTTTTTGTGTTAACAGACGACTTCCAGCAACAATCAGACAGACCTAATATTAATATTAAACAATAAAATTAAAAGTGCGCCCGAGAGTATGCCGCATCAAAGCCAAAGAAAATTGACCGCAAATGCAAATCAACCAATCAGATTTAAAAAAAAAACTTGAAGAATACTGGTTTTTTTATGGGTCGATATTGCCATATTTTTACATAATATAACGTTAGATGGAAGATGTAATAACAAATCCCTGATAATGCGAACTTTATTCCTTCCTTTTCTTAAAGCAAGGGATAACAAAAATTGACTTTAAAGATACGATATAAGCACGGCCCTTAGAATAAACAGTTCCATAAAATGCTCCTAAGTCGTCGTTGAAAGACATTTGAGTGTATGGGGGTTATTCTGAACGAAAATACCTCGTGAGTTTTTTCTTTCCACCGTTTCATCTTAAGGAAGAAAATGAAAAAAAGTTCGCACGGGATATTTTCGTTCAGAATAACCCCATATTTGTTTTTCTTTATATTTAAATATAAGAATTTGTTTGCATTTAATAATGTATGTATTGTGGTTGTTGTTAACACTATAACTAAATGTTGTTGTTGTTATTGCTGCTGTGTTGATTGTTTTTAATAATAATATAATTTTGGGATGTTTTGTTTTTTTTTTTACACTTGCTGCTGCGATATTATTTGTTCTTACTACCCTTCATAAAAACAAAAGGGATTATTGTTGTTGTAGTTTTTGTGTTGTTTTTTATGTATTTAGTTTCATAAATCATTATATTGTTGGTGTATTTGTTGCTTTCGTTTTATTTGTTGTTCTTTTTTGTATATATAATATTTAACAATAATTCAAATGTGTATGTATGTGTGGTATTTATTATGTTATATCTGGTAGTTTTTGTTGTTAATTTGTTTCCGTTATATGTTGTTAATTATGATGACATGTCTTTTGTTGTTGTTTTGTTTTTAGGCTTTACATACATAAAATTTGTAGTTAAGAAGTTTTGGGGGTGTGAAGACTTTTGACTTCTTTTTTAAAAATTTTACATTGTTCTTGTTTTTTGGCGGCCATTGTTTGTTTATTTAGTGATATGAAGTAGAAGAAACAATATGGTAGAGTGGTTGGTGGTGGTGGTGGGGAATAAGGACGTGTTCCAAGTTTCAGGTTTTTGTTTTCAATGAAAAAAACACTGGGACTGTGGACGAGGCTAGGAAATGTGGCATGTTGTATATATTCATTGCGCATTTTGTTATACAAATTATACTCCTCGAGCTTTATTATCTTTGATCTTCCTTTTCTTTCAGATAGAGGCGTTGACTTAGGGGTTTGGTATATATCCAATTTTCACCCACTGGCTTGAAATACTGCAAAGAAAATGAAATGTTTTAAATTTTAAATGAAATGAAAACAAGTAAAAAAGTATCAGCCGACTTAGCCGACAGAGATATACCCTCAGCCTATGTGAATTGAAACGTTCATCTACGGACAGATCGAATGTGTATTTTGGGAGTCATAACTTTTCGATAGGGGTGACGTAGGGGATGGAAGATACCAAGGAACGGTCCTGACCGGTTTTAACATGGCAAAGCCCAGGATTTATCTTGGTCCCTCTTTCATCCCAAGTGGACACTGACCTCCCCGTGGTGTCACCTGGGGAACTGCCTTTAACACCCGTTAAAGGTAGTGAGCTAACATGTGCCGCGCGTTCACCCATAAGAACGTTAAAAACTTGGGTTTGGGCGTCGGGTTAGTAACCCTCCCCTAGAAAAAACAGCCTACTATGAAAAAACGAAAGAAAAGAAAAACAAACCCCTCTAAAGTTGACGAACCCCGCAAACGTTTTAAGGACCATGATCTGCGAATCTGCACCTGGAATGTTCGCACTCTTTATAGAGAAGGTGCAGTCTTCGCATTGGCAGACGTACTTGAAAAGTACAAGACCGATATTACTGCCATACAGGAAATACGATGGATTGGGAAAGGCGTCACAACAACACCTAAAGGTGACGCACTGTATTATAGCTGCCATGACGTAAAGCATGAGTTTGGTTGTGGATTCGTAGTTAGTCGGAGACTAAAACATCTTGTATCCAGCTTCACTCCAGTGAATGAAAGACTTGCTGCAATTCGAATAAAAGCTAAATTCTTCAACATCAGCTTTATCTGCGCTCATGCTCCCACTGAAGAAAAGGATGAACAGACCAAAGATATATTTTACGAGCGCTTAGAAGAAACATATGACCGTTGCCCTGCCCATGACATTAAAATCATTCTAGGCGATTTTAATGCCAAAATTGGAAAGGAGAATATCTTTGGCCCAACAGTCGGGAAATTCAGTCTCCACAGTGAAACATCTGACAATGGTATGAGACTGATAGACTTTGCAGCTGCAAAAAACATGGTAGTTAGCAGTACCAGATTTAATCATCTCGATATTCATAAGGGCACCTGGCTGTCTCCAGATCAGAAAACAAGAAACCAAATTGATCATGTTGTGATAGATGGAAGACATTCATCGAGCGTGTTGGATGTACGATCGTTCCGAGGCGCAAACATTGATTCGGACCACTACCTTGTTGCAGCAAAGGTACGCACCCGCTTAAACGTAGCAAACAAAGTACGAACAGACACAACACGAAAGTTAGACATCGGTAAGCTGCAATCACAACAGATAGCCACAGCATATTCCACTCAACTAGCCCAATTGCTTAATCAAAGCCCTCCTCATCCCGATAACATATCAGCGCAATGGCAAAGCATTGCCCACTCCATGCAAACAGCCGCAAAATCCATACTTGGATACCAGAGACCTCCACCAAGGAATCCATGGTATGATGAGGAGTGTCGTGCTGCCACCGAAGAGAAAAATGCGGCATATAAGGCTACTTTACAATCCGTAGCAACGCGTAGCGCACGAGAGAGATACAGGGAGAAAAGGAGAGAGGAGAAACGTCTTTTCCGCAGGAAAAAGAGAGAGATGGAAAAGCGGGAGTGTGAAAAAATCGAGATGTACAGGAGCCAGAATGAAGTCCGAAAATTCTACCAAAGAGTCAAGCATCAAACTGATGGCTTTGGTACAGGCACATCCTCCTGTAGAGACCAGCAAGGTAATTTGGTAACTGATACAGATAGTGTACTCAGGATATGGAAAGAACATTTTTCAAATCTGTTGGTATCCAATAGCAGCGAAGACGACGAAGATACCACAGTCCCAATCCCAGAAGATGGTATTGAATGTATACCGCCCAGCCAAGATGAGGTAAAGACAGCAATAAATCGGCTGAAGAATAATAAGGCAGCAGTGGCCGATGGCTTACCAGCCGAGCTGTTCAAAACCGGAGGCGACACGCTGATAAGGTGTATTCATCAGCTAGTTAGCACCATCTGGCAGGAAGAACGAGTACCCGACGATTGGAACCTGAGTATCCTGTGCCCCGTCCACAAGAAGGGAGATAAGACTGTATGCTCTAACTATAGGGGCATAAGTCTACTCCCTATTGCCTACAAGATCGTGTCAGGGATATTGTGCGAACGACTAAAGCCAATGGTCAACGAGATTATTGGACCATACCAATGCGGCTTTAGACCTGGCAAGTCCACCATTGACCAGATATTTACCCTGCGGCAAATCCTGGAGAAGACCCAAGAGATGCAGATCGACACCTACCACCTTTTTGTCGATTATAAAGCAGCCTTCGACAGTCCGCTGCGCTCAAAGGTATTCCAAGCCATGTCTGAATTTGGTATTCCCGCAAAGCTCATCCGGCTTTGTAAAATGACTTTAACTGACACGAGGTCCTCAGTTAAAATAGGAAAGAACCTCTCCGAAGAGTTTGGTACCAAAAGAGGTTTCAGACAAGGAGACAGCCTTTCGTGTGACCTCTTCAACATCCTGCTAGAAAAGGTTATACGAGAGGCAAACGTCAAAAGAAGTGGCACAATCTACACCAACAGTCACATGTTACTTGCTTATGCTGATGATATAGACATCATGGGTCGATCAGTAAAAGAAGTAACTGATACCTTTATAAAGGTCGAAGGAGAATCTGCTAAAGTGGGTCTGGCGGTAAACGGTGAGAAGACCAAGTTGATGGTGTCGACGCGCAATGCGTCCATTGAGCTCGGACCGACTGTGGAAGTTGGTTCCTATAATATTGAGGTAGTAAAAGACTTCGTCTACCTCGGCACCTCCGTCAACACAACAAACGACATCAGTTGTGAAATAAAAAGAAGAATTGTATTGGCCAACAGATGCTACTTTGGATTAAGTAAGCAGTTTAAAAACAAAGCCACATCTCGTCAAACAAAAATAACGCTCTACAAAACACTGATACTACCCGTGCTGATGTATGGCTCCGAAGCCTGGGTACTTGCGCAAGCAGACATGGCAGTGCTTGGTGTGTTTGAGAGAAAAATTCTTCGAAAGATCTATGGACCAATCTGCGTTGACGGTGAATATCGACGTCGCATGAACCACGAGCTGTATCTGCTATACAACGACATGAATATTGTTAAACGTATCGAGATGCAGCGATTGCGTTGGCTAGGCCATATCATAAGAATGAGCGATGATGAACCCGCTAAAAAGGCGTATGAATACATGCCACATGGCGGTGCACGCAGAATTGGCAGGCCAAGGAATAGATGGCGCAAACAAGTGGATGATGAGATGACAAGGCGCGGTATTCCAGTGTGCAAAGCAACAAATAGAGAGGAATGGAGATCTCTTCTTAGTTCGGCCTATAGAACAAATGTTCTGTAATGGGCCAGCTAAGTAAGTAAGTAACTTTTCGATAGATATCACACCCACTAGTCATTTCAGTGGGTAATCGTGTAACATTTGGACTAGTATGCCAGGAGTCATGAACTTGTCCATGAAAAACAGGGCCACAACGAATAGCATCGGTATACATTTCCAAAGGATATTCGAACAGACCCTAAACTGCACTTAAACAAAAATATTGAACTTTTGCAGGGGAGGTACCTTAAAGGAGAGGACCAATATGGGCCATTTTAGAAGTTAAATTAAATTTGGACAAATATTAGGAGATCCAAAGTTTGGACCAAATCGGTTACCCCGTTCAAGAAAGTGTATCGTGCATACCATTTTAGTGATATTTCTTAAATTTTGGGGGAAGTACTGGAAGTTGCCGGTATTGCTTATCTTCAAACTGAAACTAAGTTCGGCCAAAATATGATGAAGGCTAAATTTCGTACCAATTCGGTTAACCAGTTCGAGTGCTATAGTGCGCTCCAGCCACTACACATGATGCCATAGGGATTTTTACAACTTTCGGGCTATTTTCTCAGGAAATATTTACTTGCCCCTGAAAAAAGTTGTACCATCGTAAAGGGAGTCAGTAAATGCAAGTTCCTTCAACAGAAATCAAAGTGATTCGAGAGCAGGTCTTAAAGTGGACTTATCCGAAATTTTGTGTGGGAAGTATCCGAATTAGTAGACAAATATAGTCCATATTCGAACCTGATCTATACCTGGTAGATATATTAGGATGTGTAAAGTATGTACCAAATCGGTTACACCCTTTAAGAGTTATCGTGCGCACAATTTTTGAACTTTTGTGTGGGAGGTACCTGAAGGAGTGGACGGATATGGCTTATCTTCGAACTCAAAGTAAGTTTGGACAAAATATTACGAAGGCCAAATAATGTTGGACCGAATCGGCAGATCCGTTCGAAAGTTATCTTGCAATTCAACAACTACACACGGTGTCATAGGGTTTTTTTGTAACTTTCAGGCTATTTTGTCAGGAAGTATGGGTTTGCCCCTGATGAAACTTGTACCGTCGTATGGGGGCAGAGAATACAAGTTGTAACAGCAAAAATCAAAGCGATTCGAGAGCTGGTCTTAAACTGAACTTTTCCGAAATTTTGAGTGGGAGGTACCCGAAGGAGTGAACCGATTGTGTCCATATTGGAATCTCATCTAAGTGTGGTAGAAATTTCAGGATGTGCAAAGTATGGACTAAATCGGTTACTCCCTTCAAGAGTTATCGTGCGCACAAATTTTCCGAACATTTTCGAACTTTTGTGAGGGAGGTACCCGAAGGAGTGAACCGATATGGCCCATCATCGAACTTAAACTAAGTTTAGGCAAAATATTACGATACCCGAATCGGTTCGAATCGGTTGATCCGTTCGAGAGTTATCGTGCGCACCAGCCAGACAGACAGACGGACATTGCTAAATCTGAAACGGATTTCGTCCAAACATACTTGGGGTCTAAAACCATTATTTCGATGAGGCACATTTTGCCCGTATGAAAGTGTATATAGCCTCGTTAGCATAAATACTGAGGGTATAAATAAGGAGAACTGACGTTTGTACTCACCTTATGATCCCATGATATTTCAGAATCTTTTCTAGCCTTGGCTGCGTCTCGTTGTATTTGTTCAACTTTGCATTTGGCATTTGTTGCCTTTTCAATGTCATTGAATCTTGAAAATGAATTTTAATAAAGTCGATCATTAGAAAAATTAAGAACATAAGAAAATTAATTTTATTTATAATTAAATTATATATAAATAAAAAATACAGTCGAAAATAAAATTCTGTTTGTAGGGAGCGTTTAAGCAGTCACAATAAAGCCAACATTTTGTTCCAACTCACTTTATTATAGTGGTATTTTCGACTGTATTTTTTTCGAATGTTGAAATTAATTTATTGGGGGAACTCATAGTGAATTGTGTTCTGAACTTATTGACACTTATGTTGTGATGATTATTTTTGTTACACAATTTTAAACAAACACAAAACCATTGAATCCCTTAAATACATAAATACTTAAATACTTATTAAAAAGAGGATATAAAAAATAATTATTACTTGAGTCCAGCGGTTACTTCCTTCCATACACGACGTGATTCATATTCTTCTTGTTCAACGATTGGCCGAACTTGTTTCTTAAATATTGGTATACGATTTACATCTACAAACACTTCAGTTTTCTAGAAAATTAAAAATTTCCATGATAAGGCAAATTAAATAAAAGTCGAACAATTTTTTTTTCTTCAAATATTCTCTTAGTGCAACAGTATAAGGACACAAATACATACTCCGAAAAAAGAAACACAAATAAATAAAAAAAGTAAGTTAAAATACGAATACAAAAATCAAACAAAAGAAGATAGAACACAAAAGATTTGATAGGGTTTTAGTTTTTTTCTAAAAAGATTTAATTTTCTAGATAAACATAGACATTTGACCAGAATATTTAAGAGAGAAGTACAAGTAATCGACAGTTACAGGATGCTGAGGTTACAGGTGGTTAGAGAGAGAGAGACAGTATTAGCGTTGTTTCCTCTTTACTTATATTCGGAGTAACAACTCATAGGTTTTTTATTTGGAGGATAAATAGAAAGGATATTACAAATTTGTTAAGGTTAAAAGAACACAGACAAAGTATTAGTACGCAAATTAATAATTATACAATGACAAACACATACATACAAACACAGAAGACAAGTAATTACAAGCAGCATACTCTACTAAGAACCAGCTTCTTGATGCCAATGTGAACATGGAAACCAAAGAACGACATCCAAATTATGATTATCGTATTACTATTTATTTGTTTTTATTAAAATAACTTGGGAAAAGGGATTGTTGATAGTTCTTTTGTTTTCAGTTTCGAATCGACATCAAGAAAAAGGACCCAGATTTTGTTAGAAAGATATGTATTTATTTATTTATTATATTTCCTTACATAAAAAACGATTCGAACTGGCATTAATTGTTAATTTTTTTTTAGGAAATTAAAAAAAAATGATCGAAGACCATTATAATTTTCTTTGTGTTTACTTTAATTGCATTAAAGTTTAAAAGATTTAGTTAAAAATTGTTTTTTTTTTTTGCATTTTCATTGGTGTTGTTATGTATTGCATATACGTTTAGCTTATACGTCCATGTGTTTGTACTGGGTATCGACACGAAATTTTTTTGTTGCATACTTTAGGGAGTTGTAATTATGTGAGGGCATGGTTTTTCAATGAGTTGAATTGTATGCGCAGTGAAAAACTATTTGTTGTTGTTGTAACACTATATGATATGTTCGTTTCTTTGTTAATTTTTCTTCTTAATACGACAATGCATTTATCTTCCGTTCAGTTCACGTTCTTCAATTGCGATAGATGGGGAATATTCTCCGAGAACCGCATACACACGATAGTTGTTTATGGCTTGCTGATCTAGGGGTTGTCTCTTGTAACGTTCGACCTCTCTTTTTAGATAACAAATAAGAAAGTATCAGTCAGCTGTGGTGACACTCAACCTCTGACAAAAAAAAGCAAACATAATAATTGTGCCATATTTAAAATATATTGATTTTGCATCACGAGTTTGCTTTAAAATACGTGAAATTTGCAGGTACCGTAATGTGGGGCGTGACTATGCCAAATCATTGACATTACAAAAAGGTCTATGAAAAAACCCTTTCTTCCAGAAGGAAGAAATTTTGAAAAAGTTTGAGAGTTATCTTGCACACCAACCATTTTAGTATGTGTCTCAGGACCGTGAAAACAAACAACAACAATTTCCAAACATATCCGCGACGAGTTCTCAAACTGCACTTTTCCCAAATTTTGTGTGGGAAGTACCCTGAGGACGGTACCGATAATACCGAAATAATACGATCTACAGAGTTTTGACCAATCAGAAACTCCCTGCGACAGTTATCTTGTGGATTTGTCATTTTTGTTGGTGCCGTCAGGGTTTCTTGGAGCTTTTTGTTTTTTATCTCAGGAAGTATGGACTTGCACTCGAAAAAAATATTACCGTCGTAAATTGGTTGGCCAGAAAAAACTGCTAAGAATTTTCAAAACGATCCGAGAGGAGGTCTTAAACTGTACTTTTCCCAAATTTTGTGTGGGAGGTATATGAGGGAGTTAATTGAGTCCATATTTGAACTTGATCTATATCAGGAATTAATAATAATAATTTATAATTGTTCCACAAACATCCCATAAGGGACAAGGGAGACTTCTCTCATATCAATGAGTGCACCCCGATTCATATTAGCTCAGTGATATGGGACCTACAGTTTATCGCCGAGTCCGAACGGCGTGTCAAAGACACCACTTTTGTAGAGAAGTTTTACATGGCTGAAATACTCAGGAAATGTCGCCAACATTACTGAGGGGTATTTTGCCACCGTTGAAAAATGTTTTGATGTTGCCTGGTCTGGGAATCGAACCCACATACCATTGCACCATGGTGGCACCGTGGAATTAATAATACGATGTGCAAAATTTGGACCAAATCGATTGCTACCTTCGAGAGTTGATCTTCCGAAGGAGTGGACCGATATGGCCCATCTTCGATCTTAAACTTGCGAGCTTACTAAGTGCAAAATTTGGTTCGAATCGGTTGATCCGTTCGAGAGTTATCGTGCGCACCAGCCAGCCAGACAGACGGACATGGCTAAATCCACTCCAAACTGCCTAAAACGAATTTCGTCAAAACATACTTGGGTCTAATACCATTATTTCGACGAGGCACATTTTTTGTCGTATCTAAGGGTATATACACTAGGGATATAACTTTTTGCACTTTTTTGCAAATATCAAAAATACCACCACATAGCCGTGTAGAGCATGAAAAACTATTATGAAAAAAGGTGTAATTTTTTCTCTATCGCGAAAAAAGTTTCCGCACCAAATGCATTGAAGTTCAGTAATGCATTTTTTAATTTTAGCTGTTATGACAACATATTTGCTTTTAATTAAATTTTTTATTTTTTTGTAATCAAATTTAAAATCATTACCAAAGCGTTCTGGACCAATTTGTTCACAAATCGCGCCATTTCGGAGCATTTTATGAATTTTTGACACTATTGCAATTTTTGTTTTTTCTTTATAAACTCATGACTTTTATGTTTATATTTATTGTACCTATCGGAAAAGAGAATATGGTGTCATTTGCAACAAATTCGCGAAAGTTACAGACAGTTTTTAATGACTTTGCCTGTGAGAATTGTATTTTTTTCTATGAATATTTATTCAAACAAAGCAAATTTAAAATTATAAGTAGAAAAAATATCAAAAGGGTTTTAGTAATTACAGTCGGCGCGGAAACTTTTTTCACCGAATCGATCTTAGAAACGCGTTTTCATTATTAGGACATAATTCCCCACGTGGTACTGGTGTTGTATTTTTGTAAAAAACATATACGATTCTCACAGGCAAAGTCAACAAAAACAGCCTGTAACTTTCGCGACTTCGTTGCAAATGACCCCATATTCTTTTGTCCGGTAGATACAAAAAATATAAACATAAAATTCACGAGCTTATAAAGAAAAAGCAAAAACTGCAATAGTGTCAAAAATTCATAAAATGCTACGAAATGGCGCGATTTGAGAACAAATTGGTCCAGAACGCATTGATAATGATTTTAAATTAGATTACAAAAAAATAAAAATTTTAATTAAAAGCAAATATGTTGTCATAACAGCTAAAATTAAAAAATGCATTACTAAACTTCAATGCATTTGGTGCGGAAACTTTTTTCGCGATAGAGAAAAATTGACGCCGTATTTCATAATAGTTTTCCATGCTCTACACGGCTATGTGGTGGTATTTTTTTGGTTATAGCCCTAATATACACTCTTTAGCCTAAAGGCTGAGGGTAATGAAGATCCCTCCTGACTTGCCTTGGTGGTCCTATCCACCATACGGTGATTAGGATGACTTGGTAACACTCAGTGTGGTCAGCGAATATAACGCGAAGGAAAAATATTCAAACCTGACAGATTGTCGCCATGAGAATTGCAAAAGGTTGCCTCCTCATGTAGGTGGTCCACTGAAGATATGACGAGGTACCCTGTTGCAATTCTCAGGGCGGCATTCTGAGAGGTTTGAATATATTTTCATCGCGTTGCAGTTATATTCGTGGACCACAGTGGCACCGCATAGCGTACCACAGACCGATCTATCGCGACTGACCTATGTAGTCAACAAGGTTTCTTTATCTGCACGTAAGGTGCATGTGGTCGAAATTCTGCTATCATCGACCATGACATTCAACTCTGTTCTTACCACAGCCGTTCATGTGGTGAGCAGAGTGGCCGTAGATTTATATAATAATTGTTCCACAAACATCCCAGACGGGACAGGGGAGACTTCTCTCATAGATTTAGTGGCGGATATTTTGGGAGAAGTCTACCTTGTGCCGTCTGGAATTTTTGTGGACTACTTATTATTTGCATATTGCTCGCGTGAAAAAAGGTTGTACGATCATTCAAATAGGAGTTCAGCCTTTCACAAATGACATCAGGGATCATGGCGACAAGATCGTTCAATCGTTCGCATACGTTACGATCTCAATTCGTTATGGCTAGGGTGAAATACTCCACGGGGCTTGGACTTCTTGTTTCTGAATTCTACGTACGACTGGCTGGCATCCACACATATAATTGGCTATTCAACGTTTCAAACTTGGCCGGGGGTATTCTGCTCGATGTCCTCAAACAGCGTTGAGTGGTTGACAGTGTAAAATGCATCACTGTTCTATCACTGTTGATCGACAACTGGCTGGGGAGGACTAAAGCCTCAAGGGTCTTTGTGAAAAGTGAAATCGGTCTGTATGATTTGCCTTTGCCGGCATCCATGCCTGGCCACCCGGTACCACCCTGCCATTTCCAGACTTCGGGACGATGTGGGTTGCTATATATTGGTTGAGAATCTTAGTTAGATACTCGACTCCCGGCACATCTAGCTGTTTCAGCCTTATTATAGAGATTCTATCAGGGACCAACGCTTGGGATAAGTTAATGTTCCTAATGGCATTTGCAACATAGTCCATTGTAAACTATGGTGGTTCCTCCTCCGCAGCAAGATATTTAATTTGGCGTAGTACTCTTCTCTTCGTCCTGCTACTCACGAGGTGCTTGATAAATTGTCGATTATTAACCTGCGCACCTTTTCGGATGATTCTGCGCCCAACATGACTCAGGACCTATCTCCATACTTTCTAGGGTTCAAGAGAGACTTAACCGTTGCCCACCATTTTCTTTGTCCGGCTCCAATGTTGCAACTTTTCAGATGATATAGCCACTTTTTCCCCTTGTGCTCACCGACCAACCTATTAACTTCCCTGACTCTGGAGTCACTGGGGTAGGCTTGAAGAAGGTCATCACGCTCTGGGAGGGAGGAGTGATTGTAGTTGGTGCCGTTTCGAAAAGATTTTTAAGGTAGTTCCTTTCTTATCTATTCTAACGATGTATAGCTTTTTAACCACGAAAGTTCCACAAATGCCCTTACTTATATCTTTTGCAACAACTCACAGAAAAATGTGGACAATTCTAGAATACTTCTTAAGATAAATCAATTCGAATCGTTTTTTTTTTTTGGAAAAAGATACGGCTATGTAATTACGAAAAAATACGAGTCCACTTATAATGTTTTTAAATTTGTGAAGTTTTTTTGTTAAATAAACGAACGAGCAAACACATAATATTTTCAGTATAACATGTTTTTTGCTTTTTCTGATCTTCCGTTTTATAAATTCCTTTTCATTATAAGTGGACTAAAAATTAAGCAATACCACAACATAAATAGAATATTGCAATATAGAATATGCGCAAAAAGGGGAAGAAAGAATCATATACATTACATTTGTATCATGCCATTTGGCTTCCATTAAACCACTCCATTCACCAGCAATCGAAACGAACGGTTTCTTTTCATTTGGTGAGTAAATCTGAAAATTTCAAAACACCAATTACAATTAAATACATTCATTTAAAAAACAAAATGTTTAAACACCCACCTCAGCTGTAACTTTGTTACGTTTACCACCATAAAAAGGTTTGGTTAGAAACTCAACATTTGCATAGTAACCGGTTTGTGGGCATTTAATTTCCACTGAACCGCCCAATTCTATCCATGGTACAGTTAAAATAGATCTGTGGAATGAAAATAAAATAAATGCTAATGCTTAATAAAGTCCAGTTGAAATGAAATGTCTTATACTTACCTTCCATAACCATTTGGAAATGTGACAATATATTCTTCACCATAATCAACAAGTGTCACCACACCCTCGCCAATATTGTGCACGCCCACTGAAAGGCCTAAAAATTTCGATTTTGTCCATACATGGGCTGAGAATGTGATCTTCTTGTTATAGTGTTCGGCATAGAATGCGGAAACTGTGTGGGAAAAAAAGAAGAAAAGAATATCAATAGAATAAGGAACAACCAAAATAATTTCGACAGAATTTCCACATTGAAGAAAATCTAAAAAATGTGGCAAACAGAATAAAGCTATCATATGGAGATGTATGTATATTGAATGTGTTTTATAGGCTATAGAGAGTTCTTAACCAACGAAAACCAACCTTTCTGCAATTCAATTCCGATGGACTACGAGCTAACGCTAAATAAATCACAGTTTATATGAGACGGAAGATTAGCTGAAGTGTAGGAAACCATCATTTTGATTGTTACGACGTACTGAGGAAGGATCGCACCATTACACCAGAACAAGAATAAATTGTCATCTTCAGGTTTCATTTCATTTATTTATTCTACATTGTAGGTTTTACACTAGAGTGGTGGAGGATCCTTTTAGTGGGAAGTTCCACAGTTCGCCCCACAGGTAATCACTATGCCACGCAGCGTAACAAATAACATAAATAACGACAATTATTTATGTTGGGTAGTGCCATTTTCCTAAAAATCGTCTCCATTAGCAGACGGTTAGTCATCACCTCTGAAGTCTTTCCGTTCCGCCCAAATCAGGCACAGTTTTTAAGCGAGTTAATTGTCAATTGCTTGCGCTCGATAAAGGTATTTTGGAGCTTTCAAATAGACTTCGCCGTGACAAGGATGATTAACTTCCCTAAAAGCTGGTTAAAAAGTTCGGCCTGGACGAACTTAGCCTTTTTTACTTGTTGCTGTTGTAGCAACGCAAATATTTTCGTTCGTGTATCTCAGTTATGTGGATCCTCTGTATCCAGATTCAAACTGGTCTGGCTTCTGGGGTTAGCTGGGAAGCTAAACAAATGCAGCGTGTCATGAGGTCCCAATCCAGGACAGGGCATGTCCTGGCATCAATTCTGTCCCAATATGAATTGAGGCGAATGCGTCTTCTGAATCTTAACTGGGCTAAAACCACTTGTGTTTGCCTGTGCTTGACGCTATCAAAGGTCTGCTATAAGTCAGGAGCCACCATAACTGTTCGGTCGCACGGCCTGTTCTGGTTCAGTCCTCGACTGATATGTGTGGATATGGCGTGTAATGTTGTTGCAGTGCTGTGCATTTTCCGAAATTCATGCAGATGTTGGGCAACTGGGAAACTGCTTCTCATCATGGGGCGACCAGTGTCTCTAGAATCTTTGCTACTGGCGACAAGGAGATCGGCCTTACGATACACCTCTGCTGGCATCCCTGCCTGGCTTCAGTAGCGGGTCGTACCTCCTCGGTTGGTAGGTCGCTTATGCGGCATAGCACACGCTTCTTCGCCCTATCACTCTCAGGACGTTCTATAAACTGTCAGTTAAAAAACTGCGCACATCTTCACACATTTTTAAAGTAACAGCCATTCTATTATCATTTTTTCCGGATTCGAAAGTGACTTAACCCTAGCCCACAATTTATCTAATCCTGTAACAATGTTAAATTGCTTCTGCTGGTCTAGCCACTTTTTCCGCTTATGTTCACCTACTAGCCTGTTGACTTCAAGAGTATCTTTTGGGTCTTCAGAGTTCTTACGGCAAGGCTCATCACGGTCATTTGCTAGTCACATCGTCTCTGCCGGGAAATTTAGTCTAATTTCGGGACTCGACCATTAGGTATGTGGCGAGCGGCTGCAGCTGTAATTAGGTCCCTAAACTTTCTCTCAGCTAACCCTTTGACAATTCTCTTTTTTATATGGTTCAGAAATGTACGGCGGTCAGAGGTTATAAAGTCGGGTCGTCTGTTAACGAGACTATGATCGGAAGATGGTCTGATCCAAAAGACCGGGTGCCAAAATGGTGATGTCTGCCGAGTTGTGGTGATGTCTGCCGAGCTGTGATGTGCCTCCTCCTCCGTTCACCGTCCAAAAAGTGGAGCATCAATTTGCTCGGTCAGTGCTGTAACCCTCTGGCCATTGCCTAGGACGGAATACCAAAGCTCGAAACAAAATCATCGGAGATATAACACAAGGCACAGCTATCCATCGGCGTTATGAACTCTACCTCGTAAGTCCTCGTCACTAGGGTCAAATTCAAGCGAGACAGGTCTGTAGTAGACTTATTTGTGTATAAGGAAGTTAAGTTCTCCTCCTCCGCTTCTTGTACGATCCTTTTGCAAAAAGTTCTAACCATCGCATCGTTGCAAGCTACAGGTGATGCTGAGCTTTGTTTTCTAGAATGTGACAACCATGGTGATCCTCCGACTCATAGTTTACTATTTCGTTCACTTTGTTGCGGGGACCATTGCAATTTTATTGCATCAATGATGTATTGCCGGGACGCTGAACAACGACTTGTAATGTGAAATGCTGCGTTTGTTCTTGTTGGCGGGACTGCGGGTGTGTAACGTACTCTGACGACCAATTGGAGACACGTTGGGAGATTCTCTGGAACAGCAACATAACGCCTATCGCAGTTATCCTGTAGGCAACCAAGACCTGAGCAGCCTCTGAAGGGCACCACACATTCCCTACATCCGTTATATCTCACCTATGTTGATTAGAGTTGCGTCGTTCATGAACGAACCGGCTCAAAGGAACGATTCCGTGAAAAGAACGAACGGATCCGTATCCAGCTCACTCTTTTATATCGTTCATTTAGATCCCCGATGGACGAGTCATTGCTGCTTACAAAATTAGCAGCATTGATTTTGCAGTCAAACTCTAAACAAACGCTGCATTAGCGTAAGCAGCACAAATTTCCACACAAAACAAACAGTGATCCAGAGCTCTCTGAGAGCTACTCTCGCTCAGTAACTCACTTCATTCAGTAGCACATCTCGGTCATATCTTTCTTTTGCATCATTCGTTCATCTGGTTCTTTCATATCAAAACCACCACCACTACGTTCAGAAACAAAACCCACACACAATGTGTCATTCGTGACCGAACATTATCAAAAGAACGATTAGGTGAAAAGAACGACGGAGTCATATGCAGCAGAGAACGAATGACTTCATAAGAAAATAAAACATTCAAATGTATTGTTGAACGAAAAAGAGCCAAAGAACGAAGTAAACGACCCGGATCTTTTTGGTGAACGGAATGAAAAAGATCGATCCGCTCAATGAACGAGATTGCCCAACACTAATGTTGATCTGATGCGGATCTCACAAACAGATGGAACTGATCTATGGCCGGGGATTCTTCTCTAGGACCAAAAGAGCTCGGAGCAGCCATTCCGGTATATATTGCCGCTCCCATGGTTAAAAAATGTACGAACACAAAGATTCCTTGGAGTCAATCCGGTGCATAAATCCGGCAACCGTGGGGTCTCGCTAATTGTAGCACATGGTTTACACATTTTTATATCCTCAGCATTTATGCTAACGAGGGTATTTAAACTTTCATACGGGCAAAATGTGTCTCATCGAAATAATGGTTTTAGACCCCAAGTATGTTTGGACGAAAAGTGTTTTAGACAATTTGGAGTGGATTGAGCAATGTCCGTCCGTCTGTCTGGCTGGCTGGAGCGCACGATAACTCTCGAACGGATGAACCGATTCGGTCCAAAATTTGGCTTCCGCAATATTTCGTCCAAACTTAGTTTAAGTTCGAATATGGGTTATATCGGTCCACTCCTTCCGGTACCTCCCCCACAAAAGTTTGAAAATGTTCGGAAAATTTGTGCGCCTGATTACTCTTGAAGGGAGTGACCGATTTGGTCCATACTTTGCACATCGTGAAATTTCTACTAGACTTAGATGAGATTCCATTATGGACTCAATCGGTTCACTCCATCGTGTACCTCCAACACAAAATTTCGGAGAAGTTCAGTTTAGGACCTGTTCTTGAATCGCTTCGTTTTTTGTTGTAGCAACATGTATTCACTTCCCTTCATACGACGGTACAAGTTTCACCAGGGGCAGGTCCATACTTCCTGAGAAAATAGCCTGAAAGTTACAAAAAACCCATGGGACACCGTGTGTAGTTGTTAAAGCTCAAGATAACTCTCGTAAGGATCTACCGATTCCGTCCATAAATTGCCTTCGTAATATTTTGTGAAAATATTGTTTAAGTTCAAAGATTTTCCATATCGGCTACTCCTTCAGGTACCTCCCCCACAAAAGTTCAAAAATGTTCGGAAAAATTGTGCGCACTCTAACTCTTGAAGGGAGTGACCGATTTGGTCCATACTTTACACATCGTAATATATCTACCAGATATTGATCAAGTCCGAATATGGACTGTTTTTGTCCACTCCTTCGGGTACCTCCCACACAAAATTTCGGATAAATTCACTTTAATACCTGCTCTCGAATCACTTTGATTTTCGTGAAGCAACTTGCATTCGCTGTCTCCATTACGGCGGTAAAATTTTTATCAGGGGCAAATCCATACTTCTTGAGAAAACAGACCGAAAAGTGTAAAAAATCCCTATATTGTCATGCGCTCCAGCCACTACATATGGTGCAGTGGCTGGAGCGCATGGCAACTCTCGAAGCTTTGAGCTTTTATCCTAATCCATATTTTTGTCGGGAAGTTCATACGCCCAAAATTTTGAAATTAAGAAGTTCGAATGTATATAATAACGCAACTTACTTGGCGGATGATGTGAAACTTGTTCGGCTAGAAATGTTAACTGATTTTTACGACACCAGGGTACGGGTCCATCGTTAACTTTATCTTCATCGGGTATTTCACCTGAAAATTAAATTGAAATCATAATTCAAATGTTGATCCACAAAAGAAAATCAAACAATTTTACATTCTTACCAGGAATATCCCAATAGCATTGAAAAATTTCACCTAATATAGGATTGTAGGGTTTTTTGGCCACAGCACTTTTACGTCCAGCATGATAAGCACTTAAATACCAACGGCAAACCTGTACAATGCGGTCACGTGGATTATCTAAATCGGCAATTCTGCAAAAGGTAAAGAAAAAACAAAAAATACCACAAAATGAAATATTCATAATGAAGGATTATTCACACACACACACTAACATAGACACACTCACTTTACAAATAAATCTGGATGGGCAAAATAATCGGCATACATTTCCAACAGAGAACGTCTTTCTAAAATAAATGTTGGCAGCACCACTTTGGTTAAGTCCATACCAATCTTAACTTGTGATAGTAAATGTGAAATCATTGAACCGTGCGCCTCCATGCTAATGGTAGAGTCTTCTTCTTCCTCGTAGAGGGCATCGTAGTCTATGGAATCACGAAGTGATGAAATTTTACTACCCACTGCAACTACACTACCATCACCACTATAGCTCCCTCGTCCACTGTTGGTACCGGTAACAACTCCGCCGCCACTACCACCACCACCGCCGCCACCATTGCCAAAATCACTAACCGTACTGGATGCTGTTTGATATTCATCTTGTTCAGGCACTGAAGGTGATGACGATGTGGGAACATTTGCTGCTGTTGTTGATGTCGCTGTAGCTGAGAAATTTATTTCGGGTGGTTTTTCATTTGTCGACGGTGAGGAGGTATCCACAGAAAATCCTCGAGTACTACAACATGAAATAGAAAAAAGAGAGAGGTAGAAAAAAAAAACGAATGAAATATGGTTTAAGGGAGATGCAAAGTTTTTATCGGATAGTATATTTTTCATAGCCATTTGAAGGTTTCTTTTCTGCTCTGCTTAGAGGTATCATTGCAGTGATAATAAAGTTGAAATCATCTCTGATTTAATATGCATACTAATGGGACAAGAAATAATGGTATTATTGCGGAAATTCTACACATTCGAGGTTAAAACTTGGAAAATTGTGTGTCATTTGCAGGAGCCGCAAAAAAATGTCCGTCGCTTTAAAGAGTTGTTTTAAAAATAAAATCGAAGGAGACTAGATTGAGAATCGAGTAATTAGTTTATAAAACCAATACCTAGAATCCAGGGATAGGATATAAATAGTGCTCGTAACCAATGTGAAAGACAGATTTCAATCTGTGCACCGGATTGACTCGGAGGAATCTCAAAATTTTTTGGGGTTATTCTGAACGAAAACGTGAGTTTTTTTCACTTTTTATCTTAAATGGAATCGACGGAAAGAGTTTGTGTTCGTATAATTTTTTCACTATGGCAGCGGCAATATATACCGGAATGCCCCGAGCCCTTTTCAGGTCTGTTTACTGTTCCGCTTGCCAGATCCACATCCACCACATGTCAACATAGGTGATATGTAATGGATGTAGGGCATGGGTGCACTTTAGAGGCTGCTCAGGTCTTGGTCACCTCCAGGATGACTGGGATAGAAGTTATGTTGCTACTTGCCGCGCCAGAGCATCTCGTGTCTCCAACTTCGTCGTCGGAATACGTGACACCTCCGCAGTCTACCTAACAACAACGAAAGCAGCATCTAATACCTCAAGTTGTTGTTTAGCGCCCCGAGATGCGTCATTTCTGCAATTCAATTGCAAGGTCTCTCTAATCAAGGCAGCGAAATAATAGAATTTATGAGTCGGAGGAACATCATGGTCGCCGAGTTCCAGCAAACAAAGTTCACCGTAACTTGTAGCTTGCAACGTTTCGATGTTTACAAAGCTTTACGGAAAGATCGTACAAGAAGCGGAAGTGTTGGACTTGCCTTCCTCATACATCAGTATGTCCAATACTCTAGTGACCGTATACATGGAATATATGGTGGTTGCAGTAAACTGTGGTATTGCCGAGGTAGAGTTGCTTAATGTATACATACCGCCGATGTATAGCTGTGCCTGACATTAGTTCGCTGTTGGAGGGCAACAAACGTCTGGTGCTAGGAGACTTCAATGCTCACCATGAGCAGGGACTATGTTGCTGCATGCTGCGTGAACACAGTCCCTAGTGAGTCGTCGTCGGATTACGAAACTCCCTCGTCGTCTGAGTACGAAACTCCCACGCAGTCCCCTCGACAACAACCACACACGCAGCCTTTAACACCAGCCGTTGTTGTCCCAATCCCAGAGAATGCATCCTTTTTGCAATTTAATTGCAATGGACTCCGAGGTAAGATGGAGGGAATAGTAGATTTCATGAGTCGGAAGAACATCAAGGTCGCGGTGGTGCAAGAAACCTAGCTGAACGACAACCACAGCTTAGAGCATTGCGATGGTTACAATGTGCTAAGGAAAGATCACACCAGAAGTGGAGGTGGGGGATTAGCTTTCCTATTGCACCAGTCTGTCTAATACAGACCTACCTCGCTTGGGCCTGTCTCTAATGACCCGTTCATGAAATGTGTAGGGTTAGCAGTCAGGTGTGGAACTGTCGAGATAGAGTTGCTGAACGTATACATCCCGCCGAGAAATAGCTTTATCACAGATTATAAGCCTGACACTAGACCGCTCTTGGAAGGTCATAATCGTATGGTCCTGGGGGACTTTAATGAGAACTTTAATGAGATGTGGCATTCGACCCTCGGAAACGACCAGAGAGGTACAGCGCTGGCTGAGCAGATTGATAGCTCTACGAGGACGCCCCTACCAGAATTAGAGGAGAGTGTCACAGTTCGCCTGACATAACCATCGTGTCACCTGGTCTGACACATGACGTTACTTGGCAACCCGTCATTTCCCTTGGATCAGACCATCTCCCCATAATTGTCTCCATTAGCAGACCACCCGACTTCATCACCTCTGAACGCCGCACATTCGTCAATCATAAGAAAGCTGATTGGCCGAGTTTCAGAGAGTTCACCAATCACCGCTTCAGAGAATTGCCCAATCCGTCTGATGTTCGGGTAGGGGAAAGGACTTTCCGAGACATCATCACTGCTGCAGCCGCTCGCCATATCCCTGCTGGTCGAATACCCGAAGTAAGGCCAAACTTTCCAGCAGAAGCGACGGGATTAGAAACTGAGCGTGATGAGCTTCGTCGTGTCAACCCCAATGACCCCAGAGTCAGGGAGCTGACACTCGAAGTTAACAGGCTGGTCGGCGAGCATAAACGGAACAAATGATTAAATCATCTGAAGAGCTGCAACATTGGAGCCGGTATAGGTGAATTGTGGGCAACGGTTAAGTCACTCTCGAACCCTGGAAGAAAGGAAGATAGGACCTCAGTAACGTTTGGCGACGTTACGTTGACTGACCCGAAGAGGTGCGCAAGTAATTTCAATCGACAGTTTGTCGAGCATCCCGAGAGTGACAGGGCGAAGATAAGAGTATTACGTCGCATCAGACCTCTTCCTGCCGAGGATGAACCACCACAATTTACAATGGATGATGTTGCCAATGCCATCAGAAACGCTAAATCATCCAAAGCGTTGGGCCCTGATGGAATCTCCATGGTAATGCTGAAGCAGCTGGATGAGCCGGGATTGGAGTATCTCACTAAAGTTCTCAACTTGTCGCTAGCCACCCTCGTTGTTCCCGAAGTCTGGAAAGTGGGCAGGGTGGTCCCACTACGGAAGGCAGGCAAGGATGTATCTCACTGATTGGAGTATCTCACTAAAGTTCTCAACTTGTCGCTAGCCATCCTCATTGTCCCCGAAGTCTGGAAAATGGGCAGGGTGGTCCCACTACGGAAGCCAGGCAAGGATGCCAGCAAAAGTGAATCGTACAGGCCGATTTCGCGTTTGTTGCCCGTAGCAAACACACTAGAGGCCTTACTCCTCCCCAGTACCAGAAATAGCTATCAAGTTGCCGATCATCAGCATGGATGCCGTAAGCAGCACAGCACGACAACAGCGCTGCACGCCATCTCTACACATATTTGTCGAGGACTCAACCAGGATCGGCCGTGTGATAGAACAGTGATGGTGGCGCTTGACTTATCAAAAGCCTTTGATACAGTCAGGCACTCCACGCTGTTTGAGGACATTGAGCAGACAACCCTCCTGCCAAGCTTGAAACGTTGGATAGTCAATTATATGTGTGGACACCAGTCGTACGTGGAATTCAGGAATAAGAAGTCCAAACCCCGTAGAGTGAAACAGGGAGTTCCCCAAGGTGGGGTGATATCTCCGGAACTGTTTAACCTTTACCTCTCCAGCCACTCCAGACGGCATCGAGATCGTAACGTATGCGGATGATTGCACGATCCTGGCGTCGGGTACCTATCCTGATGACATCTGTGAGAGACTGAACAACTATTTAACCGATATTACCACATTTTTCCATTCGAGGAATATGCAGATTTCCGCCACAAAATCAACAGTCACTCTGTTCACCACATGGACAGCGCAGTTTGGAAGAGAATTGAATGTCGTGGTAGACGGTAGCAGAATTCCGACCACAAACTGCCCAAAATTTTAGGGGTCACATTCAACATTACATGCACGTCGTGCGCACCCGCCACTGCTATCTGCGACAAGCTGAAAAGTAGGAACAAGGTTTTCAAGTCCCTAGACGGCAGCACTTGGGGTGCAGATAAAGAAACCTTGTTGACCACATATAACGCGATAGGTAGGTCTGTGGTAAGCTATGCGCCTCCAGTCTGGTCCCCGAGATTATGGAAAAAGATTCAAACTTGCCAGAATGCTGCCCTGAGAACAACAAAAGCGTGCCTCCTCTAATCTTCATTGGACCATCTACATGAGGAGGCAAAGATTCTTCCAGTAAAGCAACACAATGAGATGCTTTCGTTGCAGTACCTGTTTGGATGTTACCGTGTGAGCCATCCCAATCATCATCTTGTGGGTAGGCCCGACACATTCAGGCAGATCAGGAAGGATATCCATGCTCTAGAAGGAGAGGTCCAACGATACTGGAGAGAACCCCTAGATCAACAAGCATATCAAGCAGGATTGAATAGCATTCACACGGACGCAGTTGCCAAGGCCTTAAGCAATTATAGTGTGAATGAGATCCTTGGAGAGCATCCCCCATCTATCGCAGCTGAGGAGCGTCAGCTGCCACGACAAACCAGAGTAGTTTTGGCTCAACTACGCTCGGGATATTGCAGTCGCCTAAATTCCTATTGGGCGGAAATCGATCGCGCCGTGCCAGACATCTGCCCAGTATGCGGCATGGGCCCTCACGACACAGAACACCTTTCCAACTGCCCGGCCAAACCTAACCATCTAACTCCAGTGGATCTGTGGCTACATCCCATCGAAGCAGCCATTTTTCTGGAACTGGAGATAGACCCAGAGCCAGATTGAACAGAGGAACGAATATACAAACAGTTAGGGAACGTTCTTTTAAATTCAACAGACTCTTAGACGAGCTTATGATCAGACAGGAGTCTGCTGACGTTTCCCACCGACTTCGTTGGAAGGACAAATTCGAAAAAATTCAAAACATTACATTTTAAATTTAGGCAACAGATAAAGATATAGGCGCTTTCAAAGATCTCTTCTAAGGTCGGCTTGTGGAACAAACAATCATTTTTTAGGGCAACCCATGAAAATAAACAACGAGCCACGATAATTGTCTCTTCCTTGTCACATAGCGCAGGTGTTATCTAAACTTCCATCTCGTTTATTTCTTCAAGTGAAGAGAAAAAATATTTATATTTCTATTTACTCTGTGTGTGACAAGTGTGTGTGTCATCTGCAGAGCTTAAACAGCGTGATAATGAAGTGTCATCAATTTAAATGTGACAAAGGATTCGATTTGAATGTAAATACATATGTATGTATGTGCGTATGTAGGTCATTTGCTGAGAGTCATCACAAATTCTAGCCTAAAAACAAATTCAAAACACGTATTTATGGCACAATGAAGATATTGAACAATTAAGTTTCAGTTACAGAGAAAATCATGCCAGCATACATATTTAACTATGAGTATAAGCGAAGGGATAATGGGGGGAACGAGGACAATTTAGTCTGTGATAGTATTTATTTAAGAAACTCATGGAGAATTTATAATGGCAAGATTAAATAAAAAATAAATAAATTGTGATGTAAATTTGGGACATTTTAAGGACTCAGTCGATGTTCTGTTATAAAAAAAGCCTAAAGTCTAAATGGAAATTATGTGAAGAAAATATATAGTGTGTGTGTTCCCGTAAAACTTATAAAGGACATAAAAACAGTAAAAGTTTCCAAAAATATTACATTCTTGTATTTTCTGTAACAGTGATATAGAGTCAAACTTCTCTATAACGAATAAATCTTAATCCCATAGCAATCCCACGACAGGGGGTTCATTGATACCGGATTGACCTGGAACCACAGTACATCAGCGTTTCGGCCAGCAGCTGCCATCTCAGTATCCACATGTTTGTATTATATAGTTTTTCAGTGTTGGGAGCAGCATATCCCGGCATATCTACTCCCGATTCTTTTGGTCCGGGACGGAAGAAAACCCAGGACCAATATGGATATGCTCAGATTGTCAGATCGGCATTCACCACCGCTAAATTCATAGATGCCAGGAGTATGTTGCTGCTTGCTATGTTGCTTCATGCTGCATGAACACAGCCCCCAGTGAGTCGTCGTCATCAGAATACGCGTCTCTTCCCCAGTCCCCCTAGCCATTACCGTTCCAATCCGTGAAATTGTATCCTTTTTGCAATTTAATTGCAATGGACTCCAGGTAAGATGGAGGAAATGGTTCATGAGTCGGTAGAATATCATGGTTGCGGCGCTGCAGAAAACCAAGCTCAACAATAACAGTAGCTTACAGCGTTGTGACGGTTGCAAAATACTGAGGAAGGATCGCACCAGAAGTGTAGGTGGGGAATTAGCGTTGCTATTGCACCAGTCTGTTCAATACAGACCTATCTCGCTTGAGCCTGGCTCTACCCAGCAAAACAAATGTCGAATGTCCGACACGTCTGAACAATTTCGGAAGCAACGTCGTTCAGATATCGTTCCGATTCCTAAACGATTTTTCGGAGCGCAAATAGTTCAGATTTTGTACCAATTTCGGAACGAATGTCAGAAAGAAATTACCTTTCCGAATTTCCCAAGGATTTTCTTCAGATTTCGTTACGAAATCGGATCGAAATCGATACGATGTAGCTCCGACATTTCGTTCCGAAATTATTTCAACCACTTCACTTAAGATATCGTTACGATTTCGGATCAGACATCGGACGTATCGTCCGAATTTTGTTCCGATTTCGTTAAGATGCCGGTACGATTGGTTTGCTGGGTAATGACACATACATACATAGAATGTATAGGGGGTAGAAGTGAGATGTGGAACTGTCGAGGTAGAGCTGCTTAACGTATACAAACCGCCGTTAAATAGCCATACTACAGGTCATAGGTCCAACATTAGCGCGCTTTTGGAAGGTCATTTAATGTTCACCATGAGTTGTGACATTCGGTCCTCGGAAATGACTAGAGGGGTAAAGTGTTGGCTGAGCAGACCTACCAGAATTAGCGGAGAGTGTCACAGATCGCCTGATATATCCATCGTGCCACCAGGTCTGACAAATGACGTCACCTGGCTACCCGTCGTTGCTTTTGGGTAAGACTATCCCCCCCATCAGCTGACCATCCGATTTTATCACCTCTGAACGCTGCAAAAATGGATGCAGTTGCCAAGGCCTTAAGCAATTATAGTGTGAATAAAGTTCTCGAAATACATCCCCCATCTACTGCAGGTGAGGAGCGTCAGCTGCCACGACAAACCAGAATAGTTTTGGCTCAACTACGCTCGGGATATTGCAGTCGCCTAAATTCTTATTGGGCGGAAATCTACCGCTCCGTGCAAGACATCTGAGGTTGGCTAGCGACAAGTTGAGAACTTCAGTGAGATACTCTACTCCCGGCTCATGCAGCTGTTTAAGCATAACCATGGAAATTCCATCAGGGTCCAACGCTTTGGATGATTTAGCGTTCCTGATGGATCTATTGTAAACGGATGATGTTGCGAATGCGTGGTTTATCCTCGGCAGGAAGAGATATAATGCAACGTAGTACTCTTCTCTTCTCTTCGTTACTTCCGGGGTGCTCGAAAAACTGTTGATTATTGCGCACCACTTTGAATCAGTCAGCGTAATATCGACAAACATGACTTAGGCCCTATCTTCCTTTTTTCTAGGGTTCAAGAGTGACTTAACCGTTGCCCACAATTCACTTATTTCGGCTCCAATTTTGCAACTCTACGGATGATTTAATCACTTTTTTCGCTTATGCTCATCGACCAACTTGTTAACTTCCAGTGTCCAGCTCCCCGAATCTGGGGTCACTGGGATTGGCACGACGAAGCTCATCACGCTTATTTGCAAATCCCGTCGCCTCTGCTGGGAAGTTTTGTCTCAATTCGGGTATTCTAACAGCAGGTATATGGCGAACGGCTGCAGCAGTGATGATGTCTCGGAAAATCCTTACTTGGAAGGGTTGGGCAGATGAAGTCCGGCGATCTGCTGATAAAGGCAATTATGGGGAGATGGTCTGATCCAAGAGAAACGACGGTTTGTCAGGTGACCTCATTTGCCAGAATAGGCGACACGATGGTTATGTCTGTCGAACTCATTGGCCGTGGAAAACGTAGAGCTATCAAAGCCAGCACTATATCCCTCTGGTCGTTTCCGAGAACCGAATGATAAACTCGGGCGGTCTGCTGATGAAGACAATTATGGTGAGATGATCTGACCCAAAAGAAACGACGGATTGTCAGGTAACCTCAGTTGACACGACACGATGGTTATGTCTAGCGAACTGTGACACTCTCCTCTAATTCTGGTAGGGTCGTTCACATTGACCGTGCAAAGCACTATACACCTCTGGTCGTTTCCGAGGATCGAATGACAAAACTCATGATGAGCATTATAGGCTAATCGGAGTTTAGTTATTTATCAATGAGATGTAAACGTTCAGCAACTCTAACTCGACAGTTCCTCACCTGAGTGCACCATACATTCCACGAACAGGTCATTAGAGCCAGTAATCCCCCACCCGCACTTCTGGTGCGATCCTTCCTCAGTACGTTGTAACCATTCCAAATAGAGAGAGAGAGAGAGAGAGAGAGAGAAGAGACATTTTATTGTCCTACAGTTGCCATTTTAGTGATGTAGAAACATATTTGGTTGAGATCCTTCCTAATCAATCAGACCTACCAGAATTAGCGGAGAGTGTCACAGATCGCCTGATATATCCATCGTGCCACCAGGTCTGACAAATGACGTCACCTGGCAACCCGTCGTTGCTTTTGGGTAAGACTATCCCCCCCATCAGCTGACCATCCGATTTTATCACCTCTGAACGCTGCAAAAATGGGAAAGCTAATTGACCACATCTATAATCCGTTCCAACATTCAGGATGATCACTATGGACCTCAAGGTCTTCGAGTGGAGTGGCTGCCATCACAGCAGCTACGCATCCTAAAACCAAACCTAACCTAATTGGCCGAGTTTCAGAGAGCTCACTATTCACCGCTTCAGAGATCTGCCCAACCCTTCTGATGTGCGGGTAGCAGAAAGGCGGTTCCGAGACATCATCACTGCTGCAGCCGCTCGCAATATATCTTGTGGTCGAATAGCCGAAGTGAGATCAAACATTCCATCAGAGGCGACGGGATTACCAAATGAGCGTGATGAGTTTTGTTGTGCCAAACCCAGTGAGCTGACACTGAAAGTTAAAAGTGAGGGAGCTGACACTGGAAGTCAACAGGTTAGTCGGTAAGCATAAGCGGAACAAGTGGCTAAATTCATCTGAAGAGTTTCAACATTTCGAGCCGGAATAAGTGAATTGCGGGCAACAACGGTTAAGTCACTCACGAACCGCGGAAAGAAGGAAGGATCGCAGTCATGTTTGGCGACGTTACGCTGACTGATCCGAAGAGGTGAGCAAGTTATTTCAATCGACAGTTTATCGAGCACCCCGGGAGTGACATGGCAAAGAGAAGATTACTACGTCGCATTAGATGTCTTCCTGTCGAGGATGAACATCCACAATTTAAAACGGATGATGTTGCGAATGTCATCAGGAACGCCAATTTATCCAATGCTTTGGACCCTAATGGAATCTCCATGGTAATAATGAAACAGCTGGATGTGACGGGAGTCGAATATCTTACTAAAGTTCTCAACCTGTTGCTAGCAACTCACATCGTTCACCAAGTCTTCAAAATGGGCAGCGTGGCCCGCTACTGAATCCAGGCAAGGATGCCAGCAAAGGTGTATCGTACAGAGCGCTTTTGTTGTCCGTAGTAAAGACTTAGACGACAACACAACCAGCTGTGGCCCGATACATTTTCTTGAAGCCAAGGGCACGTTTTACATCTTCACTTGACTCAGACGGCTGTGACGCCCCGATGTACGCTGATGTCTTAAAACCAATGGCAATGACCCGACGCACGCTGATTTCTTGCCTTAAACCTAAGGGCACGTTTTGTAACCCCACTGGACCCTACAAGGTAAAGTCAAGATACTTTAGTGATAGCGGCCGATTTACGGCGATGCTTCGTCTCAAAGCTAAGGTGACATTTAATAACCCCACTTGACGCAAACGACGACGCAACCATCGTAGCTAGTGATACATATGGAATTCAATTGCAATGGACTCCGAGATAAGATCAAGGTCTCGGCGTTGCAGGAAACCAAGATCAACAACAACTAACTGCAGCTTACAGCGTTCATGCAGCATGCAGCCACATAGTTCTGGTCGTAGACCCTCACATGAACGAGTCCAGAGCAACCAATACACTCACCCAATATCAAGTACAACATTTTGTGCCTTTGGTACCTAAAATCCTTCATAACCTTACTTCTACACCAATGCTTCTTTCTCATATGCTAGTCAATATAACCCTAAAAGTATGCAGCACATATAGTTACACATATGCGATTAGGAATGATCTCAACCAAATATGTTTCTACATCACTAAAATGGCAACTATAGGACAATAAAATGTCTCTTCTCTTATTATACTTTGTGATGGTTACAACGTACTGAGGAATTATCGCACCAGAAGTGCAAGTGGGGGATTACTGGCTCTAATGACCTGTTCATGGAATGTATGGTGCACTCAAGGGAGGAACTGTCGAGTTAGAGTTGCTGAACGTTTACATCTCCAGGTTATAGGCCAACGATTAGCCTATAATGCTCATCATGAGTTGTGTCATTCGGTCCTCGGAAACGACCAGAGGTGGCGGTCAATGTGGACGACCCTACCAGAATTTGCGGAGAGTGTCACAGTTCGCCAGACATAACCATCGTGTCGTGTCAACTTAGGTTACCTGACAATCCGTCGTTTCGTTTGGATCAGATCATCTCACCATAATTGTCTTCATCAGCAGACCGCCCAAGTGTATCATTCGGTCCTCGAAAACGACCAGAGGGATATAGTGCTGGCTTTGATAACTCTACGTTTTCCACGGCCAATGAGTTCGGCAGACATAACCATCGTGTCGCCTATTCTGGCAAATGAGGTCACCTGACAAACCGTCGTTTCTCTTGGATCAGACCATCTCCCCATAATTGTCTTCATCAGCAGACCGCTGGACCTTATCTGCCCAACCTTTATAATGTTCGGATAGCAGTAAGGATTTTTCGAGACATCATTACTGCTCCAGCCGTTCGCCATATACCTGATGGTAGAATACCCGAATTAAGACAAAACTTCCCAGCAGAGGCCACGGGATTTGCAAATAAGTGTGATGAGCTTCGTCGTGCCAACCCCAGTGACCCCAGATTCAGGGAGCTGGACACTGGAAGTTAACAAGTTGGTCGGTGGGTATAAGCGGAAAAAATGGTTAAATTATCTGAAGAGTTGCAAAATTGGAGCCGGCATAAGTGAATTGTGGGCAACGGTTAAGTCACTCTCGAACCCTGGAAAAAGGGAAGATAGGGCCTCATAGGGAGGATGAACCATACATTCGCAACATCATCCATTGTAAACGGATGATGTTGCGAATGCCACCAGGAACGCTAAATCATCCAAAGCGTTGGGCCCTGGTGAAATCTCCATGGTTATGCTGAAACAGCTGGATGAGCCGGGAGTGGAGTATCTCACTAAAGTTTCCAGAATTGTCCCCGAATCCTGGAAAATGGGCAGGGTAGTCCCGCTACTGAAGCCTGGCAAGGATGCGAGCAAAAGTGAATCGTACAGGCCGATTTCGCTTTTGTCGGCCGAAGCAAAGGCCCTTGAGGCCTTAATCCTCCCCAGGTATCCAGTTGACGACCATCAGCATGAGTTCAGTTAGCAGCCCATCACGACAACATCGCTGCACGCCACCTCCACACATATCAGTCGAGCAATCTCCATCTCTGCTTGATTGACTTATCAAAAGCCTTTGATATGGTCAAACACTCCACGCTGTTTGAGGACATCGAGATAACAAGCCTCCGGCAAAGTTTGAAACGTTGGATAAACACTTTTATGTGTGGACGCCAGTCGTACGTGGAATTCAGGAACAAGAAGTCCCGTAGACTGAAACAGGGAGTTGCCCAAAGGGTGGTATCTTCGGAACTGTTTAACCTCTACAAAGTATGATTGTCGTCAGACACCTTCCCAAATGTCATTTGCAAAAGGCTGAACATCTATTTCACAGATCTTACCCCCTTTTTCCAAGCGAGAAATATACAAATATCCGCCACTAAATTCACAGTCAGTCTGTTCACCACTTGGAGGGTAGAGATGAGAACTGAGTTCAATGTCATGGTCGTTGGTAGCAGAATTCCGACTACCAACTACCCCCCGATTCTAAAGGTCAAATTAGTACCAAATTACATCCAATTTAGTAGGGTTAAATCCTCAAAATACCAAAAATCGGGAGGTACAGCTATTAGGGTGCTATACCAAAACATTAGCCGATATTGCTCATATTCATCCAAAAATGCTACAGCATCTTCTGGTCAAATACAAAATGGATTAGATTTAAATATTAGCAAAAGAACGATCCACAGAGGGCGGCTTATTCAGTCGACGACCAGCAAAAAAACCTTTCATATCGACAAAAAATGAAAAAGCCAGTCTGGAATTCGCCTAGACCCATCTGAACTATAGTGTCCATTGTTTTCTGATGAATCTAATTTTAATTAAAGGATTCAGATGAAATAAGGCGTGGACCAAATGGGCAACGGTAAAATCCTAAATATTGCAAAGGCGGAAAAAGATGGTCTGGAATTTTTTCTCTGAGCAAGGCATTGGACCAATTCATAAAATTAATGGAATTATGGATCGTTTCAAGTATCCTAACGTATTAAAAGGCATGATGTTGCCTTATGCTGAAGAAGATGTGCCACTTAGATGGACATTTCAGGAAGAATGAGGTTAATGAGTGATTCCAAAACAATTCGACAGAAGTTCTCCATTGGTCTGCCGAATCTCCTGATCTTAACTCTCGATTGGGACTTGTGGTAGATCGTTAACTTAAAAAAAATCAAGCGAAAAAAAATGCAAAACCAAAGAAGATTTATTTGAAGCAGCAAAAATAGCCTGAGAAGCAATATCACATACAATAATTAATAATTTAACATCCTCTATGACTAAAAGATGTGCTTGTGTCTGAACATTTATTTGCTTTTATGACCTTTTGAACAAAATCAACCTTCTTTTTTATTAAATACCCACCCCTCTTTATACATCAAACATAAACTTTCAAAACATAAAACGTCTATCTCTCCCTCCCTTGTATTTCATGTTATTTTATGCGTGACATTTAGACCATCGGAAAACTTAAATGTTTTTGTATTGTTATGGCGACGTCTTTATTCATTAAATTGAAATACAATGATATACCCCCATTCGAACACAATTTAGATTAGATTTAATAAATTTCCATTGTCTCTCAGTTGTCTCCTCCCACTTTCAGCTATCATAAAAAATAATGTCAAGAAGGAACAAGCAGCAAACAGCAAGCTGAAATGTCAAAACCAGCAATCCATAATTTGTTGTGTCATCAAGAGCTCAGGGAATCATCAACCATCTCTCCTCCTACTGTGTGTTTGTCTGTTCGCCAATCAGACATTCACAAAATGGTCATCTTATTTAAGGACACTTCTTAAATTACAAAGATTTGTTATTCAGTGTTTCGATGCATACTTTTAGGGGCATACTAAATATTTACATTCAATAAATTATGTGAATGAGGAGATGTTTGGTTATGGAAACTTTCTTGGATTTAAGACGAAAACGAAAGAGGACATTTTGTGTTACCAGACTGCTGGAGGAATAGAAATTTTCCCTGAAAACTAAGCTGTGCGATTCGCATAGCGGATAATTATTCCACATTCACATGATCATTGGCCGAAGATAAGGTCTAGAAGATCAAAGGTATACGAGTATTTTAGGATCGTTTAGAAAAATTGTTTATGAAACAGTTAAAAAAGAAGAACATCTTAGGATAGAACTGGCAACCTATCGATAGCACTGTGCAACACTGGAAATGCAAACAACTTCTTATGGGCATTTTCTGAAAGTACATATTGAGGCTACAAAAACATTAATTGGGTTTTGTGTTCTTAGATCGGGTTTAGATTTTATGGCCTCATCTAAACCGACCTAAAATGAGCCTTTTTTCCAGTGATCGGACCTTTATCTCCGAAACTAATAAGAATTCTGCTTTGCAGTCTTCGGCAATATTGTAGCCATAAAGTAGTAGAACGTATGTGTCAAACAGATGAACTAGGAAAATCTGCATCTAGCGCATAAAATTCGTTAAAATATAGAAAAGTTTAAATAATTTCTGAAATTACGGTCAGTAGCAACTAATCTGTTGGGAGTTGAACTAAGTAATCGTTCTAAAAATATTTCAAATAATGTGACTATCAATTTTTCAGAACATTGTGAAAGTCTAAAATGGTTATTTCACGTTGTTTAAGGGATATTTCATAACATACCTTTTTCAAAACTTATTTCAAACAATGTTCACACAGGCTGTTTATTCTCATGTTGGGGATTTCAATGAATTATTGAAATATTTACCAAATTGTTGTTGAAAAATTTGCTATAAACCAGGCGATAAAGGCATTTTACAACAATATAATGTTCTGAAGACTTGTGTATTACATTCCAGAGAATATTTTCCTAAAAGGTAACATTAAGAAGAATTTAACATTTTTGGAGATACGCTGCGAAATATACAAAAATTATAGAATTTTTAGATATATTATAAAATTTGGGACAATAAATGCAGTTTTTCGAGTTCACTATTCCTCCAAATATTTTCTTCTTGCTCTTATCTACAAGTTTGCTGCAGATGTCAAAACAAGATTCGTATTGGTTTCAGAGATACAGCCCCGATTTGTTTTAAAAATTCGATCTTTAACCATGTTTAGATGAGGCCATAAAAACCGAACCCGATCTAAGAAAACAAAACCCAAATATGGTTTTTGCCTATTGGTTCTCTACTTTCATAAAATTCTGGACAGAAGTTGTTTGCACGCGATTGGCTCAAAAATGTTGCACAGTGTAGTCCGACCATCGTTTTGTTCGCTGTCGACAAAACTCTGTTTATATCAGACTACAAAGCAATTATTTTTTAGATAATTCGCGACAGATAACCCAGATAATAATGTTTGTTTTACGTCGCCAATCAAAACGATAGTCGGACTATCGATTGTTTGTCAACTCTTTCTTAGCACCAAATTTCCTCTTCAGCGAAACAGGATATTCCTTCAATTTTTTAATTGCAATTTATAATCGTCTCGATAACCTATCAATACGATTCAAAAAATGAGGCCATCAGAAAGAGAGGGTACCCCTACATCAGGAACAACACTGGAAATGTATTGGAAAAGAGAGGAGTAACGCAAGAAAATGAGAGAACTGGGTAAAAGTGGCGGTTTAAAAAAAAATAATGTCCAAACATTGCGTAAATGAGTGGGACAGGGCCGAGTGCCACCGTGGTGCAATGGTAAGTACACCTGCCTTGTACACTGAATGTCCGGGTACGATTTCCAGGCCAGACAACACATCATTTTCAACGGTGACAAATATACCCCTCACTGAAACGTGGCTGTTTCGATATGATGTAACCACGGATCCACAAGAGCTAGATGAGTAGGTTTGGCTGGGCAGTTGAAAAGGTGTTTTGTGTCGTGCGGGCCCATGCTGCATACTGGGAAGATGTCTTGCACGGCACGGTAGATTTCCGCCCAATAAGAATTTAGGCGACTGCAATATCCCGAGCGTAGTTGAGCCAAAACTGTTCTGGTTTGTCGTGGCAGCTGACGCTCCTCAGCTGCAATAGATGGGGGATGTATTTCGAGGACTTTATTCACACTATAATTGCTTAAGGCCTTGGCAACTGCATCCGTGTGAATACTATTTAAACCTGCTTGATATGCCTGTTGATCTAGGGGTTCTTTCCTATATTGTTGGACCTCCCTCTCTAGAGCATGAATATCCTTCCTGATATGCCTGAATGTGTCGGGCCTAGCCAGCAGATGGTGATTGGGATGGCGGTAACACCCAAGCAAGTACTGCAACAAAAGCATCTCATTGTGTTGCTTTACTGGAATCTTTGCCTCTTCATGTAGGTGGTCCACTGAAGACTTGAGGAGGCACCCTGTTACTGTTCTCAGGGCGGCATTCTGGCAGGTTTGAATCTTTTTCCAATTCGTATCACATAATCCCGGGGACCAACTGGCGCCGCATAGCTCACCACAGACCGACCTATCGCGTTATATGTGGTCAACAAGGTTTCTTTATCTGCACCCCAAGTGCTGCCGGCTAGGGACTCTGAGGAACATGTTCCCACTTTTCAGATTGTCGCAGATAGCTGTGGCATGCGAGGACGACGTGGATGTGCTGTGACCCTCAGAATTTTGGGGCAGTTTGTGGTCGGAATTCTGCTGCCATCGATCAACACCATCAACTCTCTTCCCACCTGCGCCGTTCATGTGGTGAACAGAGTGGCCATAGATTTAGTGGTGGATATCTGCATATTCCTCGCGTGGAAAAAGGTGGTAAGATCGGTTAGATAGGAGTTCAGTCTTTCACAAATGTCATCAGGGTCATCAGCTCATCAAGCTACCTGATGCCAGGATCGGGCAATAATCCACATACTTTACGATCTCGATGCAGTCTGGAGGTGGCGGAATACAGGAGAGGTAGAGGTTAAACAGTTCCGGAGATATCATCCCAACTTGGCGAACTTTCCGCTTCACTCTACGGGATTTGGAATTTTTGTTCCTGAATTCCACGTACGACTGGCGCCCACACGTATAATTGACTATTCAAAGTTTCAAGCTTGGCCGGAGGGTTGTCTGCTCAGTGTCCTCAAACAGCGTGGGGTTCCTGACAGTATCAAATGCTTTTGATAAGTTAAACGCCACCATCACTTCTATCACATGGCGGTCTTTTGTTGAGTCCTTTACAAATATGTGTGTAGATGGCGTGCAGCGCTGTGATGCTTACGGAATCCATGCTAATGATCGGCAACTGGATAGCTATTTTTGACGCTGGGAAGGATTAAGGCCTCTAGGGTCTTTGCTACGATTCACTTTTGCTCGCATCCTTGCGGCTCATCCAGCTGTTTAAGCATAACCATGGAAATTCCATCAGGGTCCAACGCTTTGGATGATTTAGCGTTCCTGATGGCATTCGCAACATCATCCATTGTAAACTGTGGTGATTCATCCTCGGCAGGAAGAGATCTAATGCGACGTAACACTCTTCTCTTCGCCCTGTCACTATCGGGGTGCTCGACAAACAGTCGATTGATGTAACTTGCACACCTCTTCGGGTCAGTCAACGTAACGTCGCCAAACGTGACTGAGGTCCTGTCATCCCTCCTTCCGGGGTTCGAGAGTGACTTAACCGTTGTCCACAATTTACTTATATCGGCCCCAATGTTGCAACTCTTCAGATAATTTAACCACTTGTTCCGCTTATGTTCGCCGACCAGCCTGTTAACTTCCAGTGTCAGCTCCCTGACTCTGAGGTCGTCGGGGTTGGTTCGACGAAGCTCATCACGCTCATTTGCTAATCCCGTCGCCTCTGCTGGGAAATTTGTCTTTCTTCGGGTATTCGATCAGCAGGTATATGGCGAACGGCTGCAGCATTGATGATGTCTCGGAACGTCCTTTCTGCTACCCGAACATCAATAGGATTGGACAATTCTCTGAAGCGCTGATTGGAGAACTCTCTGAAACTCGGCCAATCAGCTTTCCCATGATTGACGAATGTGCGGCGTTCAGAGGTGATGAAATCGGGTGGTCTGCTGATGGAGACAATTATGGGGAGATGGTCTGATCCAAGGGAAATGACGGGTTGCCAGGTGGCGTCATTTGTCAGACCAGGTGACACGATGGTTATGTCTGGCGAACTGTGACACTCTCCTCTAATTCTGGTAGGGGCGTCCTCATTGACCGAGCAAAACGTAGAGCTATCAATCTGCTCAGCCAGCGCTATACCTCTCTGATCGTTTCCGAGGGCCGAATGCCACATCTCATGATGCGCATTAAAGTCCCCCAGGACCAGGCCATTATGACCTTCCAAAAGCGGGCTAATGTCAGGCTTATAATCTGAGATACGGGTCGTTAGAGGCAGGCTCAAGCGAGATAGATCTGTATTGAACAGACTGGTGCAAAATGAAAGCTAATCCCCCACCTCCACATCTGGTGCGATCCTTCCTTATTACGTTGTAACCATCACAACGTACTGAGCTGTGGTGGTTCAGCATTGTTTCCTGCACCGCCGCGACCTTGATCTTCTTCCGATTCATAAAGTCCACTATTTCATCGACCTTAAAGGATGCATTTTCTGGGATTGGAACAACAACGGCTGGTGTTAAATGCTGCGCGTGCGGCTGCTGTTGGGGGGACTGCGGGGGACTTTCGTAATCCGACGACGAAGGAGTTTCGTAATCTGACGACGACTCACTGGGGGCTGTGTTCGCGCAACATGCAGCAACATAGTTCCTATCGTAGTCCCTCGCGTGGGCAAGTCCAGAGCAACCCCTTAAATGCACCCACTCCTGACATCTATTGCATCTCACCGAAGATTGAATATGGGTGGAGATGCGGATGTGACAAACAGAGCACAAATATATTGGTCATGGGATTTCCTCCGTCCCGGCACGGACCAAAAGAATCCGGAGCAGACATTCCGGGATATGCCGATCCCAGCACAGAAAGACGAAATAAATACAAACACATGTACACTGAGGTGCCAACCGCTGGCCGGAACGCTGATGTTGTGTGGTCCCGGGTCAATCCGGTACAATGAACCCGCTGCCGTGGGATTGCACCGGAAGGAGTGCACCGATATGGCTCTCCTTGAACTTAAACTAAGTTTGCACAAATGTAATGAAACCTACATTTTGGACTGAATCGGCTGATCCTTTCGAGAGTTATCGTGCGCTCCAGGCATATGGCACCGTAGAGTTTTTTTTACAGCTTTAGGGCAATTTTCTCAGGAAGTATGGACTTGCTCCTGAAAAAAATTGTAGCGTCATAATGGGGGCAGCGAATAAAAGTTCTTGCAAAAAGAATCAAAGCGATTCGAGAACAGGTCCTAAACAGAACTTTTCCGAAATTGTGTGGCGGAGGTACCCGAAGAAGTAGACCGACCATATTTGAACCTCATCTATGTCTGAAAGAAATTTCACGATGTGCAAGGTACGAATATGATCCAAATTGGTTACTAGCTTTAAGAGTTATCGTTCGCACAAATTTTCCGAACATTTTCGAACTTTTGTGGGGGAGTGGACCGATATGGCCTATCTTCGAACTTAAATTAAGTTTGGACAAAATATTTCAAATGCTAAATTTTGGACCCAATCTGCAGATCCGTTCGAGAGTTAACGTGAGCTCCAACCACTACACTTGGTGCAATAGGGGGTTTTTACAACTTTGGGCTATTTTCTCAGGAAGTATGGACTTGCCCCCGATAAAACTTGTACTGCCGTAATGGGGCCAGCAAATACAAGTTGTTACAACAAAAATCAAAGCGATTCGAGAACTGGTTCTAAACTGAACTTTTCCGAAATTTTGTGTGGAAGGTACCCGAAGGAGTATACCGATAGAATCCATATTGGAACCTCATCTATGTCTGGTAGAAATTTCACGATGTGTAAAGTATGGGCCAAATCGGTTACTACCTTTAAGTGTTATCGTTCGCACAATTTTTTCGAACATTATCGAACTTTTGTGGGGGAAGTACCTGAAGGAGTGGACCGATATGGCCCATCCTCGAACTTAAACTAAGTTTGGACAAAATATTACGAAAGCCAAATTTTGGACCCAATCGGCTCATCCGTTCGAGAGTTATCGTGCGCACCAGCCAGCCAGACAGACAGAGGGACGGACATTGCTAAATCGACTCCAAATTGTCTGAAACACATTTCGTTCAAACATACTTGGGGTCTAAAACCATTATTTCGATGAGGCACATTTTGCCCGTATGAAAGTGTAAATACCCTCGTTAGCATAAATGCTGAGGGTATAAAACCCTCAAAATAACAGAAATAGGGAGGTAGCTTAATATGAGGGCTATACCGAAACCAGGAGCTAAGACCACATTCTTTGGCCCAGAAGGTTTTTGATCACTAAGAACTCCAAATGGCAACTTACCACCAATTCGGGCCGAAAATGTTGATACAATCATCAAAATACCTGCAATCGGGAGGTACCTTAATATGAGGGTTATACCGAAGCCTGGACCTAAGACCACAATTTTTGGCGCAGAAGGTTTTTGATCATTGAGAACTCCAAATGGCAAATTACAACCAATTCGGGCCGAAAATGTTGATAAAATCTTCAAAATACCTGAAATCGGGAGGTATCGTAGATAAAAACCTCAAAATAACTGAAATAGGGAGGTACAGTGATAGGAGGGCTATACCGAAACCTGGATCTAAGACCACATTTTTTTGGCGCAGAAGGTTTTTGATCATTGAGAACTACAAATGGCAAATTATAACCAATTCGGGCCTAAAATGTTGATACAATCATCAAAATACCTGGAATCGGGATGTACCATAATATGAGGTCTATACCGAAACCTGGACCTAAGACCACAATTTTTGGCGCAGAAGGTTTTTGACCATTGGAAACCCCAAATACCAAAGTACAGGCAATTAGGGCCTAAAATGTAGATAAAAGCTTCAAAATACCTGAAATCGGTTGGTACCGCTACATGGGGGCCATAGGAAAAACTGGACCCATATTGATGATTTTTTGACTAAAGTATTTTTTACTTATTTTTAGCTTATACTGAAAAAATCAGATTGATCCGACGATTATAAATATTTTTGTCTGAGTCAAGTGAAGATGTAAAACGTGCCCTTGGCTCCAAGAAAATTTATCGGGTCACAGCTGTTTCTGTTGTCGTCTAAGTCAAGTTTGGTACTTTTTTCTGTGACCTTGCCTTTAAGACATAAGTTTATCGTGATTTTGTTGCCGTTTGAGTCAAGTAGGATTCTCAAACGTGTCATTGGCTTTAAGACAATACAAGACGATGCACACTCGCCTTACGCGCTGAATGCCCGGGATCGATTTCCCGGCCAAGCAACAACGAATTTTCGACTGTAGCAAAAATAGCCCTTAACCTAAAATTGGCCCCATTTCCTCAGTATCTTAACTAAGTAAAATTTCTTTACAAGTGGTGTCTTAAGGCACGCCATACAGTGGTTCATAATCGTTTTTTCCTGGTCAAAATTCTGTAACTTTTGAACGGATAGAGATACAGTAGAACTTCGATAATTCGTACCTCTATAATTCGTAATCTTCGATAATTCGTAACAAAGTACCGGTCCCTTGAAAAAATCGCGATATTTCGTAAAAATTACACGCATTTTGGTCCCCTCGATAATTCGTAATTTTTTCACCTCAAAACCTTTTCAAATTTCATAAAAATTTTACAATTTTGTTGGTAACATCTTTTCATTACAAATGTTTATGCACCAAATGCATAGCATCAATAATTCTTGCGAAATTACACGATCACTAAGCGTTGTCAACGGCTTTTACCATTGGGTAAACATAAGCAAATCGTGTATTCAAAATTGCTTCCGAGCTTGCGGTTTTGATAAGGATTTGATCTACAATTTATGCGATGAATCGATTGTAAATATCAATAACGAGTTTCAACCTATTCCTTTTAATTCCGAGAATGTCGTTACCTTTGAAGAATACGTAAATGTGGATAATGACGTTGGTGTTATTGGAAATTTGGGAGATGACGATATTTTGGAACAAATTTCAAGGCAAAATGAAGAAAGTGATGGTGACAATCACGAAGAAGTTGTGACACATAAAGATGCAAAATCATCAATTCAATAACTACGCTCTTTTTTATCAAGTCATGACGAATCATTATTTAACTATTTAGTACATATAGAAAACTCAGTAGATAAAATACGAGAAAATATCCTTAAACAACCTCATATCCCAGACTTTTTTCATGTTTAATTTTATTTATTTTAGTTTTCAAATCAAGTGTACTTATTTAAGCTGTATGAATAACAGTTTTTGTTTTTTTTCTCAGAATTTTTATATACATAAGTTTTTCAATAAATGAAAAACTTCGATAATTCGTATTTTTTAATTTTAACCTCGTTAATTCGTAATCTCGATAAATCGTAATCTTCGATAATTCGTAAAAATTGGCTGGTCCCTTGAATTACGAATTATCGAAGTTCTACTGTATTTTCATAATTCTTTTTTTGTTAAACAGATAACACAACCAGCTTTCAGACGAATTATAAGCGGTCAAATTCGGTCTGGTAGTTGCAGAGAAATTCCAGGTCAAAGTTAAACTTTTGAGTTTTTTAAATATTTTTCATCAAAATGTGAGTGTTTTTGTGGTTTTTATGTCTTCCTATGTATTAAAGATGGTCAAACACCAACAAATAAACAATAAAATTACCAAAAAAGCAAAAAAAAAAAAATCGAAAAAAATGTCGAAAAAAATTGTTTTCAAAAATTTGTATAAAAAAATTTTAATTTTTTTTTAAATTAAAAAATACTCATTGGTTTTTCATGAAACTTATATAACTCGTATAAAATCTCATATACTCAAAAAAAATGTTAATTTGTGTCAAAAATTTGTAATTTATATGGAAACGGTATAGAAAAACACACATTTTTACCCAGGTAATTTCAATAAATTGAAAAAAGTGTTAAGCGGACGGAACGGGGCGGGTACAAAAGTATATATGGACTGAAAGAGGAGACTCCCGGTCATCTTTCTGTGAAAGCAGAACTTTGTTCCATGTTGTTCCACAAAAGTTCTAGTCCACTAAATTTGGAATTTCATAAAATTTAGTACCTAAGGAAAAATAAAATAGCTGATGTTGTGTAAACACAACGGTGATTTATTAAAGCGATCTTTTAAGGCCACAATCCTACTTATCTTACAAAAAAAACAAAGAACACAATATCTGTTATAGTTTCCGAGAAATAGCTACGTCTTTCTTCAAAAATTAGCAAAAATTACGTATTTCCCAAAAATGGGGAAAGTGTTGGTTTTTAGGGGCACACCACGCCCACACCTTCCAGTATTTTGACCAAAGTTTTTGGTTTCCTTAGTTTTAATATGTTTACTGTAGAATCCTATATAGAAATTAAATATCTTTGACAAAACAAAATTTTGATTTTTGGCCAGGAAAATCGATTCCTGAACCATTGTGCGCCGTTCGGACTCGGCATGAAACAGTAGTTCCCATATAATGTGGAATAAATATGTGCCTTCGCAGTTATGATCTCCTGAAGACCTCATGAAAAGCCGACAAAACTTGTTTCCTAAAAAACCCATATTTCTCTGGAATTGGATTCTAATGCAAAGCAACTTCGCTTGATCCCCATTCAAAATTACCCAGCAAAATGTTCAATGCCAAATATGTCATTCAATCATGGGTGAAAGTGATCTGGCATGTCATATTTTTAGCATCTTCTTCGATGAATTTTATATGAGCGTGGACCCCAAAATATGCTATTCATTTTTGGATCTAAAATATGTCATTTACACCAATGCTTTGACATGCCATTTTCACCAATACTTTGGCATGTCATTTTCACCAACCCTTTGCAATGACATTATCATTACGACGTTCTAAAAACGTTGGTTGTGATTTCGAGTCTCCGACAACATTAAGCCTATTGTAAATAATTAATCTTATATAAAATTCATCTCTATTGGATCGATGGAATGGGTTCAAATGTTGATGAAAAGATCGGATCTTTCACGGACTCCTTTGCATGGGATCAAATGCTGATGAAAAGATCGGATCTTTCACGACTTTCTTTGCATTGGTTCAAATGCTAATGAAAAAGTCGGATCTTTCACGACTTCGTTTGAACCAATGCAGAAGATGTCATGAAATCACATCATCGCATGGAACCCCTTCCTTCACATTTTGCTGGGTAATTATTAATTCATGTCAGCAATAATTCAATACATCAACGGAAATTAATAACACTCCACTGTGTTTCATTGTTCATCTAAATGATCAAATCACTTAAGGACATAACGAGAAAATCTGTAATAACATTAAAATAGAACTTTATGGCCATGATTTAAGCCAACATGCGTTTAATGGGCAAGAACAAGAATTGTCACACAGCAATTATTAAAATGAAAAAAAAAAATCCCCACACAGCTCATTATGAGTAGAGCAGGCATTATGGTGTCAGATGTTGCTACATACATACAAGTACATATGGTAAATTTCAAATTTCTTTTGCAATTCCATTGGAAGAAAATTTAAAAAAAAATTTGCGAGCACATCCGCAATTTTTGGAACATAGATTAAGAAAAAAATTGTTGTTTTAAATCTGTTCGCGTTCACAAAATTGGATGCTGCGCTCCAAAGTTATGGGCGGTTTTATTCCCTTATAAAGAACAAATATTTAAAAATTCCATTTTAGCTGTAATAAGAAAATGTATATATAAAGCGTTAACAGCATTTAATATCTATCCGTAGATGCCTAAATATTTACTAAATGTATTTCTATTTTCGCGGAAAATCAAGAAATACTGAAAAAATCTTGGAGTAAATTTAATTTATTCTAATTTAGAGTCCAAATAAAACTCGAAAAAAATAAATTAAAATACGTACAGATTCTAGACAACGCGTAGAAAAATATGAGACCAAAATTTTAACGATAGGATTTATAACTCCCATATTACAGCAACAACAAAAGACGAAAACTTATTGTTGGAAATTATTTCAAAAATATATTTTTTTGTTTAATACGACAAATAGAAAAAACATTTTTTGGGAGTTATTCTACTATTTCGCTAAATTTCGGTGCAAGGACTGACGGACTTCGCTGAAACTTCTTCAGGAAAAATGCGATGACAAACCCGAAAGTGTATTTGCTTACTTTGATAAACAATAGGATTATGAAATAGAAAGTAATATTGAAATTATAACCAAAGAAAAAACATACAAGTTAAAAAACGTATAATTCGCGAATTCGTTAAAATCAGTTAAGGCGCATGCGCTTTTCAGATACAGCGAGTGCATCTCTATCAATATGTAGCGATTTTTCCACTTTTCATCCAGCGGCCAAAGTGTGCTGTCAGCTGCATCTTACTGTTCAAAAAACCTTTATGTGGGTAAAAATTGCGCGATGTACATAAGATTATAAGGCGCATCCGATTTCAGTGACCGCCTATAAAAAATACGTCATTATAACAAATTTTAAACAAATTCGTCAAGAACCGCGGATGTGCTACCAAATTCTATTTTATACGAAATACGAATATTACTCCAGAATCTCCGCAATTTATGCCACACGGTTTTGGAAAACAATATAATCGCGTATAAAGGATTCCATTTATGTAAAAATAACCAAAGAAAATCGCGGTTCAATACGCGGAATCATCAAAATATAATTTTGCAGAATTTCCTACTTTCAAGGTATCTATATCCGCCGTTTTAGTGGATGGATTTGAAAGCGGAAGGGTTCATTAGATACGGTGCGTAAAAAAACTAAAATCACGCGGGGTTCAAGGGTACCTGAGCCACAGTTGGAAATTTTGAAGCCAAAAAATAGGTTTTTTAAGAAAATTTACGCACCAAAATTTCGACTTTGGACTCCTATTACTAGGGAGCTGTAAGAAGCACACTCATGAGATATACATCAAACGACGTGGAATCGCGAGTTCTACAATCCAATAAATAGTTTGGGTAATTATCTGGTTGCGCCCTCCAATTATAGGAAAAATTCAAAAAACCCAGATTTCAAAACTTCAAAATGCCAGCATCGATTTTAGGGGGATGCAGTGTATTATCGAGAAGTCATACATTAGAACCATGTTGCCCAAAGGGTATTCTTCAATTCTTTCTTTGAGCTCAGGTCTGAATTTTCCATGGTTTGACCAGAAATCAAGAAAGAACACAAAAAAACTTGTAAACTTCAACACATTTTTACCCATTTTTTATTATTACCACCAACACAGCTTCCAAATAAATTATTTGTTATGGTTCATTTTATGCGACCCCGGCTAAAACACTTCAATTAATATAAATATATTCATATTGTATAAAATATATTGACAGTTGGCGACTTATTAAATGGTGAACCTCAACTTCAACGATTGTAAAACATTTTTGAATATTACCATATACATATATGCATTAAAACATAAGTAAGTAGGACTTATGTGAATTATTGCAAGGGGAATAAGTGTTAACTGCGTGAGATTTCATGGAGATTGAGCAAAACTTTACCCTGACCAGATGTGGAGGGAGTTCTTTTACTTACGTCAAGCTTACACGTTTAACCCACTTTCTAAACATGTTTCGGTTTATTTTTTCTTTATTTGGCGTTATAAAAAAAGTTTTGCAATTGTTGTTTTTGTTTGGTGTTTTTGCTTCTCTTGTATTTTAGATTGTATGTGCCATGGCTTTATTGCGTTCGTTTGTTCGTTGCTTTTTTTATAGTATATTTTTAGGATTTGTTAAAAGCAAACAAAAGAAAAGCCATTGATTTATCATAAATCTCAGACGGGACGGTCGATTGTATGTGATTGATTTGTTGTAGATTTAGCACAATAAGAAACCGCGTTTGATTTGTTACTATTTTGAAATTTCTTTAAAAATCTTTTTTATTTATTTTGGTTAAATATAAATTATTTTTAAACTTTTTGAATGGCCATTTATTTTTCACATATTTTCCACTTTTTTGTTTTAATTCATTCTCATGATTTTATAATCAATATTTTTTTCTATTTCACATTACATTCATTTCATCTCACATCACACATAATATAGCCGCCTAATATTAGGCAATGGATTTGCAAAACTTTAATGCCAGCCTTCATCTCATTTTTTGTTGCCTATTTGCTGGCCTGACGATTGGTTATTCAACTCTTTAATGTAAACTTTCAATGTGTTTTTTTGTTTGTTTTTCTTTCATCAGCACTTTTCAATGAATATTAAATTTGAAATTTTTTCATGCTTAGATTTTTGGCTATTTCACACACATGGGTGGTTTGCTTTAAATGAATTTTGTTTTTATTTTTTTCGTCAGCCGTACACGAGGAGTGTTTCGTTCTATTACATTCGTTGTAATGTTGAATGGTTCACAAATGTCATTCTCCCAGTAGTGTTTTTTTTCGGTGGGTCTCAGAATCGTATGAATTCCATAGCGTGCGTGTTTTGTATTTGAATGCATCATTTCATGTTTTTTTTAATTTTAAGAGAGAGCTAGTAACTTGTAATTGCTTAAGAGAAATGGGAATGAGTGTGAAAAGAGAAGAGATATTTTATTGTGCTATAGTTGCTACATTAGTGATGTAGAAAATAGTTTGGTTTACATTCTTTCTAATCGAATATGTGTGATTATGTGTGCTGCATACTTTTAGGGCCATATTGACTGCCATAAGGGAAGCCATGGTAGAATAATGTATAGTAAGCCACAGCTAACAGCTGATTACACTTTTTCTTATTGCGGACTATTTTGAAAAAAGCAGGGTTGACATTTTTAACCATTGTTGACATTATGCGATAGTAAAGGTAGATGCATCGGTGAATTTTTCCAACAAAAAACTTCTGCTGGCAAAATTAAATTCAGGATTTTTTAATAGTAATACTTGCAAAATATTGAAGTGAAATATTGATATTAATTGAAATGTGTTCTAAAAGTACGGGAACGGAAAAATTACAAAAATGTTATAAAAATTCTCGCCGAAATTTCAACTCATCTGCAAATCGGATGTCAGCAATCACGATGTTAGACCAGTCAAACTTGTCAAATAGATGATAAGAGAAGATAATGACATTTTTGTTTTCACTGTCATAAGTTTGAGCACAATTTTTGCTATTTTTTGGACGCTTTTCCAGCAACAATATTCTGGAGCACAGCTAAAGTGATTTTTTATACCCTCCACCATAGGATGGGGGTATATTAAGTTTGTCACTACGTTTGTAACTACTCGAAATAATCATTGTAGACCCCACAAACTATATATATTCTTGATCAGCGTGCAATTCTACATCATTTTAGTCATGTCCGTCCGTCTGTCCGTCTGCGGAAATCACTCTAGCGTCCGAACGGATTGACGTAGGTGGATGAAATTTTGGGAAAATCTATTATTTGTACGTAGGACTTTTGGTATTGAAAGCGGGTTACGCAGGTCCACGCTTTCGAAAAGCCCCCATGCAAAATGACGCGTGACGCGTCGTCGTTTTAAGGAATTTTTAAGATATTTGTCCCATTTTACCACCGAATTGGTTGTAATGTGGTATTTTTTGTCTCCAGAGGCCAAAAAACATTCCTACCAAAGTTGGTTTATATAGGTCCACGTTTTGGTATAGCCCCCATATAACGCCCCATATAAAGTACGCGTCATTTTAATATATTTTGAATATATTAGTCCCATTTGACAACAGAATCGTTTGCAACTTTGTATTTTGTGTTTCCAGAGGCTAAGAAACATTTCTACCATAAAATGTTTATATAGGTCCACGTTTTGATATAGCCCCCATAGGACGATATCTCCCGATTTTCGGTATTTTGAAGGTTTTGGCCTCATTATCACACCGAGATGGCTGAAATTTGGTATTTAGTCTTCGTTGGGGGTATAAAACTTCCTCCCAGAAATTTGTAGGTATAGGTCCGCGCCATCAAAAAGGCCCCATAGAACGGTAACTTCCGATTTTCGGTATTTTAAAGGTTGTGGCCACATTAATCCACCGAAATGGCTGAAATTTGTGGTGGAGGGTATAAAAAGTTCGGCCCGACCGAACTTAACGCTTTTCCCACTTGTTATTTTTTACTCTATTTGTAAAACTAACTAACTTTAAATGAAACCCGCTTATACCTGGGAAGTTTTTGCGGATTCTGAAACAGCAGATGGATAGATGGGAAAAATTAAAAAAAAATCGCTGGAGGGATTTTTAAATAAATCGCGGTCAAAGTTCACATTTTTAGCGCTCCGACTATTCAGTTTCAGAATCCGCAAAAAAATTTCCAGTGTAAGCACCATCCATTAAAAGTTGGTTTCAAGTGTACGTTAAAGTGATGACTTTTCGACATGCAAGGTCACGCGCAAAAGCACTTTGAAATTATGGGCCAATTCAAAATTTAAATTTTTCTGAAAAATGTGTAGCCTGTTTCTCTAATACGATTCGTATAGAAATTCGTTCCAACTACTACCAAAATTCTTGTTTTGAAAAATATTTGCTTAATTTGAGTTTTCAATCAAACAACAATTTTCTACAATAACAGGAGTTTGAGTAATTCGAACGAATTTGAATTCGAATCGTCTTAGAGAAGAAACAGGCTACACATTTTTAAGAAAATAAATTTAAATTTTGAATTGATTTCTCGTTATAGTCGAGCTGAATGACCAATGATTTTTGCAAGTGAAAAAGGAAAGCCGAAGATTCGAACCCACATAACCACCACTATGTGACATGTTTCGCATTTGGTAGAGGCTCATCAGACATATCGGCTGTGGAGCGGCTTCGCTATCATCTAACTTTTCCTCTTTCAAATGCAATATGTTTTTCAGATGATAACGAAGCCGCCCCACAGCCGAAATGTCTGATGGCCAAATGCGAAACATGTCACATAGTGGTGGTTATGTGGGTTCGAATCTTCACTTTCCTTTTTCACTTGCAAAAATCATTGGTAACAAAGTAAGCTCGACCGTAACGAGAAATTAATTAAAAATTAATTTTAAAAAATGATCTTCGACCTAATAGGCAAAATTTTCTATTTGGTAGAGGCTCATCAGACATATCGGCTGTGGAGCGGCTTCGCTATCATCTAACTTTTCCTCTTTCAAATGCAATATGTTTTTCAGATGATAACGAAGCCGCCCCACAGCCGAAATGTCTGATGGCCAAAAGCGAAACATGTCACATAGTGGTGGTTATGTGGGTTCGAATCTTCGCTTTCCTTTTTCACTTGCAAAAATCATTGGTAACAAAGTAAGCTCGACCGTAACGAGAAATTAATTAAAAATTAATTTTAAAATATGATCTTCGACCTAATAGGCAAAATTTTCTAATAAAAAAATTTAAAATTTGTTTTTCCCTTTTTAAAGAAAAAAAAATTTAAATTTTGTTTTTTCTTTCTCTGATCGGATTTAGTGTACATACAGATGATTGTGTTTGTATGTTTTTCTGCAATGCCAGATGCGGAATCTTTTAGACCGTACCGGTACGGAGGAAAAACCAGCACCAATATGGATGTTTTCAATTTGTGACATCTGCTTCCAACACACACAAACTTCGGTGATATGCAATAGATGTCGGGAGTGGGTGCATCTCAGGGGAGTTTCTGTACTCGTCCTTGTGAGGGACTTCGGCAGGGACTACGTTGCTGCATGCTGCGTGAACACAGACCCAAGTGAGTCGTTGTCGTCGTCCTCAGAATACGACGAGACTACCCGCAGTCCCCCAACAGCAGCCTCAATCGCTGCCCTGGCTCAGCAACAACCGCAACTTGCAGTATTGTGATGTTTGCGTACTGAGGAAGGTTTGAACCAGAAGTGGAGGGGTGGTGCATTCCTATTGCACCAGTCTGTTCATTTCAGACCTATCTCGCTTGAGCTTGGCTCTAATGACCCGCACATGGAACATATGGGGGAGCAGTCAGGTTTGGAACTTCCGAGGTAGAGTTGCTTAACCGTATACATACACATATATATGTTCCCACAACATTCCCAAATGAACAAGGGGATTTCTCTGAAATCAATGAGTAAACCATGTGAAGAGACGGAATAAGTGAATTGTGGGCAACAGTTATGTCACTCTCGAACCCGTTTTGCGACGTTACGCTGACTGATACGAAAAAGCGCGCAAGTTATTTTAATCGGCAGTTTTTCGGGCTGACCGGGTGAGACATGGCGAAATCAAGAGTACTACGTTAATTAGATTTCTTCCTGCCGAGAGATCATCAATTTACAATGGATAATGTTGCGAATGCCACCAGCAACGCAAAATCATATAAAGCGTTGGGCCCTGATAGGATCTCCACGGTAATGCTGAAACAGCTGGATGAGCCGGGAGTCGAATATCTCACCAAAGTCCTAAACATGTCGCTAGCCACCCACCCACATCGTTCCCAAGTCTGGAAAATGGACAGGGTTGTCACGCTACTGACGACAGGCAAGGATGCCAGCAAATGTGATTTGTATAAATCGATTTAGATTTTGTCGCCTCTCCAGCGACAAAAATATCAACATGTTGCCGATATCAACATGGTTTCCGTAAGTAGCACAACACGACAACAGCGCTGCACGCCATCTCCACACATATTAGTCGAGGACTCAACCAGAACAATCCCGGAAAAATTAACTTGAAAGATGTGAAAGCTCATGAACTTTGGCATTCCGTCCTAGGCAATTGCCGGAATCGATTTGTGAGAGCTCGCATTGTCATGATGAAGAATGATTCGTTTTCTCTTGTTCGTTTTTCGAATTTCTCAGGAGACTTTAGGCAAACGAATTGTACTCAAAATTAACCGTCCTACGTTGCTCAAGTCGTATAGTCGCCACACGGTCAGTTTTGCCGAAGAAACAGGCGACTATTTGCTACGAAGTGATTCTTATATGAATAACTTTCGTTGTATTTGGCTCGCTTTCGAAGACCTAAACGGTCGATTTTATTCACAATTTCTTTTATTTTTAAAGCCCGAGTACTCGCGAGTGCTCCCAAATAAAACAAAAGAGTGGTGAGTAAACTCCTTTTAAAACTCGTACTGTTCAAGTACTCGTACTCGCAAACACTTTTCACTCGCGAGTAAAAACGAGCAAGTCTGAAATATGCTTCGCGAGTGACGAGTAAAAATAGAGTATACTCGTTTTATTTTTTCTACACGCGCGAGTACTCCCGCTAGAACTCGCTCGAATTTCATTCGCAAGTAGAATTCGAGCGAGTATGTCGGAGCTCTGCTTAAATGTGCAGTGCACATGTGCACCACGAACTGTTATTTTTTAATTAGCAAAAACTCGCGTGCCGACGGTGAGCGTTGAAAACACAACCCTGTCGGACACACACACACTGTACCACCGTCCTCATTACTTAGTGAGGAGTAAAGTAGGTTTGCCTTGTAAAATTTTTAAGAAGTAACCCATTACATTTCGGATTACTTGTAATGCGAAAAGAAGCTTGTTTACATTACTTTGTAATGGGTTACGTAATGACTAACGGATCCGAATTTTTGCTGGGTGAGCGTGATGAGCATCGTATAACGAAACCTGAAGACCCGAGAGTTCGGCAACTTATACTTGAAGTCAACAGGCTACAAGGTGAGCATACGCGGAAAAGTGGCTAGACCACCTGAAGTAATGCAATCAATTCTGGGCAACCTTTAAATCACCCTCGAATCTGTTACTTTCAACGGCGCACAGTGGTTCATGAATATATTTTCTTGTCCAAAACCCCAATATTTTGTAGACACCGATTGTTAATTTCTATATGGGATTCGATAGTAAACCTATTGGACATAACAGCCTGTTTCACTATGTCGAACGAAAATGAAAACGAAAAGAAAACAACTAAACTCGTGTATGATTTTTAAATTTTGTATTTGTTTTGAAGCAAACACAAAGTCAATATTGCCATGAAAACCAAAGATTAGGTGTTTTTCGTTCGCAATCATTTTCTATCGACATAGTGTAACAGGACCTTAGGGCTTGATTGCGAACGAAAAAAACCTAAACTTTGGTTTTCATGACAATATTGACTTTGTGTTTGCTTAAAAAAAGAAAAATACAAAATTAAAAATCATACACCAGTTTAGTTGTTTTTCTTTCGTTTTCATTTTCGTTCGACATAGTGAAACAGGCTGTAAGGAAACCAAAATATTAAGGGCCTGTTTCACTATGTCGAAAGAAAATAAATGCGAAAGAAAAACAGTTAAACTTTGCTTTTCATGGTAATATAACATGGTTTTTGCTTCGAAACACATACAAAATTTGAAAATCACACACGAGTTAAGTAGTTTTTCTTTCGTTTTCATTTTCGTTCGACATAGTGAAACAGGCTGTAAGTCAAAATATCCTAAAGACGACAATTTTCGCAATTTTAGAAAACACCCAGCGAAAACAGAGTCATTACCAAGTAATGACTTTATTCAGTAAATTTTGGCAGTTGTAACTACTTACTAATTGACCGTAAAAGTCATTATTTTTACATGGGGATGTCATAGGAAGGAAGTACTTCGTTAAATGTGTACACAAAGTACATATTTAACCACTTACCCGTAGACGAAAAGGACGCAAAAAGCACATGTTCTATTTTTAGATCAATTGAGGTGAAAATATATTCAAATTCAACATTGCACACTTTTTGCTTTTTGTTTTTTCCTTTTCTTTTATTTCGGTTCCTTCTAGTTTCGAACACACGAACTTCTGATTTGTAGTCAAACACACTACACACTAGGCCACTCGTACAAATAGTAAGGGCTGTTTAAAAACATTAATGTACATCAACATTTCTTCGTAATTTTGTCAACAAAAAACTCCATGCTGACGGTGAGCTTTGAACACACAAACCTAGGTTTTGTAGTCAGACACACTAGCCCTGTGCCACCGTACTTATTCCTTTGTAAGTAAGTAATAAGTAAGGATGTAACTAGTTATATGTTAACTGTTATATATGTACTGTCTGATAATGCGGAGGGTAATGAGTACTCATTACCTGGTAATGCAGAAAGTAATGACATGTACCTACCAAATTTTTGCCGTATACGGCATTTTTGTAAATTTCTGCAGAAAGAAATAGCTATTTCTCGTAAACTATAACAGTTAGAACATATGAAAAACTAATAAACGACTCATATTTTGTAGAGTTGGGCAATCTAGTTCCTGGAGCGGATCGATCTTTCTAGTTCCTTTTCCCAAAAGGAACTAGTTCCTTAATATATTTCAACGAATCTTCCTCTTTCATCGTTCTTTATGTTTTCTTGGTTCCAAATAGTTCCGAGACCGATATAGTTCAATGAATATTTCTCTTTCGTAGTTCTTTTTATTTCCTTCGTTCCAAATAGTTCCAAGAATGAAGTAGTTTAACGAATCAGTTCCTTTTTTTTTTTGTTTTCATCTTCTGGCGCATGAATTGACATAAAAAGAAATAAATTGCATCGATATAGCGATGATGTGATTTGCGTTTATTTTACAACGAGAAAGAAAGATCGAAGTGAGTGTGGAATTAAAGGAAGAAAATGAACTACACAAATGAAAGAAATTATATGCAAGACTGGAACTATATGAACTAAAGGAACTATATAAACGCAAGAGCAGGATATAGTTCCAATAGATCCTTGTCCGGAATAGTTCCTTTGAAATACACCTTTTTCAGATGTAATTCGAATCATTTTAGTTGTAATTCGAGAATTCCATTTGTAATTCGTAACATTTTATTTGTAATTCGAGAATTCCAATTGTAATTCGAAACATTTCAATTGTAATTCGAATCATTCCATTTGTAATTTGAATTATTCTATTTGTAATTCGAATTAATCAATTTGTAATTCGAATTATTCCATTTGAAATTCGAATTATTCTATTTGTAATTCGAATTATTCCATTTGTAATTCGAATTATTCTATTTGTGATTCGAATGATTCTATTTGTAACTCGAAGTATTTTATTTGTAATTCAAATTGTTTTATTTGTAATTCGAATTATTCCATTTGCAATTCGAATTATTGCATTTGAAATTCGAATTACAAATGAAATAATTCGAATAACAAATGGAATAATTCGAACTTCAAATGGAATAATTCGAATTACAAATGAAATAATTCGAATTTCAAATAGAATAATTCGAATTACAAATAGAAACATTCGAATCACAAATAGAATAATTCGAATTACAATTGGAATTCTCGAATTACAAACAAAATGTTACGAATTACAAATAGAATAATCGAATTACAAATGAAATGTTATGAATTACAACTGGGGTGTTTCGAATTACATGTGAAAAAGGTGTAGTTCGTTCCGGAACTACACAACTCTAATATTTTGATTCAAAATATGAAAAAACTCAAATTTTTAACTTTGACTTTGAATTGCTCTGCAACTACAAAACAGAATTCGAATGTTTTTGATGCATCGGCAGATATCTCTTTTCGCTCAAAACTTACAGAGTTTTGACCAAGAAAAAAAAACGATTTTGAACCAATGTGCGGCAGTGCAGTTTATAGAGTACCTTTGGCAATTTATAGAGCATTGGAAAGTTATAGGGCGAAAATAAGTGTGCTATACGTCCTCCAGAAGGCATAGAGATCGTAATGTATGCAGATGATTGTACAATTTTGACGTTGGGTCCTATCGTCGATGACATTTGTATTAATGATAGATAGGTAAGTCTACATTCAATTTATCGATTAATCGGCTTTTTGCAGTCAAAAGTCTAAAAATCGTACTCGACATTCGTCTGGAGGGAATATCGTATAATCGATTATCTTGTGATCGGGTTTCGGGTTTAACCATAGATTGTTGAATTGGCGGTTTTATGGTTTCAAAAGAAAAGTCGAAAGTCGACGTATAGTCGATTATAATCGATTTTCTGCGGTTGTGAAAGTCGAGTTTTAAGACTGATATAAGGTGTGTACGATAACTTCCCCAGCAATAATTACTCAGCAAGTTCCAGCAACCTCTCTCAATGAATTTTACTCTCTCAAGCAAGAAAAATTGCAGAAAGTTATCGAACAACATTTTGCAAAAACTTGCAAAAAAAACTCCTGTTCCGCTGTTTCCGAAAATGTATGAGATTTTTTTTTTTTTTGTTTCTTTTGATATTCTAAACTAAATGGAACAAAAACATAAATTTTAAAATTGCATTTGACTTATTTAAAGCAGTAATCCTATCCACAACGATTTAAACTCTAAAAAATGTGAAATTGTGCAATTTTCTTGTTCACAAATGTTAACATTTCAAGTTGTGTACATTTAACAGCTGATTAAAAGTCAGCTGGCCTAACTTACAAATGTTTACGGGACAAATTTCCCCAGCAAAAATTTGCAAGTTCTCAGTCACAAAACTCTCCAAAAATCTCTCCAAACTCGCTCTCTTTTGCTGGATAATTTTGTTATCGAACAGCATTCAGTAAAAATTTGTACGAATTTGTACAAATTTTTGGGTTATCGTACAGACCTATAATCGCCAGACCGAAAAAACATTTTTATTTTTAGACCAAAATCGAAAAGTCGAAAAATCGATTACTGCTTTCCTATGCCTAATTTGTTTGTGAAAGGTTAAAAGTCTACATAGCTGACTACTACTGCAGTTCTTTCATCTGAGAAATATGAAAATATCCGCCGTTAAATCTACTGACACACTCTTCATCACCTAGACGGCTGAAATGAGGCTCCCCCTGAACATATTGCTTGATGGTCCTGATTTTGACCAGTAACTAGCCAATGATATTGGGTGTAATGTTCGATAGCATTTTTAATCGCCCGTGCAATCCGCACCAATTTGAGATAATATTAGAGGTAGGAACACTTTCTTTATAGACAACTACATGTAAACCGGTTATTTTTCACAATCAACATATCCAAATGCATTTATTATCCTTGTCAAATTGTGAGAGCCAGTGTGTGGGTCATGACGTGATAGTTTGCCAAAACATTTATTCGCTATACGCATGTCTGATGGGAGAGAGTGTTACGACACAAATAAAACCCGAGAACCGTATCCTAGACAAAAAAAAAAAAAAAACAAATCAAAAAGGACGACTGCATTGTTTTGCCATCATTATTATCGTTGTGATGATGCCAAAGCAGACAAATTTCTATGAAAACCATGAAACCATATTTCAGTGTTTTAATATTGTTATTACAACAACAACCAGTGTTTTATTTGGGGATTTAATTTTATATTGAGAGTAAAGATAGAAGGTGAAGAGAGCGAAAGGGAAGAGGGATACAATAATTCCCCAACAATTTTTTGTTAGCCGGCAAAGAATTAACAACAAACATTTCGAAAATTCTTCATACAAACGATATGGGAAAATGGCAGTGTGTAAAAGTACTCTTGTCCTACGTAAATTTTGTTGTGCTAAGGGATTTGGACAAATTGTTGGTTGTTGTTGGAAAATACTAATGAGATTACAATTACAACGAGTGTTGATTTTTATTTGAATATCCTATTTATAGGTTTTATATTTTGAATTTCTAGGCGCAATAAATTAAAGTGAACCCGGAAGATTTAAGAGTTTGGAAACTTAATCCTGAAGTCAACAGGATATTAAGGTAGAAATACAATCAGCCAGTTGCTTACTTTGCTCCAGTAAAAGAATACTTAAAAAAAAACAGCCCAATTCAAATTCGTCTTGGCCGTGTTTTATTCTTTAACCACAAATGAAGCCACCTTTAGCGAACATAAACGTACCCATCTGAAGTAATGCAACATTGGCGCAGGATTAGGTAGGGTGGTCTCGCTACTGAAACCAAAAAGCTGTTTCCCATTTGCCAAACATCAGCATTGATTTCGGAAAATGCACAGCGCAACAAAACATCATTACGTGCCATATCCACACAGATCAATCGAGAACTGAACCAGAACAGGCCGTGCGGCTGAAGAGGTGGATGGTGGCTCTTGAACTATCAAAGGCGTTCGATACCCACGGTGCGCCTGAATCAACTTTAAATGGAAGTTTTTGCGGATTCTGAAACTACAATGTTCACTGATTAGAAACAAAAACAAAAAACTGCCGGAGGGATTTTCAAATAAATCGCGATCAAAGTTCTCATTTTTAGGGGCTTTTTAGGTTTTCATGATTTTGCTTGGAAACCGCAAGTCCTATCGAAATGGGATTAGAGAAAATGTTGTAGCTGAGAAAATTCTCTACAAGACTGACATTTATGACATTTTCGTAGGTTTAACCATTTTTGAGATATAGAAGTTCACATTGAGAAAATGCACTGACTGTATCGCCTCCTTACAAAACAATGACATGCCCGGTGCGCCTTAACTAACTTTAAATGAAAACCGCTTACACCTGGGAAGATTTTGCGGCAGCAATGTTCATAGATGAGAAAAATCCGAAAACAAGAAAAAAATCGCTGGAGGGATTTTTAAATAAATCGCGGTCAAAGTTCACATTTTTAGGTTTTCGCGATTTTGTAGCGATTTTCTCTAGAGGATTGGCCGTTATGATTTGTTACTAGGTTTTACCATTTTGAGATATAGAAGTTCAGGACACATTTTTAGGTTGTTTGTTAGGTATTCACAATTTGCTTGAAAACGGCAAGTCTTATCGAAATGGGACTAGAGAAAATCGTATAGCTGTGAAAATTCTCTATAATATTGGTTTTCGTATTTTTTTCCTAGGTTGTAGCATTTTTGAGATATATAAGTTTAAGTTGGGAAATTGCAGTCATGACCTTGTTTTATAAGGAGATGATACAGTCAGTAAATTGTCAAGATTTGAACTTCTGTAACTTGACAACTGTCACATACATGCAACAACACCTACGGTCTTCCCTTACCACCACAGTAGCAATGAGTCGATATGCACTCAACAGCATCTCCATCTACGCCCGTCATGCATTGAAGTAATTTGCTTGCTGTACTCAATACACAATAATTCGCATTCACTTCATTCCAGTTTATACTTTAGTATTCCAGTTTTCGCCGTTGAAGTCAGCTTGCTACTGCTGGGGGCTTGCTATCCACCAAGGCATTCCTGGGTGGTTTGTTGCGTTGGCAAATTTTGGAAGGGACTACCCATTGTGGCTGTCCCAATAATAAATTGCACACAGTGAATTCTGTTTACTGTCCCCCACAGAGACTTCGGTTTCCCGTCCCACACGGAGACTTCGGTTTCCCGTCCCACACTGAGACTTCGGTTTCCCGTCCCACACAGGGACCTTGGTTCTTTGTTCCTAGTTATACGCAGTAGTCTGTATGAGTTCGTAGCTGTAATTAGTGTTGTATAGTACTCGTTCCGAACAGAACAGCAGATCGTCGTCAACCCGCCCGACATCACTCAACACGTTCCCGATCACTACTGAAACGAATCAGCAACCAGGATCGTCGCTTCCGATCATCGACAACTATCGTTATCAGCCAGCATCGTCATCACCCATCCCCGCCAACCGTCGGCGTTCCCGAACACCCCCGAAACGTCATCACCGAACGTCGTCACCCGTCGCCGTTCCCGAACAGCTTCGGACGAGTTACCGAACATCACCGAGCTTCGTCCACCGTCGTCGTTGCCGAACACCTTTAGCCGAGTTGCCGAGTCGTCGTCACCGATCTTCGTCAACCATTTTCGTTCCCGAACATCACCGAGCTTCATCAACCATCGTCGTCCCCGAACAGCTTTTGCCGAGTTGCCGAACACCAGCACATAGAGTTGATATGTGTTGGTGTTCGGATGTCAGCATCTGTCCTATCATCCGAAGAAGGGCCAAAGTAATAATACAGCATTTCATTGAAGTAGAACTTGCTAGTTTCTTTTAAATCAATAAACTACTGATTTAGCCCCAAAAGGGAAATAATTCATAAGGTTTAGTGGGTCCTGGACGCGACTGGAGCTACCCCAGCCGTCGAGAAAACCACGTTACACTTCTATATCTCAAAAACGGTAATACCTATGAAAACATCATAAAGAACAATCTTGTAGAGAATTTTCACTGCTACAACATTTTTTTTAATCCCATTTCGATAGGGCTTGCGGTTTCCAAGCAAAATCGTGAAAACCTAAAAAAGACCTAAAAATGTGAACTTTGACCGCGATTTGATTTGATTTTTTTCATCTATGAACGTTGTAGTTTCAGAAACCGCAAAAACTTCCCAGGTGTAAGCACCTTTCATTTAAATTTAGTTAAGACGCACCGTGTGTAACGTTAGATAGCCAATGTTAGCGCTACGCAATGGAAGAGTATTCAAGCCTGCCAGAATACCGTTCTGAGGACTGCAACAAGGTGCTTCCTCATGACACCAGTGGACCATTTTGATGAGGAAACAAAAAAATTACCGGTACATCAACACAACAATATTTTGGCGATGAAGTACCTGCTTGGGTGTTACCTCCATCCCTGTCACGATCTAGTGGGCAGGCTTCCCCCATCAAGCCACATCTGGTGAGATCATCATTATCTAGAGCAGTGTCGCCCACAATATTTCCAACAATACTAAAACATGTGTGTATGCATGGGCGAAAAAACAACAACCACATGATGTTCATCATTTGTTTATGTACACGTACACTGTACGTGAGAGAGTGAAGCAAATGCAAAAACAACTCAGTGGGCGCCCTCAATATACTGTCTAGGCAAAGAAGCGCGTCCCTGATCTAGGGAGAGATAGGTCCAAAGCTACAAACAGGAACCTCTAGACCAACGAGCTTATCAGGCATGAATATCAATCACACGGATTCAGTCGAGCAAGCAGTACGGATAAAGAGTGTGAATGCCGTATTTGGAGACCATTCCCCATCCATTGCATCAGAAGTACGTTTGCTGCCTAGGCAAACAACAGTGGTTTTAGCGCATCCGGACGATGCAGTCGCCTCATCTCATATTGGACCCGAATTGAAGCCACGATACATGCCCTACATATCTGTCTCTTGAAGTTTTGACTCTGGACACAGAGAAACCAGAACCAGATAACTAAAATAATAATGCAGGAACGAACACATTATCTAAATCCACGAGCAGTACCTGCTATAATTACAACGCCATACATTGTTAAACGTATCGAGTTGCAACGAGTGCGTTGGCTAGGTCTTGACATGAGTGTGAACAATGACGTCCCTACTACATGTCACTCTCTACTCACATAATTGCGTTGCCGACAGAGATATACCATCAGCCTGTGTGAATTGAAACACTTAATTCCAAAAAACTTATGTATTTGGGGGGTTTTCAGAATTTTGGGCGTACTTGCAGACAAAAATATATATTTGGATTAAAGCTCCAAAGTTTTAAGAGGGAGGTACTTAAAGCAATGGACCGACATTGTCCATTTTGGTAGTGGGTCACATTTCAGATGGTCACCATATAATTTAGATCACGAAAAACATAATATCGCTGTAAACAGGGAACCTAGGAGTACCTTCGGTAACATTTCCAAAGGATCCTTAAACAGACCCATAACCAACCGCACTTAAACAAAAATGTTGAACATTTGTGAGTTTGGACACAATGTTTCGAAATCCAATGTTTGGGCCAAACCGGTTGCTCCGTTTATGAGATATCGAGCGTATTATTTTAGCTAATATTTTCGAACTTTTGTGGGGGAGGTACCGGAAGAAGTGGACCTAAAAGCACCACTTTCAAATTTTATCTAATATTAGACAAAGTATTATGATATACAAAATGTGGACCAACGCAGTATTCGGTTCGGCTTACTGGCCGTCGGGGGTTTTTTTACAGCTTTCGGACATGTTCGCAAGAAGTATGGACTTGCCACTCTAAAAGCTTATTCCAATCGTAATAGGGGCCTTGAGTGCAACCTGTTGCAAGAAAAATCAAAACTATTCGAGAGGATGTCCTAAGCTGCACTTTTTCGAAATTTTATGTGGGAAGGAGTGGATCGATATAGTCCACTTGATCTATACCTGATAGAAATATTACGATGTGCAAAGTATGGACGGAATCGGTTAGTCCCTTCGAGATTTATCGTGCGCACCATTTTAGCGGCGGTTGGGAGGTACAACTTGATTTAAGTTTTGCGCAAAATATTACGGCTGCAAAATTTTGGATTGAATTGGTTTATCTATTGGAGATATGTCGTGCGCTGCATCCACTACATATGGTGCCTTAGCGGGATTTTACAGCTTTCGGGCTATTTTCTGAGGAAGTTTGAACTTGCCCCTGAAAAAACTTGTACCGTCGTAATGGGTGCAGCAAATACAAGTTGTTACAACAAAAATCAAATCCATTCGGGAGGATGTCTTAAACTGCACTTTTACGATATTTTGTGTGGGAGGTACCCAAAGGAGTAGACCCATATAGGCCATATTCAAACTTTATGTCTGGTAGAAATATTACGATGTGCAAAGTATGGACCAAATCGGTTAGTACCTTCCAGAGTTAACTTGCGCATCATTTTAGCGGAAATTTGTGAACTTTTGTGGGGGAGTAGACCGATATGGCCCATCTTCGAACTAAAACTAAGTTTGGGCAAAATATTACGAAAAGTTTTGGAACAAATCGGTTAATACGTTCGAGAATTACCGTGCGCTCCAGCTAGCCAGTCAGACAGGGGGACGGACGGACATTGCAAAATCGACTCCAAATTATCTGAAACGGTTTTCGTCGAAACATGGGGTATAAAACCATTATTTCGATGAAGAACATTGTGCCCGTATAAAAACTGTTTAAACTCTACCTCTCCTCGTAAATCTCATGGTCGATGTTAGCAGAATTTCGACCACTAGCTACCGCAAGAGCATCTTGCGTCGTCCGCGCATGCCACAGCTATTTGCGACAAGCTCAGATGTAAAAACAAGGTCCTCAAGTTCCTAGCCGACAGCACTTGGAATGCAGATAAAGAAATCTTGCTGATCACATATAAAGCGATAGGTCGGTCAGTGATAAGCTATGAGGCGCCCATGTGGTCTGGAATATAAGTGCAGATCGATGGGAAAATATTCAAACTTGTCAGAATGCCGCCCTGAGAACTGCAACATGGTGCCTCCTCATGTCTTCAGTGAAGCATCTACATGAGGAGACAAAGATTCTTCCAGTAAAGCAACACAATGGCATGCCCTCGTTGAAGTACTTGCTAGGGTGTTACCGTGAGAACCATCCTAATCACAAGGGCATTTTTTAACTACGAAAGACTATAATTATTGAGAATAAATGAAATAATTTCCCTCCTGAATTGACAATCCTCATAGTTGTTTACTAAAATAGTTCAACCGTTAACCGTTAGGTTCACCGACCGACCGAGTCAAGGCCAAGGACACCTATCACCACGGGTATCCCTACCAACAAAAGTCCAAATTGCATTTATTTATTTGAGTGTTGATTTTTCGGAAATGCCGATAAATGTCGAACTGTCCAGCAACCACAAAATATTTTGTGGTTGCCTGATTACTGGCAAAAATGAGCGGCCACACTGGCGAGCAACCGATTATTTGAGCAAAACTGACAGTCAAAACTGATCGTGTGTATACCACTTTAGGCTTCCACCTGTCAACCTAAGTTGTGTCCGTAACTCTTAGGTCTCACTTACATAACCCAAGGACCGCCGTGACAAACCTAAGTTGAGTCCGTAACTTTGAGGTCTCCCTTGTTTAACCCAATGGACCGTTGCGACAAGCCTAAGTTGTGTCCGTAACTGTTAGGTCTCACTTAAATAACCCGCCGGTGACCGCAGCACCGACGTGACAAGCCTAAGTTGTGTCCGTAACTCTTAGGTCTCCCTTGTTTAACTCTCTGGACCGTTGCGACAAGCCTAAGTTGTGTCCGTAACTCTTAGGTCTCACTTAAATAACCCGCCGATGACCGCAGGACCGCCGTGACAAGCCTAAGTTGTGTCCGTAACTCTTAGGTCTCCCTTGTTTAACTCTCTGGACCGTTGCGACAAGCCTAAGTTGTGTCCGTAACTCTTAGGTCTCACTTAAATAACCCGCCGATGACCGCAGGACCGCCGTGACAAGCCTAAGTTGTGTCCGTAACTCTTAGGTCTCCCTTGTTTAACTCTCTGGACCGTTGTGATAAGCCTCTGGACCGTTGCGACAAGCCTAAGTTGTGTCAGTAACTCTTAGGTCTCACTTAAATAACCCGCCGGTGACCGCAGGTCCGCCGTGACAAGCCTAAGTTGTGTCCGTAACTCTTAGGTCTCCCTTGTTTAACTCTCTGGACCGTTGTGACAAGCCTAAGTTGTGTCCGTAACTCTTAGGTCTCACTTAAATAACCCACCGGTGACCGCAGGACCGCCGTGACAAGCCTAAGTTGTGTCCGTAACTCGTAGGTCTCCCTTGTTTAACCCTCTGGACCGTCATGACCAGCCTAAGTTGTATCCGTAACTCTTAGGTCTTCGTTATCTAACTCCCCGGTGACCATAGGACCGCCGCGAAAAGCCTAAGTGGTGTCCGTAACCCTTAGGTTTCCCTTCGTCAACCTCGATTGACCGTAGGATCGCTCGTTGATCTTCAGCGAATCCCAACCCCAAATTAACCGTCGAAAACAGAGGAGTACTTATCCAGGTCTCCATCAGAGCCAGTAAAGGAAGCCTGCCGGAGTACTTATCCAGGGCTCCCATGACGACCGGGACTGACCAGAAGAAAATCCGCTGGGTGTAGTTATCCAGGTCGCCTCGATAGTGCGGAGTTAGAGGACCCAGCCTCTTAGGTCTCCCTTGTTTAACCCTCTGGACCGTCGTGACCAGCCGAAGTTCTGTCGGTAAGTCTTAAGTCTTCCTTATCTAACCCTCTGGTGATCATAGGATCGCCGCGACAATCCTAAGTGATGTCCGTAACCCTTAGGTTTCCCTTCGTCAACCCACTGATTGATCGATCGCCCGTTGATTTTCAGTGAATCCCAACCCCGGATTAACCACCGAAATCAGGGGAGTACTTATCCAGGTCTCCATCAGAGCAAGGAGTACTTACCCAGATCTCCATTGGACAGCCAACCGGAGCACTTGTCCAGGTCTACTTTGTAAAGCCTGCCAGAGTACTTATCCAAGTCTCCCATGACGACCGGGACTGACCAGAAGAAAATCCGCTGGGTATAGTTATCCAGGTCGCCCTGATAGTGTGGAGTTAGAGGACCCAGCCGATACATAGTTACTAATAGGTACACGTTTAAAAATACAGATTCGAACAAGTTAGCCACAACCAATCCAATAAAGCCCCAAATTGGTCAAAACCCAAGACAGCACGTGCCATCGCTCTATTGTTCACATTTGAAAAACTCTGGCCCCGAGAGCTATCCCAGCAATCAGATGGAACTTGTGTCGTTACAATGTCGGGAGAAATCTTCATGATCTAGAGAGGTCCAGCGTTACAAGAGAGAACCCCTAGCTGAACAAGCCCATCAAGCAGGTTTAATTAGTATTCACTCGGATGTAGTCACAGATGCGATAAACAACAATATATCGCAGCTAAGGAGCGTCCATTGTGACGACAAACCTGAGGAGTTTCGACTCAACTACGCTTGGGATGATCCAGTCGCCTAAATTCCTATAGGGCAAGGATCTATGACACAGTGCAAAACATCTGTCCAGCATGCGACACAGGCCCGCACGAGACACTGCACCTTTTCAACTGCCCTGCCAAACCTACTCCCATCGAAACAGCCACATTCCAATTTCGCACTTTTTATACCCTCAGTCTCATCGAAATAATGGTTTTAGACCCCAAGTATGTTTGGACGAAATGTGTTTCAGACAATTTGGAGTCGATCTAGCCATGTCCGTCCGTCTGTCTGTCTGGCTGATGCGCACGATAACTCTCAAACGGATGAGCCGAGTTGGACCAAAATTTGGCTATCGTAATATTTTGTCCAAACTTAATTTAAGTTCGAAGATGTGCCATATCGGTCCGTTGCTTCCGGTACCTCCCCCAAAAGTTTAAAATGTTCGGAAAAATTGTGCACACGATAACTCTTGAAGGAAGTAACCGATTTGATCCATACTTTGCACATCGTGAAATTTCTACCAGACTTAGATAAGGTTCCAATATAGACTTAATTGGTCCACTCCTTCGGGTACCTCCCACACAAAATTTCGGATAAGTTCTCGAATTGCTTTGATTTTTGTTGCAACAACATGTATTTACTGCCCCCATACGACGGTACAAGTTTTATCAGGGGCAAGTCCATACTTCCTGAGAAAATAGCCTGAAAGATGCAAAAAGCCCCTATGACACCGTGTGTAGTGGTTGCAGCGCAAGATAACTCTCGAACTGATCTGCCAATTCGGTCCAAAATTTGACCTTCGTAATATTTTGTCCAAACATAGTTTAAATTCGAAGATAAGTCATATCGGTCCACTCCTTCAGGTACCTCCCCCACAAAAGTTCAAAAATGTTCGGAAAAATTGTGCGCACGATAACTCTTGAAGGGAGTGACCGATGTAATCCATATTTTGCACATCCTAATATATCTACCAGATATAGATCAGGTTCGAATATGGACTATATTGGTCTACTCCTTCTGGTACCTCTCACACAAAATTTGGGATAAGTTCACTTTAAGACGTGCTCTCGAATCACTTTGATTTTTGTTGAAACGATTTGCATTCGCTACCTCCATAACGACGGTAAAAGTATTTTCAGGGGACGAGTCCATATTTCTTGGGAAAACAGCCCGAAAGATGTAAAAAACCTCTATGTCACCATATGTGGCGCACGATAACTCTCGAACTGTCATATTATATCCAAACTTATTTTCATGGGGCAATACCGGTCCACAACTTCCGGTACTTCTCCCCAATATTTACAAAATGACACTAAAACGCTAGGATGATACCACTTGAATGGGGCAACCAATTTGGTTTAAACTTTGGATCTCATAATATTTTGTCAAAATTTAGTTTAACTTCTAAAATGGCCCATATCGGTCCTCCCTAAGGGTACCTCCCCCACAAAAGTGCAACAATTGTGTCTTAGTGCAGTTAATTCCTAATCCACATTCGGAATCGGCAAGTTCAAATGTCCAAAAAGGGTCACTAAATTCTGAAGAGACCTTAAATACATTCGATCTGTCCGTAGGTGAGGGCTGAGGGTATATATCTGTCGGCAAAGCCGACTGACACTTTTTTACTTGTTTATTTCCATATTTATGCTTAAAAAGGGAATATTTTTGTCAATGGCCGAAAATATTCCATAATTGAAGGATTCAAGTAGTTTTCAACGTCTTAAGATATCTATCTGATGTTAAAAGAATTTAACTTTTTAAAATTATTTTCCGTGCGAAAAAGCCTAACTCAAACGATATAATCTGATGAAATTCTTCCTAAGCTAGTTCTAAAGTTCTCATGGCTGTCATTGAGTTTATTTTCATTCAACATCGCACACATGATATTTTTCCAACTTATTGGGACATAATTAATTTTTAATGCGACTTTCGCAGTCGGATGTATTTCTTCTTAAAAATGGCTAAAGATTTTTATAATTTATTTAATTTTTAATAATTTACTTCCAAAATAACTTACCATCCAACCGGTGAACTGACAATACTGGTAAATGGATCATCATTTGCATCATAGAAATCTTCTTCACCTTCACTACTTGAATAGGATGTTTCCGGTACAACAACCATGGCCAGAGGAGCGGTTGTCACTGGAAAAGAAAACAAAAGTAGAAAAATATTAATAAAATAATAATAAATATTACTAATTGCCAAGTTATAACAAAGTCTATACCTAACCCACACTCTTCTCATGTACTTATATCCCTAGGCTATTTAAAGTAGTTTCTTATTTTGTCGTCTAGTGCATTATTACCAATAAAAACCAATTCGAAATCACAATAAACATGAAACCGTTACAATAACAATTGGTTATGCTCTTTCTCTGCGAAGAGGATTACGTGACCGGAAATAAAAAAAAATAAAATACAAATGTTACACTGTTCGCTTTTATATTTATAACTTAAGTGGCAATCCGATATAATCGACAGCGAGGACGAATTGAGATGGACGGCCAAGGGATGGCAAAGGGATATGCAGCTTGCAAATTGAGACAGTTACAGACGACAATGTGACATAAAAATGCGTAGCTCATTTAGCTTTCATTTGTCATTAGCATAAAAAGCTCGGAAATGTTGTGAATGTGCAGGAATATGACAGACAAATGGTAATGAATGCAAAAAGAGGCAATTGGCAATAAAATCAAGTTCAAGGACATCATAATTGATGATCACACAAAGGGGTTATTACGAGTAGTGTCTTTTTTAAGCGGAAATAAGCGTGGATTTTTAAAAACTTTTGGGAAAGGCCGAAGGCGGCAATATACCTGGATTTTTTTAAAGACTTTTAGGAGACGCCGAAGGCAGCAATGAGCGTGGATTTTTTTAAGACTTTTGGGAGGAACCGATGACGGCAATAAGCCTTCATTTTTTAAAGACTTTTGGGAGAAGCAGGACAAGGAAACCTCTTCCAAGCAATAAATAGCCCTGTCTGTGGCACGCTATGTGGCACCAGTATAATATATATAATTGTTCCAAAAACATCCCAGAAGAGACTATAGTGAAAGAGGGAATTCCCAAGACGGGGTGATATCTACGAAACTGTTTAAGATCTGCCTTTCAAAAGTTCCACACCCTCCAGACAGTATAGAGATCGTGCGGGCCCATGCCGCATACTGGGCAGATGTCTTGCACGGTGCGATCGATTCCCGTCCAATAGGAATTTAGGTGACTGCAATATCCCGAGCGTAATTGAGCCAAAACTACTCTGGTTTGTCGTGGCAGCTGACGCTCTTCAGCTGCGATAGACGGGGGATGTACTCCGATGACTGCATTCACACAATAATTGCTTATGGTCTTAGCAACAGTGTCCGTGTGAATGCTGTTCAAACTTTCTGATATGCCTGTTGATCTAGAGGTTCTCTCCTATATTGTTGGACAGCAGTCTCTAGAGCATGAATATCCTTCTTGATATGCCTGGGTGTATCGGTGGCCAGCAGATGGTGATTGGGATGGCTCTCACGGTAACACCCGAGCAAGTACTGCAACGATAGCATCTCATTATGTTGTCGTAATAAAAGAATCTTTGCCTCCTCATGTAGATGGTCCACTGTATATTTGAGGAGACACCCTGTTGCTGTTCTCAGGGCGGCGTTCTGACAAATTTGAATTTTATCCCACTGCGTGTCACATAAATTCGGGGACCAAACTGGCGCCGCATAGCTTACCACAGACCGACCTATCGCGTTATATATGGTCAACAAGGTTTCTTTATCTGCACCCCAAGTGCTGCCGGCTAGGGACTTGAGGACCTTGTTCCTACTTTTCAGTTTGTCGCAGATAGCTGTGGCATGCGCGGACGACGTGAAAGTGGTGTCGAATGTGACCCCTAGAATTTTGGGGCAGTTTGTGGTCCGAATTCTGCTACCGTCGACCATGACATTCAACTCTCGCCCAAACTGCACTGTCCATGTGGTGAACAGAGTTGCTGTAGATTTTGTGACGGAAATCTGCATATTCCTCGAGTGGAAAAAGGTGGTAAGATCGGTTAAATAGGTGTTCAGTCTCTCACAGATGTCATCAGGGTAGGTACCTGACGCCAGGATCGTACAATCATCCGCATACGTTACGATCTCAATGCTGTCTGGAGGGGGCGGAATACAGGAAAGGTAGAGGTTAAACAGTTCCGGATATATCACCCCTCTTTGGGGAACTCTCTGTTTCACTCTACGGGGCTTGGATTTCTTGTTCCTGAATTCCACATACGACTGGCGACCACACATATAGGTGATTATCCAACGTTTCAGACTTGGCCGGAGGGTTGTCTGCTCGATGTCCTCGAACAGCGTGGAGTGCTTGACAGTATCAAAGGCTTTTGATAAGTCAAGCGCCACTATCGCTGTTCTATCACACGGCCGCTCCTGGTTGAGCCCTCGACAAATATGTGTGGAGATGGCGTGCAGCGCTGTTGTCGTGCTGATTACGGAATCCATGCTGATGATCGGCAACTTGATAGCTATTTCTAATGCTGGGGAGGACTAAGGCCTCAAGGGTCTTCGCTACAGGTGACAAAAGCGAAATCGGCCTGTACGATTCACCTTTGCTGGTATTTTTGCCTGGCTTCAGTAGCTTGACCACCCTGCCCATTTTCCAGACTTCGGGAACAATAAGTGTGGCTAGCGACAGGTTGAGAACTTTAGTGAGATACTCCAATCCCGGCTCATCCAGCTGTCTCAACATTACAATGGAAATTCCGTCAGGTCCCAACGCTTTGGATGATTTAGCGTTCCTGATGGCATTCGCAACATCATCCATTGTAAACTGTGGTGGTTCATCCTCGGCAGGAAGAGATCTAATGCGACGTAACACACTTTTCTTCGCCCTGTCACTTTTGGGGTGCTCGACAAACTGTCGATTTAAGTAACTTGCACACCTCTTCGGGTCAGTCAACGTAACGTCGCCAAACTTGACTGAGGTCCTATCTTCCTTTCTTCCAGGGTTCGAGAGTGACTTAACCGTTGCCCACAATTTACTTATACCGGCTCCAATGTTGCAACACTTCAGATGATTTAACCACTTGTTCCGCTTATGTTCGCCGACGAGTCTGTTAACTTCCAGTGTCAGCTCCCTAACTCTGGGGTCGTAGGGTTCGGTTCCACGAAGTTCATCACGCTCATTTGCTAATCCCGTCGCCTCTGTTGGGATATTTGGTCTTATTTCGGGTATTCGACCAACAGGTATATGGCGAGCGGCTGCAGCATTGATGATGTCTCGAAACGTCCTTTCCGCTATCCGAACATCAGAAAGATTGGGCAATTCTCTGAAGCGGTGATTGGTGAACTCTCTGAAACTCGGCCAATCAGCTTTCCCATGTTTGACGAATGTGCGGCGTTCAGAGGTGATGAAATCGGGTGGTCTGCTGATGTAGACAATTATGATGGGTTGCCAGGTGACGTCATTTGTCAGACCAGGTGACACGATGGTTATGTCTGGCGAACTGTGACACGCTCCTCAAATTCTGGTAGGGGCGTCCTCATTGACCGTGCAAAACGTAGAGCTATCAATCTGCTCAGCCAGCGCTATACCACTCTGGTCGTTTCCGAGGGCCGAAAACCATATCTCATGATGCGCATTAAAGTCCCCAAGGACCAGACGATTATGACCTTCCAAAAGCGGGCTAATGTCAGGCTTATAATCTAAGATACAGCTATTTCTCGGCGGGATGTATACGTTCAGCAACTCTATCTCGCCAGTTCCACACCTGACTGCTACCCCCATAAATTCCATGTACGGGTCGTTAGAGGCAGGCTCAAGCGAGATAGGTCTGTAATGAACAGACTGGTGCAAAAGGAAAGCTAATCCCCCACATCTACATCTGGTGCGATCCTTCCTTATTACGTTGTAACCATCACAACGTACTAAGCTCTGGTCGTTCAGCATGGTTTCCTGCACCGCCGCGACCTTGATCTTCTTCCGATTCATAAAGTCCACTATTTCATCAATCTTACCTCGGTGCCCATTGCAATTAAATTGCAAAACGGATGCATTTTCTGGGATTGGAACAACAACGGCTGGTGTTAAATGCTGCGCATGCGGCTGCTGTTGGGGGGACTGCGGGGGAGTTTCGTAATCCGACGACGAAGGAGTTTCGTAATCTGACGACGACGACTCACTGGGGACTGTGTTCGCGCAGCATGCAGCAAGATAGTCCCTATCGTAGTCCCTCTCGTGGGCAAGTCCAGAGCAACCCCTTAAATGCACCCACTCCTGACATCTATTGCATCTCACCGAAGATTGGATATGGGTGAAGATGAGGATGTGACAAACCGAGCACAAATATATTGGCCCTGGGTTTTCCTCCGTCCCGGCACGGACCAAAGGAATCCGGAGCAGACATTCCGGGATATGCCGCTCCCAGCACAGAAAAACGAAACAAATACAGACACATGTACACTGAGGTGGCAGCCGCTGGCCGGAACGCAGACATTCCCGGGTCAATTCGGAGCAGACATTCCGGAATATGCCGCTCCCAGCACAGAAAAACGAAACAAATACAAACACATGTACACTGAGGTGGCAGCCGCTGGCCGGAACGCTGATGTTGTGTGGTCCCGGGTCAATCCGGTACAGCTGCCGTGGGATTGCATTGTGTTGATCAGTAGGAACCCTAAATGTCAAATTATAGCTAATTCGTCAAAATACCTTAAATCGGGAGATAACATTATATGGGGGCTATACCAAAACGTGGACAGGTATAACCCATCATCGACCTTTTTGCAAACAAAAGACGCATCTTCCCAAAATTTCGCCTTCCTTTTTCCTAGGAGTTGGTCGACTTGACTTTCGAATAATCGATTAATCGACTTTTTTATGTCAAAAGTCTAACAATCGAAGTCGACCTGTGTCTGGAGGGAAAATTGTATAATCGATTATCTTGTGATCGATAATTATGAGTTTGCCCATAGATTGTTGACTTGGCGGTTTTACAGTTTTGGCGGTTTTAAGCCCTAAACACATCCAACGTTGGAGTAAAGTTTTGTGCTATTTCTGGTAGATGAATAAAGGAAAAGTGCTGCCAAGTTTGAATTTTTCTTTATTCTTTTACCAGAAATTACACAAAACTTTACTCAAACGTTGGATGTGTTTAGGGCTTTACAGTTTCAAACGAAAACTCGAAAATCGACTAATAATGTATTTGCAGCTATATGAAAAAGTCGAAAATCGAGGTTTAGGACATCTGAAATAATCGCCAGACCGATCGCATTTTTCTTTCAGGCAAAAGCGAAAAATCCATTATTGCTTTCCATTATCTCTCCCTACTATCTCCATTTTTGTGGATGCTAAAGTATTACCACAGGCGGACGGACGGACATTCATAGATCGACTAAGAATTTTATCGCAAATAATTATTTCAATGCGTTAAAAAAGGAAAGCAAACTTAATATACGCTCCATACTATGGAGGCGTTTAGGAGGAGTCACAAAGTTTAGAAAATACCCCGAACATATTTCCTGTTGAAGATTTTGCAAAGCTCCAACAAATCAGAACTTCTCCGCGTTTCAATGTTCCTTTCTGTCACAGTTATAACTGTTTAGTCTTACCACTAACAAGTGTTCCTCATTAATTATTAGCCGGATAACCTCAAATGAAAACCAAGAAAAAAAACAGATAAAATTTGCCCCATGGAAATGGATGACATTTAATTCTGTGGCCTATCCTGCGGCCAGCAAATTTGCTGTTGCCAAAATAAAATAAATGATACACTCAAATACACAACACATTCACCAACACTTTAGTGTTCTCTCACACACACACAAACACACTTGCGAAAAAAGGCCCCAGATTCATAATCCATGCTATTGATGGCTGCTGGCAGGCTGACACGTGACCCTTTAAGTGGGGATTTAGCGGATATTCGAGAAATTTTTTGTCAAGTGTTTATGTAACCCACACACACACTCACCCTGAGAGATATGATATATGAGAAACTAAACGGATACCGGTGACATTTTTCTACTTACTTATTGATGTAGTGATGTAGTCTCACGGATGACACCTTTGCTGGGAGTATAAACGAAATAGGAAGACTAAGTTTTACCGCCAAGGATAATTAAAAAGAAAAAAACGAAGAAACCGTACCGAAATATTACATCAACTATTTTATGACAGCCAAACAATTTAGTTTGTGGAGCCATGTACACATGTTGTAACAACCACTGATAACCTGGAGGGTGGTATAACACTCACTCCATTACACTTTATAGCCGCGTCACCACCCACCGTTTTAAGTAATCACGAAAGAACCCAACAACAAATTACGTTTGGAGACAACTTTCGAATTAGTTTTTTTGTTATTTTTGGAAATTTGAAACTAAAAATACGAACGAAACAAAACAGACCACCAGCGAATGGTAACTTGTCGATGTCTGAATATTTACAGAGCCGTATTTGCACTAAAAATTCCATAAACTGCATAAGGACATGTATGCAAACAAAGACTGTTTTGTGGTAATGATGGTTGTTCCTTTTGGCAGGATGAGGGAGAAGTGTGTGAGAGAGCAAAGATAGTTTGAAAAACTATCAACAGCCAAGCGCATGTTCCCTTAACAAATTTGCAGGCAATATTGGGAGGCGAAGAGAATGTCGCAATGGAAATTGGCTATATGTTACACTAAGCAACAGAATCGTATGTATTTACGGATTACTAAGCCGATAGCCTTTGTTGCTAGTGCTTTAGAACTATAATTTTATTATAATTTGTTATTATAATAAATATTTTAAATAAAAATAAATAAATAATACGGATTTTTTTGTTTTGTAAGTTCGTTTTTTTTTTTGCTTAATCTGATTCTGGTGATGGCTTGTAGCCCCAAAAGCTACTGGAGCCAGTTGAGTAGTTTTCACAGGGCTACTGACGGGCCTGTCCCGCATCCTGCAGATTCCGCAGATGTTTTGCATGGTGTCATTAATCCATGCGCTAAGGAATCTAGACGGCAAAACCATCCCGAGTGTAGTTGGGCCAAAAACTACTCTGGTTTGTTGTTGTAACAGTGTTCTTATACCCTCCACCATAGTATGGAGGGTATATTAAGTTTGTTTTTCCGTTTGTAAAAAATTGAAATAATCATTTTCGACCCTATAAAGTACACATATTCTTGATCAGGATAAAATTCTGAGTCGATCTAGGCATTTCCGTGTGTTGTAATCACTCTAGCGTCCGAAAAATAGAGCTAGAGGGCTAGATTTTTTCACCCGATTATCTTTTTTTCATAGGCAGGCCAAGTTCGAAGATGGGCTATATCGGCCCATTTTTTGGTACAGCCCCCATATAACAGTACTACCCGATTTTCGGTATTTTGCGGATTTTAGCTAAAATTTTTAACCGAACTAGCCGTAATTTGACATTTGAGGTTCTATGTGGTCACGAAACTTCTTCACTACAAATCGTCAACATAGGTCCATGTTTTGGTATAGCTCCCATATAACAGTACCTCCCGATTTTCGGTATTTTAAGGGTTTTAGCTAAAATTTTTAACCGAACTTGCTGTAATTTGTCATTTGAGTTTTTCTGTGGTCACGAACAATCTTCACTAAAAATCTTCAATATTGGTCCATGTATTGGTATATCTCCCATATAACAGTACCTCCCGATTTTCGGTATTTTGAGGGTTTTAGCTACAAATATTAACAGTACTAGCTGTAATTTGATATTTAAGGTTCTTAGGAGTCACAGCACTTCCTCACAAAAAATTGGAAACATAGGTCTATGTTTAGGTGTAGCCCCCATATAACGATACCTCCTCATTTTCGGTATTTTGAGGGTTTTAGCTACAACTATTAACCGAACTAGCTGTAACTTGACATTTAAGGTTCTTAGGAGAAACAACACTACGGTAAAAACTGTCAACATAGGTCCATGTTTAGGTGTAGCCCCTTATAACGATACCTCCCGATTTTCGGTATTTTTAGGGTTGTAGCTACTATTTTTATCCGAACTATCTGTAATTTGACGTTTGAGGTTCTTAGGGGTCACAGCACTTCTTCACCAAGAACTGCCAACATAGGTCAATATTTCGATTTTCGCTATTTTAGGGTCTTAGCTATATTGACGGAACTACCCGTAATTTGCAGTTGCATAGCCTTTCCAACAAAAATTGTCAAGATAGGTTCACACTTTGATATAGCCCTGGCACCTTTCGCATAGTTGAACACATTTTTATACCCTCAGCATTTATGCTAACGAGGGTATATACACTTTCACAAGGGCAAAATACTACCCACACAAATTTTCGGAAAATGTCAGTTTAGGACCTGCTCTCGAATCGCTTGGATTTTTGTTGTAGCAACTTGTATTCACTGCCCCCAGACGACGGTACAAGTTTTATCAGGGGCAAGACCATACTTCCTGAGAAAATAACCTGAAAGGTACAAAAAAACCCTATGACACCGTGTGTAGTGGTTGGAGCGCAAGATAACTTCCAACGGATCTGTCGATTCGGTCCATAATATGGCCTTCGTAATATTTTGTGCAAACTTAGTTTAAGTTCGAAGATAAGCCATATCGGTCCACTCCTTCAGGTACCTCCCCCACAAAAGTTAAAAATGTTCGGAAAAATTGTGAGCACGATAACTCTTGATGGGAGTGACCGATTTGGTCCATACTTTACACATCCTAATATATCTACCAGATATAGATCAGGTTCGAATATGGACTATATTTGTCCACTCCTTCAGGTACCTCCCACACAAAATTTTGGATAAATTCACTTTAGGACCTGCTCTCGAATCACTTTGATTTTTGTTGAAGCAACTTGCATTCGCTGCCTCAATTACAACAGTAAACATTTTTTCAGGGGCAAGTCCATACTTCTTGAGAAAACAGCGCGAAAGGTTTAAAAAAACCCTATGGCACCATATATAGTGGCTGGAGAGCTCGAACCGAATACTGCGTTCGTCCACACTTTGGATATCGTAATATTTCTTCGAACATTAGATGAAATTCGAAGATGGTGATTATAGGTCCACTCCTTCCGGTACCTTCCCCACAAAAGTTCGAAAATATTCGCTAAATAGTACGCGCGATTTCTCATAGATGTAGCAACCGATTTGGTCCAACCTTTGGATCTCTAAATATTGCCGAAACTTAGTATATTATCAAATTTGGGCCCTATCTGTCCAATCCTTGTGGTACCACCCACATAAATGTTCAACATTTTTGTGTGGTTAAGGGTCTCTTCGAGGGTCCTTTGGACATTTTTACCGAAGGGTTTCCTAGTGGCCCTGTTTACAGCGATATTATGTTTTTCGTAGGCTAGTGTGATAAAAAAGCCCTATCTAGCGATATCCCCGCAAATTTTTGAGCTTTAATGCTATCCATACTTTTGTCGCTTCATACGCCTAATATTTTGAAAACCCCCTAAATACATGTTTTTTTTTTTTTTTTTGTTTAAATTAGATTAGATAATTTAGGCATTTGGGGTATCAGTGGTCAAAAATTTTTTACACCTAAAATTTAGAAAATGAAACTAATTATTCCATTTTAATTAAGAATATTTTATGGTGGAGGGTATAAAAAGTTCGGCCCGGCCGACATGACTTTTAAATTGTTTATCATATGTTTGTATATTCGTTCTTCTGCTTAATCTGGCTCTAGGTCAATCTCCAGTTCCAGGAATATGGCTGCTTCAATGGGATGTAACCGATCCACTATAGTAAGTTGAGTAGGTTTGGCGGTGCTGTTGAAAAGGTGCAGTGTATTGTGAGGGCCTGTGCCACATGCTGGACAGATGTTTTGAACGGTGTTTTCGATCCTTGCCCTATAGGACTTTAGATGGCTGTACCATCCCGAGCGTAGTAGAGCCAAAACTACTCTGGTTTGTCGTGACAGCTTACGCTTCAGCTGTGATAGATGGAGGACCTCATTCAAACGATAGTAGCTTATGGCATCTGCAACTGCGTCCGTTTCAATATTTTTCCATCACGTGCCACTTAGATTCGCAGACCAAACTGACGCCGCATAGTTTACGGCAACAAGGTTTCCGCATCTGCACCCCAAGTGCTGTCGGCTAGGGACTTGAGGACCTTGTTCCTACATTTCAGTTTGCTGTCGAATGTGACCCCTACAATTTTTGGGATAGTTTGTGGTCGGAATTCTGTTACCATCGACCATGACATTCAACTCTCTTCTCATCTGCGCCGTCCATTTGGTGAACACAGTGGCCGTAGATTTAGTGGCGGATATTTGCATATTCCTCGCGTGTCAAATAGGAGTACAGCCTTTTACAAATGTCATCAGGGAAGATACCTGGCGCCAAGATCGTACAACCGTCCGCCAACGTTACGTTTGGAGGGGCGGAATACAGGAGAGGTAGAGGTTAAACAGTTCCGGAAATATCATCCCACCTTGGGTAACTCCCTGGTTCACTCTTCGACTTCTTGTTCCTGCTTGATGATTGTTTCTAATTGATTATCCAACGTGTCAAGCTTGACCGGAGGGTTGTCTGTTCAATGCCCTCAAACAGCGTGGAGAGCTTGACTGTATCAAAGGCTTTTAATAAGTCAAGCACCACCATCGCTCTTCTATCACACGGCTTTCTCTGGCTCCTCGACAAATATGTTTGGAGATGGGGTGCAGCCCTGTGCTGCTTACGGAATCTATGCTGATGATCGGCAACTGGATAGCTATTTCTGACGCTGGAAGGACTAAAGCCTCAAGGGTCTTTGCTGCGGGCGATGAAAGCAAAATCGGCGTGTACGATTCACATTTGCTGGAGTCCTTGCCTGACTTCAGTAGCGGGACCATCCTGCCCATATGAGGGTGGCTAGCGACATTTTGATAACTTTAGTCAGATACTCCACTTCCGGCACATCCAGCTGTTTCAGCATTACCATGGAGATTACATCAGGGCCCAACGCTTCGAATGATTTAACGTTCCTGATGACATTTGCAACATCATCCATTGTAAATTGTGGCGGTTCATCCTCGGCAGGAAGAGATCTGATGCCACGTAGTATTCTTTTCTTCGCCCTGTCACTCCCGGGGTGCTCGATACACTGTCGATTAAAATAACATGCGCGCCTCTTCGGGTCAGTCAATGTAACATCGCCAAACGGGACTGAGGTCCTACCTTCCTGTCCTGAAAAGAAGCAGGGTTCGAGAGTAACTTAACCGTTTGTCCATAATTCACTTGTTTCGGATCCAATGTTGGAACTCTTCAAATGATTTTACCACTTGTTCCGCTTTTGCACACCGACTAACCTGTGTAAGCTCCCTGACTCTGCAGTATCTGGTGTTGGCAAGACGAAGTTCATCACGATCATTTGCTAATCCCGTCGCCTCTGCTGGGAATTTTGGTCTCACTTCGGGTATTCGAACAGCAGGTATATAGCGAGCGGCAGCAGCAGTGATGATGTCTTGAAAGTACTTCCCGCTACCCGAACATCAGAAGGATTGGGCAGATCTCTGAAGCCGTAATTAGGGAACTATCTGAAACTCGATTGACGAAAGAGCGGCGTTCAGAGGTGATTAAATCGGGCGGACTGCTGATGTTGACAATTATGGGGAGATGGTCTGATCTAAGAGAAATGACGGGTTGTCAGGTGACGTCATTTGTCAGACCAGGACACGATGGTTATGTATGGCGAACTGTGACACTCTCCCCTAATGCTGGTAGGGGCGTCCTCATTGACCACTATCAATCTGCTAGAGGCGTCCTCATTGACCGTACAAAACGTAGAGCTATAAAATTGCTCAGCCGGCGCTGTACCCCTTTGATCGTTTCCGAGGACTGGTTTGTCGTGGTAGCTGACGCTCTTCAGCTGGGATATATGGGAAATGTACTCCGACGGCCGCATTCACAGGATAGTTGTTTATGGCATCTGCTACCGCAGCTGTGAGAATGCTATTCAAACCTGCCTGATAAGCATTACCTCTGTCTCTCTCTCTCTCTCTCTTGACCATGAAGATACCTCCTAACATGCCTAAGTGAAGGGTCTTACCCACCGTAGGGTGATTAGAATGACTACCCCCGAGCAAGTACTACAACGAGAGCATGCTATTGTGTTGCCGTACTGGAAGAATCCTCGTCTTCTTCATGCAGTTGGTACTCTGATGACATGCGAAGGCGGGCCGTTGCAGTTCTCAAGGCGGGATTCTGAAAGGTTGCAATCTTATTCCATGGCCTTGCACTTAAATACACGGATTACAATCGCCCAGCTTAACTTACTACAGACCGAATTATCGCATTATATGTATGTGGTCAACAATCGTTTTCGGCCAGGGACTTGATGTTTATACATATCAGGTTCTCGCAGATAGCTGGGTAAGGCGCGGACGACTTGAACATGCTATCGAATGTTAATCTTGCGGTAGTTAGTGGCCGGAATTCGGTGGCCTTCGATCAGAATATTCTGTTCTGTGCTCATCTTCGCAGTCCATGTGGTGAACAGAGTGGCCGTGGATTTAGTGACAGATATTTGCATATTCCTTCCTTCGTTGGAGTTCAGCCTTTCACGAATGACATTAGTCATGGTACCCGACGCCAAAATCACACAATCATCCGCATACGTAACGAAGGTGAAAAGATTACAGTCTAGAGGAATGGAATACAGTTCCGAAGATATCCCCCTACATTGGAGAACTTCCTGTTACGCCCTTAGTGGCTTCGACTTCTTGTTCCTAAATTTCACATTCGACTGGCATCCATACACATACATATATGCATAGTTGAATATCCATAAGTCCTTCAGTCATTTTAGTTGATGCTGGCAGGGTTTTTTACAGGTATTGGGTCATTAACTCAGGAAAAATAGACTTGTCCTGCCAACAAACAAGTCAAAACGATCTAAGACATGTCCATAAACTGCACTTTTGCGGAAAATAATTAAATTTTGTATAGGAAGAAGACAAATCGTTGAACATTTGGGGGGGAGGTACTCGAAGGAGTGGACAAAATATTGCGAGGTGCAAAGTTGGGGCTAAACAGGTTGATCCGTCTAAATTGTCTGAAACGGATTTCGTCCTAACATACTTGGTGTCCAAACCCATTATTTTAATGAAGCACTTATTTGATCCCATCATACCCTTGTTAGCCTAAATACTGAGTGTTTAAGAATTTTCAGTTTTTGTATTGGCCTATGCTTTACTCCTAACTAAAGCAAACGTTGTTTCCACTGCAGTCTTGTGTTATCGATGCAAATTGTATATTGTGTAAAGTAAATATTTGGGCCACAGTTCAACATCACACAACAGCCACAGTCTAAAGCCGGAAACGGAAACAAATGATATATGAGTGTAATATACAAAAAGACTTGGCCAAAATAATACCAACATTGTTGTGGTCGAAGTTTCCTGTTCTTAGCCACAATAACACCAAAGAACATAAGGAAAAAGTATGCCGGGCATTTGATTCTCATCAAATAATAATGTGTAGTGGTAATAATGCGAGAGAATGATTATAAGTGAGAGAGTGAGAGATATACATTTGTCATTATATACAATGCTGCTCAAAACATTTCCAACTGAATTTCTTCATTCAGATTTTATACATTTCTGAAGAAATTGTTGGTCTTGAAATACATTTATTTTGGTTTGATTACACTGTGCAACATATTCAAGGTAATTTTATGCAAACAACTTCTACTGTGGATTTTATGAAAGTAAACACCCAATCGACAAAAACCGTATTTTGGTTTTGTGTTGTTAGATCGGGTTTAGATTTGATGGCCTCATCTAAACATGGCTAAATAACAAGTAAAAAAGTATCAGTCGGCTTTGCCGACAGATATATACCCTCAGCCTGTATACATATATTGAATCAATTTTTTCCCAAAAAACGTATGTATTTAGGGGTTTTTAAAAATGGTTGGCGTTTGAAACGACAAAAATGTTGATTAGGATTAAAGACCAAAAGTTTTGCGCAGGAGTTACTAAAAGGAATGGATCGACATTGACCATTATGGAAGTGGATCTCCAGCCACTACATATGGTGCCTATGGGGTTTTTACGCCCTTTGGGCTGTTTGCTCAAGAAGTATGGACTTGCCCTTGAAAAAACTTTTACTGTCGTAATTGAGGCAGCGAATGCAAGTTGCTTCAACAAAAATCAAAGTGATTCGATATCAGGTCTTAAAGTGGACTTATCCGAAATTTTGTGTTGGAGGTACCGGATGGAGTGGACAAATATAGTCCATATTTGAACCTGATCTGTATTTAGTAGATATATTAGGATGTGTAAAGTATAGACCAATTCGGCCATTCCCTTCAAGAGTTACCGTACGAACAAATTTTCCGAACATTTTTGAACTTTTGTGGGGGAGGTACCTGAAGGAGTGGACCGATATGGCTTATCTTCAAACTTACACTATGTTTGGACAAAATATTACTAAGGCCATATTGTGGACCGAATCGGCAGATCCGTTAGAGAGTTATCTTGCGCTGCAGCCACCTCACACGGTGTCATAGGGGTTTTTTGCAACTTTCATGCTATTTTCTCAGTAAGTATGGACTTGCCCCTGATGAAACTTGTACTGTCGTATGGAGGGCAGTGAATACAAGTTGCTAAAACAAAAATCAAAGCGATTCGAGAGATGGCCCTAAACTGGATTTTTCCGAAATTTTGTGTTGGCGGTACCCGAAGGAGTGGACCTATTGAGACCATATTAGAACTTCATATTGCTCTGGTAGAAAGTTTACGCTATACAAAGTATGGACCAAATCGGTCACTCCCTTCAAGAGTTATCGTGCGCACAAACTATCCGAACATTTTCGAACTTTTGTGGGGGAGGTACCGGAAGGGGTGGACCGATGTAGCTCATCTTCGAACTTAAACTAAGTTTGGGCAAAATATTACGAAAGCCAAAATTTGAACCGAATCGGTTCATCCGTTCGAGAGTTATCGTGCGTTCCAGCCAGCAGGACAGACAGACAGACAGACGGACGGACATGGCTAGATCGACTCCAAATTGTCTGAAACCCATTTTGTCCAAACATACTTGGGGTCTAAAACCATTATTTCGATGAGGCACATTTTCATCGTATCAAAGTGCCTAAAGGCTGAGGGTATAAAAAGACGACCTTTCTGATATTCCACAACCTCTTGACGGTATAGATATCGTTATGTATGTCGAAGATTGAGAGATATTAGGGTCCAGTCCCATCGTCAATGACATATGCGACAGGTTAAATGCCTACCTAACTGGCCTAGTGCAGTTCTTTCATCTGAGGCGTATGGCAATTCGGCTGGACCTTGAACATATTGGTCGATGGTGTCCTGATTACGACCACTAACTATTCCATGATATTGGGTGTAACATTCGACAGCATGTTTAAGTCGTCCATGCAAGCAACAAGATCAGAAGTAAGAACAAGCTCCCCAAGTCGCTGGCCGGCAGCACTTGGGGTGCTGGCAAAGAAACCTAGTTGACCTTTTACAAAGCTGTAGACCGGTCTATGGTAAGCTATGCGGCGCCAGTGTGCTATGCAAATGTTAACACTATTTAAACCTGCTAGTATGCCGACCTGAGGATTGCAACAGGGTGCCTCCTCATGACACCTGTGAACAGTATTCATGAACAGTTGCCAAGGCAAACACTAGTGGACGATGCAGCCGCCTCATGCATGATTCCAACACATGACTTGTATGTAGATTGGGTCCGCTCGACAAGCTGCATTTGTTTAATTGCCCAACTAAATCCACACACCTGTCTCCTGATTCTTTAGTGACGCAGCCAGTTCTCGTTTCAGAACATTGAATCTGAATACAGAAGAACCAGGTCTTGATAACTAAATAAAATATACGGCTAACGATAGACTGAGGACACTTTTAGAATACTTAACCCCGGGTTCATCCAGTTCCTTAAGCATTACCATTGAGATTCCGTGTGGGTCCAACGGGATGACGTCTGAAACATAGCTTATCGTAAATTGTGGTGGTACTTCCAGGGCTGAGAACCCTTTCTATACGACGTAACACACTCCTCTTCGCCCTATCACTCTCGGGATGTTCTACAAACTGCCTGTTAAAATAACACGCACACCTCTTCGGATCTGTCACTGGCACGCCGTTGAAAGTAACAGCCATTCTATCATCCTTCTTTCCCGAATTCGAGAGTGCTCTAGCTGTTGCCCAAAATGTACTTAATCTTGTGCCAATCTTGGATTGCTTCAGGTGATCTGTACACTTTTTTCGCTTATGTCCGCCTACTAGCCTGTTGACTTCAAGAGTAAGTTCTATAACTCTTAGGTGTTCAGGGTTCATACGAAGAAGATCATCACGCTCATTTGCTAGTCCCGTCACCTCTGCTGGGAAATATGGTCTAATTTCGGGTATTCGACAACAACGTATATGGCGAGCGGCTGGAGTAGTGATGATGTACCGGAAAATTCTCTCAACTACATGAGGATCTAAGGGAAATGGCAGCTCTCTGAAGCGGTGATTGGGAAATTCTCTAAATCAGCTTTCCCTTGGTTCAAAAAAGTATGGCGGCCAGAAGTTATAAAGACGGGTGATTTGTTTACGGAGACGATGGTCTAAAGCCTAGGGAAATAACGGGTCATTTATCAGACCGGTCCGGAAGCCACAATGGTGATGTCTTGCGAGCTGTGGCAATCTCCTCTTATCCTCGTAGTATCGTCTTCATTCGCCGAGCAAAACGTGGAGCTATCAATTTGCTTGACCAGTGCTGTAACCCTCCAGTTATTGCCAAAGGTTGAATGTAAAAGCTAATGATGAGCATAGCATCAGACAGTTGGTTATTGCCCTCCAAAAGCGATATAATGTCGGGCATATAAACAATGTAACTCTACGTCGGCAGTCCCACATACAGCCCATGTAAGGGTCACTAGAGTCAAGTACAAGCGAGATATGTCTGTACTCGACAGACTGGTGTACAAAAAAAGTCATGTCCTCCCCCTCCGCTTCTTGTCTAATCCTATCGCAAAACGTTGTAACCATCGCAACGTCGCAAGCTACAGATGACGGTGAGGCTTGAATCGCTGCGATCATGATGTTCCTCCGACTCGTAAAGTCTACGATTTCGGACTTGTCGTGGAGAATATTGCAATTGAATTGCATAAACGGATCTTCTGTAGATAGAAGACCTCCTAGACGGGTCTTCTTTAGATGTAATACCACCTAAAGGGATCTATATCGGTAGAAGATTTCCTAAGCGGGTCTATATAGATAGAAGACCTCCTAAACGGATATTCTATAAATAGAAGACCTCCTATGTGGGTCTTCTTTAGTTATAAGAACTCCGGTTCTTCTGTTGATAGAAAACCTCTCAATTTGGCATTTTAAAGGTAGACTCCTAAATGGATGCAAACGGATTTTATGTAGATGGAAGACCTCCTAAACGGGTCTTCTTTAGATATAAGACCTCCTAAGCAGATCTACATATATCGATAGAAGATTTCCTAAGCTGGTATATATAGATAGAAGACCGCCTAAACGGATATTCTATAGATAGAAAACCTCCTATATGGGTCTTTTTTAGTTATAAAACCTAAGGGGATCCCCTTAATCTGACATTATACAGATATAAGACCTCCTAATCGAATCTTTTATAGATAGAAGTCCTTCTAAATGAATCTTCTGTAGATAGAATACCTCCTAACCGGATCCTCTATAGGTAGAAGACCGATCTTCTATAGAGAGAAGACCTCCTCCACAGATTTTCTTCAGATATAATACCTTCTAAGGGGATATATATAGATTGAAGACCCTCTAAACTGGTCGTCCGTCGATAGAAACCTCATAATGTGGCATTATATACATCCTAAAAGGGATGTTATATAAATAAAAGATCTACTAAACGGATCTTCTATAGATAGAAGACCTCCAAACCCGGTCTTCTTTAAATAGAAGATCTCGCAAAACGTTGTAACAATTCCAATCTTGCAAGCTACAGGTGATGGTGAGCCTTGAATAGCGGCCATCATGTTATTCCGACTGACTTTGTTGCGGAGACCGTGGCAATTGAATTGCAGGAATGCTGCGTTTGTTTTTTGTTTGGGGTAGTCTGCGGGGTTGTCTCGGAGACGCTCTGGCTCAGCAAGCAGCAATATACTAATATACGACTAAGGCCAGAGCAGCCTCGAATTGCGCCCATTCCAAACATCCATTACAAAGTGTATGCGGATCATGGCCCAGCTTCGGAAGTGAACCTATTCCAATCATCCATTACAAAGTGGATACGGATCTGCTAAACGGAACAGATCCATGGCCCGGGTTTCTTCTCTATCCCGGCACGGACCAAAAGAGCTCAGAACAGGCATTCCGGGATATATTGCCGCTCCCATGGTAAACAAAATATACGAACACAAATACATAACTGTTGAAGTGACGGCCTCTGGTCAAAGATTCCTCCGAGTCAATCCGGTGCATAGAACCGGCTGCCATGGGGTTTACTGGGGCTGATTAGTTTCGGTGCTTTAAACCCATTAAAATGGTTCTGGGACGCACATCTAAAAGCTTGAAAATAACCTATAACCCAAGTATTTACGAATTGTCCTGAAATCTGAAATAAGCATTTCACTTGCAAATGTTTTAAGCACCACTGTATGTATGAATGCTTACTAAGTCAAATAAAGGATAACTGGTCATGTATGTGTTCATTGGAATTGCAATAAACCAGACTATTTTTAGTTTTGAGTTGTTTACAATAATAGAGCCATAACATCAGGGTGTGTTTGGAAAACTTGTCATTTCAGTTGTTAATTACAAAACCTGGATCGACACATGAACCAAAGTTGACAAACATTAATCCATGAAATAAGAGAACACTACCATACATGGTTAGATTCAAAAACAACGGAAACCAATTGTGTAAGACGGAGGTCCATAGAAGATTTGTGCTTCCATAGTAAAAAAACGACAACAATAACATCTAGGATTCATGACCACTTTCAACTACAAAAAATAGTTTTTCAAACTTACAGTTATCGGTTACAGAATCCTCCTCATCATCGCCAACCATTGTGGCTTTCATTATGGTCATGCTTGCCAATGATGTGGGCGTTGTTGTTGTAGTTTCGTGATTGGTTTTCGGTGATACATTTGTGGGTCCGTTATAGATACCATTGACGGGATGGGCCATGTTTTTGGCAATTTGTAGGCTAACAATAGAATGTTTTATGTGATCCAACATGGCCTGCAAGAAAGAAAACGGAAATGAGAACAAGAACATAAATAAAATAATACAATGACGTCTTAAATACTTTAAAAAGAAACGAACAAAACTAAAAAAAATTAAATCTCTTGTGCAAAGGAGGGAACTCATTAAGAACACATGACCCTTGGCAAGGCCATCTACATCTATTGCCAGCTACTTTTGTTGTTATTTACTTTGACCCTCCTTTTCACACACAGACACACTCATACATAACGACCTACACAAAATTTAGTAGCTTAAGCTACTTTGATTGTGTTTTTTTGCACCTTCTTTGTTCGTTTTCCTATTCCCACTTCACGCTACACCTACGAATCATTAGCATCGTAAGCAGCCGTCTATATGTCTGTTGTTATGAACGATAAGTGGGTGATATATAAACATGGTGTTTGTATAGCCACTATCACACCTCCACCACCACCATCATCATCATCATTGCCGTCGTCCTTTTTCCATTGTAAAGCCAGGTAGTCATAGTCACACAATATGTGTCAATTAACAGGTGGTGTCAGCTGTTCATGGGAGACTTTAATCTTACAATGCACACCCTAGGTGTCCAACATCCCACCCACCTCCATTTCAGCTACCCAAGTGTCTTGTTCATGCATGACCAATGCCAACTCATGATAAATTGACATTTGACATTGACAATAAATATTGGTTAAATTATTTATGATATTATTCAATCATGGAATGGAAAATGACAATCAGATTTTTGCTTAAATTTTGTCTGGAGACAAACAACAACAAGGTATCGGCCAATGGATGCCAATGAAATATGAATGTAAAGTGGAATTGGGGAATGCTATGTAATGGCAAGGAATATTGAAGATCCCTGTAAAATACCGGTTATCTACACAATACCAGTTTAGTAGGTCTTGTACCGAAAGAAGAACCGTTCTGGAGGCCTTCTATATACAGAAGACCCTTATAGGAGGTATTCTATCCACAGAAGACCTGTTTAGGAATTTTTCTATCTATAGAATGCCAGTTTAAGAGGTCTTCCATTTATAGAAACCCCGTTTATGAGGTCTTCTATCTATAGAAGATCGGTTTCAGATGTCTTCTATGTAAAGAGACCGGGTTTGGAGGCCTTCTATCTACAGAAGTATCGTTTAGTAGGTCTTCTATTTACAGAAGATCCGCTTAGGAGATATTATATCTATATAATGCCAAATAAAGAGGTTTTCTATCGACGGAAGACCAGTTTAGAAGGTCTTCAATCTATATAGACCCGCTTAGAAGGTATTATATCTAAAGAAAATCCGCCTATAGAAGATCGGTTTAGAAGGTCTTCTATTTATATATTTATTTATATATGTATGTAGATCCGCTTTGTTGTTGTTGTAACAGTGTTTATTATTATGTTTGTATGTTCGTTCTTCTGGCTCTGGGTCTATCTCCAGTTCCAGGAATGTGGCTGCTTGGATGGGATGTAACCACAGATACACTGGAGTTAGATGAGTAGGTTTGGCTGGGCAGTTGAAAAGGTGTTTTGTGTCGTGCGGGTCCATGTCGCATACTCCGCAGATGTCTTGCACGGCGCGGTCGTTTTCCGCCCAATAAGAATTTAGGCGACTGCAATAGCCCGAGCGTAGTTGAGCCAAAACTACTCTAGTTTGTCGTGGCAGCTGACGCTCCTCAGCTGCGATAGATGGGGGATGTATTTCGAGGACTTTATGGTCCTATGGACTTATGGCCTTAGCAACTGCATCCGTGTGAATACTATTTAAACCTGCTTGATATGCCTGTTGATCTAGGGGTTCTCTCCTATATTGTTGGACCTCCTTCTCTAGAGCATGAATATCCTTCCACATATGCTTGAATGTGTCGGGCTTAGCCAGCAGATGGTGATTGGGATAGCTCTCACGGTAACACCCAAGCAAGAACTGCAACGAAAGCATCTCATTGTGTTGCTTAACTGAAAAAATCTTTGCCTCCTCATGTAGATGGTCCACTGAAGACTTAAGGAGGCACCCTGTTGCTGTTCTCAGGGCGACATTCTGGCAGGTTTGAATCTTTTTCCAATTCGTATCACATAAGCCCGGGGACCAAACTGGCGCCGCATATCTCACCACAGACCGACCTTCGCGTTATATGTGGTCAACAAGGTTTCTTTATCTGCACTCCAAGTACTGCCGGCTAGGGACTTGATTACCTTGTTCCTACTTTTCAATATGTCGCAGATAGCTGTGTTGTGCGCGCACAAATTGAAAGTAGTGTCGAATGTGACCCCTAAAATTTTGGGGCAGTTTGTGGTCGGAATTCTGTTACTGTCGACCACGACATTCAGTTCTCATCCAAGCTGTGCTGTCCATGTGGTGAACAGAGTGGCTGTTGATTTTGTGGCGGAAATCTGCATATTCCTCGAATGGAAAAAGGTGGTAAGATTGGTTAAATAGTTGTTAAGTCTCTCACAGATGTCATCAGGATAGGTACGTGACGCCATCCGCATACGTTACGATCTCGATGCCGTCTGGAGGGGGCGGAATACAGGAGAGGTAGAAGTTAAACAGTTCCGGAGATATCACCCCACCTTGGGGAACTCCCTGTTTCTACGGGGTTTGGGCTTCTTGTTCCTGAATTCCACGTACGACTGGCGTCCACACATATAATTGACTATCCAACGTTTCAAGCTTGGTCGGAGGGTTGTCTGCTCAATGTCCTCAAACAGCGTGGAGTGCCTGACTGTATCAAAGGCTTTTGATAAGTCAAGCGCCAACATTACTGTTCTATCGCACGGCCGTCACTGGTTGAGTCCTTGACAAATATGTGTGGTAATGGCGTGCAGCGCAGTTGTCGTGCTGTGCTGCTTACGGAATCCATGGTGATGATTGGCAACTTGATAGCTATTTCTGATACTGGGGAGGACTAAGGCCTCAAGGGTCTTTGCTACGGGCGACAAAACGAAATCGGCCTGTGCGATTCAGTTTTGCTGGCATCCTTGCCGTGCTTCCGTAGTGGGACCACCCTGCCCATTTTCCACACTTCTGGAACAATGAGGGTGGATAGCGACAACTTGAGAACTTTGGTGAGATACTCCACTCCCGGTTCACTCAGCTGTTTCAGCATTACCATGGAGATTCCATCAGGGCCCAACGCTTTAGATGACTTAGCGTTCCTGATGGCATTGGCAACATCATCCATTGCAAACTGTGGTGATTCCTCCTCGGCAGGAAGAGATCTGATGCGACGTAATACTCTTCTCTTTGCCCTGTCACTCTCGGGGTGCTCGACAAACTGTCGATTGAAATAACTTGCGCACCTCTTCGGGTCAGTCAATGTAACGTCGCCAAACGTGACTGAGGCCCTATCTTCCCTTCTTCCAGGGTTCGAGTGACTTAACTGTTGCCCACAATTCACCTATACCGGTTCCAATGTTGCAACTCTTCAGATGATTTAACCACTTGTTCCGCTTATGCTCGCCGACCAGCCTGTTCACTTCCAGAGTCAGCTGGCTGACTCTGGGGTCGTTGGGGTTAGTTCGACGATGCTCATCACGCTCATTTGCTAATCCTGTCGCCTCTGCTGGGAAGTTTGGTCTTACTTCGGGTATTCGACCAGCAGGGATATGGCGAACGGCTCCAGCAGTGATGTCTCGGAACGTGCTTTCCGCTACCCGAACATCAGAAGGATTGGGCAGTTCTCTGCAGCGGTGATTGGTGAACTCTCTGAAACCCGGCCAATCAGCTTTCTTATGATTGACGAATGTGCGGCGTTCAGAGGTAATGACATCGGGTGGTCTGCTAATGGTGACAATTATGGGGAGATGATCTGATCCAAGGGAAATGACGGGTTGCCAGGTAACGTCATTTGTCAGACAAGGTGACACGATGGTTATGTCGTTGAGCTGTGACACTCCCCTCTAATTCTGGTAGGGGCGTCCTCATTGACCGTACAAAACGTAGAGCTGTCAATCTGCTCAGCCAGCGCTGTACCTCTCTGGTCGTTTCCGAGGGCCGAATGCCACATCTCATGAGGCGCATTAAAGTCCCCCAGGACCAGACGATTATGACCTACCAAAAGCGGGCTAATGTTAGGCACGTAATCTGAGATAAAGCTATTTCTCGGCGGGATATATACGTTCAGCAACTCTATCTCGGCAGTTCTACACCTGACTGCTACCCCTATACATTTCATGTACGGGTCATTAGAGACAGGCTCAAGCGAGATTGATCTCGACAGACTGGTGCAATAGGAAAGCTAATCCCCCACCTCCACTTCTGGTGCGATCCTTCCTTAGCACGTTGTAACCATCGCAACGTTGTAAGCTACAGTTGTTGTTGACTCATGTAATCTACTATTTCCTCGATCTTAGCTCGGAGTCCATTACAATTAAACTGCAAAAAGGATTCACTTTCCGGGATTGTGACAACAACGGCTGGTGTTAAAGGCTGCATGTGCGGTTGTTGTCGAGGGGACTTCGGGGGAGTCTCATGATCAGACGACGAGGGAGTTTCGTAATTCGATGACGATTCACTGGAGACTGTATTCACACAGCATGCAGCAACATAGTCCCTGTCGTAGTCACTCACATGGACAAGTCCAGAGCAACCCCTCCTGACATCTATTACATCTCACCGAAGGCTGAATGTGGGTGAAGATGCGGATGTGACAAACCGAGCACAAATATATTGGTCCTGGGTTTTCCTCCGTCACGGCACGGACCAAAAGAATTCAGAGCAGGCATTCCGGGATATGCTGCTCCCAACACAGAAAAACGAAAGAAATATAAACATATTTACACTGAGGTGGCAGCCGCTGGACAGAACAATGATGTTGTGAGATTGTTTAGATTTGTTTAGGAGGTCTTATATCTAAAGAAGATCCTTTTAGGTGGTCTTCTATCTATATAGATCCCCTTAAGAGGTCTTATAACTGAAGAAGACCCGTATAAGATGTATCCTATCTCTACAGAAGTTCCGTTTAGACGTCCTTTTAGGAGGTCTTCCATCTACATAAAATCAGTTTGGAAAGTCTTCTATGTAGAGAAGATCAATGCAGGAGGTCTTCTATCTATATAGATTCGTTTAGGAGGTCTTATATCTAAAGAAGATCCGTTTGGGTGGACGCATATCTAAAGAAGACCCGTTTAGGAGGTCTTCCATCTACATAGAATCAGTTTTCAAGGTTTCGTTTAGGAGTTCTTATATCTTTATAATGCAAGGGTTTTCTATCGACAGAAGACCCGTTTAGAAGGCCTTCTATCTATATATGTAGATCCGCATAGGATGTCTTATATCTAAAGAAGGTCCGTTTAGGTGGTCTTCTATCTATCTATATAGATCCGATTAGGCGGCCGTATATCTAAAGAAGACCCGTTTAGGACGCCTTCCGTCTATATAGATCAGTTTAGGAGGTCTTATATCAACAGAAGATCCGTTAAGGATGTCTTCTATATATATATATATATATATATATATATATATATATATATATATATATATAGATCCGGTTAGGAGGTCTTATATCTAGATTTATATAAATCCGCTTAGGAAATCTATCGATGAAGGTAGATCCGCTTAGGAATTCTTATATCTAAATAAAACTCTTTTAGGAGTCTAGGTATAAAAGATCCATTTAGGAGGTCTATCCTACATGGAAATGAACTTCCATTTGACAGTTCTTACCACCTTTTTCAATGAAGAATATGCAGATATCCGCCACTAAATGTGCGACCACTCTGTTCACCACAAGGACGGCAGAAGTAAACACTGAGTTGAATGTCATAGTCGATGGTAGCAGAATCCCGCCACCAACTACCCGAAGATTCTAGAGGTCACATTCAACAACATGTTCATGTCGTCCCCGCATGTCACTGCTATTTGCGACAAGACTCAAATCCATAGTCGGCAGCACTTGGGGTGCAGATAAATAAACCTTGTTGACCACATATAACGCGATAGGTCGGTCTGTGGTAAGCCATGCAACGCCAGTGGTGTACGCTATTGTAAGTGCTACGCGATGGAAAAATATTCAAAACTTTGTGAATGTCTCCTTGAGAAATGCAACAGGATGCCTCCTCATGTCTTCAGTGCACCATCTACATAAGGAGACAAAGATTCTTCGAGTACAGCAATACAATGGCATGCTATCGTTGCAGTGCTTTATTGGGTGTTACCATAAGAGCCATCCTAATCACCATATTATGGATAGGAAGAAATATTACGATGTGCAATTCGTGAGCTATTTTGCGCACCGTTTTAGCAAACAAAAATTATGATCTTCTGTGGGAGAGGTACCCGAAGTAGTGGACCGATATAAGTCTATGTTCGAAATTGATATAAATTTGTTAGGATTAAATATTGTAAGGAACACAGATTGGAACATGTCGGTTGATCCGTTAGTTATCGTGAGCACAATCCAGTTGATAGACGAACGGTCAGGCCTAAATCGACTCCATATTGTCTGAAACGAATTTCTTGCAAACAAAACAATTGGGGTACAAAACCATTCTTTCGATGAGGAACATTTTTCATCGTACATTTTTTATCGTGGTGTATATACCCCTGGTTAGGCCATGTTTATATTATAGCCTTTTGCAGGGTTAACCTTCTTCATGAGGATTTGTTTGACGTATACGCAAAGGAATTGACATTTGAAACCCAGTGGGTTTGTTAAATCCGGTTATATATAAACGTGTTATTAGCCTCTGAAGGTTGAGGGTATAAAATACATATAACTTTGTTTAACCTTGCCAATACGACATTCATTTTTTCCAAAGTATTTTTCATTGAGGAAACATGTGCAGGAAATGACGAACGTGTAAAATAATTTCATATTCTCGTGGTTGCAAAACATTCTTACGCAAAAGACATTCGGGATTTTGCAATAATGTTAAATTATGTTAATGTAATTTTTGTTGTTGCTGGATATACGGAAGAGTGCATTAAACTCGAACTGATTTATTAAATATCGACCTAATTCTTTTTTTATTTCGCATTGTTTACAAGTTACGATGGCTTGTTACGGAAATTGTCGTTTAAAATGATTCGGAATTTCAATATGTTTACCCCCAGTTTTTGTAACTTATTTTTGTTCGTTCGTCTATATTCGTAATAATTTAGGCATTCATAGCTCAGCCCCCAGATGACATACACATCTAATTTTTCGTATACCCGTTCCATATATCGTTAAGGATTCCTCATTTAAAAATCAGCGCTCTACATTTGCGCTAAAGCGAGCAAATCGATCTACAAAATTTGACAATTCGTGTGAGAAGAATAAAAATTTTTACAAAAACTGGGGGTTAATTTTTTAAATAAATCAATAAATATTCAATTTTGGTTATGAAAAAATTAATAGATATTTCAGCTTGAATTTCTTTTAAGTTATTCAAAGAATTCAGATTAGCTTTAATTCGATATTTTACGTAAATTTATTTCAAATAAAAAGAATAGTATTGATTTGTTAAAGCTTTTCAAATAAAAATTGGCAAATACGGCAAATGCGTCAATGTCGTAAAAGTATTATTCAAAAATATTATGCATTTCCATGGAACTTATTATACCTATATCGCGACGCACACAATTTTGCATTTTCTTTTTTAGACGACCTACGACTGGGCAAAAATTAATACAATAAAAAATACAAAACAATAAAAAATAAAGCAAAATGCCATTTAATGTCTTAGAAATTGCTTTATTTTATAACCTCAGTGTTTTCCAAAAAAATGGATGGGTCTTCTAACTTTTGTGCCAGACATTGAAAATAATACATGAAAATTGTTTAGCTTTTAGGAGAGAAAAGAGGTGAAGGAGCTCCCTTTCTTCTTATCCAAAAACTCAAGACATTTTTATACATTTTCATATTTGCGGCAATTGTCAGTTTATCGATTAGAGAGGGTGTTGAGAGGCAAAGGGTTACCATATGCCTCACCTCTCTCTCCTAAAAACTGACAATTGCCGCAAGGAAAATTGCCGAATATAAATATGGACTTACTTTTTCACACTAAACTTAGTCTTGTGCCAGACTATGAAAATTTTCATTAAAATGTTTTGAGTTTTTGGGTAAGGAGGGAGACAGGGAGCTCCTTCACATCTTCTTACTCCTAAAAGCTAAACAATTTTCATACACCACTTTCAATGTCTGGCGCAAGAGTTGGACTACCCATCCATTTTTTTTTTTTTTTTTTTTTTTTGAAAAGACTGAAGTTATAAACAGGCTATTGGTTTATAACCTCAGTCTTTGGGCTAAGAGGGTATACTTTGATACGATCAAATAATGTTTTTAGACTCCAAGTATGTTCGACTTAACCCTGTTTGTCCGCCCATTTTGCCCAAACTTAGATCAAGTTTGAAGATAAGCCGTATCGTATCTTCCGGTTCCACCCCACAAAAATTCAAAAATGTTTTCTAAAATGGTGAGCACGATAACTCTGAAAGGACTAGTTTTACTGTTGTACCAGTCTCTTCAATATAAACCCATATCGCTTGACCCTGGCTCTAATGACCCGTACACTCCGCCTAATAGCTGTACTCCAGGTTATAGGCCCAACATTAGCCCGCTTTTGGAAGGTCATAATCGTATGATCTTGGGGGACTTTACTGCTCATTATGAGTTGTGGTCGGTCCTACCAGGATTAGCGAAGAGTGTTAGAGTTCGCTAGATATAACCATCGTGTCGCATAGCTTAACACAGTCCGACCTGGCACTTATGTGGTCAATAAGATTTCTTTGTCTGCACCCCAAATGCTGCCGGCTAGCGACTTGAGGACATTGTTCCATCTCAAAAAATTAGTTAGAGATTCGCACTACTGATGACATTTACAACATCATTGTAAATTGTTGTGATTCCTCCTCGACAGAAAGTAATTTAATACGACGCAGATCCCTACTCTCGGCACCGTCACTCCCGGGGTAGTCGATAAATTGTTGATTAAAACAACTTGCGCACATCTTCGGATCAGTCAGTCTATCGTGGCTGAAGTCCCATATTCCGCCTTTCCAGGGTTGGAGAGTGATTTAACTCACTAATTCCACCTCCAATGATGCAACTAACCACTTTTTACGCTTGTGTTCACAGTCTGACCTATTAATTTCCACTTTCAGCCCCAAACTCTGGGGTCACAACGATTGTCTCGATGAAGCTCATAACGCTCATTTCCTAACCCCTCCGCCTCTACTGGGAAATGTGGTCTTACTTCGGGTATTCGATCAGCAAATATATAGCGAGCGGCTGCAGCAGTGATGCTGTCTCGGAATGTCCTCTTTGCTACCCGCACTCCAGAGGGCAGATTTTTTAAGCGGTGATTAGTGAACTCTTGATTGATGAAAGGTCGGCGTGAAGTCGGGCGGTGTGCTGATGGAGACAATTATGGGGAGATAGTCTGACCCTGTGAGAAACGACTGGTTGCCAGGTAACGTCATTTGCCAGACTAGGGAAGACGATGTTGTAGCAGCTGGGTTGGCAGCCGCTGGCCGAAACACTTTTGGTTCCAGGTCAATCCGGTACGAAAGAACCCGCTGCCGTGGCATTGGGGACCAACAATCAGCTATATTAATTATTGTTAAAGCTTGTGGCCCGAAAACTTCGCTCTGAAGCTATTTTAAGGCATTCTGTGCCCTATAATGCCAATGTTTCTAAGCAGACTGTTATTATGACGACATCTTTACGAGGGCTGCATGATACGATGTGGCCTAACAATGAAAACGCAAATATTTACCATCAAAAATAGTTTTATTGTTTTCTTAAGTAGTCTCTACCATGACCTATACACTTTTTTATGCGGTCAAACCAATTGTTGAAGCACTTTTCCACACCTCCAAAACATGACTTTTGAACGCTTTTACAGCATTTTCTAGCGGCGAAAATCGTTGACCCCAAATTTGTTTCTTGATGTCAAATGAAGTGATTGATCCCCAGTCAGGACCTTTCCCAGGAGACTTCAGGCAAACAAATTGTGGTGTAACACTCAGAATTAACCGTCCTACATTGCTCAAACCGTATAGTCGTCACAGGCGACAGGCAAAGGTCTTCTTCCATAAACAACTTTCGTTGGATTTGGCTCGCTTTCGAAGACCCAAAGGGTCGATTCCTGTTTTGTTTCAGGCTCCTAAACATAGATCAAAGATTCGTCATCTGTGACGATCTTATAAATGTCGTTGGAAGCATCGCGATCGTTTTTATTCACTATTTCTTTGCACCAATCCACAAGAGCCTTTTTTGACAGATTGCCCAATTTTGCTGGATCTAAAGAGAAAAATCCATTTTTTCGGCCAGGTGTTCATACAATATCAAATGTTAGTTGGTGGAAGAAATGCCCAAGGACACAGCACAGCTTCATTTTTTCTGGCACAACGTCCGATTTTGGGCGGCACTCACGACCTTCGTTTTTTTGGCGAATATCGGCCACGATTGAATTCATTAAACCAGTTTTTCATAGTGCTATAGGATGGTCATTTATCGACATATGTATAAAGATTTAATTTGATCGATGCACTCTTGACGTGATTACCCACGTCGAAATTTCGAACGAAAATGTTCACAAGTAAATTCCATTTTTTTTATTGCAAAGCGATCTTTTCAAACAATACAACACATGGTCGTATGTCAAACTGTCCTAAGTACTTTTAGGGTAAAAACTGTCAAACTTTCCAAAAAAAAAAAATTCAAATAGCGCCTGGCAACACACAGTGTTGCCTAGACCAGAAAGTTTTGGTGCAGCCCTCGTAAGGCCTAAAGCAATCGGGAAAATGAAGAATGCGTCGTATTCGTCAGTGGTTATACTTCTGAACCCGGAGGAGAGAATTACTTTGGATCCTTATCCTTCTTGTCATGTAGTGTCAATGTGGCCTCTTTGGCAATCTGTCTCCCTTCTCTGTGCATTCATTCAATGGTGTAATGATTACTTTGAGGACGATTACCCGCAAAAATGTTGTTTAGATGGCAACATCTCATGTTTTATGACCGTAGTATATTTATCTAGAGATCATGATTTAAATATACCATTTCCGCTTTCTTGAGGGTTGAATTGAGTCGCTTGAATCCCACAATCCCACAGATATATGAAGTTTATGACGTTTACAACTTCTGACCACTTCTGGTCCGATCTAGAGATATCAGCAAGCCTGTCGTCAAGCAGGTTTGGATAGCATTTACAAAGATACAGTTGCTGATGCCAAAAACAACTATCATGTGAATGCGGTGTAGGCCCACACGACACTACTTAACTACTAAACTAACGTCAGTAGCTTTGTGGTTACAGCCAACTGAAGCGGCCACATTCCTAGACCTGGAGATAAAGACAGAGCCTGACTAAGCAGGAAAATCAACATACAGTCATATAATTTGCTGTTAAAGCAACAACAAAACACTGTAAGAGACTCATATACTACCCGTGCTTAAGGTACATATGGATGAGTATTTGTAAAATCTGATAAGTCAATGCTTTCAAATAACAATCAGAGTTAACGATGAATATCGGTGTCGTATTAACTACGAGAAGAAAACCACTCACAAGAATCAAGTGTCTCATCTCAAAAGAGAAATAAATAAAAATTATTTTTTTTTACTCACACTTGCATTATCCTGTAAAACTTTGCATTTTGCCTTCTCATCCGGATCCGAGATTTCGTTAATGCGTCTTTCGATTGTCTATAAAATGAATGGGGAAAATAAAACATTAGTAGAAAGTAGGACTCCTCCTATAAACACCACAACTTACATTTGTTTGTTCAATCATCAATTGTAAATATGCATCAGCTTCGGATACACGTCGACCAAAAATTTCCAAATAGTTAGCACGTTTATTTGTCAAGTCTTTATTGTAGCCACCAAGATAGAATGAACCTTGATTGTCCCACATACGATTACGATTGGCATGACGTTGAATGGTATCCTCCAAGCGTCGGACCCATTTTTCACGTTCCTCACTGTGTTGGGCCTGAAAAAAGTGAGAAAAATATTATAAATATAATGAGAGAAATAAGTTAGAAAGTTTTTCTCTCTCAAACTTTATTGGGAGATATCACCCCTACCGGGCAAATTCAATGTTTTTCTATCTTAGGTTTAGGTCAAGTTCTGTGCCAGCAGTTCTGACAGTAACACTACTATTGACAATATACTTTCTAACGCCAAATTAAATGTTTTGAGTACAAAAGCTAGAATAAATTTTGTAAACATTTTAACAAATTAAAAAACCAAGACCCTAACAATACACAACTTGAACTCGAATGCCAAAACGAATGATTTATATTCTGGATTTCACGTGATACATTGCAATGTCATGCACTTAGTGTACTAATTTGAATGCTATTTAAACTACAAGGGCTTCGGTATGCCATATAAAAAATTTTTCTCATCGAAATAACGGTTTTGGACCCAAAGTATGTTTGGACGAAATCCGTTTCAGACAATTTGGAGTCGATTTTGTCCGGTCCGTCCGTCTTTGTGTCGGGTTAGCTGATGCGCATGATAACACTATGCAACACTGAAAATGCAAACAACTTCTAGTATGCATTTTTTTAAGGTACATATTTAGACTACAAAAATCCTAGTAGGGTTTTGTCCTGTCAGATCCAGTTCGGATTTTATGGCCTCATCTAAACCGGGCTAAATATACACTTTTTTGCATTAATCAGTCCTTTATCTCTGAAAATCTGGTCAGTATCGGCTAAACTATTGGCAGTTGAACAAAGTAACCTTTTGCAAAAATCTTCTAAATAAAGTTCTCAATAATTCTTTAGAACAATCGGAAACTCTAAAGGGCTTACTTCATGTTGTTTCAGCGGTATTTTGCATCATATATTTTACAACACGTATTTCAAACACAGTTCACACCAACAGTTAATCACCACATTTCGAATTTCACTACATTATTGACATTTTTATTAAAACGTTGTTGAAAAATGTGCTGAAAACAACGGCACAGAGGCATTTTACAACAATGACATGTTCTGAAGAGTTGTGTATTATATTCCAGGAAATATTTTTCCAAAAGAAAATATTCAGAAAATTAAACGGTTTTGGAGATACGGTGCGGTGCGAAATGTATAAAAATTGTGAAATTTTTGCATATATTTTAAAATTTGACGCAATAAATGTAGTTTATCGAGTTCATTATTTCTCCAAATATTTTATTCTTGTCCTTATCTACAAATTTGCTTCAGAGGTCAGAAGAAGATTCGCATTGGCTTCAGAGATATAGCCCCGAATTTCTTTAAAAACTCAATATTTAACCATGTTTAGATGGGACCATAAAATCCGAGCTATATCTGACACAACAAAACCCAACTAGGGTTTTTTGTCGTTTGGGTCTGTACTTTCAAAAAATCCTCAGTTCGAATTGTTTGCACAAGATCACCTTAAAAATGTTGCACAGTGTATCTCTCGAACTGATCAACCGTTTGACGGCAGCATTTTTTGGGGGGTATACGAGTATATTGAGATTATCAATAAAGAGCTCCAAAAACCTACCGGCACAAAAAAGAATACTGATGAGCCAAGATACAAGATTTGGATCAATCATGGAAAAGCTAATTAATTGGCCGCTTCAGAGATCTATCTGCCCAACCCTTCTGATGTTCCGGGTGTCACTGCTGCAGGCGCTCGCCATATAATAGCTGGTCAAATACACGAAGGGAGACCAAACTTCCCAACAAAGGCGACGGGATTAGCAAATCAGCGTGATAATCTTCGTCGTGCAAACCCCAGTGGCCCCAGAATCAGAATCAGGGAGATGACTTAACAGGTTGCTCGGTGATCATAAGCGGTACAAGTGATTAAATCATCTGAAAAGTTGCAGGATTGGAGCCGAAATAAGTGAATTGTGGGCAACGGTTAAGTCACTCTCGAACCCTGGAAAGAAGAATGATAGGACCTCAGTCACGTTTGGCGACGTTACGCCGACTGATCCGAAGAGGTGCGCAAGTTATTTCAATCGACAGTTTGTCGAGCACCCCGGGATTGACAGGGCGAAGAGAAGAGTACTACGTCCTGCCGATGATGAATCAGCACAATTTACAATGGATGAAGTTGCGAATGTCATCAGGAACGCTAATAATCCAAAGCGTTGGGCCCTGTCACTAGCCACTGAAGCCAGGCAAGGATTCCAACAAAGGTGAATCGTACAGACTGATTTCGCTTTTGTCGCCCGTAGCAAAGACCCTTGTGGCATCAGTTCCCTAAGCAGCAAAGCATGACAATGCAGCGCCATTTCCACACATATTAGTCCTGGACTAAACAAGAGCAAGTCGTGTAATAGGACAGTGATGGTGGCGCTTGACTTATCAAAAGCCTTTGATACTGGCAAGCAGTCCACGCTATTTGAGGACATCGACCAGACAACCCTCTGGCCAAGTTTGAATTGTTAGATAAAGGATATGTACGTGGAATTCTAGAACAAGAAGTCAAAGTCCCGTAGAGTGAAACAGGGAATTCCCCAAGGTTCGGTGATATTTCCGAAACTCACCTGTATTCCGCCCTCTCCAGACGGCTGTGAGATTATAACGTATGCGGATGATTGTAAGATCTTGGCGTTAGGTACATTCCCTGATGCCACTTGTGAAAGGCTAAACTCCTATTTCACTAATCTTACCACCTTTTCCCACGCGAAGTATATGCAAATATTCGCCACTAAATCTACGGCCATTCTGCTCACAACATGTACGGCAGAGGTGATAACATAGTTGAATGTAATGGTCGACGGTTGCAGAATTCCGACCACCAACTACTCCAAAATTCTAGGGGTCACATTCAACCGCATGCTCATGTCGTCCGCCTATACCACAGCTATCTGCGACAAGCTGAGATGTAGAAACAAAGTTCTCAAGTCCCTAGCCGGCAACACTTGGGGTGCAGATAAAGAAACCTTGTTGACTACATATAACGCGATAGGTCGACCTATGGTAAGCCATTCTGTTCCAGTTTGGTCCGCGAATATAAGTGCAACACGATGGAAACATATTCAAGCCTGTTAGAATGTCGCCCTGAGAACTACAACAGGGTGCCTCCAATATTCAGGGCCACTCCTTCATACATCTCTCGCACTACAGTTTTTAGTAATTTTTAATTCTGCATACTTCTCTAGATAATGACCCCCCTTTATTAGAAATACTGTGTATTTTTAATTACGTCCACTGTTTATGATACACGGAGTCCACGTCCAAACTTACGAAAACGCTATTTGCTTTTAAAACAAGTAAGAAAATATCAGTCGGCTTTGCCGACAGAGATATACCCTCAGCCTGTATATATTGAAACAATTTTTCCCAAAAAACGTATGTATGTATTTAGGGGTTTTTAAAAATATTGGGAATTTGAACCGACAAAAATGTTCATTAGTATTAGATATCAAAAGTTTTGCGGAGGAGATACTAAAAGGAATGGATCTACATTGACCATTATGGAAGTGGATCTTCAACTACCTATGGTGCCATAGGGGGTTTTTACACCCTTCGGGATGTTTGCTTAAGAAGTATGAACTTCCCCTGAAAAAAACGTTTACCATCGTAATTGAGGCAGCGAATGCAAGCTGCTTCAACAAAAATTCGATAGCAGGTCGTTCACTGCCCTTCGAGAGTTATCGTGCGCACAATTTTTCCGAACATTTTTGAACTTTTGTGGGGGAGGTACATGAAGGAGTGAACCGATATGGCTTATCTTCAAACATAAACTATGTTTGGACAAAATATTACTAAGGCCAATTTTTGGTCCGAATCGGCAAATCCGTTCTAGAGTTATCTTGCGCTCCAACCACCTCACACGGTGTCATAGGGGCTTTTTGCAACTTTCAGGCTATTTTCTCAGGAAGTATGGACTTGCCCCTAATGAAACTTGTACCGTCGTATGGAGGGCAGTGAATACAAGTTGCTAAAACAAAAATCAGCGTGATTCGAGAGATGGCCCTAAACTGAACTTTTCCGAAATTTTGTGTGGGAGGTACCCGAAGGAGTGGGTCGATTAAGTCTATATTGAAATATTATCTAAGTCTGGTACACATTTTACGATGGGCAAAGTATGGACCAAATCGGTTACTTCCTTTCAAAGCTTATCGTGCGCACAAATTTTCCGAACATTTTCGAACTTTTGTGGGAGAGGAACCGGAAGGAGTGGACCGATATAGCTCATCTTCGAACTTAAACTAAGTTTGGGCAAAATATTACGAAAGCCAAAATTTTGAACTGAATCGGTTCATCCGTTCGAGAGTTATCGTGCGCACCAGCCAGCCAGACAGACAGACGGACGGGCATTGCTCAATCGACTCCAAATTGTCTGAAACACATTTCGTCCAAACATACTTGGGGTCTAAAACCATTATTTCGATGAGGCACATTTTGCCCGTATGAAAGTGTATATACCCTCGTTAGCATAAATGCTGAGGGTATAACAAGTATGAAAGTATAAGTCAGCTGTGCTGACGGAGATATACCCTCAGCCACTGACCAAAAAACCACAAAACCAAACACAATAATTATGCCACTATCTTAGGAAGTACTGAAAAAAGAATCAAATCGATGCGAGAGAAGCTTTTAAACTTCACTTCATCCGAATTTTGTGTAGGAGGTATCCGAAGGAGTGGACCGATATATGCAATATTCCAACCTGATAAATGACTGGATGAAATAATAAGATGTGCAAAGTCTGCAGCAATCAGAAACTTCCTGCGAGAATTATGTTGCGTATTTGCCATTTTGGTTGGTGCCGTCAAGGTTTCTTGGAGCTTTCAGGACAATATCTCAGGAAGTATGGACTTGCGCAAGAAAAAAATTGCACCATTGTAAAGGGAGCCGCAAGGAGATACCGCCTGAACAATTTCCGGACGATCCGAGAGGAGCTCTTAAATTTCACTTTATCCGAATTTTGTATGGGAGGTACCCGAAGGAGTAGACCGATATAGTCCATATTCGAACCCGATGTATATCTTGAAGGAATAATACGATGTACAAAGTTTGGACCAAACCAAATTGCCTGAAACGAATTTCATCCAAACATAACAACGTTATTTCGATGAGGCACATTTTTGGGCGTATCAAAGTGTATATACCCTCCTTTCTAGCCTAAAGGTATAATTAGGAATCTGTTCATAGGACTTTTAGCCGTCTGATTATGTTTTACTTGTTTAACTTATTTTTATATTTCTTACCTGAAAGTGAAATGTTTTATGATCCACAGTTATCGTAAAAGTGTTATCCTCCTGATCGTCAATACCAATGACGGCATCTTTCAGGCGTACACAGCCACGGCGTACACCTTTCATCATTTTCTCTTTTGACTGAAATAATAAAAGAAAAAAAACACATAAAATAATTAAATTAGAATAATTCTACAAGAGGGAAGGAAAAATAAGAAATAAATTGCAGCAAAGAATTGCCACTTTTAGTTGTTGTCGCTGGTGTTGACGACATTCAAATTAACCATTACATATACAATTAAGTTTGTATAATTGCAAACTTAATGTGAAATTGAGTTGGAAATTTGTTCACAATTATTATGCGTGCAATCGGGGACCTTTGATTTTACCAAATATGTACACACACATTACAATATAGTGTGTGGTTTGCAGTGTAAAAGAATAAGCAAAAAATCCCCAACTAAACGCTGAAAGGAATTGACTTTTAAATTACACCACTTATTGTCGAACAGATCTTTTAGTTGTAATTGATCGCGCCATGTGTCTAAACCCATGTTAGAAGACGGCAAATAATTATATTAATAACTCAAAATTGTATTTTAAAATCGATTTGTTTAGAACGGTTTAGGTGATAAGTGCTAAAAAGAAAACATGGCTTCCTTATTCGATGAGTTACACGGTGAATAGAGGAATTAACAAAAAAAAATCTATGATAAATTAATTGTTGGTTATAATTTTAGTGGTCGAATCGGATGAACGATTTGGCATGTCATCACCAGGATTTCTCATAACCATAATTGCCGCATATCTGTTGTTTGTCTACAAAATTGGTCCAATGTAAGTAATTGTGGAGTTGTGTTGTGTGGTTATCGGTACATTTTATTCTCTTCACTCTGAGTAAAATATGAAACTAAAAAAATGAGTACTAAAGTGGGGTTCTAGAATAAAAAGAATACTTAGGGAACCAGTGTTTAAAGTTACATAAAGATATGCCAAATCGGATTAGTTTTATCGTTTAGCAATTTTGTAAAAAATATTTAAAACAAGTGAGAAAAGGTTATAGTCGGTAAGGGGCCGACTATGTGATACCCTACACCACTACCTCTGTGCATAATCTTTTCACTTGGAAACATTTATTTTAGGGAGATACGAAAGTTTTCACCTATCTGGCTTTTATACCAAATGACTTAAAGCGAACTGAACCAAAATAATTAATATTGAATTTAGATTTGACTACTATCGGCATCACCAACATCAATAGGCTATTATCTCTGTGAAAAAATTTCGTGATGATCCGATCAAAATTCCGACCTGTAGTGTGATTGCAGAAAAAGTGGAAAAAAGGGATTCATTGCCGACTATTGCGATATCTCTATTATTTGACCACCTACGCCAACTTACTTTGCATAATTTTAAATATGCGATTTGCTACTTTCTAAGTCGGGCTTAGCTTTTAGAAGGTCCCCAACCAAAGGTGTGATAACCGTCATTATTATTAAAATCGCAAAAATGAAAAGTTGGGTTCTATTAGCGACTAATGCGATATCTTCGTTGTTTGACCACCTACGACAACCTTCGTTACATTGATGTAAAGGCAATATTTTCTACTTTCATTGCCAGGTTTTGCTTTTTGTATACCCCTTATAGACTCTGAGATATTTGCTTTGGAATAAAATGTTGACTTTTTCTCCAAATAAATTTTTTGCTCATTCCGACCCCTAAATATTATCCGACCATGGCCAAAATCAATATGCTTCTTCTCCTGTAAACCCTCGAAATTTCGTGACGATCCGATCAAAATTGCAACTTGTAGCGTGATTTCCAAAAAAATGGAAAAATGGGATGTATTACCGACTATTGCGATATCTCCGTTAGTAGGTCACCTACGCCGACCTAGTTTGCATCATTGTAAAGATCGGATTTTTTACTTCATAGTCAGGCTTTGCTTTTGGAAAGTCCCCAACCAAAGCTGTGATATTCGTCATTATAATTGAAATCCCAAAAATGAAAATTTGGGTTTTATTTGCTACTATTGTGATATCTTCGTTGTTTGATCACCTACGAGAACCTACTTAACATTATTAGAAAGGTGATATTTTCTTCTTTTATTGTCAGGTATTGCTTTTGGTATACCCCATATAGAAGCTGAGATATTCGCTTTGGAAAAAAAACGTTGTCTTTTTATCCAAATAAGTTCTTTGAACATTACGACCCCTAAATATTATCCGACCATCACCAAAATCAATGGGCTTCTTCATCTGTGAGACCCCCATTAACCTTAAAAATTTCGTGACGATCCGATCAAAATTGCGACCTGTAGCGTGATTTCCAAAAAATGGAAAAATGGGATGTATTACCGACTATTGCAATATCTCCGTTATTTGGTTACCTACGCCGACCTAGTTTACATCATTGTAAGGATGGGATCTTCTACTTTCATAGTCAGACTTTGCTTTTGAAAAGTCCCCATCCAAAGCTGTGATATTCGTCATTATAATTAAAATCGCAAGAATGAAAATTTGGGTTTTATTTGCGACTATTGATATATCTTCGTTGTTTGATCACCTACGAGAACTTACTTTACATCATTAGAAAGGCGATATTTTCTACTTTCATTGTCAGGTCTTGCTTTTGGTATACCCCATACAGAAGCTGAGATATTCGCTTTGGAAAAAAACGTTGTCTTTTTATCCACATACGTTTTTTGCCCATTCCGACCCCTGAATATTATCCGACCATCACCAAAATCAATAGGCTTCTTCCCCTCCGGGACCCTCATCAACACCCAAAATTTCGTGACGATCCGATCAAAATTGCGACCTGTAGCGTGATTACAAGGTTTAGATGGACAGACGGACAGACGGACGGACGGACGGACGGACTGACGGACGGACACACATAGCCAGATCGACTCAGCTCGTCGAGACATTCATTTTGGTATATATAAGTATGGGTCTACGACCATTATTTCGATGCGTTACAAACTTTTTGGGCAAAACCAACTTATAATACCCTCCCCACATAGTGGTGTAGGGTATAAAAACACAGATAATGGAACAGCACGAATTACTATACCCAGCAAAATTTATTTGAAGTTGTTCTATGTGAAGTAGTGATTGAATAGCTTTTTTAGAAGCAGTCAACGCAGAGTCATGAAAAATGCATTCCGTTCTTCACATTTTGACAATGTCCGATTTGAATCCATTTCACAAAATTTTCACATTTTAGCAATGTTTACATTTATAATAACTTTTTGCAAATAAAATGCTTAAGAACACAAGAAACAATTTATTTTATGGTATTTTAATTACTCAGCAAAATGTTTGTATCCAAAAAGATAGTCATAGGTGCAAGAAATGTCAGACTGCACATTTGTTTGTAGCCAAAAAAGTAGTTGAATCATGATTGCAAGTGACTATTGGAGTTATCATGAACGGCAATTCCCCGTGAATTTTTTCAATTTCTCCCTTAAGTTGCAACGGCGGAAGGACGAAATTCACGGGGAAATTTTTTTTACGTGAAATAAGTCAGCAATCAATTTTAGATATTGGCATGACTCTATGCAAGAAGCGTTTTAAGATGTTTTTGGGTATTTTTGAGTAATAAAAGCTAACTTTCTAGAATAAAAGTATTTGATTTGATTCGCTTTTTAAAATGATTTATTTGAGATATTCCATTGTTTTATATTCATTATATTTTCATATAATTATATTATAATTTCATTAAGACTATCGAACTATTATCAAACTGCCGTTTTTTCAAACAAAAATGTTCTACAAAAACATGAGTTTGGTAGTAATTTGAACGAAACTAGAAAAAGAGGCCAAAAGTATTTATTAGAAGTTCCCACAACTCTTTTAAATACCTTTTCCAAATGGCCCTGAGGTCTCAAATCAGTGAAAATCCTCGCTTAATAGATGTTAACTTCTCCCATATCCTCAAATTGTATGCTTGCGAATCAATTTTTAAATGAATCGAAAAATCAATTCAAAATACTTTCCATGGAATGTATATTTATTCACTACAAAGAACTAATGCAAAATGTGTGCTTAAGAAGCAAATTAGACAGTATCCTCACTGCACCATGCCCTTGTAAAAATCATGACTTCTTTCACGTAAAAAGATGTAGTCCGAAATCACTTGCACTCATGATTCAACTACTTCTTTGGCTACAAACATTTTGCTGGGTAGTGAACAAATATTTGGAATGATTGTTTTCCTCATTAACAAGGACCCTAAATCTCCAATTACAGTAACGCTACATAAAAATGCGATAAAAAACATACGAGTAAAAATGCCGCAGATTGAAAGGTAGTATTGATAAAGCCTACAACTACCCAGCAAAATGTTTGTAGCCAAAAAAGTAGTTGAATCATGGGTGCAAGTGCTTCTGGACTACATCTTTTTACGTGAAAGAAGTCATGATTTTTACAAGGGCATGGTGCAGTGAGGATACTGTCTAATTTGTATCTTTTTTTTTTATTATTTCTTAAGTCTATAGATTCATATAATCCTTACAGACTAAAATATATTATAATATATATGTACAGTGTTTTTATATAAATAGATTAACTGTTTAGGGAAAGTATAATTTTTCTCTTTACCGATTCTCGACTTTCAGAGACATCAATCATGTTACTAAATTTGTTAAATTCCAAGAGTAGACGGCGTAGTGGGTCATTATTTGCATAATTTGACCTATAATAAGGTACTTGTAATAGTTGATAGTTGCGTGTTGGCCTGAATGGAACGTTAAAATAAAGGTTTTGGAGAATATAATCAGAAAATAGTTTTCCTTGAATAACGTTTAAAATAAATGTAACATTTAGCATTGTTCGACGACTTTTTAGTGTAGGTAATTTTATTAAATTTAACCTGTATTTGTACGACGGTAAGGTTTGAATGTTCCAGCCATGGTCCCTAAGACAAAATAAAAGGAATTGTTTTTGAACTGATTCGATAGCTTTTGTTTGGATAGAATAGATTGGATCCCATATAATAGAACCATACTCTAACTTGGAGCGAACAAATGATATATACAGTTGTTTTGTTACCAACGGGTCTGTGAATTCTTTACTCCATCTCTTGATAAATCCCAGGTTTTTATAAGCTTTATTTGTAATTATAGATATGTGTTGTTTGAAATTGAGACGATTATCTAAAAGGATTCCCAAATCATTAATAGAGTCAACATGTTCAACATTCTGCTCATTTAAATAATAACGAGTGTAAATTTTCTTTAGTCTATAGAATGACATGTGTTTGCATTTAAGGACATTTAGCTCTAACAAATTTGTATTGCACCAACGGCAAAAACGGTCTAAATCAGATTGAAGAAGATATTGACTCGATGCATCACTAAAAGAACTGAATATTTTGACATCGTCGGCAAACATAAGAACATTAGAGTTTTGTATAACATTTGGCAGGTCATTTATAAACAATGTAAATAATACCGGTCCAAGATGGCTCCCTTGTGGAACCCCAGATGTGACATTTATTTTATTTGAGATTGCAGTACCAAATTTAACCATTTGCTCTCTATCACATAGATAAGATTTAATCCATTTCAATAATGAATTTGAAACCCCAATAGATTTTAATTTGATTAACAGTATTTCATGATTTACTTTGTCAAAAGCCTTACTAAAATCAGTGTAAATACAATCTGTTTGGCAACTATTTCTGAAGGCTTCATTTACAATTGAAGTAAGTTCAAGCAAATTTGTTATGGTAGACCGACTTTTCCGGAAACCATGTTGACGATTTGACAGAATAGAAGAAACTTGAAAAGACAGTAGTTTAGTAACCATCTTTTCAAACAATTTTGGGATTGTGTTCAATTTAGCAATGCCTCTGTAATTAGAAACTTCAGTTCTACTACCTGATTTAAATAAAGGAACAATAAATGATTTTTTCCACAATAAGGGAAAATAACCTGTGTGAATCGATTTATTGAACATTTCACAAAGAGGAAGTGCAAGATTTTCGGCACAGTTTTTCAGAATGCAAGCAGGTATTCCATCGGGACCTGAACTTGTTGTATTTTTTAGAGATTTTAGATTGGACAATACTTCGGAAACGGTTAATAAGGGAAGATTTATTGATGTAAATTCTGGTAAGGGGTATGGATATGCAACTTCATTTTTATAAGATTTGTTTGAGTAGGTAGTTTTAAAAAATGATGCAAACGTATTTGAAATGGTGATGTCATCCTCTGCAACAATGGTTTTAAATTTTAGGATTTTTGGGAATGTGCGCGACTGGCGCTTTGATTTAATAAATCCGTAAAAGGCTTTAGGGTTAGAAATCAATTCATCCTTGGTTTTCGATATATAATTTCTATATTGTCGATTGTTAAGAAGGGTATATTTGTATCTGATGATTGCGTAAATTGCAAAATCGGAAGGGGAATCACTTTTTTTATATTTCTTGTAAAGCTTATTTTTCATGTTCTTTAGCCTAGATAACGATGTGGAATTCCATGGTGGACCTGAACTTTTAGCGATTTTCATTTTTGGGACAGCTTTAGATATGCCATTTTTAAGAGTAGAATAGAAGCTATGTAACATCTCATCAAGCGAGTCAAAAGATTGAAGTATAGACCAATCTGTAGAAGTCAGAAAGGCATTTAATTTGGTATAATTTGTGCGTTTGAAACAATATGCTCTTTTGTTCAGCTCATTTGTGACATTATTGGATCGAGAAGATAAAAGGAGTGGTATTAATATAGTTGGATGATACTTGTCTTCCGGGCGCACTAAAGGATCACAATGTACTGGTAGAATATCAGAAGGCTGATTAACAAATATTAGGTCAAGCAAGTTACCAAGAGAGTTGTGAATTCCATTAATTTGTGATAATCCGAAGGTAAATAGAGGACCAATAAATTTGTTTGTATTATCATTTATAGTTGTAGGTACAACGTCACTGGATTCAGAATTTTCTATCCATTTAATATGAGGCAAGTTAAAATCCCCAAGGGCTATCAAAATATCATTTGCTTTTGCTGTTTCAAAAGACTGAAGAATACGCGAGTTATGTTTTTCGTATACATCAATACTTGATCCAGGGGGTATGTAAGAACAAGTGATATATATAGTTATGTGCTTAAGATGAACTTTTACGGCAATTATTTCAATATCATCATTTAAGGGTGATGAAATTTCTTCGGAAGGATAATTGGACGATACAGCTATAAGAACCCCACCGCCTCTACTCTTGGAGCTGTTATTTCTATCGCGTCTAAAAATTTGGTACTTTGGACAAAATATTTCAGCATCATATATATTGTTATTAAGCCACGTTTCTGTAAATGCTACAATATCATTATCGAAGACAAAACTGTCAGTAAATAGTGATGATAATTTAGAGTTTAAACCTCTTACATTTTGATATACAATTTTAAGTTCATCAACAGAGGGAGTAACAATTAGTTTTTTGACTGAGAATTAGTTGAATTAGAATTAGAAGTTGGCAAATAAGCAATATCAGATCTTGGAGTTTCTTTGTAAATAAATTCACGTACTATAGCATGTTGAGGCCAAAAAGATGGATTTACTACAGTATCAAATATTTCAACCGGGACAATAATTCTAAAGGAGGCCTTACTACGCCTCGGAGGGTAATTATATTTAACTACTCTGATATCAAAATTACTATTAACATTGTGTTTAATGTAATACAAAACATCTGCTTCGGAAGTTTCTGCAGCAATACGAGCTAAAAAAACAGTTTTCTTTGGAGGTACTACCCTCAAGATCGGAGTAGGGCGATTAGTAGCACGTGAAACGTTCGGTGATGTTGGTGATGGTAAAGGTGAATGGAATTCTGATGAACCTGATGTAGTTTCTTCTGCAGTTAGCTTATTCTTTTCAATTGTTTGAGGTGTTGATGATGACTTTGATGGAGAATTTTGAATAGAAATCGTAGGAATAGCAATATTATTCGATTCATTATTAAGTATGTTTGTAGTGTTGTTCAATGGCTTCTTCCTTTTACGGAGAGAATCATTCGGAGACTGTAGAAATTGGTAGAATGAAGACGTATTATCGAATATTTCCTTATATTTCATAAACCTTTCCGTTAAAGTCTGGAGATCATTGCGTATTTCATTAAATTCCGTAAACGTGGATTTGAAAAATTTAAAGAATTGAGCATCGTAGATACGACATTTTTTACAGCACCAACGTAAACCTTTGTTCTCATTTAAGTTGTCCATCGTACGAGCATTTAAATCAATGCATTTAATATGATACGAATCCAGGCAAAGCCAGCAAGATACCATTTGTTCTTCATCAGATAACTTGAATGCACAATTGTTTATTGGGCAGCTCATTTTGAAAATATATATTATAACTTCAACTTCAGTTGCAAAGGAAACAGTGTAGCAAGTGTGAATAACGATTAACAGCAACACAGGGCAATGCAGACAGGGTGATAAAATCACGTTAGCCAGTTCACAAACCACAGATCTTGTTCTATATATCGTCACCATAAATGGCCGAAGGTGTATCTCCAAAAAAAAAAAAAATTAATTCAATTAACTGAGCTATAATGACCTAAGGAGTTTTGTATTGAAAAAGTGATATCTAGCGAAGTCCACACACATCCAACCAATATGCAACGATCGTTTTGCTGGTGGTTTAATTCAGCTCTAGCATCATATCTAATTGTGCCTAGATATCACTTTCTCACTACAAAACTCCTTAGGTCTGATAGCTCAATTAATTCAATTAAATAACGATCCTATACTAGAAAAGGCATTTCGGAAAATGGGATAACATTGCAGATTTTGTTGTAATGACGGATCCCAAAACCAAGGGTTTCTGCGGTTTTGGTTTCATTACTTACTCCCATTCGTATATGATTGATAATATCCCAAATACTCGCCCTGATATGATTAATATTCCACAAAACAATTTTTCATTTCATAACGTTTTCTGCTTCTCTTTTAAAATTATTTTGTTAGTTACGGATTTTTAACAGGTAAACATTAAACAAATACGTTGAAGATCACTGTCGCACAGTGTCACGACAGCTGTCAAAAATGATCAAAACCAATTACCTAGGCTGGGAGTCGATAGAAACCATTCCAATTAGAAGGATTTTGAATTATGGTATTGATACGTCAAGTAGTTTTAATAAACTTGGCTTAATATTTGTTTGAAAGTAAATAGTGATCATATGGTGTTTACAGTTACGCAGGCCTGTAGTTCTTAACCCTTTGTGGCCCGATGTTGCCTGTGGGCAATTTTGCATGTTTGTGTATGCGTTTTTCCCACATCGTTTGAGATATTTATATATACTAAGTGGGTGTCGGTAGGTTAATTTAAGAAGAATAAAAAATTGAAATTATTTTTAAATAAATAGCTAGATTGGCGAAGTTATGTTTGTTTAAGTATAAGTAGTCGAGTACAAATTTGGACATGAAATATTTTAGTGATTTTATAAAATGCCGTTAAATGGAAAACGAATTGAATAATTGCAGCCTAAATTTTTTGAGAAATCGTATTGAGATGTTGATCTAACAAAATAAAAAAACAAACATACAATTTCAATCGGTAGTTATAATTTTTTGAAATTTGGAAGTTGCCTGTGGGCAACATTGGTAATAAAGTGGTTACATTAGTGAAAGTCGAAAATGCTGTTTAGTGGAATTCAATGAAATACAAAGAAAGGGTCACTGAGACATTCGGACTTGTGAGAAATGTTGTATTTATAATATTATTCGAAGATTGAACTTGAATTAAGAGGAGATTGACACATTTTTTAGTGAATATACATATTACATATTAGGAATTTGTAAGATATCAAGCGAATATGTGTTCGAATATCGATGATGATATTTTTATGTATTGGATGAAGGCCAATATCATCAGGATTAGAGTCTGCATACAAAATAGAAAATATTTTTCAAACGCTTCACTCTGAAAAATGTCAATATGAGCATTTCAAGTTATATGAACACCACCATATACGACAAAATTGGCTAATTTGTGAACTATATATGATAAATATAGACCAATTTTTCATTCAATTTCCATCAATTTTCCTCTAGAATTAAACAAACTCACCCGTTTATGTTTTTCCACATCATGAATAATAAAAATGTAACGATAATACAAAGACTTAAGAAACAAACTTTGTTCATTTTTATAACCACAATGGCCCGATGTTGCCCACAGGCAACATTTGGTACCTCCCTAACCGCAAGGAACTGATACGAATTTTTTGCAGAAAGGACTTATTTTTGCGACTACCAATCATAATAAATATGAAAAATATTTTTATCTCTACGGAAAAAATTCGGGGTTCAAAGGGTTAAGGCCTGGTTACATAAACTGCCTCACCTGTTTGTCATGCTTTCCTGCTTTATTTTTGACATAACAAAAATAAAATATGTATATTAGCTTTGTTCCTTTACTTTTTTTAATGGTAAAAGTGGTAAAAGAGAAAAGTGTCAAAATTGCTTTCTCATGAACATTTTTACCCATGGTAGAACAAGAAAAGGTAGCAGCAATACCCAGCTGACTGAACTGGGCTGTAGTGTTAGTGTCAAATTCCATACGACATTTTTTATATTTATTTCTATGTTCGATGTATATTAGGGATATATATTTTTTGAAGAAAAAATTTATTCATCTGAAATAAAAACAATTTCCCATAAAGACTCCTTCTATCATTGACATGTAACCTCCCCAGGTCCGAACGACATGCCGCACACTAAAACACGACTTATAGAGGCGGTACAATATTTGTATTTTGTATGTGTGGTATTTTGTTAAACTTGAAAATAATAAAGCCCTACTAAACATGTGCTTTTTTTGTTTTCAAAAGCAAACGATTGAAACAGCTTCTCTTTTTATACCCTACACCTCTATGTGGTAAGGGGTATTATGTGTTAGTGCATTTGTATGTAACATACAAAAGGAAGCGAGATAGACCCATAGTTCCTTCTAGGGATATACATAGAATCACTTTCTGAGTCGATTTATGCATGTCCGTCCGTCCGTTCGCAACATACAGGTCGCATTTGTTGACCGATTTCGCTGAAAATTGGGGAATACCATTTTTTTAGCCGTCGGAAGAACGCTATTGCTTTTGGTGAAAATCGGTTCAGATTTGGATATAGCTCCCATATATATTTTCGCCCGATTTCACGTATTTGCTGCACCAAACAATTCCAATTTTGATGAAATTTTGAATGTGTGACTGAATTTTGCCTATAAATAAGTGTGCAAAATTATATTGAAATCGGTCCGGATTTGGATATAGCTCCCATATATATTTTCGGCCGATTTCACGTATTTCCTGTACCACAAACGCTATATATGTCCGATTTCGATGAAATTTGGAATGTGTGACTGAATTAAGTCAAGAAATAAATGAGCCAAATTATATCGAAATCGGTTCAGATTTGGATATAGCTCCCATATATATCTTCGCTCGATTTCACGTATTTGCTGCACCAAACACGCTATATACGTCCGATTTTGATGAAATTTGAAATGTTTGACTGAATTCGGTCTAGAAATAAGTGTGCCAAATTATATCGAAATCGGTTCCGATTTGGATATAGCTCCCATATATATTTTCGGCCGATTTCACGTATTTTCTGTACCAAACACGCTATATATTTCCGATTTTGTTGAAATTTGAAATGTGCGACTGAATTCGGTCTAGAAATAAATGTGCCAAATTATATCGAAATCGTTTCAGATTTGGATATAGCACCCATATATATTTTCGGCCGATTTAGTTTTTTTCTGCTCCAAACACGATATATATGTAAGTCCGATTTCAATGATATTTGGAATGTGTGACTGAATTCGGTCTGGAAATAAATGTGCCAAATTATATAAAAATCGGTTAAGATCTGGATATAGCTCCGATTTATATTTTACATATTCACAGTGGTGTAGGGCATCATATAGTCGGCCCCGCCCGACTTTGATCCTTTCCTCACTGGTTTTCAATAAATTACCAGCGACCCCAAACATTTTTGCAAGAATTCTACTTCCTGCGTGATATTATGCATTTAGTGGAATGATATGGAAAATTCAAACTGAAAATCTAACGAGTTTTCATTCATGTTTTTCAAAATATTCAATCAAATGTGAAAAATTATTAGTTTTTTAAATTCCAATAATTTATAGACATTTCCTTATTTTGTTTACATTTATATTTGACACTAACGTTCCAAACAAAAACAAATTCCTATTCCTAGGGAGATTTGTCGAAGGCGATCGAAATATCGGAAATAAATACAAATATAAAACAAAATAAAAGTTTGTTTTATTATGAGGACCTTGAGCCGAACAACAGATTGAAATAAAAACTTAATGATCAATGGTCAACTAAAAACTACATCCAAATAGTTTTTAATTTTTGTCAGCGTTCGACTTTTTCTTCTGTTTTTCGTTCATTACACCACTATGTGGGGAGGGTATTATAAGTTGGTTTTGGCCAAAAAGTTTGTAACGCATCGAAATAATGGTCGTAGACTCATACTTATATATGTATACCAAAATGAATGTCTCGACGAGCTGATCGATCTGGATATGTGTGTCCGTCCGTCCGTCCGTCTGTGCGTCACCTTTCTAATGATGTAAAGTAGGTGCTCGTAGGTGATCAAACAACGAAGATATCACAATAGTAGCAAATAAAGCCCCAATTTTCATTTTTGCGATTTTAATTATATTGACGAATATCACAGCTTTGGTTGAAAACTTTCCAAAAGCAAAGCCTGACTATGAAAGTAGAAGATCCCGTCTTTACAATGATGCAAACTAGGTCGGCGTAGGTAACCAAATAACGGAGATATCGCAATAGTCGGTAATACATCCCATTTTTCTATTTTTTGGAAATCACGCTACAGGTCGCAATTTTGATCGGATCTTTACGAAAATTTGAGGGTTAATGGGGATCTCACAGATGAAGAAGCCTATTGATTTTGATGATGGTCGGATAATATTCAGGGGTCGGAATGGGCAAACACTTATTTGGAGAAAGGTCAACGTTTTATTTCAAAGCCAATATCTCTGTTTCTTTAAGAGGTATATCTGAAGCAAAACCTGGCAAGGAAAGTAGAAAATATCTCCTTTACAACGATGTAAAGTAGGTTGTCGTAGGTGGTCAAATAGCAGAGATATGGCAATAGTCGAAAATGCATCCCATTTTCCGATTTGTTTGTAATCAGGCTACAGGTCGCAATTTTGATCGGATCGTCACGATTTTTTTGGGAGTTGATGCGGGTCCCACAGAGGAAGGAGCCTATTTAGTTTGGTGATGGTCGGAAAATATTCAGGAGTCGGAATAAGCGAAAAGCTTCTGTGGAGAAAAGTCAACGTTTTTTTTTCTTATGCGAATATCTCCGCTTCTGGTTGGAGTATTCCAAAAGGAATACCCGTCAACGGAATAAGAAAAGATCTCGTTTATATTGATGCAAAGTATGTTGGCGTATATGAGCAAACCGAGATATTGCAAAATTCAGTAATATACCCAATTTTTCCATTTGTTGTAATAGCGTGATTAAAAGTTGGATTTTTGGGGTAGATGGGGGCTCACCAGAAGAAGAAGCCTATTGATTTTGATGATAGTCGGATAATATTTAGGGACCGGAATGGGGAAAAAACTTATTTGGAGACAAAATCCAAAGTTTTGTTCTTTGTGAATATATCGGCTTCTAGTAGGGGTATTCCAACGGCAAAGCCTGCCAATGGATGAAGAAAATATTACCTTTACATTGGTGTAAAGCAGGTTGGTGAAGGTGGTCAAACAAGGAAGATATCACAGTAGTCGGTAATGCATCCAATTCTTCAATTTTTTGCAATCACGCTACAGGTCGTAATTTTGATTTAATGGTCACGAAATTTTGGTTGCCCCCATCCCAGAGAGAAAGAGGCATATTATTTTTGGTGGTAGTCGGATTACATTCCCTAAAAGAAATAAGAAATAAATATTGAAAAGCTTATGCACAGGGGGTAGGGTGTAGGGTCCCGACTATAGCCTTTGCTCACTTGTTTTTTCATCATTTTGAAATAATCGTCTAACAAATGTCGAAAAATCAGTTCTAGCATTTTTTTACCTGCAGTAATTTGTCTGGTAGCCTGTGGTAGAAGAGAAAGGCATATGTGCTCTCTCTCCTTTCTCACTCTCTTAAAAATTGCTGGCAGTTTTACCCCTTTTTGGGGTTACGCAACGCTTTGCAGGTTAAAAATGGTAACAAATGGTAAAAATGGTAACCTCAGGTAAGTAAAGGAACACAGCTATGATTTGCTGTTTGAGTTGTGGAGAGTGATAACTTCAAATGTATAACGGTGCCAGCAGCAGAGGTTTGCAGACGAACATGTTATTTATCTTTCTCAGTGACCAACTCATTAATGGTTTACCCCGATCAATCCAAAAATGCAACTAATTTGGTAGAGAAACTTAGGTAAAATCTTCAGAATACCGAAAATCGGGATGTACCGTTATATGGCGTCTATATCAAAACGTGAATATATGTCAATAATTTTTATTTTTTAAATTTAGCTAAAATATTCAAAATATGAGGGCTATAACTACACCAAAATTCTATTTTTGACTACCGTTTTTATGAACTCGCAACTTAGTTTGTCGCTAATCCGTACTACTGTTCGAATCCTCTAAACAATTTCGGAAGAATATTACGAATCTTCGTTCAGAATTCGTACCGACTTTACTTGATTTTCTAAGGGATTTTTTGTTTGGTTGATGTCGGAAAACAAAGTGATAGGCTATAAAATTCGCATATGCAAATTTTAAATTTTTTAAATATAATTACAAAATATAATAATTCAAGCTAGAATTGTTTCAAAATGCTTCGTACACATCGTTTACATTGTTCGACTCATAATACAATTACCAAGATAGTGGTATCACGCCAGCTGTTCGAATATGAAATATCAAATCCCTTTATAAAAAAATATATTTTTGTTGTAATTTTCCCAACAACATAAAGAAAATGTTGACATAATTGTGCCATGGTTCTACTATTAACAACAAAATGATAACAGCAGTGAACATCATTAGAACGTTTGAAATAAGAATCATAAAAATCATTATAAGAATATAGTCTCTGAGTGGGTTTGTTCTGTGGTGGTGTGTCAATAAAAAGCCGTCGGCGAAAATTTTCTTTTCCATTTTCATATGACAAGAAGGAAAATTTTTTCCAAGGCTTTTCTTTCGGTCCATATTCGGACAGTTTGGTTTGCTGGGAAATCATATGATAGTGTGACACAAGTCGACAAAAAAACATAAAATTATGTTGCCCCTCGATTTAACTGTTAGAGTAAACTTTTAATTTAATTCGAACATTTTGATTCCCTCTCTTATTTTTGAACCGAGCAACGCGAGCGCTTCTACATAAACAAAAGTGTGAAAAGTGTTAACTTCTTGTAAAACTCGTACACATAGAATACTTCCACTTGGGAGTACATACATACATACATACATATGTTCCCACAACATCCCCGAAGGGACAAGGGAGACTTCTCTCATATCAATGAGTGCACGCCGATTCATATTGGCTCAATGATATGGGACCTACTTTTTATCGCCAAGTCCGAACGGCGTGTCTTACGACACCACTTTTAGAGAAGTTTTTCATGGCTGAAATACTCAGGTAATGTCGCCAGCATTACTGAGGGGAAATTTTGCCACCGTTGTAAATTTGATGTTGCTTGGCCTGGGATTCGAACCGCAGACCTTCTGAGTGCAAGGCGGACGTGCTAACCATTGCACAACGTTGGCCGCCCTTGGGAGTAAAATCGATAAATTTGGAGTTCTCATGCTGACGATCTCAGTCAACGTAAATATAAAAATGCTCGTAGCTTATCAAATTCCTTAAGTGTATCTGTTCGGGGATGTCTGAGGGAAAATATGTATACATTGGGTTATATTTAACTTTTTTTTGTCAAATTTAATCGACAATTGTCTTTATTTTCAGATTTATGCACAATCGCCAGCCTTACCGTTTAAAAACATTTGTAACATTTTATAACGCCTTCCAGGTGGTAGTGTGCCTATATTTGGTTAATGAGGTAAGTGTGTGTTTTGAATGTATGAAAAACTCTGTCCGTTCGCTTGTGCGTACGATAACTCTCGAACGGATTAACCGATTTCGTCCAAACTTTGAACCTCGTAATATTTTGTCCAAACTAAAATCGAGTTTGAAGGTGAGCCGCCATATCGGTTCACTCTTCCACAAATTTTCACAATTTTTAGATAATAACAAGATAACCGATTCCTCCAGACATAGATCAGGTTCGAGTATGGACTAATTGGGTACCTCCCACAAAAATTTTGAAAATTTGTCGAAAAGTGTAAATTAAGAACATGTCCCTGTTCGTTTTGAATTTTTGTGCTACAGGTTGTCCTTCCCTATTACTACGGTATATTTTTTTGGTGGCAATCCATACTTCAAGTGAGCCGTAAGAACCCTTTCTGGCCCCAACTAAAATAACTATTGAACAGGATAACTGACAAATTGAGTATCTGATGTGGGCGCAACTTTGCATATCCTAACATTTCTTCCAACGTAAACATTTCACAAAAGTTCGAAATTTTCGTTAGAGTCGTAGATAGTCCTACGGATTCTAAGAAAAAATATATCGTTTTTGTTTTTGTGGACAAGTCCATCCTCTTGTGATCTACCAAAAGGGCAGGTGGGTACGATGATTACCGAAAGGAGTGACTCACAGTGGTCCAACCTTTGCACATCGTAATACTTCTCTCAAACATATATCAAGTTCGGATAACTCCTTCAGGTACCCTAACAAAATGCGATATCATTTTGTTTGTACCCTCAGAATTTATGCTAGCGACGGTATATAGACTTTCATATGGGCAAAATGTGCCTCACCATTATTACGGTTTTAGTCCCCAAGTATGTTTGTACGAAGTCATTTCAGACAATTTGGAGTTGATTTAGCCATGTCCATCCGTCTGTCTGCCTGCCTGGCAGACTGGAGCGCACGATAACTCTCGAACGGATCAACCGATTGGGTCAAAAATTTGGCCAAACATAGTTTAAGTTCGAAGATGGGTCATATCGGTCCACTCCCTCGGGTATATCCCCACAAAAGCTCAAAACTTTTCGCTAAAATTGTACTCACGGAGGCAGTAACAGAGTAGCTCCACGCATTGCACATCGTAGAATTTCTACCAGACATAGATATCAGTCCATTCCTTTGTGTATCTCCCACTCAAAATTTGGGAAAAGTGCAGTTTAAGGCCTGCTCTCGAATAGCTTTGATTCTTTTTGCAAAAACTTGTTTTCGCTGCTCCCATTACGAAGGTACAAGTTTTTTCAGGGGCAAGTCCTTATTTCTTGAGAAAATCGCCCAAAGGCTGTAAAAGCCCTACGGTACCAAGTGTACGAGTAGTTGCTGGAGCGCACGATTGCCGATTCGGTCCTAAATTAAGTCTTCGTAATATGTTTTTTATAAGCTTAGGTTAAGTTCGAAGAAGGGCAATATCCGGTACCTTTCCTTAAAAAAATATAAAAAATTTCACTAAAATGGTACGCACGATTATTTTGAATGGAGCAACTGATCTGGACCAAACTTTGCATCTCCTAATATTTTGTCCAAATTTAGTTTAACTTGGAGATGGTCCAAATCGGTCGTCTCCTTAGGATACCTCCCCCACAAAAGTTCAAAAATGTTGTTTAAGTGCAGTTTAGGGTCTGTTCGAAGATCCTTTGGAAATGTATACCGATGCTGATCGTTGTGGTCCTGTTCACTGCGGTACTATGTTTATCGTTGGCATGTCCATGCTTCCTAACATAGTAGTTATATACGGTGACCAACTGAAATGATTGGTAGGCGCCATATCTATCGAAAAGAAATGACTCTCCCAAAATAAGATCCACTTCCAAAATGGGCTATTCCGATGCATTCCTTTAGCTGCTTCCTCAACACTTTTGAGCTTTAATCTAAACATAGCAAGTTCATACGTCCAAAAAAGACCACAAAATCTGAAAACCCCCTAATACATAATTTTTCGGGAAAAGGATTTTGGATGCATAGCCGGCATTCGTTTCGATATTGTCAATAAATGAAAGTTTGGATTCACACGGGCTGAGGGTATATCTCTGTCTGCAAAGTCGACTTATACTTTTTTACTTGTTTTGTGGGAATGTCCATGCTTCCTTACATAATGTCCCAATAGCTTTAGAAAATGCTATGATGATCAACTAAATTGGGTGGGTGACACGATAACTACGAAATGAATGACTGCAAAAAGTGAATCCAGTTGCAAATTGGACTATGTCGATCCATTTCAACAGGTACCTCCTCCTCCACAAAAGTTGAACACTTTGGCGCTTCAATTCAGTTTATTAAAATGTATGTAATCATACTTCTTGATTCCAATATTTCCTGAGATATGGGATCCGAAATGTCCGAATATTTAGAACCCTGCTTCATACACTCCTCGCACTAAAGTCTTTGTTACAACTCCATAATTTTATTTTCATACTTCTCCCGAAAATGGTCCTTTTGTTTTCTCAAAGTTACGGTTACTATTTTTGTTTTTTTTTTCTCAGATCTGGAGTCTCACATCCTGGGAAATTTTCGATTTTCGAACATGTAGATACTACGAAGAGAATACACCAAGTCGTATATTATTCGACAAAATAACATATGTGACCTTTTGGGTTAAAGTGATCGAATTAACCGATACCATTGTCTTTGTGCTGAGGAAGAAAACAAATCAAATCACTTACTTGCATGTCTTCCATCATTCAACGACCATAACATTGGTGTATCTCATGCTGCGATACTATCGAGGTAAGTAGTTCTCAATAGATTTGAACGAACCATTTCACTTAATATTTTCTTTTATTCCATTAGGCAATGGAGCCCTCTATCCCGTCTATTTGAATTCATGGGTACATGTGCTAATGTATTCGTATTATTTACTGGCAAATATTTGCAGTCCCGAATTTATGCGAAAGTTACTGTTTGTCAAAAAGTCGATAACCATCATTCAAATGATACAATTCGTATTCATTTTGCTACAGTCTGCGGTGATGTGGAGCAACTGTAAGATACCGCTCATATTGCGAGTGTATTATTGTATGGTGGTCATTGTTATATTTTATGGTTTTTATGATTTCTATAAGAAAACCTATAGAACAACGACGAAATCAAAGTAACAGAGAAAATTGTGAAAAATTGAAGAAGAAGAAGAAGAAAAAGTCTCTGTTCACAAATAGGATCATAAAATAATAAATAAAATATGAATTTATGTTTTTTTTTTGTTTCTTTAGCGCAAACAAATTGAAAAGAGATTTCAACAATTGTGATTTCTTTTTTTTTAATGAATTGCTTTTAATTGAACCGAATTAATTTCAACTTCAGATAGATAAGATAAGCGACAGACAAAAATATATTCGTCAATTTTCATGAACTTTGATTTATTGAAATAAATAAAAATGACAGCGCCGGAACCTATATCATAACAAGTAAGAAAGGCGTTAAGTTCGGCCAGGCCGAACTTGTTATACCCCCCATCAAGATTTGTATTGAAGTAAAATTGAACAATTAGTTTCCTTTCGTTTATGAAGAAGACTAAATACCAAATTTTTGCAAGTTCGGTAAAACAATAGCGGTATTCACTCATGGTGGTATTGTGGCATTGTAGATCTTGTACATCTTGTTAATATTGGAAATCTACAACTGTTTACAATACCACAACAACAAAATACATGAAAGTTTAATTTACCACAGGGTTGTTAATTTACTCGACCTAAAAGTATTGTAAACATTGCACTGTACATATACAAGGGTGTAGAACAGCTGATTGTTTTGAGTTTAATTTTATGTCGAAGTATTGGTTTGTGGTAGAAAAATGAGAAAAAAAGAATAAAAGAATGGAGGCCAAGAAAAATAAAATGTTTATGAAAAAAGTGTAATAAAACTGAAACTAAAAGATAGACTGACGAAGATGTTAAGATGTTTTGATTTGTTTACAATATTCACAAAAAAGACGTTCACACTTCGTTGTAAAAACCCTTGTACATATACAAGAGTTGTAAATCTACCACCATGAGTGAATACCGCTAATGTGGCTAACCTTCAAAATACCGAAATTCGGGAGGTATCGTTCCAGGGGGGCTATATCAAAACGTAGATCTATACCTACAACTTTCTCGGGGAAAATTTTTAGACTCAAAGAAGACTAAATACCAAATTTTGCCATATTTCGTTAAAACCTTCAAAGTACTGAAAATCAAGAGTTATGCTTCTATGGGTGCTTGAAAGCAGGACAGACCACTTCCCGATCGTCTAGTCATTTTTACCGATGGTTCAAATATGGAAGATGGTACGAGAGCTGGTGTGTACTGTGAAGAGCTGAATACCTGACGGTCGTTTAAACTTAGCGACAACTGTAGTGTCTTTCAGGCGGAGGTTTTTGCTGTTTTAAAAGCCATAGAGCTACTGGTAGAAACGACAGACAACGCAGGTATGACAGCGACTATTTACGTGGATAGTCAGGCTGCTTTGAAGACGCTAGGATCCTACACCATCAAATCTAGGATTGTTCAAAATTGTAGGTCTTTTCTTAAAGCAAGCAACATGGACGTCAATTTTTGTTGGGTACCAGGACACTGTGATGTTGAGGGTAATGAGATAGCTGATGAATTGGCAAGGCGTGGCTCCCAATCCTCGGACCTAAGGGTGGAGGACTGTATTATGCCACCGCTCTGCTACTTCCTCGGCAAACTCAGCCAGTTCCATTCAGAGAAAACCATAAGAATTTAACAAGATATTCCTGGTTGCAAGGTATCAAAGTCGATCTGGCCGCCAATCTCAGGGCGTAGAACTGCGTCCCTTCTCTCACTTCGCAAGTCAGAAATTAGAATCGCTACAGGGGTCATAACTGGCCACTGCAGAATAAGATCTATGATATGCAAGTATACAGTCCTGATAACATTGAGTATTGTAGGTAATGTGAGGATGAGGAGGAAACGGAGACAATCGATCACCTTCTATGTAGATGTCCTCGACTGATGGTCAAAAGACATAGACTATTTGGTGTACATGTGATTGAATCTCTATCTTACTTATCCTCTATTGACCCTACAGTCCTGGTAGCTTAGTGGTAGTGGCTCTGGGGCAGGTCATCATAGGCTTAGAACAGTCTAGGAAAATCTTTCTCAATCGATATTTCTTCTTAAAACAATTGGATTTTCCTCTACAGTTACTCACTCTTCTTATTCTTCTTCTCTCTTTTCTTATCACATTCCATTTCCCTCCTTTTCCACCTTTCAAACTTAATCCACCATTAATCATATGCAGTCACACAGCACTATATAGTCTGATCCATCATCACATCACACGTTCTTCCTCACCAACATCATCTCATCATCATATAGCTCATATAGCCGCATCACAATCACCTCATCTGTCTTACAACTCTTCCATACCATTGCCGAATCCATAACCGGATCACCTCTTCAACAGCAAACATATCAATATTCTTCATCTACAGACAAATAACCCAATGTACACATCATCACAACATCATCATCATCTCTAAAATACACATAATAGTCAGGATGATCACAATGGACCTCAAGGTCTCCGAGTGGAGTGGCTGCCAGCACGGCAGTTGCGCATCCTAAACCTAACCTAACCTATGGGGGATATAGAAACTCGCGGACTTATATTGATAACTCTCTTCTTGAATAGTTTATAACACCATGGAAAGCTAAATAACAAATTTCAGTCGGTGGGATATTTACGTCACAATCGTCAGAATAAGAAAATCGGGAGGTACCGTTACTTGGGGGTTATATCGAAACGTGGACCTATACCGATGAATTTCAGTCGGAGATGTTTTTAGCTCCAACGTGGCCACAGCATTCAAAATACCGAAAATCGGCAGGTACCGTTCTATGGGGCTATATGAAGGTGTTGACCTATACCGACAAATTTCTGGGAGAATGTTTTATACACCCAACGAGGACTAAGTACCAAATTTCTGTCATTTCGGTGTGATATTGAGGCGAAAACCTTCAAAATACCCAAAATCGGGTGGTACCGTTCTATGGGGACTATATTAAAGCGGGGACCTATAGCGACAAATTTCATGTGAAACGTTTAATATCCCATTTCGGTGGAATATTGAGGCCACAACCTTCAACCTATACTACGCAGTAGACCTGTACCGACAAGTTTCAGGGGAACAATTTTATACACCCAACGAAGAAAATACCAAATTTCAGCCATTTCTGAGGAATATTGAGGCCACAACCTTCAAAAGGCTATATGAAGGCGTGGACCTATACCGACAAATTTCTTATGGAACGTTTAGTTCCCCAAATGGAGACCACTCACCATTTCGGTGCTAAAAACTTCAAAATACCGAAAATCGGGTGGTACCGTTCTATGGGAGCTACATCAAAACGTGAATCGATATAGCCCATTTGCGATACCAAACATCCTAGGAGTAATAGAAACTTTTATACAAAATTGCGAATTGTATCTTGATTTCAACAGACGGACGGACATGGTTATATCGACTTAGAATTTTACCCTGATCAAGGATATACATATATACTTTGTAGAGTATCCGATGAATATCTCGATGTGTTACAAAAGGAATGACATAGTAACAGTGTTTTCTACATACATATATAAATATCTTCCCACAACATCCCCGAAGGGATAAGGAAGACTTATTTCTTATCAATAAGTGCACCCCTATTCATATTGGCTCAATTATGTGGCAACTACTTTTTATCGCCGAGTCCGAACGGTGTTTCTTACGACAAAACTTTGTAGAGAAGTTTTTTTTTATGGCTGAAATACTCAGGAAATGTAAGCCGACATTATTCGGAGGGGATTTGCCACCATCGAAAACGTTGATGTTCTGGTCAGGGATTGAACCGCAGTGCAAGGCGGACGTGCTAACAACTGCACCACGGTGGCTGCACAACAATGTCTTGTAGAGTGGATATTTGGAGAATATTTCGTTTTTACATTATTTACATAGGTTAGGTTGAGAAGAGGAGCAGTGAAAATCGCCACATGTCCATAATCTCCGAAAAATCTATTTTTTATTATTTTTGGAATTTTGTGACCTTGACAAAATCACTCGTTATACCATCCATCATCGTGAGCTCATCGAAATAATGTTTTTATACCCTCCACCATAATATGCTATCTTCCCATCGTGAGATTTTTACCAGACTTAGATGAAGTTCAAATATGGACACAATCGGTCCACTCCTTAGGGTACCTCCCACACAAAATTTCGGTAAAGTTCAGTTTAGGGCCTGCTCTCGAATCGCTTTGATTTTTGTTGTAACAACTTGTATTCACTGCCCCCCATACGACGGTACAAGGTTCATCAGGGGGAAGCCCATACTTCCTGAGAAAATAGCCTGAAAGGTTCAAACAACCCCTATGAGACCGTTTGTAGTGGTTGGAGCGCAAGATAACTCTCAAACGGATCTGCCGATTTGGTCCAAAATTTGGCATTTGTAATATTTTGTCCAAACTTAGTTTAAGTTCGAAGATAAGCCATATCGGTCCACTGCTTCAGGTACCTCCCGCACAAAAGTTCAAAAAAGTTCGGAAAAATTGAATTGAGGGACCGATTTGGTCCATATTTTACACATCCTAATATTTATACCAGATATAGATCAGGTTCGAATATGGACTATATTTGCCCACTGCTTCGGGTACCCATCACACAAAATTGCGCATAAGTTCACTTTAAGACCTGCTCTCGAATCACTTTGATTTTTGTTAAAGCAACTTGCATTCACTGCCTCAATTACGATGGTAAAATTTATTCAGGGACAAGTCCATACTTTTTGAGAAAACAGCCCGAAAAGTATAAAAAATCTATGGCGCCATATGTAGTGGCTACAGAATACGATAACTCTCGAACTGGTCTTCGTTTCGTCCACAACTTCCGGTACTTGCCCCGAATATTTAAAAAATGTCACTTAAATGGTATGCACGATATCTCTTGAACAAATGTGGTCCAAACTTTGGATATTTATTTAATATTTTGTGCAAATTTAGTTTAACTTCTAAAATGGAGGTAACGTAGGGTACCTCCCCCACAAAAGTTCAACATTTGTGTCTAAATGCAGTTTAGGGTATGTTCAAGGTCCTTTGGAAATGTATACCGATGCTGTTCGTTGTGGTCCTGTTTACATCCTTACTGACATACTAGATATACAAAAGATATACGATGACCCACTGAAATGACTAGTGGGCGCTATATCTATCGAAAAGATATGACTCCAAAAATAAGATCCACTTCCATAATGGACTATGTCGGTCCATTTCTTTAAGTACATCCTCTGCAACACTTTTGAACTTTAATCCTAATCCACATTTTCGTCGGCAAGTTCAAATGTCCAAAAAAGGTCATAAAATTCTGAAAAGACCCTAAATACATTCGATCTGGGCTGAGGGTATATTCCTGTCGGTAAAGCCAACTGATACTTTTTTACTTGTTCTTCCCTACTTCACTGTTTTATTTACATTCTTTCTACCACTTTTCCTGTCTTTTAGATGGTCTCCGCCTACAAGCAACATCAGAAGCGCAACCTATAACCCTGTCCGTACCTTTGTCTGCCTGGCTGGTGCGCCCAATAAATCAAGAACGGATCAACAGATTTGGTCCAAACTTTGTACCTTGTACAACTTTGTCCACAATTAGATCAAGTTCGTATGAACTTAGATTAAATTCGGCCACATTGCTTCACACCTTCGCGCAACTCTTACACAAAGTTCAACATTTTTCGCAACATTATAACTGTCGAAGGAAATAATCGATGGATCAAAACTTTTCACATTATAATATTTCTTCCAAACATAGATCAGGTTCGAATATGAGCTATAGGGGACCAATCCTACATCGGGTACCTCCCACAAAAAGAATTTAATTTGTTTTCTTTGCAAAAATGCAGTTGGAAAACATGTCCCAAATATATTGAATTTTTTTGCAAGAAGTTATCCTTGCGACGGTCCAATTTTTCTTCCAAACGTACATCAAGTTGCATGGAGGTCTTTATTGGACAAAACCTTGAGGTACCACCCCAACAAAAGTTCATTTTTTCGCTTAAGTGCAGTATAAAGAAACGTCTTGGATCGTTTTGAAACTTTTAACAGCAGTTATATTTACATTTGTTCGGGCCAAGTCCATGCATCCTAAGTCCTTTGTCACACTAGCGAGTTTCTTGAAACGAATAATAGAAAGAGGCAACATCGCAAACACAGAAAACCGTTTACAGCGGTTTCACTACCTCATACCCTCGTCTATAAACTGGAAGTCGCCATGTGACCTTCGACTAAGATAATGGTCCAAAAGATCAAAAACCCCAGCAAAATGTCTGATGAGCAATTGGCCGAAACTTTGCACATCGTAAAATTTCTTCCAAACGTAGATCATGTTCCAAGAAGTTCAAATGTTTGCTTAAATTTAAGGGTTGTTCGAGGAAAGCTCCAAAAGTCCTAATGTGACCAACTAAATGGCTGGTTGGCACCAAAACTATCGAAGGGAATGGTTCCCAAAATTAAATCCAATTCCAAGAAGCCGCTGCTTCATATACCTCTTGCACTAAAGGTCTCGACACATAAGAAGCATGGCATTCTTGCTGTAGTCCTATCTGGCAAATGACTAAAGACCAAGTTCGTATGTGTCGAGACCTTAAACGCCTGGGAAATGAATAAAGAAATGTCAGAATCACATTTGAATTAGGTCGAACTTGGTCTTTAGTCTTTTACCAGAAATTACTTTAGCAAGAATGCCATGCTTCTTATGTGTCGAGGCCTAAAGGCCTGCGTACATAAGCTGCCTTGCCTGCTTACCTTGCTTACTTCTGATAAAAGAATAAAAAAGAAAAGGGCAACCCAGTTCGAAATTTCCTCGGCCTTCTTTATTCTTTTATTTTTATTATGTCAAAAATGAAGCAGGAAAGCAAGGCAATCAGGCAGAGCAGCTTATGTACGCAAGCCTTTAAGGCCTGGGAACATAAGCTGCCTCGCCTGCTTACCTTGCTTGCTTCTGCTCGGCCTTCTTTATTTCTGACATAATAAAAATAAATGAATAAAGAAGGCCGAGCAAATTTCGAACTGAGTTGCCCTTTTCTTTTTTGTTCTTTTATCAGAAGCAAGCAAGGTGGTATGCAGGCAAGGCAGCTTATGTACGCAGGCCTTTACAACCAAGGCACATTTATATAAGGTAGAAGTGACGATCAGCTGTATTTTTACTTTTTTTTCAAAATGTATTTATGTTTTTCCTGAGAAAATTTTTCATAGAATCAGAATTGTGCTTCAGGTTGCAGAATTGTTCACTTCTACATGCATATACGATTGTAATTGAACCAACAGATCCAACAGGAGCTTTTCTATGAAAATGTGAAATGAAAACTTTTATGAAGGAAAAACTGTCAAATTAAAAAAATATAAAGAAAGTATTTTTCTTTATTTATTATTGTCTTTTTAGGACGAAGGCCAATTATTTATGAAAGTTTATTAATTATGGATTAATCGAGCTAACATGGCCTAAGGAGTTTTGTATTGAAAAATGAATTCTAGCGTTATACCACAACACACATTCAACCAATTACCCTACGGACCGTTTCGCTTGGTGGTTGCCAAAGCTCGTCAGGGGTATTTTGAATGTTAATTAATGGCTAGAAGACAAAGGCTGATTTTGATAACTTCTATTTATACACACATTTTTACAAATTTGTAAATATGAAGTATTTTATTGAAGTATTTTTCTTTTATCAAGTCACCCTAGTGTCTTGTCTAGAAATCAATTTCTCAATACATACATACACAAGTATTTTTCATTTCAAATTTTCATAGAACAAGAATCCAGCCCCAGGAGTCACATTTCAGCAGACCAAGTGGTGAAAAGTGTGAAAGTAGATTTAGCGCCGAATATTTTCTTATTCCTCAGATGGGAAACCCGCACTAAGTCAGCTATGGAGACAATTCACCTTCAACGGGACCTTTCTTCTTTCATAAATTCGAAAAGTTTTACAAGTTCTTGTGTACGGGAACACACTTATTGCATCATATTTGAAAGATATATGCCCTGTTCCCGTACTTTATAAAGTGGTAAAAGTCGTTAAAGTTGTAAAAGTCGTAAACGATTTTCATATAAATTTTGTGTACGGGAAAGCAAAATGTGTAAAAGTGGTAAAAATTGTAAAAACTTTTTAGTTCTGGAACAGAGCTTTTATTTATCATGTGGCTATGTAGTTTAAAAATACAACATCAGCACAATTATTTGTCAATCAAAATTCATTTCCATTGTATTTGGATATTAAAAAACAAAAAGTACATTTATTGTTTTTGAAAAAATTTCAAAATTTTCTATAGTAATCGTAATTTTTAATATTTTCGAAAATGGATCCCTCAAATGTGAGTTTAATTGTTAATTTAAATTGTAAACCTTTTCTGAGATGTATATTATGTATGTGCCAAAATACATCTAGGACCCCTTTGGCTATCTTCACATAAATCAAATGGAACTCTATCCTCGCCGACGTGTTACGGAATATTATTCTGCATCAAGACCATCTGAAGAATATCAAAGTCGTTTGGTTGAACATCCCAGGGATAAGTTAACGAGAAAAGATGCAAGTCATAGGTCAGCCAGAGGTGAACGCATAATGCCACCACGTAATTCAGATATGCGTATGTTTCGAAATAGTTATTTTTCGTAGGGATGATGGAAATTTCAAAATTTAATATAATAAATTAGTAATTACAAATCTGTGTTTAGTTCAATCTGGTGGTTTCACAATGGTGCAGTGAATTGCTTGCCCACATTGCTCATTAAATTCAGTCCTTCAAAAAATCGAGGCTTGGTGGACGTTGAAAAAAAATTTAAAAATCAACGCGTAAAGGACTTTAAAAAATTTAAAAAGATTCACGCTTGGTGGATGCAAAAAAAATCCACGTTTCGTGGGTCCTTCTACAAATCTTTTCAGCAGAAACAAAGGGTGTTTCTATAGATACATTCTTAAAGAAATTGTGGTTCTATAGAACCTTTCTGAAACAAAGGGTGCTCTGTATCACCTTTCTAAAATAAAGGGTGCTTCTCTAGACCCTTTTCAGAAACAAAGAGTGCTTCTCTAGACCCTTTTCAGAAACAAAGGGTGCTTCTCTAGACCCTTTTCAGAAACAATGGGTGCTTCTATAGACCCTTTCTAAAAGAGAGTGTACTTCTACAGACCCTTTCTGAAACAAAGGGTGCTTCTATAGACCCTTTCTGAAATAAAGGGTGCTTCTATAGACCCTTTCTGAAACAAAGGGTGCTTCTATAGACCCTTTCTGAAATAAAGGGTGCTTCTATACACCCTTTCTGAAATAAAGGGTGCTTCTATAGAGCATTTCTAACACAAAGGGAACTTCTATAGAACCTTTCTGAAATAAAGGGTGCTTCTATAGACCCTTTCTGAAACAAAGGGTGCTCCTATAGAACCTTTCTGAAATAAAGGGTGCTTCTATAGACCCTTTCTGAAACAAAGGGTGCTTCTATAGACCCTTTCTGAAACAAAGGGTGCTCCTATAGAACCTTTCTGAAATAAAGGGTGCTCCTATAGAACCTTTCTGAAATAAAGGGTGCTTCTATAGAGCATTTCTAACACAAAGGGAACTTCTACAGAACCTTTCTGAAATAAAGGGTGCTTCTATAGACCCTTTCTGAAACAAAGGGTGCTTCTATAGACCCTTTCTGAAATAAAGGGTGCTTCTATAGACCCTTTCTGAAATAAGGGGTGCTTCTATAGGCCCTTTCTGAAGCAAAGGGTGCTTCTATAGACCCTTTCTGAAACAAAGGGTGCTTCTATAGACCCTTTCTGAAACAAATGGTGCTTCTATAGACCCTTTCTGAAATAAAGGGTGCTTCTATAGGCCCTTTCTGAAATAAAGGGTGCTTCTATAGAGCATTTCTAACACAAAGGGAACTTCTACAGAACCTTTCTGAAATAAAGGGTGCTTCTATAGACCCTTTCTGAAACAAAGGGTGCTTCTATAGACCCTTTCTGAAATAAAGGGTGCTTCTATAGACCCTTTCTGAAATAAGGGGTGCTTCTATAGGCCCTTTCTGAAGCAAAGGGTGCTTCTATAGACCCTTTCTGAAACAAAGGGTGCTTCTATAGACCCTTTCTGAAACAAAGGGTGCTTCTATAGACCCTTTCTGAAACAAAGGGTGCTTCTATAGACCCTTTCTGAAATAAAGGGTGCTTCTATAAGCTCTTTCTGAAATAAAGGGTGCTTCTATAGGCCCTTTCTGATGCAAAGGGTGCTTCCATATACCCTTTCTGAAACAAAGGGTGCTTCTATAGACCCTTTCTGAAATAAAGAGTGCTTCTATAGAGCATTTCTAACACAAAGGGTACTTCTATAGAACCTTTCTGAAATAAAGGGTGCTTCTATAGACCCTTTCTGAAACAAAGGGTGCTTCTATAGACCCTTTCTGAAATAAAGGGTGCTTCTATAGACCCTTTCTGAAATAAAGGGTGCTTCTATAGGCCCTTTCTGAAGCAAAGGGTGCTTCTATAGGCCCTTTCTGAAAGATGGGTACTTCCAAAGACCCTTTCTTAAAGAGAACGTACTTCCAAAGACCTTTTCTAAAAGAAAGGGTACTTCCAAAGACCTTTTCTAAAAGAAAGGGTACTTCTAAAGACGCTTTCTGAAAGAAAGGGTACTTCTATAGACCCGTTTCTGAAAGAAAGGGTGTTTCTATAGACCCGTTTCTGAAAGAAAGGGTGTTTCTATACAACCTTTTCAAAGAAAGGGTGCCAATCTCCTCTTATCCTTGTAAACGCGTTTTCGTTCCTAAGTGACAAAATTGCTGGGCCAGCACTGTACCTCCGGTATAACGCGGAGAACGGCTATTCATTGGTGAAAAGTACACATTAGGCAACACTACTTTGGTATTGTTGTTGTTGTAGCAGCATATAATGCTGGGTTGGCAGCCGCTGGCCGAAACACTTTTGGTTTCGGGTCAATCCGGTACGTAAGAACCCGCTGCCGTGGGATTGCTACTTTGGTATTGCCACACTTTACTGCTACTCCCATACATTCCATGCACGGGTAACTAGAGTCAGGCTAAAGCGAGATAGGCCTGTACTGGGCACACTTGTGTATTAGGAAGGCAAGTACACCTCATTTGCTTCTTCTACAGTCCCTCGGCATAACATTGCAAGCTACAGGTGACGTTGAGCTTTGTTCCATGGATCGCGGCGACGATGTTTTTTTGACTCATAAAATCCACAATTTCGCTGACCTTGTAGCAGCATAAAAACCTACGTAGAAGCATAGGTTTGAAGCTGGGTTGGCAGCCGCTGGCCGAAACACTATGGTTCCGGATTGAGGTGTTAGTGGTGCATTGTCCTTGTTGGTGAAACTGTGGGACAAACGCTGGAAGATGTTCTTGCTCATATCGCAGTAATCCTGGAGGCGACAAAGGTCAGTGCAACCTCGGAAGTGCACTCATCTCTACATTCACTACGTCTCACAGATGTTGAAATGTGGTGGAAGCGGATCTGGCAAACGGAAAGGATCCATGGTCTGGTGTTCATCTCTATGCCGGCACGGACCAAAAGAGCTCGGAAACAAACACATATTTCCGACAACAACAGCGCTGCACGCCATCTCCACACATATTTGTCGAGGACTCAACCAGGAGCGGCCGTGTGATAGAACAGTGATGGTGGCGCTTGACTTATCAAAAGCCTTTGACACAGTCAGGCACTCCACGCTGTTCGAGGACATCGAGCAGACAACCCTCAGGCCAAGTCTGAAACGTTGGATAATCAACTATATGTGTGGTCGCCAGTCAGGAACAAGAAATCCAAGCCCCGTAGAGTGAAACAGGGAGTTCCCCAAGGAGGGGTGATATCTCCGGAACTGTTTTACCTCTACCTTTCCTGTATTCCGCTCCTCCAGACGGCATTGAGATCGTAACGTATGCGGATGATTGTACGATCCTGGCGTCAGGTACCTACCCTGATGACATCTGTGAGAGACTGAACTCCTATTTAACCGATCTTACCACCTTTTTCCACGCGAGGAATATGCAGATATCCGCCACTTAATCGACGGCCACTGTGTTCACTACATGGACGGCGCAGTATATAAAAGAGTTGAATATCAGGGTCGATGGTAGCAGAATTCCGACCACAAACTGCCCCAAAATTCTAGGGGTCACATTCGACACCACTTTCACGTCGTCCTCGCATGCCACAGCTAAACTGAAATGTAGGAACAAGGTCCCCAAGTCCCTAGCCGGCAGCACTTGGGATGCAGATAAAGAAACCTTGTTGACCACGTATAAAGCGATAGGTCGGTCTGTGGTAAGCTATGCGGCTCCAGTTTAATCCCCGAATTTATGTGACACACAGTGGGATACGATTCAAATTTGTCAGAACGCCGCCCTGAGAAAAGCTACAGGGTGCCTCCTCAAATCTACAGTGGACCATCTACATGAGGAGGCAAAGATTCTTCCATTACGACAACATAATGAGATGATATCGTTGTAGTACTTGCTCGGGTGTTACCGTGAGAGCCATCCCAATCTGCTGGCCACCGATACACCCAGGCATATCAAGAAGGATATTCATGCTCTAGAAACTGAGGTCCTGCAATATAGGAGAGAACCTCTAGATCAACAGGCATATCAGGCAGGTTTGAACAGCATTTACACGGCCACAGTTGCCAAGGCCATAATCAATTATTGTGTGAATGCAGTCATGGGAGTACATCCCCCATCTATCGCAGCTGAAGAGCGTCAGCTGCCTCGACAAACCAGAGTAGTTTTGGCTCAATTACGCTCGGGATATTGCAGTCGCCTAAACTCCTATTAGGCGGGGGGAATCGATCTGCCCAGTATGCGGCATGGACCCGCACGATACTAATCACCTATTCAACTGCCCCGCCAAACCTACTCATCTAACTCCAGTGGATCTGTGGTTACATCCCATCGAAGTAGCCACTTTCCTGGAACTGGAGATGGACCCAGAACCAGATTGAACAGGAGATCGATCATACAAACATAATAATAAAACATTGTTACAACAACAACACCAACAACAACTTTTATTATTATTATTATTATGGATTTAAAGGGAGGGGGGAATATTTCCCGCTTTGGAGAGACAGTTGAGTTGGCCCAGCCCCTCTGAGATATCGCCACAACAACACGCCAATAAATATTGGCTCAATGATATGGAACCTACTTTTTATCGCCGAATTCGAACATGGCTGAAACACTCAGGAAATGTAAATCAACATTACACTGAAGGCATTTGTCACCACCGCAGACCTTCAAAGAGCAAGGCGGACGTGCTTACCACTGCACCACGATGGTTCAACTAGTTTCAAAGGGTTGGCTGTTACTAAAGAAAATGTTTTCCTTTCCAACCACGAGGATATTTGAGTAAATGTGGGAACGTTCAATTTGTTTTAATTGTTGTGGACACACAACGTAGAGCTGGTTTCGAAGAGCGTAATTTGTGTACTTTTTTAATTAAAACATTTCTATTTTGTTTATTGCCTTTCAGATTGTGCACTTCTTGTGTGACCCCTTTCTACCCAAAATAATTAATATGACACAATTTAGCTTCGACGCGCTTATAGAGGTAGACATTGTAGTCTATAGATGCATGATTCATATCGCCGTACGTTTGTGTATTAGTAATATTTTCTGAATAGCAGCGTATTTATGAAAGATATGCTGTGATTTAAAAATTTCAAACTAATACACACATAAAACGTGGTAAAATGTTGATGATGATTGCTGATATCTTTATTATACAATATTTTGTTGAACTATTTTCTTTTTTTTTTCTTTTTGTGGTGATTGACTTTCATCTTCTTCCTTGCTAGATACCTACTACTTGAGTTTCTCTCCCTAGTCCCCAAAATGAAGCAGACAAACAAATGTCTTACTTTTTTACGACTGTTATCTTTATGGCCAATTGGTTTTGTTTACACAAAGACCCCTAGAACGACGATATACTATATAGACAAAAGAAGAGGTTGGCTACCAGCGATATCTGAAAACACATACGCACACACACATCTTTACAAACAAATAAACATAATTGCATACATACCGTATAATATGATAAGAGACCGGCATTTTCATCCAATACGAAAAAGCGATATTGCCATCCCTTCATGACATTTGTCCATTTGCTAAGGGTACCCTCCATTGTTCCGCTGCCAATAATGCTCACGGATGACACGGCCGGAGAATTAGTTGTGGACATGGTGACAGTAGTGGATGGATGATAGTTGTTTTGTTGAAATTTCTCGAAAATGTTAATGTTGGTGTCCTAATCGAAAGAGACACCTTCTTAGCACCAGTTTTATGGAAGTATCAAACACATGAACCTTTCCTGCTGAAATTCAAATTCCACTTCCACAGAAACGTCGACTGCAGCAGTTAAGGGATATGTGGTGTGGTTCTGGTTCTGTTGGTGGGCTGAGTTGAGAAGAAATGTTCACAATTAACAGCTGTTGCAATTGGCAGATGTTTGTTTTTTCACCCAGCGAAAGCCAATGGGTTTTAATAATATATTCACTTCTTATTATTAATGCAAATAATATTTGTTTGCTTAATGGTATTACATAAAAAAATTATCGACTATCAACGATGGAGGAAAATGTTTGTTTGACTTCTTTTTTTGTGTGTCTGCTGTAGGAGGAAGAGTTTAAGTCAAAGGGGGAGGGAGGTAAATGATTTATTCATTGCCACTATTTTGTTGTTCATAGGAAATAATTTCAAGTTTTCTTGTTGTTTTATTTAAGTCTTTCTTGGTATCCTCAAACACAAGGATCATTAACCCATCCAATGACACTTCGACCACTTCCTTCCAAATCCTTTCCTTTCAATCAAAGTAGTGGTGTTTGTAATATGCAAAGTTTTTGAGTTGTTTTCGCCTGTCCTTTTTTCATTTACTTTTTTAATAATTTAATAAAGTTGTGCTTGTTTCTTCACATTGTTTTTATGTTGTTGTTGTAATTTAGTGGGGATTATTCATTTTCTCAATATTTTTACAATTCGAATTGTATTATTTTCAAATAAAACAAGAGGAAAAACAATTTTCTACAGGGACCGAACAAAAAATTTCTTCAATGTAATGTTGACAGCTCTGTCACAGTCAGTTTGCGACATAGGGTTGCCAGGGTCGCGCAATATGGCGATGACAAACATATGACTGCATAGATTGTTATCGATAACCATTAGTTGGATAAATAATTCGATATATCGAACAGAATGAACAAGCAAATAGAATTTAAAACAAAAAACAAATTAGTTGGGTTTAGATTATGATGATTTATTACTAGTTTTGAATAAAGGCCTGCGTACATAAGCTGCTCTGCCTGATTGCATTGCTTTCCTGCTTCTTTTTTATTCCTTTATCAGTAGTGGGATTCTGTAACTCATTTTTGCTGTTACCGACAAAAATCGGTCAAATAAAATTGCAAAATTATGACTAAAAACATAAAGAAAAGTTGGCATCACTGTTTGTGTCGGTAGAGGCTAGCGACTACTTTCTATTCATCGTTAACTTACCGAAAAATTTCGTTAATTATCGAAATTATAAGCATTTTAATTTTACCGACAATTATCGATAACAGCAAAAATGAGTTACAGAATCCCACTACAGAAGTAAGCAAGGTAAGCAGGCAAGGCAGATTATGTACGCAGGCCTTTAAACCTGAAAAGATATTAAAAGGTCAAGCACACTATCAAAAATGAGTTCCACGTTAAGGTGCAAACACAATGAGAAATACATGCTTATCCAAGCCCCAATTTATGTAAAAAAATAAAGAAATGCAAGATCGCATTTTAATTAGGTAGTACCTCTCCTTTATTCATTTACATGAAATTGAGTGTGAAGTAAGAGACACATTTCATTGTGTTTGCACCTTTATGGCCCCGGCACATCCCAGCAAAAAGTTTGCATCCGCGGATGCAGTTGAATCTCTACAAGTGTACGGTACATTTGCCGTTGGAGTACATCTTTTCCTATGAATTCACATATGAATTTTAGAAGAGAGCGCGCTTGCTTCCACTGCACACAGCTAGGATGCACTCCATTTTCGATCCAAATCACAGCTTTTGATGTAGTGATTTGGATTGAATTTAAAGGCACTCTGCGGATTGCATTTTTAATCAGTCCAAAGATGCAATTAAAATGCAAGCCATTGCGAAATATCCCAAAATAAATAAAATGCATTTATTATTTGTGTAAAACAAGAACACAAAGAACTTTATTATATAAACACAAATTAAAAAAAAATCCATTAAATTCAATCACATTTGAGCTTACTTTCTCCTTTCTCGATTTAATCCAAGCGCATCTGATTTTCTTTCATCATCCTTAAGTGGGGTACACACGATCAGTTTTGCTCAAATAATCGGTTGCTTGCCGGTGTGGCCGTTCACTTTTATCAGTCATCAGGTAAAAGAGAAAAGTGTCAAAATTGCTCAAAAGTGCTCTCTCATGAACATTTTTACCAGAAAAGTAAAGGAACGGCAGCATCTGGCAGCAATGTTAAAAAGAAACATAAAAAATCAATTTTCGTCTTTTATTTCACAGTTTTTAATTTAGTTTTGTCAGCGTTCGACTTTTTCTTCTGTTTTTCGTCCAGTTTCGTCGTTAATCGTCAAACAAAAGTCGAAAAATCAGTTCTGCCATTTTTTACCTGCAGAAATTTTGCTGGTAGCCCGTGGTAGAAGAGAAAGCCATTTTCGCTCTCTCTCCTCTCTCACTAGCTTCGTTCCAGTACTTTTTTAATGGTAAAATGTTCAAAAGAGAAAACTGTTAAAAATGAGTTCAACGCACACATTTTTCCAAAATGTACGGGAACGGAAAAATGACAGAAACGTCAAAAAATCTGGAACAAATGTCAAAGTCGGCGTGTCAGCGAATCGGAAGCCGGCAAACATGGTTCACATTTTTGCTCGCTCAAATTTGTCGTGTAAAAAGTTTCTAAAGAGAAAGCCATTCAGCGCCATTTTTGTTCAAAGAGAAGTGAACATTTTGCAACTTTTTTGGTGTACGGGAACGCATTTTGGGAAAAATGTTCAAACATATTGTGTCAACTGCATTGAATTGATGTCAAATTTTGACACCTTATGTTACCAACAATTGCCGATGCGGCTACCTGTGTATTTGTACCATGGGTGTCTGTTTACTTTTTACAACTTTCTAGCAAAAGAGAATAAAAAATCCTTAAGGCCTGCGTACATAAGCTGCTCTGCCTGATTGCCTTGCTTTCCTGCTTCATTTTTGACATAATAAAAATAAAAGAATAAAGAAGGCCGAGCAAATTTCGAACTGGGTTGCCCTTTTCTTTTTTATTCTTTTATCAGAAGTAAGCAAGGTAAGCAGGCAAGGCAGCTTATGTACGCAGGCCTTTACTCCCTGAGAAAGTTCTTGCTGGGAAAGAAACCAGACACACTTCTTATCTGGTCAGCTAAAATTTTGTACAATACTTGAAATTGGGCGGTATTGTTGTTTAGGGGCTGTCCACAACAATTGGCGGAGAAGTATTTTGATCACTATGAACCCTTATAGGCCGTTTACATATAACCGGGTTAACCCAGTTGGTCTGGGTTTGAAATGTCATTTCCATTGTGTATACTTCAAATAAATCCTCATAACGGAGGTTAACCCTGCAAAAAACTATAATATAAACACCGTATTAAATTGCACCCAATTTATCTTCTTCTTCTTTATTTGCGGATCCGTTATTCGGATATAAGCGATCATACAATATTATATGTATTACAAATTAATATATTTTAATGTTTTATGTTATGAAATTATTGACAGCTCTCGATTCTTCGCAGCATATATTAGATTCGTTTCATCCCAGTATCCTGTCCATTCTTGGATGTTCCTTAACCAGTACGTCTCTCTTCTGCCTCTTGTTCTGTGTCCTTCTATATTACATTTAATAATGGCTTGTATAAATTTATATTTATGGTTCCTCATCAGGTGCCCCAGGTATGCGATTTTCCTTGATTTTGCGGTGCGTAAAAGTTGTCTATCAAGGTTCATTCGTCTTAGAATTTCCTGATTCGTAATATGCGATGTATAGGGTATCTTCAGTATTCTTCGGTATACCCACATTTCAAATGCTTCAATTTTTTTCTCATCTGCACTTTTTAGGGTCCAGGTTTCTACTGCATATAGTAGTATAGACCAAATGTAGCATTTGACAAATCTTGCCTTCGTTTTGAGACCAATTTCATGGTTTGTAAGTGTTTTTTTGTATTTAAAAAAGGCATTTCTGGCCATCTCCACTCGACGCTTAATTTCGTTTGATGTGTTCCACTGGTCGTTAATTAAAACGCCGAGGTATGTAAAAGATTTTACGCGTTCGATGTTTTCGTTTTTGATATTTAATGACGTTTCACAACTGACATATTTTCGACTTACAATCATATATTTTGTCTTCTTTATATTTATTTTGAGGCCATATGATTCGCTTACGTACGTGAGTTTGTCTAGGAGTTGTTGCAGCCCAGATATACTGCTAGCAATAATTGTGGAATCATCAGCATAGCGTATATTATTTATAATTTTACCCATAACTCTTATTCCAATACGTTCTCCTTCAATTGACTCATTAAATATCTTTTGGGAGTATATATTAAAAAGAAGCGGCGATAGTATGCATCCTTGCCTGACTCCTTTTGATATGGGAATTTCGTCAGTCAGATCACCATTTATTTCAATTCTTGCAGTTTGGTTCCAATATAAATTGCGTATGCATCTAATTTCTTTTTCTTGTATTCCAATTTCCCTTAGTATATTTATCAATTTGTCGTGTTGGACGTTATCGAATGCCTTTTCATAATCAATGAAACATATATAAACATCTTTTTGAACTTCGCGGCATTTCTGTACCAGTACTTGGATGGATAATATGGCTTCTCTGGTGCCCATACCCTCCTTGAAGCCGAACTGGGACTCTCCCATAGCACTTTCGCATTTCGTGTAAATTCGTTTGTGGATTATTCTCAAAAAAATTTTTAATATGTGGCACATAAGGCTAATAAGCCTGTAGTCACAACACTTTTTTGCATTAGATTTTTTTGGTATCGCAATAAAAGTTGATTTCAGCCATTCGTTTGGATATTGGCCAGTATCATACACATGATTGAAAAGTCTTACAATGAGTGAGATGTTATCACCATCTATTAATTTTAAGACTTCAGAAGGAATTTCGTCGGGTCCGGTTGATTTCCTATCTTTTAGTGATTGAATTGCATATTCCCAATTTATAGAGAACATTTAAATAAAAACAAAAATTTTGAATGGGAGGTACCCGAAGATCGGGATTGATATGGACTATATCCGACTTGATACATCGCTATTCAAGTTGACATTTTTAAGAGTTTTTAGGTTTTCATGACTTTGTTTGGAAACTGCAAGTCCTATCGAAATGGGACTAAAAATTTCTCAGGTGTAAGCACCTTCCATTTAAATTTGATTTAAGTGCACCGTGAAATGATAAAATAAATCAATAAAACAGCATATAAGTCAATTTTTTACTTCTACGCAAATAGTGTTTGCACCAATTTCCATTTTACTATGGTAAAATTGATCATCCACAAAAATTGAGATAGGACACTGAAGTTTTGGAAAGACGGAATTAGCTATTATTTGGAATTTAGGGTGATCAAATCTGCACCAAAAATTATGGACATAGGTATAGCCCCCCATATAACAGTACCGCCCGATTTCCGTGATTTTCAAGATTTTATCTACAAATATCACGAAACGATGCCGAATGTAAACCAAACCTAATACTATGTCTACATTTACGAAATCCACTCGATTTCATCTGTCAATTCCTTTGTGTATACGTCAAATGAAAAGTCAGCTGAAATCTATTGGATTTCATTTAACGTTTGAGCAATGGAATTGACTGTTGAAATCGAGTGGATTTCGTAAATGTAAACATAGTATAAGATAATTTAAGAAAACAATTTAAGGCACATTTATAAAAGGTAGAAGTGACAATCAGCTGTAATTTTACTTTTTTTTGTAAATTTGGTTTTCAAAATGTAATAGAGTCTACTCATGAAATTTGAAACTTCGAAATTTGCTATCATCAAATACTTACTTTCATCGTAAACGTGTAATAACAATGACCTAAGACAGTTCTGTATGGTTTATATTTACATTTTGATTCAAATTTGTTCTATTTTAGAGGAATTTCAAAATGTATTTATGTTTTTCCTGAGAAAATTTTTTAGAACGACCCCATTATTTAATATTTCCTTTGACATTAAATTTTCAATAAAAACAATGTTGTTTTTGTAAATTTGTTAGTTGTTGTAATTCACGCATTTACCTTATATAAATTTGCTTGTATGCACGTAACCCTGCGTTTACAAAAGACAGGACAGTTGACTTCATGTATTGATTGTCAAAAACCCAAAACTTGCCTCTGTGACGTAGGTGTCCAGACAACTGCAAAAACAGTTGTAAAATTATGAATGAAAATCATAGATTTCTTTTTGTTTTCCGTTCACATATTTTGTTTTTGTACCTATTCTTTTGTTTTCAACGCATTTAAATTATCATCTCACTTCTTTTTTCACAAAATGTCAAAAATTTGTTAACCCTACTGTCTATGAAAAAATCATGGACAGCTGGGAGACAAACGACAAATGTATGTATGTGTTAGTAAATCAGAGCTGTATTTGAAGACAAACTGTCTGGTGTAAACGCCTAATAAGTAAATAATAAAATTAACATTTTATTTGCCTCTAAAGGTTTTCTACAGAGTTACTAATTTTTGTTGTAACAAAATTTTCCAATAAAGCAGCAGTATTCACTATTGTATGATTTAATGTTGCACTTATGTTGGTCATATTATAAGTTTGATATGGTGCTGCTAATTCCAGGAAACATTGATAGAAAAAGTAGAACATGCCAAAGAGGAATAGACTTTTAAATATTTTGTCCACACACCACATGCTGAAAGGAAAAGAAAAAAAATTAATGTACATATTAAATTTCGTTGCGATATCTTGTAACCCTACGTTTACAAATGACAGGACAGTTGAGTTTATGTATTGTTTGTCAAAAACCCAAAACTTGTCTGTGTGACGTAGGCGCCCCGACAACTACAAAAACAGTTGTAAAATTATGATTGAAAATCATCGATATCATTTTGGTTTCCGTTCACATATTTTGTTTTCGTTCATGTTCTTTTGTTTTCAACACATTTCAATTATTATCTCATTATGTATGTGTTAGTAAATCAGACGTTAAGTACAGTACACATTGTCAGTTTTGAATGACGATTTTTTGCAATTATCGATAACTGTGCAACCGTCCAGCAACCACAAAACATTTTGTGGTTGCATGATGAATGACAAACATGAACGGCCACACTAGCAAGCACCAACAAAGCTGTCATTCAAAACTGGCAATGTGTACTTAGCTTTAGTAAATCAGAGTTTTATTTGAAGACAAACTGTCTGGTGTAAACGCCTAGTAAGAGAGAGTAAAACTACGTTTACATTAACAATTTCATTATTTTTTCTGCTAAAGACAAAGAAAGTTCTCGCTTTGCTTTCTTGTTTAAAGGTCGCAGCTCATACGGTCCCTTGAGCGTCGCGTTACAACAACCTCATGAAAACTTCAAGAGCAAACTTGGCATCACTTACACATTTTTCATGTGGTTGTTGTTTTCAACGTCACACAACGTACCGAATGTATTTGGCCCATGGTGGAAAAAGAAGGTGTTACATCAAATCGTGTCAAACGTCAAATTTGCTCCCAATAATGCATTACTGTGAATTGCTTGTTTACATTTTGTGAGTGATTTTATTCACATAATGCATTTTGACAACTTGTATGAAGATCAGCTGTTTTTGGCGTTACATCTTATTATTCCACCATGATTTGGCCCTTAAGTCATTTAAATTTGACATTTGGCCTTTCTTTATCCTTTTACCAGAAATGGCTTAGGCGCCCATCAGACCATCTGCTTTTTCACATGTATGTTGTCACTTTGGGTATACTTATTTACAGACCAGGGGCTGGAATCTTGTTCTATGAAATTTTGAAATGAAAAAATTTTCTTTATAAAATTTTTCATTTGACATATTTTGCCTTTATAAAAGTTTTCATTTCACATTTGCATAGAAACAGAATTGAAAGTTTTATAAAAAAAATAAATGTCAAATGAAAAATTTTATAAGGCAAATATTTTTCATTTCAAATTTTCATAGAACGAGAATCCAGCCCCACAGGTTCAATTCTATTTCTATGAAAATGTGAAATGAAAACTTTTATAAAGAAAAAAACCGTCAAATGAAAAAAATTATAAAGGAAATATTTTTCATTTCACAGAACAAGAATCCAGCCTCAGATGATGTCATACATGTGAAAAACATATGGTGTAATACCCCGGTTACACTTGACCGGATTTACTCTGGGGGTTTGAGTTTCAAATGTCAATTCCATAGCGCAAACGTCAAAAAAATCCCCATGAAGTGTGTTAACCCCGCAAAAACTCTAATGTAACCGTACTATAATATAGCCATAAGCAAGCATGTCTGCCGCTTATGTGTCTACGCTTTTACTCCTCCATGAAGTCCTTTTATCATTGAACTTACATTTTCATATGCCTTTTAGCTGCAGGTATTGTTTCATCCTTTTGCTTGAGAATAAAGCGACGAGCGCACAACAGACAATCCGTGAAATAATCGATTAAATCAAATTCGATTTTCTCTATAACATATGTCAAACGTTCTTTGTTATTCATCAGTGATCGAACTTCTTGAAGTCCTGCATTATCAAATTTCCAATCTCCATTAGCATAGTAGCCTATTACATCCAAGCCTTTGGTAATACGTTTTTGAACTCGAATTAAACTAGAATTTAGAAAAGTAGAAATTCAGAATTCTTATGTTACAACAAAACCAATAATTTACTTACACTGGTGGATAACGTAATATCAGTAAAATAAAGTCCGCAAATAATGCTGGTAACCAATGGAACAGAATCATACAGATCCAATGTAGTAATAAGTTTGATTTCATAGAACCACCTGGATACCATGCCACCCCATTAAGCGGTACCCTATTCTCAATGACCCAACGACCAACTTCAATAAGTTCTTTCCATGTCACTTCTATTTCATTGGAGCTTGAGAGATGCATAATGGGAGTTTTCATGGGTTCTAGATCGGGTGACAAATATCTCCATGTAGCTGTTAGAATACAATTTGCAGCAAAATCGACGGGCAGAAAATCTCCAAAGCCATTTTCACGAATGTGCATGGTACGTATAACACCTTTGCCAGCACCTATTAGAAGACCAGTGGGACCATTTATATTGTCTGTCCATCCCCGGAGTGGTTCACGCCACACAGGAATAACAATTGAAGGCCTTAATATGCCCGCTGGCATCTTATCGAATCTTTCCACAACCAAGGCCTCTGCTAAAGCCTTCGTGTAGGAATATGAGTTGGGTATGCTACCCATCATTTTTTTCTCAACTGCGGCCATATCTTTGTCACTCAACATTTCACAAAGGCTAATAATGCTATGCGGATCTGCAGGTGGATCATATGGTTTTTCGTATAGATGCTTAACATGAACATGGCAATATGTTGTGGAGATATACCAAAATAATGACAAGTGTTTAAAGGTGCTGGCTAAATCGAGCATATATTTGGTACCCCGTACATTTAAAAAGACGGCATTACGTAGGGCTTCATCAAATCTGAGAATTAAGGGGGGAGATGTAAAGCTGAATTGAACCTTAAGATTAATGAAACATACCTCACAGTGGCGGCACAATGCACCACAATAGAGACTTCATTTTGTAAGATTTTAATATCTTCTGGAGACATGCCTAGTTGAGGTTCCATAACATCACCAGCGATAAGTTCAACTTTTGTTAATATCCATTCTATGCTGTGTTGTTGTTTTAGCTTATCGAAGAGCTGAAAATTAAAGCAAAATAGCAAAAATACATAAGCGACATGCTTTAAGCTGAAAACACATCTAACGTATCAGTAAAGTTGGGCGCCAATTCTGGTAAAAAAAAGAAAAATTCGATCTATGTTGTCCTTGCCCTTTTATATGGTCTGTTCCTTTAAGTGTTGTTTACACTATCCATCAATTTGCTACCTGTGAATGGTGTACACACAATGATGTGGCAACTCATATGTGAATTTTTCATTTAGGGAGCGCTCTAGTCGGCTATGTATTTTCGTATGCAGTTGAGAAATAAATCGTGTGAAGAAAACAATTTTACCACAAAATGAAGAAAAAAGGTAATGAAAACGAAAATGTGAGTGCAATTTTTTATTTTTTTATTTTGTGGTCATACAAAATTGTATGCTGGTGTGAACGCAAAAACTAAAAGTGGTATGGACTTTGACAAAAACAAGGGTAAAAATAAGTGACAGCTTATGCGACATCGATGGCTAGTCTTAACATGCCTTTACTTTCAAAAATGGTGAACTGCCCTGATATAAATTCCTTGCTTTTAAAAGTAAGGGAACAGTTTGCGGGTAAAAAGTGGTAGAAACTGTTGACCTCAGACACGTAAAGAAACACGACAACTATTTCATCAGAAATGACGCCCAACTTTACTGGAATGTTGGATGTGTTTTCGGCTTAAGTCGTTTCTGGTAAACGAAAAAATAACGGCCGTGCACATTCCGTGTTGGTTACCATTTGCATTTGTTTATTTTATTAAGCATAGTAAAGCCGAAAACACATCCAATGTTTGAGTAAAGTTTTGCGCCGTTTCTGGTAAAAGAATTAAACACCAAGGGCTACATAGTTCGAATTTTTCTTTATTCTTTTGTCAGAAATGACGCAAAAATTAACTCAAACGTTGGATGCTTTTACCACCATTTCAAAACCTACCACATTATCTAACAAATCTTTGAGGCGCTCTTCGGGAGATTTGCCTTTTTTTGGACGCACTAGAAGATAGATTTTTTTCAAATCACCACATGACCTAGAATGAAAATTCATAAGAAATATTAAAAAAAAAAACGAATAAGGAGCAAGTTAACCCAGCAAAAAATTTTGGAAGTTGTGCAATTGGAGTTATGATTTCACAACATCTTTCGATGTAGTCCAAAAGAGTTATGAAAAATCCACTCCGTTCGATACATTTTATAAGCAGTTGCTGTAGAGATCCCTAAAGAAAAAACAGTTGGTTGATCCCTACACATTTCTTCAAAAGGTAAACAAGAGTGTATACATTTCGAAGAATTTTGTATAAAATAAAGAAATAACAACTTAAGTTGCGAATTTTTTTGCGGTAATTTACGAGAGGGAAATTTTTAATGGAGTGGAGTTGGAGTCCATGTCGAAAGTCGAAAAACTTTAGGATGATGAAAGAAAATCAGATGCATTTAGATTAAATCGAGAACGGAGGAAGTAAGCCCAAATGTGATTGAATTTAATGGAAACCTTTTTTAATGTGTGTTTATATGTATAATAAAGTTCTTTGTGTTCTTGTTTTACACAAATAATAAATGCATTTTATTTATTTTGTGCAAACTTTTTGCTGGGAAAATTCATAAGTGAACGGCAAATGTACTGTACACTTGTGATGAATAAACCGCATCCACGGATGCAAATTTTTGCGGGGATATGGTTTGTAACTTTACTTTTAAAAAAGGGTAATGCCAAGTTTACACTTGCGCTCCAAAATCCACTGGATTTCACGAAATCCTGAAATACACCCCAATGTTTACATTTATTTTTTGTTGATTTCAAACATATCACAATGATCAAGGTAGATGCATATGCGCAGCTGATGGAACACGAAATTTCAAAACAAGTTGTTGTAAATTGAATTAATCATCAAAAATATACGACAATATAGAACTTTACAACTTTAGTTGGAAACTTATCGTAAAATTATCTATATATCGTATTAATTGTGTATAGTACTAACAAATGAAAAAATAAAAAAATGATTTTATTGTTGAGACATCGTTATAATAAATTTTGATAGGTAAAAGTTGTGCTTAGAACCTGCACAATATTAGTACTTGCAGTAGTTTTCCCGTTTAGTGCTAAAAATGCGTTCCCGTACTCCGAAATCTAGCAAGACTTGCACTTATCTTTAAACAAAAATAGCGCCGAATAACACCCTCTTCTCCTGTTTTCTGCCATACAATTTTGGCCTAGTAGAAACTAAACAAAAATAGCGCCGAATAACACCCTCTTCTCCTGTTTTCTGCCATACAATTTTGGCCTAGTAGAAACTAGCAGCAAGCATGTTCATTGGCATCTAATATGATAGCTGATACGTTAATTTTGACGTTTATGATGGAGTTTTTGCAATTTCCGTCATTTTTTCGTTCCCGTATTTTTTAAGAAATTTGTATTGGGAAGCAATTTTTGACAATTCGCTCTTTTTCTAACATTACCATTAAAAAAGTACGGGAACACAATGAAAAATAGCATTGTAACAAAGTAATTTAATATTTTTTTTCACATTGTTTACAAATTTTGACACTAAAATTTTTTGTTGCAGAAATTGACCATCTACCTTGTTTATTGTGATACGTGAAAAGTGTTGCAACTTTTGGTACTTTTTTGGGCAAAAGCAGGGTTGTATATCATATGTACTGTGATTTCGATGTTGATTTCGCTGAAATCACGAAATGAGATGATTTCATTTTTGTATGCGAAATCATGAAAAATTTTGCTTGATTCCGCGCGAAATCACGAAACGCCTTCGAAATCACGAAACGACGCCAAATGTAGACTAAGCATAAGACCATGTTTACATTATAGCCTTTTACAGGGTTAACCTTCTTTACCATGGTAGAATAAGAAAAGGTAGCAGCAATACACAGCTGACTGAACTGGGTTGTAACGTTAGTGTCAAATTTCATATGACATTTTTATTTATTTCTATTTCGATGTACATTAGGGACATATATTTTTTGGGGAAAAACTATATTATTCGGAAAAAACCATTTCCCATTTCTTCATATCAATGATATGTAACCTCCTCCAAGTTCGAACGATAAGCCGCGCAGTAAATCCCCGCTTGTAGAGGCGATACAAAGTTTGTTAATATGTGAGGTATTTTGTTAAAATTAAAAAAAATAAAGCCCTAATAAACATGTGCTTCTTTGATTTCTAAAACAAAACATTAAAACAGCTTCTCCTTTTCCAATGAATTTCCAGCGACCCCAAACTTTTCTGCAAGAATTCTACTTTCTGCGAGAATTTATGCATTTAGTGGAATGATGTGGAAACATAAAAATTGAAAATGTAACGAATTTTCATTAATGTTTTCCAAAATATTCAACCAAATGTGAATAATTATTAGTATTTTAAATTCCAATAATTTATAGACATTTCCTTGTTTTGTTTACAAATACAACTGGCAGTAACATTACAAACAAAAACAAATTCCTTTGTGGTTGTTGTTCGAGTTGTATTTGTTGTAGTATTTACTTTACCTTATATTTGTTCTACCATGCTTCTTTACGAAGATTTATTTGAAATATAAGCAATGGAATTGACATTTGAAATTTATACTATGTTCACATTTACGAAATCCACTCGATTTCAACTGTCAATTCCATTGCTCAAACGTCAAATGAAATCCAATAGATTTCAGATGAGTTTTCATTTGACGTATACACAAAGGAATTGACAGATGAAATCGAGTGGATTTCGTAAATGTAAACATAGTCCTAGTGGGTTTGTTAAATCTGGTTATATATAAACGTACTATTATGTTACAATAAAGTAGAGGTAGGCCAGGTATGAAAATCACTGAGAAATGCCACCCTGCAGCCATGGCTTAAAACGTCAAATGGCATGGTACAATAATAATGGTAGATGTACCTGCATAGCTATCCCGTATTACAAAAACATATGGAACTTAAAGCTTCACTTTTTATATGTTAAAAGTGCCATATAGTGTAAAAACATTTCTTTTGCTACGCTCCAGAATATTCTTGTTGGAAAAGTCTTCCAAAAATAGCAAAAGTTCTTCCCAAACTTATGACAGTGAAAAAATGTCATTTACTTATTTTCTACTTGACAAGTTTAACTAATCTGACATCGTGATTGCTGGTATCCGATTTGCAGATAAATGTTAGCAGAATTTTTAAAAAAAAATTGTAATTTTTACATTCCCATACTTTTGGAACAAATTTATATTTGATAAATTGTTCATTCGTAAGTTTTGCTAAAAAATCAACAATTTTATTTTGCCACGCGAATACATATTTTTTTCCTTGTTTTCAATTTTAAGATATAGTGTTACAGCAGAAGTTTTTTGTTGGAACAATTCAGCGATACATCTACCTTTATGATTGCATAATGTCAAAAACAGTACAAAATGTCAACCCTGCTTTTGACAGATTAGGCCATAAAAAGAAACAAATTGTAATCAGCTGTTAGCTGTGGCCTACCTTTACTTTATTCTACCATGCGTACTATAAAAGTGGCAAAAGTTGTGAACTGCACTCATATGCAATGAACGGAAACAAACAAAACGATTCCCGTACCAATCACACAAAGCCACAAACTTTTCAGCTTCTCTGAATCGTTTCATTCTCACAACAAAACAAAAACACAAACTTTTCAATGTAAAAAGGTAGAAACCGTACGATTGCTGAAATGTAACTTCGGCTATGCTTTGCCGAGTTGTTTCATTCACCATCGATACAAAAAGTATTTTTGGGAAACGTTTGCCGTGTGTATTTCCAATGACACACTCAGACACACACACACATGTGATTGCTGAACAACCCTATAAGTTAGCATCAGCATACCACAGTGAATTTTATCAACCACCAATCAGCATACCACAGTGAATTTTATCAACTACCAAATGTTTTTGATTTATTCACATGTGTTTAGTACTATTCCGTTTTCTATCTGCTCTTGTGGAGTTGTACTTTTCGCTTGTCGTTTTGTTTGCACTCACGAATGTAAACAAAACAAAACTAAACAGCGAGCTCGGCCAACGTGGGTTATGTTTCGTTTTGTATTGTTCCTATGGAAAATACGAAACGAAACGATTGGAAATGTTATTTAAAGTATTTTTACGTACGCTGCTCATATGAATTGTATGCTTATGCCTTGTTCATACTAAGTCTAATTTGCTCTCTATTCGTTGTTCGAACCGAAATCACGATATAATTAAGGCCTGGATACATAAACTGCTTTGCCTAGTTGTCTTGCTTTCCTGCTTCATTTTTGACATAATAAAAATAAACAAAAATCAAATGCCTGCCAGAAAGTCTGTATACCAAAAAGTTATTTTGGCAGGTCTCTCTCTCTCGTTAATTTTGAAAATAGAAAAATTAAAAATGTACTGAAAACATCAAAATTGTGAGAAAAAAATAGAAAATATGAATGAAAATAATATAATTTTATATTAAAAAAAAAAATAAAAGTATGAAAATATGAATCATGTTGCTATGAATTGTGTACCATGTAATTATGAGAGCGAACAACTTGTTTCAAATGACTGAAAATAATAGGCCTGTTCGAAAACTTCGCAAGTAAAATGTATGTACAGGTTCTTGCAACTACTTCTCATTTCTCTTTAACTGAACAAGTTTGTTATCGAACAGCATTTTGTAAAAATTTGTACAAACTTTTGAGTTATCGTACCGACCTAATAAAGGAAGTAAGTAAAGGCCTGGGTACATAAGCAGCCTCGCCGGCTTGCCTTGCTTTGCTGCTTCATTTCTGACATAATTAAAATAAAAGAATAAAGAAGACCGAGCGAATTTCGAACTGGGTTGCCCGTTTCCTTTTTTATTCTTTTCTCAGAAGCAAGCAAGGCAAGCAGGCAAGGCAACTTATGTACCTATGCCTTAAGGCCTGCGTACATAAGCTGCCTCGCCTGGTTGCCCTGCTTCCCTACTTCATTTCTGACATAATTTCGGACTGGGTTGCCCTTTTCTTTTTTATTCTTTTATCAGAAGCAAGCAAGGTAAGCAGGCGAGGCAGCTTATGTACGCAGGCCTTTAAGAACATTTTACAACTTTTTTGTATACGGGAACGGGTTTTCGGGTAAAAGGGGTAAAAATTGTAAAAACTTGTTAGTTCTGGAACAAAGAAAATACTCATGGTAGAACAAGAAAAGGTAGCAGCAATACCCAGCTGACTGAACTGGGCTGTAATGTTAGTGTCAAACTCCATACGACATTTTTTATATTTATTTCTATGTACGATGTATATTAGGGATATATATCTTTTGAAGGAAAAATATATGCATCATGTTGCATTCATGTTGAAGCCACTTCAGACCCTTGGTGAGAGGAAGCAGTGTTGTCGGCTCGGCTTGACTGAATGTTGTCAGAGATATTATTGTATGTTCACCCATTGTTTGAATTCTCCTGGTCATGAGCATTGGACAACGGCATAATAAGTGCTCAATCGTCTCTGTTTCTTCTTCATCTTCGCATAATCTGCAGTAGTCCGTGGAGTCATCTCTATCCCATTTGCAGGTCATTGATCTTATTCTGCAGTGTACCGAAATTACTCCAACCATTAGTTTCAGGTCGGGTTTTCTCATAGAGAGTAGAGAAGTGGTCTTTCGTTTGGAGAGGTTGGGCCAGATTGCCTTTGATAGCTTACAGCCAGGTTCGTTGTTCCAAATCTGACCAGCCTTCTCCCTGTATACATGTTCTAAGAGGCGCATGAAATGACACAAGGGTGGCTTGATTGAGTAATCGATTTCGATGTCGTTTGACTCAGATCCGCGACGCGGCAATTCATCCGCTTTTTCATTTCCCTCGATGTCGCAGTGCCCCGGGACCCAGCACAAGGTAACGATTGATCCTAGGGCCTCCAAAGCTTTCCTGCAGTGCAAGACCGCAGCAGACTTGATTGAGTGGGATCTAAAGGCCTGCGTACATAAGCTGCCTTGCCTGCTTACCTTGCTTACTTCTGATAAAAGAATAAAAAAGAAAAGGGCAACCCAGTTCGAAATTTGCTCGTCCTTCTTTATTCTTTTATTTTTATTATGTCAGAAATGAAGCAGGAAAGCAAGGCAATCAGGCAAGGCAGCTTATGTACGCAGGCCTTAAGTGATTTTAGGGCTGCTTGACTATCCACATAGATAGTCACCGGTCCAGCTATGTCCCCTTCCATGTTTTTTTTATCAACTCTGCTGCTTTCGTGACCGCAAAGATTTCGGCTTGGAAGACTCTACAATTTTAGCTTAGCTTTTACGAGATCCGTAAGTTGAGTGTATTGCTGTAGATGCCCGCTCCTATTCCCCTTTCCATCTTGGAGCCATCGGTATAAACCTCTATACCGCGTAGAGGTGGGGAGTTGTGGGTCTAGGCTTCTCTGTCAGGTATCCTTCAACTTCAATTTCGTCGAAGTGTAATTGTGGTGATATATAGTCACTGATTACCTCCGATCCCACTGATAGTCCAGATCGTCGTAAAATAACAGCGTGGCCATAGTCGAAGTTGCGCCATGAACTTATCTCCTTGGGTCGGAGAGCACTCTTTGCTGCCAACTCTTACACCACGAGATTCATCGGATGAAGATCCAGTAATACATTGAGGGCAGCCTATGGAGTGTTTTTCATGGCACCGGTAATTAAGAGAGATGCCGCTCTTTGAACGGTATTAATCTTGTGGAGAAGTGATATCTTACTTAATGCATTCCACCATACCAATGAACCATAAGTCAGCATAGGGCGAACTATGGTCATAAAAATACAGTGGATGACCTGTGGTTTCAATCTCCAACTATTACCAATAGAGTTTTTGCATGAATAAAGGGCTATAAGACCTCTCTTGGCACGTTCTTCGACATTCATTTTCCACGTTAGTTGATGGTCCAGGATAATGCCAAGGTACTTGGCCTCTAGAGTGAATGGTTTGACTTTTCTCTTGTTCGTAAATAGAACCAGCTCTGTCTTAGATGGGTTCACCCCAAGTCCATTGTTGTGTGCCCAACTTGACAAATTGACTAGAGCTCCTTGCATGAGTTCCAATAGCGTTTGTGGGAACTTCCTGCTGATCATTATGACCACGTCATTAGCATAAGCTATTGTTTTTATACGTAGTTGGTAAAATTCCTTAAGTATTTCGTTAATCACCAGGAGCCACAGCAGTAAAGATAGTACGCCACCTTGTGGTGTGCCCCTGGTGACAGACTTCCGAATGGAGGTCTCACCGATATTTGAATTTATTATCCTGCCGCTAAGCATTCCATCGATCCAATTGATCAGTGTGGTGGAAACACCTAAGTTCAAGAGTGAATTGTTGATGGATTCAAGTTTTACGTTATTAAAGGTGCCTTTTATGTCAAGAAACGCTGCTAATGTATAGTTTGAGCCCATCATATTCCTCTCGATTGAACCAATGACTTCATTTAGTGCAGTCTCCACCGATCTGCCTCTGATGTAGGCGTGTTGGGCAGGACTTATAACACTGTTTTCAAGCATGGACCTTATTCCTATATCAAGCGATCTTTCAAAGCTTTTCAATAGAAAGGAAGATAGACTGATTGGTCTATACTCTTTAGGAAGTGTGTGACTCGACTTTGGGGATGTATGTCACCGTGACCTCCCTTCACAGAACCGGAGTGAGCGATAGACGTAGACAGGCCCTAAAAATGTGATCCAGGTGTGGAATCAACACCTCCAGTGCATTTTGTAGCATTGCAGGGAAGATACCATCTGGACCAGGGGATTTAAAAGGCTTAAAAGTGTTTATCGCCCAAGCTATCTTTGTGTGACTTATAATCTCCTCGATGACACTCACTTCCCCTGTGGCTCGGTTGCACATAGGTGTATCGGCTGAGCGATCTAGTGCATCCATGCAGTTGGGAAAGTGGGTTTTGGCTAGGAGATCCCGAGTTTCAAGACCGGAGTTAGACCATGTGACATCATCCCGTTTGATACTGCCGATGGATTTGGGGTCCTCGATAGTACTCTACGGAACCTGGCTACGTCCTATACTCCAAAATATTCAATCAAATGTGAAAAATATTATTTTTTTAAATTCTAATAATTTATAGACATTTCCTTATTTTGTTTACATTTATCTTTGACACTAATGTTACAAACAAAAACAAATTCATATGTGGTTGTTGTTGAGTTGTATTTGTTGTAGTCCTTACTTTACCTGGTTTGTTCTACCATGGCAAATACTTTTCAATTTTTTCAACATTTATAGTGCGTTTATATATAACCGGATTTAACAAACCTACTGGGTTTCAAATGTCAATTCCTTTCGGTATACGTCAAATAAGTCGTCATTATGAAGGTTAACCCTGAAAAAGGTTATAATATAAACATGGCCTTAATCCATTTCTGTCGACTTTTATAGCAATCTATAAATTATACAGCAAAAAAAGACGCATGCATATATTAAAAATAAAGATTTAAAAAAATATTTTTTATTACACGAAAGTATTAAATAACACTGTGCAACATTTTCAAGGTAATTTTGTGCAAACAATTTCAAATGCGGTTTTTATGAAAGTACAGACGCAATAGACAAAAACACTCTTTGGGTTTAGTTGTGTTAGATCGGGTTCGGATTTTATGGCCCTATCTAAACATGGCTAAATATTGACTTTTTAAAGAAAATCGGGGCTATAACTTCGAAACCAGTACGAATCTTTCCATGACATCCGCAGCAAACTTGTAGATAAGAACAAGAATAATGTATTTGGAAACATAATGAACACGAATAACCTCATTTATTGCCTCAATTTTTATAATATATCTAAAATTTTCGTGATTTGTATATATTTACCATCGTATCTCCACAACCGTAAAATTTTTCTTAATGTTATCGTTGGGAAAAATATTCGTTGGAATGTAATACACAACTCTTCAGATCATATCATTGTTGTAAAATTCCTCTATCGCGTTGTTTCTATCATATTTTTCGACGACAATTTGATAAATATATGAACCCATTGAAATTTCAAATATGAGAAAAAACAGCCTGTGTGAACGTTGTTTGAAATATGTTTTGTAGAAAGTATGATATAAAATACCGCCTAAACAACATGAAATAAGTGTTTTTCAGTTTCAGAATGTTCTGAAGAATTGCTGATCACATTATTTGGAAATTTTTTGCGAAAGGTTACTTGGATCAACTTTCAATAGTTTGGCTGTTACTGACCATAATTCCAGAAATTATGTAATCTTTCCTATATTTTATCAATTTTGATGCGCTATATGTGGTTTTTCGTAGTTCGTCTGTTCGACATGTAAGCAAAAGCAAAATTCTTATTAGTTTCTGAGATAAAGCACGGATCAATTGAAAAAAGGGTCATTTTAGCCCGGTATAGATGTGGCCATAAAATCCAAACCCGATCTAAAAACACGAAATCCAACTAGGCGGTTTGTAGTCTTAATATGTACTTTCAGAAAATGCCCACTAGAAGTTGTTTGCATTTTCAGTGTTGCACAGTGTAATTGGTCTGTTGAAGTATTGCATGAATCTACTATTTTTCGATATTACAAAGGAAAAATTGCTATCGTAGTAAAAAATAGTAGCTTCTTGCATGTTTTGGAACAGACATATAATTGAGTTAAAAGAAAAAATATGTTAGACACTTTGAAAAAAATCAGAGTTGTATTTGCAGACAGACTGTCTTGTGTAAACGCCAAGTAGAAATAGCCCAATATACATAAATGTATAAAGGCCTGTAGTGGGATTCTGTATCTCATTTTTGTTGTTACCGACAAAAATCGGTAAAATTAAATCGCAAAATTATGACTAAAAACATAAAGAAAAGTTGGCATCGCTGCATGTGTCGGTAGAGGCTAGCGACTACTTTTTATTCATCGTTAACTTACCGAAAAATTTCGTTAATTATCGAAATTATAAGCATTTTAATTTTACCGACAATTATCGATAACAGCAAAAATGAGTTACAGAATCCCACTACTGGGTACATAAGCCGCTCGGCTTTCTTGCTTAATTCATTTCTGGTAAAGAAATAAAGAATTGTCAGAACCACATTTCAATTAGGTCGAACTTGGTCTTTGGTCTTTTACCAGAAATTAATTAAGCAAGAAAGCCTAGCGGCTTATGTACGCAGGCCTTAAGGGCACTTCTCTACTATTGCTTACGTAAAGGAGCGTAGCTAATAGGCCATGCGGACGGTAATAATTAATCAAAAAGTAGGTTTTTACTTTCGATTACGTAAATATGTATATTCTACAAGAGAATCAATCATTAAACTTACCTCAATAATTTTTCGACCAAAACCTTTCCCAGAAATCCTGTACCGCCAGTTAAAAATATTCCGCGTCCAGCAATACTCTTTGCAATACGATCTTCTTCATTGTCATCGACATGATCGATTTTAACAAAACCCGGGTCTTTTTCAAATTCTAGTTTTGGTCTTTCTTTGGTATTGTTTAGCAGCAATTTAGTTGCAAGTGGGATTTTTTCAAGCATTGGGAAGAAATTTTCTGAAAGAAGATAACAAAATGGGATGTGTTTTATACTCAGCTCCGTTCCATTTACTTTTTCAATGGTAAAAGTGTTAAAAGAGAAAACGGTCAAAAATTTTTCTCTCATGACCAGTTTTACCACAAAAGTAAAGGAACGGTAAAATGGTAGATCTGGTAACAATGTCAAAAAGAAACCAAAAAAAATGCAATTTCTTTTTTTATTTCACTGTTTTTAATTTTGTTTTGTCAGCGTTCGTTTTTTTTTTCTTTTGATTTTGTTACCTTTTTTCAGCATTGCCAAATAATCGTCAAATAAATGTCGAAAAATCAGTTCTTTCATTTTTTACCCGAAGAACTTTGTCTGGTAGCCTGGTAGAAAAGACAATTTTTGTTCTCTCTCTCTTAAAAATGTAACCTCAGGCAAGTAAAAAGGAACACAACTAATATGTTTCATGCTATCGATATTATCGTTAAGTTGTCATCACCATTAATTTGGAGAGGAAAATGGCGGAAATGTCAATGCTTTTATTGACAAAGCGAACAAAGCAAGCGACGAGCTGATTGAGTTTGGGCCTAAAGGCCTCGACACATAAGAAGCATGGCATTCTTGCTTAATAGTACGGTTACACTATAGTTTTTTGCCGCGTTAAACCACTTCGAGAGGATTTGTTTGACGTTTGCGCTATGGAATTGACAGTTGAAATCCAAACCCACTGGGTTAACCCGGTTAAGTGTAACCGGGGTATAAGTCATATCTGGTAAATGACTAAAGACCAAGTTCGACCTAATTCAAATGTGATTCTGAAATCTTTTTATTAGGTCGAACTTGGTCTTTAGTCTTTTATCAGATATGACTTCAGCAAGAATGTCATGCTTCTTATGTGTCGAGGCCTTAAGGCCATGTTTATATTATAGCCTTTTACAGGGTTAAACGCCATACACATTAGAGCTTTTTTGCAGGGTTAACCTTCTTTGTGAAGATTTATTTGACATATATCCAATGGAATTGACATTTAAAACCCAGTGGGTTTGTTAAATCCGGTTATATATAAACGTACTATTAATGCTCTTAATGAAGATTTATTTGACGTATACGCAAAGGAATTGACATTTGAAACCCAGCGGGTTTGTTTAATCCGGTTATATAAGCGTAATATGCCATTTAGATATGACACCATTAGCCGGATTTAGCGCATTATCAGGTTTTATTTGCTAAATCCAGCCAAAATCTACCAGATTTCCCATACAAAAATAAATCCTCCTATTGAGTGGATTTGTTTTAAATCTGGCATAAATCCTCGTATACAACTCTGTTTTTTGCAACATGTTGCTAGAAAATACAAAAAATTGCAAGCTGGCACAAGAAACAAGGTAGATGCATCGGTGAATTGCTACACTAAAAATAATTTAAAATGTAAAAATTTGTAAACAAGGCGGAAAAATTTAATTTGTTTTGATGTACAAAGTTGATTTTTATCAACCAAGACTAATATTTACGATGTCTAAACGATAAAATAATTCGTTTATTTATTTTAGATGGGCAAACTGCGATAAAATAATTCTTTATTTGCTCTTTAGTTAGCATTAGTAGCATAATGTGCTAACATTTTCAGTATTAAACAATAAATTTGTAATTTGACGTATGTTTTTTGAGACGAATTCAATTTACAAAAAATTCTTTTGACGTTTCACATTCGTTCAGATTGGCTGATGCATCTACCTTGGTAATTGTGCTATGAACAAAAATCAGCTGACTGTCATTTAAATCCTCCAAAATGTATATCTAAATGCAATGAGATTTGTACTGGATTTATTAAATCCAGTCGAGGATTTATGGCTAGTCTTAATGAGCTATAATATTATAGTACGTTTATATATAACCGGATTTAACAAACCCACTGTGTTTCAAATGTCAATTCCATTGCTTATATTTCAAATAATTCCTCATAAAGAAGGTTAACCCTGCAAAAGGCTATAATATAAACATGGCCTTAATGTTTTAAGCTTTCTTTATAGCATTTAAATCATATTTTTCACACTTCTATCAAATCTGATATACCTTTTAGAATATTATATTTCTGATTTTTATCACTTCAAGCGTATCCTTTTAAGTCCTTGTTTTTATACAGTGTATCTAGTGTTGTTGTTTATTTCTATATTTTATTTGAACCGAACACACCGAGATATATTGGCAAACTGTTTAAATTTTATAAATATACATTTGGTTATATCTATTTGAACCGAACACACCGAGATATATGGGCAAACTGTTTAAATTTTATAAATATAAATTTGGTTATATCTATACTACCCATCCCTTGATGGGAATGCATGATTTGTAACGCCAGTCGGCTGGAACAAGATGACGTTATTAATAAGAAAGTAACAAATAATTAATATATTATGAAAAAAAAACAACAGGAAAATAATTAAATTTCAATTAAGAATATTTGTAATGAATAATAATGAAGGGAAACGTTTTGATAAAATCATTTGTCAGGAACATATCAATAATGTGTAATGGAAGTTTACAGCCCTTTCAAAGACCATTTTTAAGGATCCTCTTCATAAGTGGCTGTGCTATTTCAGTTTATTCGAAGGACCTCCTACAAGAGGAAATTTTGTTTACCAAATTTTTATCGTATTCAAATGGACTGGAATAGATCCCTGTTTAACTAATAGGGCTGCTCATTTCTTCACGGTAGCGTAAATTGAGAGTAAGCTTCAGTCGTCGTTTGGCCTGCAACGGAGAACCACATTTTCAATGTGAGCACCCCTGAACTAACATCTTTTCTCTACACCCGCAAATCCTCACCAAGACTCTGTATATTTACATATTACTACAAAACCTTGTTCGCTACGTGAATATTAATTGTAAAACGCGTATTCGCTTTCAATTCACCATGAATTAGCAGACTTCCCTCCCTTCAATACCAAAAATTATACAGTAAAACAAAATGATGGATGCACGCATATATTAAAAATAAAGGAATATTTATCAGATTTTAATGAATATTTTTCCATTAAACGAAAATATTATAATATATTTATTAGATTTACAAAGAAAAAATGTCTACATGTCGGTTTAAAAATTAAGGATAGAATGAATAAAATTTATTGATATTTTGCTAATACAACTTTTCATTTTCAATGCATGTTTCAAAGGTTTCTTTGATTTAGAAAAATATTTTGTTGACAAATGGTAAATTCAAACAAGTACATGTATTAAAAGGCCTGGGTACATAAGCTGCCTCGCCTGGTTGCCTCGCTTTCCTGCTTCATTTCTGACATAACAAAAATAAAAGAATAAAGAAGAAAAGTGCAACCTAGTTCGAAATTGGCTCGGCATTCTTTATTCTTTTATTTTATGTTATGTCAGAAATGAAGCAGGAAAGCAAGGCAACCAGGCGAGGCAGCTTATGAAGCCAGGCCTTAACATCCCCTCTCAACAAATTAAATCCTTAACTAAAAACTTAAACTTAGATGAAGCCAAAGGTTTGGTTAAAAAATCAGCTCGTTGTTGATCGGTTGAACAATACAACAAATCAATTACACCATCATTTTCCAAATTCATTATGTGATGATACTTAACATCAATATGTTTTGTTCTTGAACTAAACTTTGGAGATTTTATGATCCTTACAGCACGGTTACACTACAGCTTTTTGCCGGGTTAACCCACTTCATGAGGATTTATTGCTTAATCTGGTCAAATCTGACCAGATTTGCCATACAAAAATTAAATCCTCTCACGGCTGGGTTTATTTTAAATCCGGCACAAATCCACCAAAAATACAGTGTTGTATTCGGTATTTGTGCAAAAAAATCCAACTCTACTCAAAAAGTACCAAAAGTTGCAACTGTTTTTGCAACAGAGTTTGTCGTGTTTTACACGTTTACGATTGGAGATGAGATTTTATGGAGTTAATAAATCTAAAGTTATTTGAAAATCATAAAATTATTTATTTTTTACATAAGACACTTTTTTAACAAAAAGTACGCTTGATACCATGACACAAAAATGTATCCCTGTGTGTAAAATATACCAATATGAGCAAAGAGGGGACGATATCTCATACGAGAAATTGTAAAAGTGTAACACACGACTTTATTAGTTATTTTGTATGTATACGTAAACAAACATCAGCTGACAGTTTATATCCTCGAAAAGCTAAGTGTAACCAGCAAAGATTAACCCACTGGATCTATTAAACCCAGTGGGTTAACCATCAATAGTGTAACCGGGGTATAAATCCTCCTATTGAGTGGATTTGTTTTAAATCTGGCATAAATCCTCGTATACAACTCTGTTTTTTGCAACATGTTGCTAGAAAATACAAAAAGTTGAAAGCTGGCACAAGAAACAAGGTAGATGCATCGGTGAATTGCTACACTAAAAATAATTTAAAATGTAAAAATTAGTAAACAAGGCGGAAAAATTAAATTTGTTTTGATGTACAAAGTTGATTTTAATCAACCAAGACTAATATTTATGATTTCTAAACGATAAAATAATTCGTTTATTTATTTTAGATGGGCAAACTGCGATAAAATAATTCTTTATTTGCTCTTTAGTTAGCATTAGTAGCATAATGTGCTAACATTTTCAGTATAAAAGAATAAATTTTCAATTTAAATTCAATTTAAAAAAAAATTCGTTTGACGTTTCAAATTCGTTCAGATGGGCTGATGCATCTACCTTGGTAATTGTGCTATGAACAAAAATCAGCTGACTGCAATTTAAATCCTTCAAAATGTATATCTAAATGCAATGAGATTTGTACTGGATTTATTAAATCCAGTCGAGGATTTATGGCTAATCTAAATGAGCTATTACTTTGATTTAGAAAAATATTTTGTTGACAAATGGTAAATTCAAACAAGTACATATATTAAAAGGCTTGGGTACATAAGCTGCCTCGCCTGGTTGCCTTGCTTTCCTCATGGTAGAATAAGAAAAGGTAGCAGCAATACACAGCTGACTAAACTGGGTTGTAACGTTAGTGTCAAATTTCATATGACATTTTATACATTTATTTCTATTTCGATGTACATTAGGGACATATAATATGCCTGTCTGCGTACTCGATAATTTGTAATAATTATTACTAATGTTTCTAAAATTGACAGTTGTTCAATGGAAAAGTTGCTGAAAAAAGTGTTTCGGCAACATTTAGTAAGTACGAAGACACACCAATTTTTTGATAAAAAAATATATCATTCGGAAAAAACCATTTCCCAGAAAGACTTCTTCATATCAATGATATGTAACCTCCTCCAAGTTTGAACGATAAGCCGCGCAGTAAATCCCCGCTTGTAGAGGCGATACAACGTTTGTTAATATGTGAGATATTTTGTTAAAATTTAAAAAAATAAAGCCCTAATAAACATGTGCTTCTTTGATTTCTAAAACAAAACATTGAAACAGCTTCTCCTTTTTCTATAAATTTCCAGCGATCCCAAACTTTTCTGCAAGAATTCTACTTTCTGCGAGAATTTATGCATTTAGTGGAATGATGTGGAAACATAAAAATTGAAAATGTAACGAATTTTCATTCATGTTTTCCAAAATATTCAACCAAATGTGAAAAATTATTAGTTTTTTAAATTCCAATAATTTATAGACATTTCCTTGTTTTGTTTACAAATACAACTGGCAGTAACGTTACAAACAAAAACAAATTCCTTTGTGGTTGTTGTTCGAGTTGTATTTGTTGTAGTATTAACTTTACCTTATATTTGTTCTACCATGTGCTTTCCTGCTTCATTTCTGACATAACAAAAATAAAAGAATAAAGAAGAAAAGGGCAACCTAGTTCGAAATTTGCTCGGCCTTCTTTATTCTTTTATTTTATGTTATGTCAGAAATGAAGCAGGAAAGCAAGGCAACCAGGCGAGGCAGCTTATATACCCATAGATGAAGCCAAAGGTTTGGTTAAGAAATCAGCTCATTGTTGATCGTTTGAACAATACAACAAATCAATTACACCATCATTTTCCAAATTCCTTATGTGATGATACTTAACATCAATATGTTTTGTTCTTGAACTAAACTTTGGAGATTTTATGATCCTTATACAACTTTGGTTGTCTTCATACATAACTATCGGACATGTGATTGTTACTGACATATCTTGTAGTAATTGCTTTATCCATAATATTTCTTGGGCTGCATACGAAGCCGCTATAAACTCAGCTTCTGTAGATGACAGTGCAATTCTTGACTGCTTCTTTGAAAACCAAGAAATTGCGTTGCCACTCAGCAAAATTAGATAACCACTTGTTGATTTTCGATCCTCATGATTTTCTGCCCAATTTGAATGCGTGTAACGTTTGATTTGATTATTAATTTGCTTTGTGTTGATGCCTTCAAATATCTAACGACCTTCTTAGCAGCTTCCCAATCACATTTTTTTGGAGTTTCAACTCTACGACATAAAATAGAAACGGCTGCGGCTATGTCTGGTCTAGTAGTGATTGATAGATGAAGAAGCATTCCAAAAATTGATCGGTATCTATAATTACTTGGTAAAAGGTTATCTTCGTGTATAATCTTGGGAAATTCTGGATCCATTGGAATTTGCGAATTTTTTCCTTCTTCTAATTTCGTCTCAATTGCCAGTTTAGATATCTTCTAATTTTGTTGAAGCAGAAAATCTCCTCGAGAATTGGGAATAATTTGAATACCTTAATAAGATGACGCATTTCCCAAATTTTTAATTTCAAAAAACGCGTTAAGCTGTTTATAAATCTTATCCACAATTTGATTGTTCATTGCACAAATTAGTAGATCATCTACATAAACCAGAAGATAAATAAAGTCGCTGTATATATAAACAAGTGTCAGCTTTTCCCTTATCGAAGCCAATTTTGTTAACAACCTCATTTAATTTATTATTCCATGGCTTAGCAGCCTGCTTAAGTCCGTAAATTGAACGCTGTAATTTGCATACAAAATGTTCCTAGCCAGATTCAACGAAACCTTTTGGTTGATCCATGTAAATCTTTTCTTGAATTTCTCCATTCAAGAAAGCAGACTTAACATCAAAATGTTTAACAACATACTTTTTCGTTGCACTGACTGCTAAAAGCGTTCGTAATGTCACATACTTTCCCACTGGTGCAAATGTTTCGTCAAAGCCTTCTCCAAATGACTGTGTATATCCCTTGGCAACTAACCTTGTTTTTATACTTTGGCTTGTTGAGGTTGTCGCTCTTTATTTGAAATACCCATTTGCTTCCTATTGATTTCTTTCCTTTGGGTAGTTCTGTTAATACCAAGGTGTGTTCCAAGCTGGTCATTTCTTCCTTAACAGCTGTCATCCATATATTTCGACTTGAGGTTGGGAGTGTCTGCAATTCTTCCCAAGAATTTGAAGCATGTTCGATTTCATCCACTGCGCCTTTGACAAGTTGCTTATAATTCAGAGGTGTCTATCCTTTCAGTCTTTCAGATCGACGAATTTCTGTGTCATTGTCCTCGACGTTAATGACAGGTTGCTCAATGGTAACTTTACTCCCTTTTTGATGATACATTTGCCTTCATTAAATATAACCGTACATCCTTTTGATGGCATAGCTTTCACGGACATTAGACTTTCATTGAGACCGGGCACATATACATAGCACATTTTGAAGCAGGATTTGATTGTATTTTCCCTCTATTAAGCCTTCTCCAATCCCCTCTGCATCTAAAGGCTTTCCGTCAGCTATATACACTTTACTATTCCTGGTCTCCAACTTATTGAAGAATTCCAAATTACTAGTCATATGAATGGATGCTCCGGAGTCGATAACCCATCTATTCGTGCTGGTAGAAACATTTAAACATACCTGACCAGATAGCAATTTGCTTTCTTCGTCTTTTTCATTTTTATACCCTCCACCATAGGATGGGGGTATATTAAGTTTGTCACTACGTTTGTAACTACTCGAAATAATCATTGTAGACCCCACAAAGTATATATATTCTTGATCAGCGTGCAATTCTACATCGATATAGCCACGTCCGTCCGTCTGTGGAAATCACTCTAGCGTCCGAACGGATTGACGTAGTTGATGAAATTTTGGGAAAATATGTTATATTTACGTAGGACTTTTGGTATTGAAAGCGGGCTATGTAGGTCCACGCTTTCGTATAGCCCCCATACAAAATGACGCGTGACGCGTCGTCGTTTTAAGGAATTTTTAAGATATTTGGCCCATTTTACCACCGAATTGGTTGTAATTTGGTACTTTGTGTCTCCAGAGGCCAAAAAATATTCCTACCAAAGTTGAGTTATATAGGTCCACGTTTTGGTATAGCCCCCATATAAGGCCCCATATAAAGTAGGCGTCATTTTAATATATTTTGAATGTATTAGACCCATTTGACCACAGAATTGGTTGTAATTTGGTATTTTGTGTCTTCAGAGGCCAGAAAACATTCCTACCAAAGTTGGGTTATATAGGTCCACGTTTTGGTATAGCCCCCACATAAGGCCTCTTATAAAGTACGCGTCATTTTAATATATTTTGAATGTATTAGACCGATTTGACCAAAGAATCGGTTGTTACTTTGTATTTTGTGTTTCCAGAGGCTAAGAAACATTTCTACCATAAAATGTTTATATAGGTCCACGTGTTGATATAGCCCCCATAATACAATATCTCCCGATTTTCGATATTTTGAACGTTTTAGCCTCATTATCACAACGAGATGGCTGAAATTTGGTATTTAGTCTTCTTTAGGCATATAAAACTTTCCCCCAGAAATTTGTAGGTATAGGTCCACGCCATCATATAGCCCCCATAGAACGGTACCTTCCGAATTTCGGTATTTTGAAGGTTGTGGCCACATTAATCCACCGAAATGGCTGAAATTGGTGGTGGAGGGTATAAAAAGTTCGGCCCGACCGAACTTAACGCTTTTCTTACTTGTTCCATTTAAAACAATCCTTCTTTAAATGTCCCAGCTTGTGGCAATGATAACAATTTATGGGCTTACGTTTCTTGAATTTTCCTTGTTGTGTCTTTAAGGCTTCATTTTCTGTCAAATTATTGGAATTTACAATTTCACATCTGCGTTCACATTCATCAAAAAGTTTTTCTTGAATATATTCCAGTGTGATTGACTCTTCCGGCTGACCTTCAATTGACGTAACTAATGCCCCAAAAGACTTCGGCAAACTATTCAACATAATGGCTACCATAGAACTATCCTTGAATTCCTCGCCCATATCTAGCAATTGAGTCCTTATAACATTCAAACTATTGATGTGATCTTGCATATTTTCTCCTTCTGTCATTCTTTTGTCATACAACCGACGTAACAAATACAAGTTAGACGTCATAGTTTTTCTTTCATAGGCCCTTTTTAATGTATTCCACATTGATTTTGCTGTAGTTGGCAGCGTTGCCAGTATTTTTTAGCCTCTTTTCCCCAACTTGTCCAAAACTTTTCCCCAAAATTCCCCAAATTTTATTGAATTTCCTCAAAAAAATCCCCAAACATTTTTTAACAAATAATTACAAAAAAATCTGAACTAGTTTTACTTTACTATTGAAATTCATATCATTAAACTTGGAAAGTATTCTATACACTTATATATTAATTAAATTAACGATATTGAAAACTTCACTTTCAAGTGATTCTGAATCATTAGTCTCATTGGATTTATATAAATTTTTATAATGAATGAGTTGTAACATTTTTTTAGGTGGGTCAAAATTTCTACAACAAATGGAGTTGTTAGAAAATTGATTATTTATTATAGTAACTCGTACTACATTTTATTTCTGAATATGGTTCAATATAGAAGATTCTTTCTACTTAATAGCTCATTTAGACTAGACATAAATCCTCGACTGGATTTAATAAATCCAGTACAAATCTCATTGCATTTAGATATACATTTTGGAGGATTTAAATGGCAGTCAGCTGATTTTTCTTCATAGCACAATTACCAAGGTAGATGCATTAGCCCATCTGAACGAATTTGAAAAGTCAAAAGAATTTTTTGTAAATAGAATTCGTCTCAAAAAAACATACGTCAAATTACAAATTTATTGTTTAGTACTGAAAATGTTAGCACATTATGCTACTAATGCTAAGTAATGAGCGAATAAAGAATTATTTTATCGCAGTTTGCCCATCTAAAATAAATAAACGAATTATTTTATCGTTTAGAGATCATAAATATTAGTCTTGGTTGATTAAAATCAACTTTGTACATCAAAACAAATTTAATTTCTCCGCCTTGTTTACAAATTTTTACATTTTAAATTATTTTTAGTGTAGCAATTCACCGATGCATCTACCTTGTTTCTTGTGCCAGCTTGCAACTTTTTGTATTTTCTAGCAACATGTTGCAAAAAACAGAGTTGTATACGAGGATTTATGCCAGATTTAAACCAAATCCACTCAATAGGAGGATTTATTTTTGTATGGGAAATCTGGTAGATTTTGGCTGGATTTAGCAAATAAAACCTGATAATGGGCTAAATCCGGCTAATGGTGTCATATCTAAATGGCATATAAGAATTACTTGTTGGAACAGAAAGCATATTTAATACCATCTACAATTTACGAATGATAACTTTCTCCATTGCGATTCGTAAACATCCGTGGAGATTTTTGTGTTGACAACTGGTTCAAAAAAGGTCCGTATAGAGCTAAAATTGTGTTGACCCAGTGAATTGCTGCAAATATTGGGATAAATTTGCTTGTAAGTTTGAAAAATTGCATATTTGTAGGCATCGGTTTCAGCATTTGTATTAACAGCGTTTAAGATATTCAGCACTGGTCTTTTTAACTTTAGTAATTGTTTACTCAAAAAAGTACAAGTCAAAATTAAAGCCTAGGTCCATGGCTCCTCATGGGAAATTTGCCGAGTCGTTTTCGATCGATTCCACTATGCATATTAGCAATGTGCATCGGTTTGAAAACTTAGATTAAGGCCCGTTCTTACATCTTTTCTTTAAAATCCCATTTTGTTATACCTTACTCTAAGAAAAATAAGGAATAAAGTTCGCATTACCAGGTATTTGTTATTAGATCTTCCATTCCATTCCAAGCAAGACAGTCTGTATACATCAAATTTAATCAACTCGGATTGGTTGATTTTAATTTGCACTCAAATGTTTCTTGTTTTTGGCACACTTTAAATTTTAGAAGGAACACAAAGTTCCTTTTAATTTGTCTGACACTTATTATTAAAGCAAACTTGTAGGAATAAAAAAACGGGTAATCTGTCCGATATCGACCAATATTTAACTACAAAAAGGATATAATAACGGGCCTAAGCATATTTATCTCTTTTATAATTGGAGCCATGAATGTTAAATAAAGTTTAATTTCCTCATTGCACATCAATCCAGAAATCATTTCTGCAGTTAAGTCCCCTTCAGCAGTATAAATGATGGAAAATGTTATTTCAATTCAAACCACTGTTCTAGTACACTGTCAGTCGTCGAACCGCATGATAACACTTCAAATCTGTCGTAAATTATTGCTGCTGCGACCAGTAAGTATATGATGCATGTTATTTGTGCGTCACGCGTGCTCTACTACTATTGACGTACTGAAATTAAAAAAAAAAATCAGATAATCTGAAGTAATTAGTCAAACAAGAAATTCCCCAAAAATCCCCAAATATTTTTCAGATTTCCCCAACATTTTCCCAATTCCCCAAGTCGACATTTTTTCCCCCATTTCAAATAAAAATTCCCCAATTTGGGGAAAAATCCCCAATACTGACAACGCTGGTAGTTGGCATCCTAATAAGATGTATTTGCGAATTCTACACACACATTGCTATAGTTGCTTTGGCTTTCCGATCTTGTTTTTTGAGCTCCGCTGTAACAGGGTTTGGCGTATCCTTTTCCACAACATTCCATATATCCATTTGAATTAAATGCATTTGTATCTTAAATTTCCATGTAAAATAATTACAGGAATTTAACAACGGAAACATCACTTTTTAGTCCATTCCGAATGCTCAAATTAATTACATTTTTATAATCGACGAATGGGCTGGGCACATAACCTATTAGATTTCAAGAAAAAAATTGTATACAAGAATTAAAGACAGAATGAATAATATTTATCCAAAATTTTTCTAATACAATTGTTCAGTTTCAATCATGGCACAATTACCAGGTAGTGGTATCACACAAGCTGTTCGAATATGAAATGTCAAATCCCTTTATAAAAAATAATTTTTGTTGTAATTTCCCCAACAATATAAAGAAAATTTTGACATAACATATTCAAAATTTTATGATGCCACTACCTGAGTAATTGTGCCATGGTTTCAATGTATGTATGTTTCAAAGGTTACTTTAGCTTCGTTCCCGTACTTTTTAATGGTAAATCTCGTAAAAGAGAGAACTGCAAAAAATTTGTTCTCACACACAAGTTTTTTGAAATAGTTCGGGAACGGAAAAATGGAAAATACGTCAAAAAAAACTGGAACAAATGTCAAAGTCGGCGTATCAGCCAATCAGACGCCGGCAACCATGTTACTATTTTTTTACTGGCCCAAATTTGTCGTGTAAAAAGTTTTTAAAGAGAGCGTCATTCAGCGCCATTTTTGTTTAAAGAGAAGTGAACATTTTACAACTTTTTTGTGTACGGGAACGCTTTTTCGAGTAAAATGTGTAAAAGTCGTAAAAATTGTAAAAACTTTTTAGTTCTGGAACACAGCTTTTGATTTAGAAAAATATTTTATTGACAAATAGTAAATTCAAACAAGTATATCTAACAATATTAATATTGTGTTAAAAGAAAAAAATATGTCAATAACACAGATTTTATCGATAAAGACGTTGTCCTAATTTTGCACCTCCATTGTCGTTAATTGAAAACATTTTCGAAGTAAAACAAATATAATTTGGAAACATAGCTGTGCACGGTGTGTAGATAATTTTGCAAAATTACGATTTTGAAATAACTTCAGATTCCGTGCAAATAACAATAGTAATGGTAAAAATATGGCAAGATCACAAAACTATAGTTGCGTTCCAGAACTAAAAATTTGTGTGAAATCGCTTTACTGTGTACCGGGACTTTGGACGAGTAAAAAATAGTAACGTGGTTACCGGCATCTAATTGGCTGGTATGCCGACTTTGACATTTGTTACAGTTTTTTCCATTTTTTTCGTTCCCGTACATTTTGAATAACTAGGCGTTTACACCAGACAGTTTGTCTTCAAATACAACTCTGATTTACTAACACATACATAAATTTGTCGGCTGTCTTCCAGTGGCTGGATTCTTGTTCTATGAAAATTTGAAATGAAAAATATTTCCTTTATAATTTTTTTCATTTGACAGTTTTTTCCTATATAAAAGTTTTCATTTCGCATTTTCATAGGAACAGAATTGAGCCCCAGATGTCCATCATTGAGATGATAATTCAAATATGAACGGAAAACGGAAAGAAATCGATGATTTTCATTCATAATTTTACAACTGTTTTTGCAGTTGTCTGGACGCCTACGTTACACAGGCAAGTTTTGGGTTTTTGACAATCAATACATGAACTCAACTGTCCTGTCATGTATAAACGCAGGGTATGTGTATCTCATTTTTCACAGTTCGCTCTTTTACTACTTTTACCATTCCGATTTCGGATCCAACATCGTATGTAGCGTCGGAATCATGGTAGAACAAGAAAAGGTAGCAGCAATACCCAGCTGACTGAACTGGGTTGTAGTGTTAGTGTCAAATTCCATTCGACATTTTATGTATTTATTGGTCTGTTCCAGAACTGCAAGAATCTACTAATTTTTACTATTTTCTCCGATAACATAAAGGAAAAAATGTTATCGTAGTAAAAAATAGTAGCTTCTTGCAGGTTCTGGAACAGAGCATATTTCTATGTTCGATGTATATTAGGGATATATATTTTTCAAGAACAAATTTATTCATCAGAAAAAAAACTATTTCCCATAAAGACGGCTTCATATCATTGACATGTAACCTCCTCCAGGTCCGAACGACATGCCGCACACTAAAACACCGCTTATAGAGGCGGTACAATATTTGTTAATATGTGTAATATTTTGTTAAACTTGAAAAGACTAAAGCCCTAATAAACATGTGCTTTTTTGTTTTCAAAAGCAAATGATTGAAACATCTTCTCTTTTTTCAATGAATTACCAGCGACCCGAAACATTTTTTCAAGTATTCTACTTTCTGCGAGAAATTATGCATTTAGTGGAATGATATGGAAACATTCAAATTGAAAATCTAACGAGTTTTCATTCATGTTTTCCAAAATATTCAATCAAATGTGAAAAATTATTAGTTTTTTAAATTCCAATAATTTATAGACATTTCCTTGTTTTGTTTACATTTACGTTGACACTAAGGTTTACAAACAAAAACAAATTCCTATTTTTATTATTGTCTTTTTAGGACGAAGGCCAATTATTTATGAAAGTTTATTAATTATGGATTAATCGAGCTAACATGGCCTAAGGAGTTTTTGTATTGAAAAATGAATTCTAGCGTTATACCACAACACACATTCAACCAATTACCCTACGGACCGTTTCGCTTGGTGGTTGCCAAAGCTCGTCAGGGGTATTTTGAATGTTAATTGATGGCTAGAAGATAAAGGCTGATTTTGATACCTTCTATTTATACAAACATTTTTACAAATGTGTAGATATGAAGTATTTTTCTTTATCAAGTCACCCTAGTGTCTTGTCTAGAAATCAATTTCTCAATACATACACACGTACAATCAAAGGGGGTTTTCCTTTATGAATTGCAATGCCTACTTTTTCAGTAGTTATGATGATAGATTGGCTGTGGCCTAGAGCGCTAGGACCTCGACAACATTGTCTATTTGTTGGAGAGGACCCAGGTTCAAACCTCAGCCGGGGCAGCCGGGCTCTGCTGTGAATTTTTATTTTTATTATTGTCTTTTTAGGACGAAGTCCAATTATTTATGAAAGTTTATTAATAGGCTTTATTTAGGCCATGTTAGCTCGATTAATCCATAATTAATAAACTTTCATAAATAATTGGCCTTCGTCCTAAAAAGACAATAATAAAAATAAAAATTCACAGCAGAGCCCGGCTGCCCCGGCTGAGGTTTGAACCTGGGTCCTCTCCAACAAATAGACAATGTTGTCGAGGTCCTAGCGCTCTAGGCCACAGCCAATCTATCATCATAACTACTGAAAAAGTAGGCATTGCAATTCATAAAGGAAAACCCCCTTTGATTGTACGTGTGTATGTATTGAGAAATTGATTTCTAGACAAGACACTAGGGTGACTTGATAAAGAAAAATACTTCATATCTACACATTTGTAAAAATGTTTGTATAAATAGAAGGTATCAAAATCAGCCTTTGTCTTCTAGCCATCAATTAACATTCAAAATACCCCTGACGAGCTTTGGCAACCACCAAGCGAAACGGTCCGTAGGGTAATTGGTTGAATGTGTGTTGTGGTATAACGCTAGAATTCATTTTTCAATACAAAAACTCCTTAGGCCATGTTAGCTCGATTAATCCATAATTAATAAAAACAAATTCCTTTGTGGTTGTTGTTCGAGTTGTATTTGTTGTAGTATTAACTTTACCTTGTATTTGTTCTACCATGCGTCGGAATTTTGTACCGATTTCGTTACGATGTTGGTACGATTGGTTTGCTGGGAAGCCTCGTCGCCTGGCTTTCTTGCCTTGCTTAATTTCTGACATAATAAAAATAAATAAAGAAGGACGATAGAACGGGACCACACAACTCTCGTGTTGCAAACAGCGGGTGCCACCTCAGCGTACACATGTTTGCATTTGTAAAGGCCTGGGTACATAAGCTGCCTCGCCTGCTTGTCTTTATTCTTTTATTTTTATTATGTCAAAAATGAAGCAGGAGAGCAAGGCAATCAGGCAGAGCAGCTTATGTACGCAGGCCTTTAACGTTTTTCTGTGGCGGGAGCAGGGCTGTCGAGCCGGAGTGTAGCAATTCTTTTATTTTTATTTTTGTCAGAAATGAAGCAAAGCAAGAAAGCCAACCGGCGAGGTTTTTTATGCCTTTAAGCAAGAATGACATTCTTCTTAAGTATCGAGGCCTTTATTCTGGTGTGGAAGTTTTCATTAATTGCTGTAAGTTCCGAGTCGTCTATTTCATCACCGATACTAAGCCAATGCTGTTCTTGGGCATGTGCCAAATACAAGATATCTCGATGCTAGTTAAAATTACCAAGTATGATCCTATAATCGTCGTAAAAGAGGAACTGAAAGGAATGATGATAACTTGGTCCTATGCTGTTTACGACCCGGATGTAGACATTGACGATCTCCATGCCATAGCTATCGCCTCAAGCCATTGGTCCTGAGGCTGGGACGGGATATGATCTAACTAGAAATTAACTTACTTACTTAGCTGGCCCATTATAGAACATTTGTTCCATAGACCGAACTAAGAAAAGATCTCCAATCCTCTCTGTTTTTCGCTTTTTGGAATACCGCGCCTTTTCATTTCTTCATCCATTTGTATGCTCCATCGAAGCTTAGGCCTGCCGATTCTGCGTGCACCGCCATGTGTCATGTATTCATACGCCTTTTTAGCGGGTTCATCATTGCTCATTCTTATGATATGGCCTAGCCAACGCAATCGTTGCATCTCGATACGTTTATACGGGACACAGGATGTTCAGGTTCCAATCGTCGGGTGCGCGTTCTTCCTGCCAGATGGTGCCAACTAGCTGATACATACACCTTATCAGCGCGTCGCCTCCAGTTTTAAACAGCTCGGCTGGTAAGCCATCGGCTCCTGCTGCCTTATTATTCTTCAGCCGACTTATTTCTGTCTTTATCTCATCTTGGCCGGGCGGTATACATACATTCTATACCATCTTCTGGGATTGGATCTATGGTATCATCGTCCTCGCTACTATTGGATACCAGCAGATTGGAGAAATGTTCCTTCCATATCCTGAGCACGCTATCTGTATCTGTTGCCAGATTGCCTTGCTGGTCTCTACAGGAGGATGTGCCTGTACCAAAGCCATCTGTTTAATGTTTCAATCTTTGGTAGAATTTTCGGACTTCATTCTGTCTCCTGTACATCTCGATTTTTTCACACTCCCGCTTTTCTATTTCTCTATTTTTCTTGCGGAAAAGACGTTTCTCTTCTCTCCTTTTCTCCCGATATCTTTCTCGTGCGCTACGTTGCTACTGATTGTAAAGTAGCTCTATATGCCGCATTTTTCTCTTCGGTAGCAGCACGACACTCCTGATCATACCATGAATTCCTTTGTGGAGGTCTCTGGAATCCAAGTATGGATTTTGCGGCTGTTTTGCTTAATTTACATTTGGCGTCGTTTCGTGATTTCGAAGGCGTTTCGTGATTTCGCGCGGAATCAAGCAAAATTTATCATGATTTCGCATACAAAAATGAAATCATCTCATTTAGTGATTTCATCGAAATCAACATCGAAATCACAGTACACATGATATACAACCCTGTTTTTGCCTAAAATAGTACCAAAAGTTGCAACACTTTTCACGTATCACAATAAACAAGGTAGTCCATATTTACATTAGGCAATTTTCCTTGCGGCAATTGTCAGTTTGTTGGTGAGAGAGGGTGTTGAGAGGCGAAGGGTTACCATATGCTTCACCTCTCTCACCTTCAAACTGACAATTGCCGCAAGGAAAATTGCCTAATGTAAATATGAACGTAGGTGGTCAATTGCTGCAACAAAAAATTTTTGTATCAAAATTTGTAAACAATGTGAAAAAATATTAAATTACTTCGTTACAATGCTATTTTTCATTGTGTTCCCGTACTTTTTTAATGGTGATTTTAGAAAAAAGAGCGAATTGTCAAAAATTCAAATTTCTTAAAAAATAAGGGAACGGAAAAATTACGGAAATTGCAAAAACTCCAGTATAAATGTCAAAATCAACGTATCAGCTATCATATTAGATGCCAATGAACAGGCTTGCTGCTATTTTCTACTAGGCCAAAATTGTATGGCAGAAAACAGGAGAAGGGGGTGTTTGTTATTAGGCGCTATTTTTGTTTAAAGAGAAGTGCAAGTCTTGCTAGATTTCGGAGTACGGGAACGCATTTTTAGCACTAAACGGGAAAACTACTGCAAGTACTAATATTGTGCAGGTTCTGAGCACAACTTTTATCTATCAAAATTTATTATAACGAAGTCTCAACGATAAAATCATTATTTTTTCATTTGTTGGTACTATACACAATTAATACGATATATAGATAATTTTACGATAATTTTCCAAATAAAGTTGTAAAGTTCTATACTGTCGTATATTTTTGATGATTAATTCAATTTACAACAACTTGTTTTGAAAATTCATGTTCGATCAGCTGCGCATATACATCTACCTTGATCATTGTGATATGTTTGAAATCAACAAAAAATAAGTGTAAACACCGGGGTGTATTTCTGGATTTCACATCCAGTGGATTTTGGAGCGCAAGTGTAAACATGGCATTTGCATGGAGCGGGCAATATTTTGCCATTGTGTTGTTATGTTATCGGGACAAGGAGTGCTCGCATTAAGCAATTGGGCTAGTTGACTGGAATATGCTGTGGCTATCTGTTGTGTTTGCAGCCTATCGATGTCCAACTTTCGCGTTGTGTCTGTTCGTGCTTTATTTGCAACGTTTAGACGGGTACGTACCTTTGCTGCAACAAGGTAGTGGTCCGAATCAATGTTTGCGCCTCGGAACGATCGTACATCCAACACGCTCGATGAATGTCTTCCATCTATCACAACATGATCAATTTGATTACTTGTTCTTTGATCTGGCGACAGCCAGGTGCCCTTATGAATATCGATATGCTTAACTCTGGTACTGCTAACTATCATGTTTTTTGCAGCGGCAAAGTCTATCAGCCTCGTACCATTGTCAGATGTTTCACTGTGGAGACTGAATTTCCCGACTGTTGGGCCAAAGATATTCTCCTTTCCAATTTTGGCATTAAAATCGCCTAGAATGATTTTAATGTCATGGGCAGGGCAACGGTCATATGTTTCTTCTAAGCGCTCGTAAAATATATCTTTGGTCTGTTCGTCCTTGTCTTCAGTGGGAGCATGAGCGTAAATAAAGCTGATGTTAAAGAATTTAGCTTTTATTTGAATTGCAGCAAGTCTTTCATTCACTGGGGTGAAGTTGGATAACAGATGTTTTAGTCTCCGACTAACTACGAATCCGCAGCCGCATGAGTTTGGCTGCGTCATTGCGTCATTGCAGCTATAATACAGTGCGTCACCTTTAGGTGTTGTTGTGACGCCTTTCCCAATCCATCGTATTTCCTGTATGGCAGTAATATCGCCCTTGTTCTTTTCAAGTACATCTGCCAATGTGAAGACTGCACCTTCTCTATAAAGAGTACGAACATTCCAGGTGCAGATTCGCAGATCATGGTCCTTAAAACTTTTGCGGGGTTCGTCAACTTTAAAGGGGTTTGTTTTTCTTTTCTTTCGTTTTTTCATAGTAGGCTGTTTTTTCTAGGGGAGGGTTACTAATGAACGCGCGGCACATGTTAGCTCACTACCTTTAACGGATGCTAAAGGCAGTTCCCCAGGTGACACCACGGGGAGGTCAGTGTCCACTTGAGATGAAAGAGGGACCAAGATAAATCCTGGGCTTTGCCATGTTCCTTGGTTCCTTGGTATCTTCCATCCCCTATGTCACCCGTGGGGAACGTTTATAATTACCTGTAATTAACACCACAAGTAATTATAAACGTTAGACCTCCACCATGATTGCGCTGCCAATCCTGTCATGAGAGTTGAGCCTGATATTATCAGCCCAATCATGAATATTCTTGCGGAATACAACTGTCGCGGAATAGATTTTTCTCGAGAGAACATTCCTCCTATCATGAATAATGTGAGAAAAATAATAATTGAATTTGGCAGCACTGAAGGGTCTTTTTCATACCTTGTGTGCCCTAATTGTTGTGAAAACAAAGCGAAATTTTTAAGTGTTTGTGTTTGTAGACAAAAATCAACAAATTTAATCAAATAAATTACACTTTTATACATCAAAGACATTCAGAAGATGTTACTAATTATGAAAAACATCAGATGTGATTGGAAATTTCTAAGAAGACAGTGCAATTGACTCCATTGTGCTATGGAACTGCCACTATCATGAATGTGTTAGAAACGAGTGTTTTTAATTAAATAATGGCAAAAATTGAAAAAAATACGAATTCTAAAATAAAAATAATTGAAAATATGCTTTTATCCAGTGTTTTTCCAAAATTCTCTCATCCCATCGTTGATCGGTACAAAAAGTAGAGAGTGACTGAGTTTGCAAAGTGATGTTATTTTGTAAAATTTGTTCAATTTTTAATAAATTTCCAACCACAAGTGAAAGATTTTAGTATAAAATCCCAACAAAAGAGTTTTTTTTTTGCATGTTTTGTACAAAGTTTGTGGGAAATACTAACTGCCTGTTTCTGTATGTCGAAACGAAAAAGTGTGCGAATGAAACACGTCCAAACTTTAGTTTTCGAAATATGTCCCAATTTACATTGGGCGAGTTTACTTGCGGCAATTGTCATTTTGTAGGAGAGAGAGGTGAGGCATATGGTAACCCTTTGCCTCTCAGCACCCTCTCTCACCTACAAACTGACAATTGCCGCAAGTAAACTCGCCTAATGTAAATTGGGACTATGTTTACCTTTGCTTTTGCTTCAAAACAAAAAACAAATTTGAAAAACACACTCGAGTTTGGAAGTATTCTTTCTTTCTTTCGACATACAGAAACAGGCAGTAAGATTTTTTGTAAAGTCCCTTCAGTTTTGCAAGGGAGATTTTTTTGGAGGAAAACACTTGTTTGAGAGCGTTCATGATACCTACTTTTTCTCCATCGGAATTTTTTTTTCCGTGCGGATTTTTTGTTTGTAATAGCAAAGAAGGGAAAAGAGAGAAATTCCGCACGGAATTTTCATTCATGATTGGGCTGTATATGCCATTTAGATATGACACCATTAGCCGGATTTAGCGCATTATCAGGTTTTATTTGCTAATCCAGCCAAAATCTACCAGATTTCCCATACAAAAATAAATCCTCCTATTGAGTGGATTTGTTTTAAATCTGGCATAAATCCTCGTATACAACTCTGTTTTTTGCAACATGTTGCTAGAAAATACAAAAAGTTGCAAGCTGGCACAAGAAACAAGGTAGATGCATCGGTGAATTGCTACACTAAAAATAATTTAAAATGTAAAAATTTATAAACAAGGCGGAAAAATTAAATTTGTTTTGATGTAAAAAGTTGATTTTAATCAACCAAGACTAATATTTATGATGTCTAAACGATAAAATAATTAGTTTATTTATTTTAGATGGGCAAACTGCGATAAAATAATTCTTTATTTGATCTTTAGTTAGCATTAGCTCTGTTCCTTTACGTTGAAGAATCTTCAAGTTTTACCACTTTTTACTCGAAAAACGTTCCTTTACTTCAGACACAATACAATTCATATGGGAGCAGTTTACAACTTTTGCTACTTTTGCCGGTTTTACCATTTTCAAAAGTAAAGGAACAGACCAATTAGTAGCATAATGTGCTAACATTTTCAGTATTAAACAATACCTTTGTAATTTGACATATGTTTTTTGACACAAATTCAATTTGCAAAAAAATTCTTTTGACGTTTCACATTCGGTCAGATGGGCTGATGCATCTACCTTGGTAATTGTGCTATGAACAAAAATCAGCTGACTGCCATTTAAATCCTTCAAAATGTATATCTAAATGCAATGAGATTTGTACTGGATTTATTAAATCCAGTCGAGGATTTATGGCTAGTCTAAATGAGCTATTACTGTTCAATTTAGAATCCTCTATGGCAGCAATCAGAATGTTGGTGATATCCACGCCACCACTTTATTTCTCAGTAGTGGGATTCTGTAACTCATTTTTGCTGTTATCGATAATTGTCGGTAAAATTAAAATGCTTATGCGACACCAACAGTGATTTCAACTTTTCTTTATGTGTTTAGTCATAATTTTGCGATTTAATTTTACCGATTTTTGTCGGTAACAGCAAAAATGAGTTACAGAATCCCACTACAGGTCATTGCAGTTTAACTGCAAGATGGACATTTTATTTTATCTATATATATATATAATTCTTCGAGCCTGCCATGATGTTCGAAATTAAACTCCTCCGAAACGGCTGGACCAAATTCGATGAAATTGTATGTGGGTGAAATGTATGTGGAGTTTTTAGGTCTGAGAATAGGTTTTTAGCTATTTTTTATCCTGGTCAGTGAAGTGACCTGGGTACCTCCCCCACAATTTTTTTTTAAGAAAACGTGAAATCATTGATATTTTTGGACGTATTGCTTAAAAATTACTTGCAATACTATGGTAATAACTGTCTTGATCCTGAATGGTCATCTCGGAAGTGGAATATCGCGGTCCGCAATTTTTTTTATAAATGTATAGTTACAGATAATATCCTTAATGTTAGTAAGCGTGGCTTCGAATTCGCTATAAACACTGGCTGCAATAAGTTAGATATCACAATTTGGAATACAGTAAAATCCCGATAATTTGACATGACACTTAACCAAAATACCAAAACAATAGATTTTGAAATAAGCCAAAGTTCTGGAAAACGTCCAAGTACCACATTTCAATGCAAAATCTCAAAGAATAACGGGAAGGTGTGGTCACGGGTGACCTCCCCCACAGAGGTTTTGACCAAAACGCGAAATTTCAGAGATTATTAGACGTATTGGTATACACAACATTGGTAATTGTGGTCTATATCATTAGTTGGTATTTTGGTAGTAGAAATCCACGATCGCGTCCTATTTTTTAAAACTTTATAATTTCAGAAAAGATTTATAAATTTAGTACGTGGGACTAAAAAAACCATGAACACTGACTTTAGTGCTTAACTCGATCAAAACCACGTCTTTAAGTACAGTAAAGTCTCGATAAATCCAACTTGTATTTAAAGGTACTTTTTTATGAATTATTGAAGATTTTATGTTTAGGAGAATAAAATAAAAACGTTTTTAATGAAACAGCACTTTGTTAACATCTTAAACTTTCAAAATTCCCAAAATCGAAAGGTATCGTTCTATGAGGGCTATATCAAAACGTAGGGCTATACCGACAATTCTCTGTCAAAATATTTTATACCTCGAAGGGACATTAAATACCAAACATAGTCATTTCGGTTAAATACTGTGGATATAACCTTGAAAATACTGAAAATTGGGAAGTACCGTTCTTAGGAAGCTATATGTACTACCTGTACATGTACGAAATATTCCATGCGGAAAGGTTTTGTTTGCACAAAGAAGACGAAATACCAAAATGTAGCCATTTGGGTAGGATAATGAAACTAAAACCTCCAAAATATATATAATCGGAAGGTATTGTTCTACAGTAGCTATATCAGAACGTGAAACTAAACCCATAATTCTGTGTAATAATATTTTATGCCTCGAAGGGAGACTTAATACCGAATTATTATATCCATTTCGGTATGCATTCACCAAATTGAAGTGCATCTGATATAACAAACACCGAAATAAATCGTGACCTCCAGTACAACACTTCGGAATTGGCAGCGTTAGTTACTCGCAATGTTCCACTACTAAACGAGGAACAAAAAAATATTTTCGACCGCATTATTGCAGCAGTTTCCGCAGGGCAAGGCTGGTTCTTTTTCTTGGATGCACCAGGCGGAACTGGCAAAATATTCCTTATTTCCCTTATACTCCCCGAAATATGATCAAAAAATTCGATCGCATTGGCTGTTGCATCATTTGGAATTGCCGCAACATTACTAGATGGAGGAAGAACGGCCCATTGTGTATTTAAGCTGCCACTAAATATTCAAAATAACCACAGTGCTGTATGCAACATCAAGAAACAGTCGACCATGGCCACAGTGTTAAGGCAGTGTCAAATTATCATCTGGGATGAATGTACCATGGTGCACAAACACTCTCTGGAAGCGCTAAATAGAACATTGAAAGATATTAGCAACAACGACAAACTATTTGGTGGCGCTTTGTTACTTCTCTCAGGCGACTTTAGGGAAACACTTCCTGTTATACCATGCTCAACTTATGCTGATGAGATCAACGCATGTATAAAATCATCTTCACTGTGGCCTAACGTGAAAAAACTGTCATTAAAATGTAATGTGCGCGTTCAAATTCTTCGAGATCCATCCGCTGAAAAATATTCCAAACATTTATTAGACATCGGCGATGGAAAAATATCTGTAAATGAAACCGGATGCATAAAACTATCTACCGATTTCTGCACAATCGTAAATTATAATCATCTGGGATGAATGTACCATGGCGCACAAACACTCTCTGGAAGCGCTAAATAGAACATTGAAAGATATTAGCAACAACGACAAACTATTTGGTGGCGCTTTGTTACTTCTCTCAGGCGACTTTAGGGAAACACTTCCTGTTATACCACGCTCAACTTATGCTGATGAGATCAACGCATGTTTAAAATCATCTTCACAGTGGCCTAACGTGGAAAAACTGTCATTAAAATGTAATGTGCGCGTTCAAATTCTTCGAGATCTATCCGCTGAAACATTTTCAATTATTAGCAATTATTAGACATCGGCGATGGAAAAATATCTGTAAATGAAACCGGATGCATTAAACTATCTACCGATTTCTGCACAATGGTAAATTCACAAGATGCTCTCATTCAGCATATTTTTCCCGGTATACATACGCAATTCATTCACCCTTATTACGGTTGGCGTTGTCGTAGGCGTTCAAGTGTCGTAGACGTAGTCGTAGGCGTTGTCGTAGTCAATAATTTTTGGTATTATGTAAAATTTTCGACTACGGCTGTTTTGTAATAGATTGCAAAAATACAGGGTGTTGAAGATTATTAACATTTTCGACTATTACACGCCACCCTGTTATAAAAAAGAAAACAAAAAATAGAGTCAGTTAAAATAAAAAAACAATTATTTATTAATAAACCATAAAAATGTTAAGGGTGGGTTATTTTATATCTGACGATGAGGATGAATATACTCCGAACGATTTAAACGTAAGACGAAAACAGTTACGACAAGAATCAAACATATTTTCCATGACTGATACTCAGTTGCTGTTGCTGAAATCCATTTCTGTGAGGGGTATTTGTGACTAGTGTGCAGGGATCCTGGTTCACTTGGACTTGTTGCTCATTTCCATGAGTGATACCTATGCTTACAGGGGTTATTGTGCGGGGATCCTGATTCACTACGACCTGCGGCTCTTTTGCATGAGACCTGCTTACGCTTTGGGGAGTAACTGTGCAGGGATCGTGGTTTTCTAAATCTTCATGGATTATACATGCTTCAAACAGTTCTTCCTCAGTGGTTGTTTCTCGAAGCGTTGAAGGCTGCTGGATTCCAATTGACTGATTGCCCGCGTTTACAATTGTATCCAATTGTAACAAGCTTAATGCTGCTTCTTCCGTGTCTGTTAGTATGTACTGCTTGAAGGATCCTCCACCTGTAGCACGACATTCCGCCTTATTGTGAACTAACTTCTTCCTTAACTTGAATTTGTAGCCAGCCCAGACTTTCATCCAAACCTCACCTGTTCGTACTGGCGGTCCTAAAATGTTGAGTTTCGTACTAATTTTATTCCACTCTTCTTTCACGCTATTTTTTTTTATTCCATTGCTGTAACCTCTGGCCAAATTTGGATTGTTCTGCAAAATCTGGACCATTGTGTCAAACTGCTTTTTTGTGGTGACTTTTGTTCTAAAACATGTGCAATATTATAAAATTTATACGAATACTAGCGGACCCGGCGAACTTCGTCTCGCTATTAAGGAATAAAATTTCATACAAAAACTCAATTTTCGATTTTTCCAATTTTCCGACTTTTCCAGAGAGATTTTCCAAAATTTTCTTCCGTAAAGACCTTCTCCTCGAAAATACGAATAACTGACAAAAAATTTTACAGAAATCGGCCTAGCCGTTCTCATTTTATGAATTACTATACATTTTTTACACCATTTTTATATATATAGATATAATCTTTTTGTTATATAGACACATACCTTTTGTTTAAATCCATTTTATTTGTTCGTTTTTATTAACGTTTTAAGAAATTTGTCTGTTGTCGTCAACAAAATCTCTAACGACTAATTTCACAGCGTTTCTCGTAATAAAACGCCTCTCGTGGTAGCAAAATTGTAAAAGAATGGCATACAGAGTTGTAATATCTCGTATACGACATACATAATACCAATTAGTCGTTGCGAAAATGTCGTGTACGACATACATAATACCAATTAGACGTTACGACACGTCAATTTGCAATTTTGGATACGACTACGCCAACCGTAATAAGGCTGATTAATTATGAATGGCTGGCTGAAAGAGCGATTTTAGCGCCAATAAATGTGGACGTGAACGAACTAAATCATAAAATTCAAGAGTTGTTGCAGGGAATATGGTGTCATACAATTCCATTGATACGATTTGTGATACGACCGAAGCTGTGAACTACCCACCGGAGTTTTTGAACTCATTAGATTTACCAAGCATGCCACCGCATAAATTTAAACTGAAAATTGGATATCCGGTTATTTTACTCCGTAATTTGAATCCACCTCGACTGTGCAACGGCACGCGATTAGTAATTATCTAAATGGGAAATTTCGAGGCAAACATATATTGTTACCGCGCATCCCTATTATACCCACAGATGTCCCAATTCAATTTAAACGACTTCAATTTCCAATACGATTGGCGTTTGCTATGACTATTAATAAGTCGCATGTGGTATAGATTTGAGCACACCGTGTTTTTCACATGGACATTATACGTGGCATATTCCCGAGTAGAAAACCATCAAGTTTGGTTGTTTTGGCTAAAGATGGAATAACAAAAAATGTCGCGCATGAATTGGCTTTAAAGGATTGATTGTTTTAAATAAATATCAAAATTAAATATATTAATATATACATATCCAGGTTATTAGTCACAAAATGTTAAACATGTTTACAAGACTTATGTTGGTTTGGTGTTTGTAAACTTAATTGTAGTTCCATAATGAAGATCACATCAAAATGCATTTTAAGCAAGTAAAAATTTTTCTAAATCATAAAATTCCTTAAAATTAAAAGGATGAAGAATCCAAACTACGGGCCAGCAACGCGGACCGGGTCAGCTAGTTTTAATATAATATTATACTTAATTATTAATAATAGCGTCTGTTTTTTTCCTTTAAGCATCTAAAGACCTTCCATTTTAGGTGCAACAATTTCTTCAAATATGCCGTCAATATGACTTTGATTCCAGCTAGGTGTTGTTAGATTGGATGTACTGTTTACGTTGGTCACGTTCTGTGGATTGTAATAGCTGGCCAGATCCGAGAAGAAATCGTCGAAGAAACGTTGATAGATGAAGTAGCAGCAAGCGAATATGAAAAGTCCCTTAAAGACTTTATCCACACACCACATGCTGAAATGAATTTAGAAGAGAGGAGAAAATTAAGAAATTAGTTTGACACGATATAAGTGAACTGAATGTATTTAAGTTCTATTCGATGAATTGATACTTACATTTTCATATGCCTCTTGGCAGCTGGTATCGTCTCATCTGACTCCTTGAGAATAAGACGTCGGGCACACAATAGACAATCCGTGAAATAGTCAATTAAATCGAATTCAATTTTCTCCACCACATATGTCAAACGTTCTCTATTGTTTAGTATCTTTCGTGCATTGTGAGTTCTGGTGTTATCAAAATTCCACTGGGCATTGGCATAGTAACCAATTACATCAAGTCCCTTGGTAATACGTTTTTGTACACGAATTAAACTAAAAGCAAAAAAGAAAAATAATTTTCTTTAAATTTCAAGAATTGTTATGAAAATATTTGCTTACACTGGTGGGTAGCCGATACAAATTAAAAGAAAATCAACCAATATGGCCGGCAGCCAATGGAAAAAGATCATTGCCAACCAATGTAGTATTATGCTTGATTTCATCGATCCACCTGGATACCAGGCAGCGCCATTAAGCGGTACCCTATTCTCAATAACCCAACGTCCCATTTCAATAATTTCTTTCCATGAAACTTTTATTTCATTCGAGCTGGAGAGGTGAAGTATAGGAACATCGAATTTTACTAGATCGGGTGTTAAATATGCAAATGTAAATACGATAATTCCATTTACAGCAACATCGACTGGCAGGAAGTCTCCATTGCCATTTTCTTTACAGTACATGGTACGTATAACACCTTTGCCGGCACCAATTAGTAGGCCGGTGGGACCGTTTATATTGTCTGTCCATCCTCGAAGGGGTTCTCGCCAAACTGGAATAACAATTGAGGGCCGTATAATTCCCGCAGGCATTTTACCGAATCTTTCCACAACCAAGGCCTCTGCTAAAGCCTTCGTATAGGAATATGAGTTGGGTATGCTACCCATAATTTCTTTCTCAACCGCGGCCATATCTTTGTCACTCAACATTTCACAGAGGCTTATAATGCTATGCGGATCTGCAGGTGGATCGTAGGCTTGTTCAAATAGATGCTTAACATGAACATGACAATATGTTGTGGAGATATACCAAAACAATTGAAGATTTTTAAATGTACTGGCTAGATCAAGGCAGTATTTGGTGCCTCTGACATTTAAAAAGACGGCTTTGCGTAGAGTTTCATCAAATCTGTGGAATAATAGAGGGCGAAAAGACGATGTGAAAACACGAATTAAAGGGTACATGGATTGATAAATTTACCTCACTGTTGCCGCACAATGTACCACTAAGTTTACTTCATTTCTTAAGATTTCAATGTTCTCTGGAGATATGCCTAATTGTGGTTCCAAAACATCTCCAGCAATTAGTTCGACTTTACTTAAAATCCATTCCAAGCTACGCTGTTCTTTTAATTTATCAAAGAGCTAAATAAAATGGGAAAAATAAAAATATGAGAATATTTTTATTACAGAAGGTTAAGGAGATGTCCATCTTCGAAGTCAGCCAGAAATGACCGAAGAAAGCATGCCATACTGTTTGTGTTTCGAGATCTTAAGAATCAAAATACATAATTCCAAAGGAATAAATGTAAAGCGGAAAAGACAATAAACGTTTGAGTAAAGTTTTGAATAACTTCTGGTGGAATGAAGAATTCGAACTTGGTTGCCGTTTTTGGAAGCGATTTTCAGCCCCCATAAACGCGTTGGTACATAAGCTGCCTCGCCTGCTTGCCTTACTTGTCTGCTGCATTTCTTACATAATAGAAAAAAAAGAATAAAGAAGGCCGAGCCAACTTTGAACAAGTTGCCCTTTTCTTTTTTATTCTTTTATCAGAAGCAACCAAGGCAAGTAGGCGAGACAGCTTATGTACCCAGCCCTTAAGGTTAAAATACAATGAATTTTGTTGCTTGCTTCACGCTTGATTTCATGTAAAAGTCTAATGGCTAAGTACTGCCTAATTAAAATGCGATCTTGCATTTCTTTATTCTTGTACATAAATTTAGGCTTTAAGCATGAATTTCTCATTCTGTTCGCACCTTTAACTCTCTCGTTATTTGTTGTCGAGCGCCATCAATCAATTATCTGTTTTATCATGGATGGATCTTTGTGCCGCCAACTAATCTCGATTAGATTCAACAGAATGATGGGCCCTCTTTGAACTTTTGAAAGCTTCAGATAATCTTCTAAAGGCCTCAGTACATAAGAAGCCTCGTACATGAATAAAGGAAAAGGGTAACATTTTCGAGTTATGTTAAGACTTCATTTCAGATAAGACTTCATTTGACGTATACGCAAAGTAATTGACAGTTGGAATCCACTCGATTTCGTAAATGTAAATCATGGTACAATAATACAGGTAGCATTATCATGCCAGCTGATGGTAACATAATGTGTCAATTGCATTGAATTGATGTCAAATTTTGACATCTTATGTTGCCAACAATTGCCGATGCGGCTACCTGTGTACTTGTACCATGATGTAAATGTACTATAATACTTACAACATTATCTAATATTTCTTTGAGACGTTCTTCGGGAGATTTGCCTTTTTTCGGCCTCACCAATAGATAGATTTTTTTCAAACCACCACAAGATCTAGAATGAAATTCATGACGTGATAGCTAGTTAATAAATAATTTAATGCTATATACATATGTAGTGCGCAGGATCAACATTTTGAGACAAGAAAACTAGTTTATGAGGGTTATTCTGAATGAAAACTCCCTGTGAGTTTTGTCTCGATGCCGTTTCAACTTAACTGAGAAAGTGAGAAAACTCACGTGGAGTTTTCATTCAGAATAAACCCCTTTGTGTTTTGCTGGAAAACTTACCTCAATAACTTTTCGACAAGAACTTTTCCCAGAAATCCAGTTCCACCCGTAATAAATAATGACCGCCCAATGTAACACTTAGCAACGCGATCCTCTTCCTCATCATTGGCATTATCGATTTTTACAAATCCTGGATCTTTCTCAAATTCAAATTTTGGTTTGTCGGTGCGTTTTTTGAGAAGCGTGGGTGCAACGGGAATTTTATCTAACATTGTGGAGGGAAATTTTTGCTAAAAAAGGTAAATAAAAATAGTGTAAAGAATTATAGAAACATTTGAGAGTGGCTACACAGTTGATCTATATTAAATGTCAAAATATTAGATAGTCCCGGGCCACACTACAGTAATTTCTCTAGATCGACGTCCATAGTAGAGTAAAATCATAAAATTGCTGTAGTAGGGAATTCGATTTAAGAACACCTAATTTCATGATTTTTTTAATGAAATTCACGCTAGTGTGGACCGGGACATATAGAGAAAAAGGAGAAAAGATTTACATTAAGGCCTGGGTACATAAGCTGCTTCGCTTGGTTGCCTTGCTTTCCTGCTTCATTTCTGACATAACATAAAATAAAAGAATAAAGAAGACCGAGCCAATTTCAAACTAGATTGCCCTTTCCTTCTTTATTCTTTTATTTTTGTTATGTCAGAAATTAAGCAGGAAAGCAAGGCAACCAGGCGAGGCAGCTTATGTACCCAGGCATTTAAGGCCTCGACACATAAGAAGCATGTCATTCTTGCTTAAGTTATATCTGGTAAATGACTAAAGACCAAGTTCGACCTAATTCAAATGTGATTCTGAAACCTTTTTATTAGGTCGAACTTGGTCTTTAAGGTCTGGGCATGTTACAATAATACAGGTACAAAGGGAAAAACAACTGATTATCACACTAGTTGTCAAAATGCATTATTGTGAATAAAATCACATACAGAGGGTAAACAAGCAATTCACAGTAATGCGTTATTGTGAACAATTTTGACGTTTGGTATGATTTGATGTAAAGGGGTGAGTACATAAGCTGCCTTGCCTGCTTACCTTGCTTGCTTCTGATAAAAGAATAAAAAAGAAATGGGCAACCCAGTTCGAAATTTGTTCGGCCTTCTTTATTCTTTTATCTTTGTTATGTCAGAAATGCAGCAGGAAAGCAAGGCATCTTATGTACGCAGGCCTTAAAACCTTCTTATTCCACCACATAAGCTGCCTCGCCTGATGGCCTTGCTTTCCTGCTTCATTTCTAACATAACAAAAATAAAAGAATAAAGAAGAAAAGGGCAACCTAGTTCGAAATTGGCTCGGCTTTCTTTATTCTTTTATTTGTGTTATGTCAGAAATGAAGCAGGAAAGCAAGGCAAGCAGGCGATGCAGCTTATGTACCCAGGCTTTTAAGGTAGAAACACAATGACATTTGTTGCTTGCTTCACGCTCAATTTTAAGTAAATGAATAATGGCTAGGTACTACCTAATTCAGATGCGATTTTAGATTTCTTTATTCCTTTACACAAATTCAGGCTTGGATAAGCATGCATTTCTCATTGGGTTCTCACATTTAACGCCTCGCTAGATAAGAAGCCTCGCCGCCTGGCTTTCTTTTCGGGTAATTTTTTTGAGAAGTATGGTCTTGCCACTCAAAAAACTTGTACCATCGTAATAGTGGGCTTGAGTGCAACCTGTTGCAAGAAAAATCTGAAATTTTGTTTGAGAGTTATAGGCCATTTAGGCATAACATCATTAGCCGGATTTAGCGCATTATCAGGTTTTATTTGCTAAATCCGGCCAAAATCTACCAGATTTCCCATACAAAAATAAATCCTCGTATTGAGTGGACTTGTTTTAAATCCGACATAAATCCTCGTATACAACTCTGTTTTCTGCAACATGTTACTAGAAAATACAAAAAGTTGCAAGCTGGCACAAGAAACAAGGTAGATGTATCGGTGAACTGCTATAACCAAAAAAAATTTTAAATTTATAACAAGGCGAAAAAAATTAAATTTGCTTTGATATAAAAAGTTGATTTTAATCAACTAATACCCCGGTTACACCCACTGGGTTTAATAGATCCAGTGGGTTAATCTTTGCTGGTTACACTTAGCTTTTCGAGGATATAAACTGTCAGCTGATGTTTGTTTACGTATACATACAAAATAACTAACAAAGTCGTGTTTTACACTTTTGCAATTTCTCGTATGAGATATCGTCCCCTCTGTGCTCATATTGGTATATTTTACACACAGGGATACATTTTTGTATCATGGTATGAAGCTTACTTTTTGTTAAAAAAGTGTCTAATGTAAAAAATAAATAATTTTATGATTTTCAAATAACTTTAGATTTATTAACTCCATAAAATCTCATGCGACCAATCGTAAACGTGTAAAACACGACAAACTCTGTTGCAAAAACAGTTGCAACTTTTGGTACTTTTTGAGTAGAGTTGGATTTTTTTGCGCAAATACCGAATACAACACTGTATTTTTGGTGGATTTGTGCCGGATTTAAAATAAACCCAGTCGTAAGAGGATTTAATTTTTGTATAGCAAATCTGGTCAGATTTGACCAGATTAAGCAATAAATCCTCATGAAGTGGGTTAACCCGGCAAAAAGCTGTAGTGTAACCGTTCTATAAGACTAATATTTACGATGTCTACACGATAAAATAATTCTTTATTTGCTGATATGCTAATTAATCAGTTGCATAATGTGCTAACATTTTCAATATTAAACAATAAATTCGTAGTTTTCCGTATGTTTTTTGAGACGAATTCAATTAACAACAACTTCTTTTGACGTTTCAAATCTGAACGAATTTTTGGGCTGATGCATCTACCTTGGTAATTGTGCTATGAACAAAAATCAGCTGACTGCCATATAAATCCTCTAAAATGTATATCTAAATGCAATGAGATTTGTACTGGGTTTTTTTAAAACCAGTTGAGGATTTATTGCAAGTCTAATAGCCCATTTAGATATGACTTCATTAGCCGGATTTAGCACATTATCAGGTTTTATTTGCTAAATCCAGCCAAAATCTACCAGATTTCCCATATAAAAATAAATCCTCGTATTGAGTGGATTTGTTTTAAATCTGGCATAAATCCTCGTATACAACTCTGTTTTTTGCAACATGTTGCTAAAAAATACAAAAGGTTACAAGCTGGCACAAGAAACAAGGTAGATGCATCGGTGAATTGCTACACTAAAAATAATTTAAAATGTAAAAATTTGTAAACAAGGCGGAAAAATTAAATTTGTTTTGATGTACAAAGTTGATTTTAATCAACCAAGACTACTATTTACGACGTCTAAACGATAAAATAATTCGTTAATTTATTTTAGATGGGCAAACTGCGATAAAATAATTCTTTATTTGCTCTCTAGTTAGCATTAGTAGCATAATGTACTAACATTTTCAGTATTAAACGATAAATTTGTAATTTGACGTACGTTTTTTGAGACGAATTCAATTTACAAAAAATTCTTTTGACGTTTCAAATTCGATCAGATGGGCTGATGCATCTACCTTGGTAATTGTGCTATGAACAAAAATCAGCTGACTGCCATTTAAATCCTCCAAAATGTATATCTAAATGCAATGAGATTTGCACTGGATTTATCAAATCCAGTCGAGGATTTATGGCTAGTCTAAATGAGCTATAAATGAGCTATTATCAGAAGGAGTTGACATATATAGTCCATATTATAACCTGATTTATGCCTTGTAGAAATAGTGCGATGTATGGAATTAAGCGGTTACTGTCTTCGAGAGTTCGTGCGCATCATTTTAGTAAAAAGTTTAGAGCTTTTGTGGGGGAGGACCGATATAGCCCATCTTAGAACTTGATTTAAGTTTGCGCAATCCAGTTTCGTAGTCCATATTCGAACTTGATCTATGTCTGGTTGAAATATAACGATGTGCAAAGTGTGGACGAAATCGGTTAGACCCTTTAAGAGTTATCGTTCGAAAAAATTTTTACTTTTTTTTGGGGGGGGGGGGGGGGGGGGGGTGTACCCGATGCGGTGGACCGATATGACCCATCTTCGAACTTAAACTAAGTTGGGACAAAATATTACGAAGGCCAAATTTTGGACGAAATCGGTTAATTCGTTCGAGAGTTATCGTGCGCTCCAGCAAGCCAAACGGACCAGGGGTGCCAAGTTGGTGGTTTTCCCGCTACTTGTGGTGATTTTTGACTTACAAAAACCACTGTTTAAGCAGAAATGTCAACTGTTTTAAGGTAAAAATCGCTACAGACCTATGGTGCGTATGTGGCTGTAGCGATTTTTACCTCGGAACAGTTGGCATCCCTGAAACGGACATTGATTGCGAATGCGATTGACCCGTCATCCCAGAACAACATGTGCGCCATTATTTTTATTTTGGGATTGGTATGTCCCAGAAGGCCTGCTCATCTGGTCAATGCCGGAACTCAGAGTAACCCGGGGCCATAATTTTGCTACCTTTGTCACCGTCTCATCCACCATAGATCGGAGTCGGTGAGATGCAACGGAATTCGTGAGTTGGTCCATTTAAGGAATTGTTCAGACCTGACATTCCTAACAGATTATACCGATACCGATATTGTTTCGTGCTGCGCCAACTTGATCCCCAGTGAGTCTTCGTCACTGTCATCGGATTATGAAACACACCAACAACCTCCCCAACAGCAGTACCATCCGCAGTTTTTAACACCGAGTATTGCTGTTCCAGTTTTTGACATTGTGACATTCCTGAAGTTTAACTTAGGTGCTGTGATGAATACAATGTTCTTCGCTTGGATAGTGCGAGAGGTGGAGGTGGTGGACTCGCAATCTTATTGCACCAGCCTTCCCAGTACAATGACCCAGACTTGGAGTGTAAGAAATTAGCGGTAAAGTGTGGAACCGCCGAGATAGAACTGTCTATAGAAATGTGTATATCCCGCCGATTAATAGCTGTGTCCCGCGTCATTTGCCTGATATCAGGCCACTGGTCCTAGGAGATTTCATTGCGCACCATGAGTTATGGCATTCAACCCTAGGGAATGAGAAAGGCACAGGGCTGCCTAATCAAATAGATAGCTCCACATATTGCACAATGAATGTGGACGCAACCACAAGGATTAAGACCGCGGCACATACGATCCGTTGAGCGTCGCGTTACAACAACCACATGAAAACTTCAAGAACAAACTTGGCATCATTTACACATTTTTCATGTGGTTGTTGTTTTCAACGCGCAACGCGTCACCCAACGGACCGTATGTATTTGACCCTATAAGGCCGCAGCACATGCGGTCAGTTGAGCGTCGCGTTAAAACAACTTCATGAAAACTTCAACAACAAACTTGGCATCACTTACACTTTTGTCATGTGGTTGTTGTTATTAACGCGTGATGCGACGCACAACGGGTCGTATGGGCCGGGGCCATTAGAGGAAACTGGCATAGTTCGCCTGACATATCCACCTGGTCTGACGAATGACGTGACTTGACAACCCTTCATATCCGTTGTCATAACCTTTCAATGCCGCACTTTCCTTAACTATGAAAAAGGCAGGGATTTAGAGGATTCACCAAACAACGCTTCAGAGAACTTGCCCGTCACTCTGTTATTCGGGTATCAGAGAGGAATTTTCGAGATATCAGATATACCTTTAATAATATTTAATGATTCTGTTTTTTATCACTTTTAAAGTCCTTTTATACACTTTGTATCCAATTTTTTTTTAATTATTTCTAAATTTTATTTGAAGTTAACACGCACAGATATATGGGCAAACTGTTTCAATTTTATATATTGAAATTTGATTATATCTATCCAATTGATGATAATACAAGATTTGTAACACTAACGGGTCAGAACAAGAAGCTGTAAACTCAGTAATTATAACCATCATAAACTCCTGATTGTGTTTCAAATTCCAAATATGAGGGAGGTATAACAATGAAGGGAACATTTTGCAAGTTTAAAAAAAATATTTCCCAGGAACATACAATAACGGACAAGGGAGGACAAATCTTAAGGCCTACTTACATAAGCTGCCTCGCCTGGTTGCCTTGCTTGCTTCTGATAAAAGAATAAAAAAGAAAAGGGCAACCCAGTTCGAAATTAGCTCGGCCTCCTTTATTCTATTATTTTTATTATGTCAAAAATGAAGCAGGAAAGCAAGGCAACCAGGCAAATCAGCTTATGTACCCAGGCCTTTATGTCTTCGAGTTTCTATTTTTCGGCTAAATTAAGTGCACACCCATCTTAAGGCCTCGACACATACGGTCCGTGGAGTGACGCGTTAAAAACAACAACAACCACATGAAAAATGTGTAAGTGATCCCAAGTTTGTTCTTGAAGTTTTCATGTGGTTGTTGTAGCGCGGCACTCAACGGACCGTTTGTGCCGAGGTCTTAAGATGGATGTAAACTTAATTTAACCGATAAATAGAAACTCGAGCCCTTTATTGCTGAATACGAATGGCGATACGCACAGTGTTAGACCCACAGTTGAAGACTTAAAGGCGTGAGTACATAAGCTGCCTGGCCTGCTGACTTTGCTTCCTTCTGATAAAAGAATAAAAAAGAAAAGGGCAACCCAGTTCGAAATTTGCTCGGCCTTCTTTATTCTTTTATTTTTATTAGCTTTGTTCCTTTACTTTTTTACTTTCAAAAAATTAGTTCTGCCATTTTTTACCTGCAGAAATTTTGCTGGTAGCCTGTGGTAGAAGAGAAAGCCATTTTCGCTCTCTCTCCACTCTCACTCTCTTAAAAATTGCTTCCAGTTTAGGCCTTAAAGGCCTACGTACATAAGCTGCCTCGCCTGCTTACCTTGCTTCCTTCTGATGAAAGAATAAAAAAGAAAAGGGCAACCCAGTTCGAAATTTGCTCGGCCTTCTTTATTCTTAAGATGGATGTAAACTTAATTTAACCGATAAATAGAAACTCGAGCCCTTTATTGCTGAATACGAATGGCGATACGCACAGTGTTAGACCCACAGTTGAAGACTTTAAGGCCTGCGTACATAAGCTGCCTTGCCTGAAGGCCTGCGTACATAAGCTGCTCTGCCTGATTGCCTTGCTTACCTGCTTCATTTCTGACGTAATAAAAATAATAGAATAAAGACGAAATTTCGAACTGGGTTGCCATCAGTTGGAAATTGGGTCGGCCTTCTTTGTTCTTTTATTTTTTTATTGAAGCAGCAAAGCAAGGCAATCAGGCAATGCAGCTTATGTACGCAGGCCTTAAGATTATTGAAAACGATTAAAACATATGTATCTTTCATAGGCAGAAACTTCATTCTTTCACACTTAACCGACACATCATATGGCCACCATTAATTTGCCAGACCGGTTTTATAGCTAAATTAACATATTGACATCCACTAATTATAAACACACAATGTAATTAGAATGGATTCACATAGTTAGCAGATCTAATTGTGCAGAATAAATACGCACATATTTAAAAATTAAAATATATTCCCGTTTTAATTTAAATGAAATTTCTTTTAAATAAAATACAATGTCAATGACATTTTTGGAGTTAATGTAAACAAGTAAAAAAGTATCAGTTGGCTTTGCCGACAGAGATATACTCTCAGCGTGTGTGAATTGAACCGGTTATATAATAGGCGGGACGAGATGTATGGAAGGAAAAAAAACACCATATAGGGCCCGTTTCGTTTCTGATTCCTTTACTGAGAAAAAAAGTCCACTAGACCATATGCCTGAGGTGAAAATAGAGCCTACCGATTTTGACTTGAAGTTTTTTATCCACATGCCCAAAACTATCTGAAAGAGCGTTCTAATGCTTTTGCGATGTACTAGAGAGTACTTAATTAGCTCTGTTCCTTAACGTGCAAGAATCTTCAAGTTTTACCACTTTTTACTCGAAAAGCGTTCCTTTACTTCAGACACCATACAAATCATATGGGAGCAGTTTACATTTTGTACTACTTTTACCGGTTTTACCATTTTCAAAAGTAAAGGAACAGACCATTTATTGTCTTGGCTACAATTATTGTCTTAAGCGGGTTACTTACTTAGCTGGCCCATTACAGAACATTTGTTCTATAAGCCGAACTAAGAAAGGATCTCCAACTCTCTCTGTTTACTGCTTCGCTTTTTGGAATACCGCGCTTTTGCATCTCTTCATCCACTTGTTTGCTCCATTTAAGCTTAGGCCTGCCAATTCTGTGTGCACCGCCATGTGTCAGTTACTTCCTTTACCGATCGACCTATGATGTCAATGTCATAAGCATAAGCCATATGTTACCTGGTTGTTTGTATATATTGTGCCACTTCTTTTCACCTTCGCATCTCGTATAACCTTTCCCAGCAGAATGGTGAAAAGATCACACGAGAGGCCATCACCTTGTCTGAAACCTTTTTTGGTACCAAACTCTTCGGAGAGGTTCTTTCCTATTTTAACTGACGATCGAGTATCAGTTAATGTCATTCAATATAGCCGGATGAGCTTTGCAGGGATACCAAATTCAGACATGGCTTGGAATACCTTTGAAAGCAGGGGGCAGTCGATCTGCATTTCTTGGGTCTTTTTCAGGATTTGTCTCAAGGTTAATATCTGGTCAATGGTGGATTTGCCCGGTCTAAAGCGGCACTGATATGGTCCAATAATTTCATTGACCATAGCCTTTAGTCTCTCACACAATATGCCAGATACTATTTTATATGCAAATAGGGAGCAGACTTATGCCCCTCTAATTGGAGCACACAGTCTTATCTCCGTTCTTGTGGACTGGACATAGGATGCTCACGTTCCAATCGTCGGGTACGCGTTCTTCCTGCCAGATAGTGATAACTAGTTGATGCATGCACCTTATCCGATTTTGAACAGTTCGGCTGGTAGGCCACCTGCTCCTTCTGCCTTATTATTCTTCAGCCGGTTTATTGCTGTCTTTATCTCATCTTGACCGGGCGATATACATGTAGTACCATCTTCTGGGATTGGATCTGTGTTATCTTCGTTGGCTTCGTTAGTATTGGATACCAGCAATTTGGAAAAATGCTCTTTCCATATCCCGAGCGACTAGCTGTATCACTTACCAAATTACCCTGCTGGTCTCTACAGGAGGGTGCGCCTGTACCAAAGCCATCAGTTTGATGTTTTACTTTTTGGTAGAACTTTCGGACTTCATTCTTGCTCCTGTACATCTCGATTTTTTCACACTCCCGCCTTCCCATATCTCTCTTTTTCCTGCGGGAAAGACGTTTCTCCTCTCTCCTTTTCTCCCGATAACTCTCTCGTGAGCTACGTAGAGTAGCCCTATATGCTGCATTTTTCTCTTCGGTAGGAGCACGACACTCCTGGTCATACAATGGATTCCTTGATGAAGGTCTCTGGTATCCATGTATGGATTTTGCGGCTGTTTGCATGGAGTGGGCAATATTTTGCCATTGTGCCGATATGTTATCGGGACGAGGAGTGTTTTCATTAAGCAATTGGGCTAGTTGAGTGGAATATGCTGTGGCTATCTTTTGTGTTTGCAGCTTACCGATGTGCAACTCCCGTGTTGTATCTGTTCGTGCTTTATTTGCAACGTTTAGACGGGTACGTACCTTTGCTGCAACAAGGTAGTGGTCCGAATCTATGTTTGCTCCTCGGACATCCAACACGCTCGATGAATGTCTTCCATCTATCACAACATGATCAATTTGATTACTTGTTCTTTGATCTGGAGACAACCAGGTGCCCTTATGAATATCGAGATGCTGGGTTCGTCAACTTTAGAAGGATTTGTTTTTCTGTTCTTTCGTTTTTTCATAGTAGGCTGCTTTTTCTAGGGGAGGGTTACTAACCCGATGCCCAAACCCAAGTTTTTAACGTTCTTATGGGTGAACGCGCGGCACATGTTAGCTCACTACCTTTAACGGGAGTTAAAGGTAGCTTTCCAGGTGACACCACGGGGAGGTCAGTGTCCACTTGAGATGAAAGAGGGACCAATATAAATCCTGGGGTTTGCCATTTTAAAGTCGGTCAGGACCGTTCCTTGGTATCTTCCATCCCCTACGAATGTCGGAATTAAATTTCCCTTCCGAATTTCCCAAGGATTTTCTTCAGATTTCGTTTCGAAATCGGCCCAAAATTGATCCGATTTCGCTCCGACATTTCCTTGCGAAATTATGTCAACCAACAGGATTTATCTTGGTCCCTCTTTCATCTCAAGTGGACACTGACCTCCCCGTGCTGTCATCTGGGGAGCTGCCTTTAACACCCGTTAAAGGTAGTGAGCTAACATGTGCCGCGTGTTCACCCATAAGAACGTTAAAAACTTTGGTTTGGGCGTCGGGTTAGTAACCCTCCCCTAGAAAAACAGCCTACTATGAAAAAACGAAAGAAAAGAAAAACAAACCCCTCTAAAGTTGACGAAACCCGCAAACGTTTTAAGGACCATGATCTGTGTATCTGCACCTGGAATGTTCGCACTCTTTATAGGGAAGGTGCAGTTTACGCATTGGCAGATGTACTTGAAAAGTACAAGGCCGACATTACTGCCATACAGGAAATACCATGGTGACGCACTGTATTACAGCTGCCATGACACACAGCCTGAGTTTGGTTGCGGATTTGTAGTTGATCGAAGGTTAAAACATCTGGTCTCCAGAGTTCACCCCAGTGAATGAAAGACTCGCTGCAATTCGATTGAAAGCAAAATTCTTCAATATCAGCTTTTTTTGCGCTCATGCTCCCACTGAATACAAGGAGGAACAGAACAAAGATATATTTTACGAGCGCTTAGAAGAAACTTATGACCGTTGCCCTGCCCATGACATTAAAGTTATTCTAGGCGATTTTAATGCCAAAATTGGAAAGGATAATATCTTTGGCCCAACAGTCGGGAAATTCAGTCTCCACAGTGAAATATCTGACAATGGTATGAGGCTGATAGACTTTGCAGCTGCAAAAAACATGGTAGTTAGCAGTACCAGATTTAAGCATCTCGATATTCATAAGGGCACCTGGCTGTCTCCAGGTCAAAGAACAAGTAATGAAATTGATCATGTTGTGATAGATGGAAGACATTCATCGAGCGTGTTTGATGTACGATCGTTCCGAGGAGCAAACATAGATTCGGACCACTACCTTAGCTTTGTTCCTTTACTTTTTTAATGGTAAGGGTGGTAAAAGAGAAAAGTGTCAAAGTTGCTCTCTCATGAACATTTTTACCAGAAAATAAAGGAACGGAAAAATGGTATATCTGGCAGCAATGTCAAAAAGAAACATAAAAAATCAATTTTCGTCTTTTATTTCACAGTTTTTAATTTAGTTTTGTCAGCTTTCGACTTTTTCTTCTGTTTATCGTCTATTTGTGAAATAATCGTCAAACAAAAGTCGAAAAATCAGTTTTTTAATGGGTACTTTACACGACATGTTATTTTACATATGTGTTGTCACTTTGCGTTTACATTTTATACATAAAAAGTGACAACCCATATGTAAAAAACATACCGTGTAAAGTACCCATTACCTGCAGAAATTTTGCTGGTAGTCTGTGGTAGAAGAGAAACCCATTTTCGCTCTCTCTCCACTCTTACTCTCTTAAAAATTGCTTCCAGTTTTGCCACTTTTCTGGGTTAAGGAACGCTTTGCAGGTTAAAAATGGTAACAAATGGGAAAAATGGTAACCTCAGGTAAGTAAAGGAACACAGCTCTTGTTGCAGCATAGGTTGGTACCCGTCTAAACATTGCAAATAAAGCACGAACAGTTTACAACGCGGAAGTTGGACATCGGTAATGGGTACTTTACACGATATGTTTTTTACATATGAGTTGTCACTTTTTATATACAAAATGTATATGCAAAGTGACAACGCATATGTAAAAACATATCGTATAAGGTACCCATAAGCTGCAAACACGACAGATAGTCACAGCATATTCCACTCAATTATCCCAATTGCTTAATGAAAACACTCCTCGTCCCGATAACATATCAGCACAATGGCAAATTATTCCCCACTCCTTGCAAACAGACGCAAAATGCATACTTGGATACCAGAGACTTCCACCAAGGAATCCATGGTATGACCAGGAGTGTCGTGTTGCTATGTCATATGTTACTTGCTTATGCCGATAACATTGACATCATAGGTCGTTCGGTAAAGGAAGTAACTGACACCTTTGCAAGAGCCTATTGATTTTGGTGATGGTCGGATAATATTCAGGGGTCGGAATGGGTACAAAATTGATTGAAGGGTATATCAAAAGCAAAACCTGCTAATAAAAGTAGAAAATATCACCTTTGCAACGATGTAACGTAGGTTGTCGTAGGTGGTCAAACAACGAAGATATCGCAATAGCCGCTAATAGAACCCAACTTTTAATTTTTGCGATTTTTATAATAATGACGAATATCACAGCTTTGGTTGGGGACCTTCCAAAAACAATAGCTGACTATGAAAGTAGAAAATCTCATCTTTACAATGATGTAAAGTAGGTTGGCGTAGGTGGCCAAATAACGGAGATATCGCAATAGTCGGAAATACATCCCATTTTTTGTAACCACGCTACAGGTCGCAATTTTGATCGGATGGTCACGAAGGGGATCATACAGTGGAAGAAGCCTATTGATTTTGGTGATGGTCGGATAATATCCAGGGGTCGGAATGGGCAAAAACTTATTTGGAGAAAATCGTTTTATTTCAAAGCGAATATCTCTCTTCTGTAAGAGGTATATCGAAAGAAAGACCTGACAAGGAAAATATCACCTTTACAACGATGCGAAGTAGGTGGTCAAAGGTGGCCAAACAACAGAGATATCACAATATCGCATTTTTGTGCAATCACGCTACAGGTCGCAATTTTGATCGGATCCTCAAGAAATTTTGGGGGTTGATGGGGGTCTCACAGAGAAAGAAGCCTATTGATGGTTGGCGTATATCCAACTTTTCCATTTTTTTTATTTGAGTTGTACTGACGATGCACTTAAATGCGTTTCAACAAAATTGACCTGTATTGACGAAGACATTCAGAGCAAAGGCGCTAAGCTATTCTAATTTTAATATTTTGAATTTTACCAGTCAAAAACTTATGCACAGGGGTAGTGGTGTAGGGTATCACATAGTCGGCCCCGACCCGACTATAGCCTTGGCTCACTTGTTTTTCCATAGTATTTTTTCGACCCGGCCAAACTTAACGCCTTTTTACTTGTTCCGTTTTGAATGACCTGTCATTTGTTTTATCCATCGAAGTTTTAGCCTTCCCGCACAGTGTACGAATATATTAATTTTATTAATTCTCATGACATAACCTAGTCAACGTAATGGTTGTGACTCGATACGAGTGCAAGTTGTAACTGTGCCACATCTTGTTACGTGGCTGTCTACTTAGAAAACAATAAAGACCTTAAAGGCCTGCGTACATAAGCTGCTTTGCCTGGTTGCCTTGCCTTCCTGCTTCATTTTTGACATAATAAAAATAAAAGAATAAAGGAGGCCGAGCAAATTTCGAACTGGGTTGCCCTTTTCTTTTTTATTCTTTTATCAATGTCGATCCGACAAAAATGTTAAGCTTAATGTTAAGCTTGGTTTACATTTACGAAATCCACTCGATTTCAACTGTCAATTCCTTTGTGTATACGTCAAATGAAATATCATCTGAAATCCATTGGATTTCATTTGACGTTTAAGAAATAGAATTGACAGTTAAAATCGAGTGGATTTCTTAAATGTAAACCAAGCGTTAGCTTAACCCTTACGTACAAGTCGATAGATTCCCAGCACTATTCTTACGACAGATTACAACCTTATGTGTTCTAAAAAAGAAAAGGAACCAATTTGTATTTTAAAGCGATTATGACGACTGGAACAGCTTTACAATAAATATTGTTAATAGGTACATTGATCTTCAAAGTATAGGAAATAAATATGTTTTTTTTTTTCAAAATAAAATTAAAATATATTTTATTACCTATTTTTTATGGCCTTTCTATTGCAACGCATGAAAAATAATATATTGATGATAACCTTGAGTTTAATTCTATTTTACTGGCAAAGTAATTTATTGAATACCAAAAACAAAACCTCAATAAATTGTAAAACAAATCTTCCAAAAATAGTATCATATTTGCAGCGTCACAAAATATACCGGTTTATTTTTTTGGGTGCATCAAAACCATATTTCTTTTCCTGTCTAAGCTGTATCAAATCTGGGAAATCAATTCCGGTTTTAGGACATTTGTTTCATTTATTGGCAAAATGTGTGTAAATTTATTTCATTTAGAGCACTTTTACATCAGAAATTAAAACAGGTTAAAGCTTCATTTCATTAAAATTTTCAATTCCATATTTTCGGGACGTAAATTGTCATAAAGTACCAAAAATATTGTCTTATAAAGTTTTGTGCAATTTTCAGCTAATTGCCAAAATAGATAAAAAACAAACTAAAAACCTGTAAGGAAAGGATCATAGTCGGGCGGGGCCGACTATATGATACCCTACATAACTGTGAAAATGTAAAATATATATAGGAGATACATATATTAATTTGAACTGATTTCTATATAATATGGTACACTTATTACTAGACAAAATTCCGTCACACATTCCAAATTTCATCAAAACTGGACGGGTGTTTGGTGCAGCAAATACCTGGAATCGGGCGAAAATATATATGGGAGCTATATCCAAATCTGAACCGATTTCGATGTATTTTGGCACATTTATTTTCAGACCGAATTCAGTCACATATTCCAAACTTCAGCAAAATCGGACGTATATAGCGTGTTTGATGCTGCAAATACGTCAAATCGGCCGAAAATATTTGTGGGAGCTATATCCAAATCTGAACCGATTTTCACCAAAAGCAATAGCAATCTTCCTATGGCTAAAAAAATTATATTCCCCAATTTTTAGCTAAATCGGACAAAAAATGCGACCTGTACGTTCTGAACAAAAATACAGAGACGGACTGACGGACGGACATGCATGAATCGACTCAGAAAGCGATTATATGTATATCCTCAAAAGGAACTATGGGTCTTTTTGTTTCCTTTTGTATGTTACATACAAATGCACAAAGACATAATCCCCTTACCACAGTGTGGTGTAGGGTATAAAAAAATGGTTATACCCTCAGCATTTATGCTAAGGATGGTTTATATCACGAAAAATTTCTAAAATTGTCTTCTCCATTTCTAAACAAGTAAGCCGAAGCTATATTCGGACGGGGCCGACCATGTGATACCCTACACCTTTACCACTGGGAAGTAGCTTTTCACAAATCAAAATTTCCTTATGGAACAAATAAACTTATTGTATGAAATAACTTTGTGGATTCTGGTACCGTATCACACCAAGCTTAAATAATAATATGATAATTGTTTAACAAACTTCCCTGAACGGAGAAGGGAGACTTCTCTCATATCAATGAGTGAGTGTACCCCGATTCATATTCGCTCAATGATATGGGACCCACAGCTTATCTCCGAGTCCGAACGGCGTGCCCTAAGACACCACTTGTAGAGACGTTTTATATGACTGAAATACTACTACTGAAAATGTCGCAAATATCAGATCATCATCCAAAATTGTAAGCATCTTCTTCTACCTAAACTCTTACCTCGTGCAAAATTTCGTGATTATTGAGCTATAAATGCGAACTCTAGCGTGTTTATGATAACTATACAAACAAATAACTGGGTATATTAGGCTGTAATAAAAATAAAAGAATAAAGAAGGCCGAGCAAATTTCGAACTGGGTTGCCCTTTTCTTTTTTATTCTTTTACCAGAAGCAAGCAAGGCAGATTATGTACTCAGCCCTTATCATGTACACCAACACAATTGAAATCAATAGAAAGGTCAAGCGTTCCTCTTCCAAGTATAGCTTACTTGCCCGGAATGTCTCTTCCAGGAAAAAAGATGTAAACTGTATATTAAAAATGTTCACAATTTTCACACAAAAGTTGTGGTCCACTTAACCCTCTAAATATTACCTGATCTCAAATTACAAGCTTCTTCTTGGCATATACACTTACCTTATTTAAAATTTCGAGGCGATCGGACTATTATTGCGACCTACAGAGCAGCTACAAAATTTTTGTTTTTGGTCCATTTCACCCGCTATTTTTTCACGATTATCACCAATTAAAATAGCGATCTATTCTGATGTGAAACCGACCTCCATACCAAATTTCGTGACGATCGGTCCATAATTGCGGCCTGGAGTTTGACACACGGACACACATCTCAAAATCGTTTTATCTCGCCGAGATATGAAGATTGGTATACCACATTAGGGGTCTCCGACGAATATTTCGCGGTGTTACATGCATTTTTACCAAAACAAACTTATAATACCCTTTCCACATAGTGGTGTAGGGTATACATACTTTAGATGAGGTTCTAATATGGACTCAATCGGTCCACTCCTTCGGGTACCTCCCACACAACATTTCGGAGAAGTTGAGTTTAGGACCTACTCTCAAATCGCTTTGATTTTTGTTGTAGAAACCTGTATTCACCGTCCCTCATACGACGGTATTAGTTTCATCAGGGGCATGTCCATGCTTCCTGAGAAAATAGCCTGAAAGTTGCAAAAAAAAACCCTTTGACACCGTGTGTAGTGGTTGGAGCGCAAGATAACTCTCGAACGGATCTTCCGATTCGGTCCAAAATTCGGCCTACGTAATATTTTGTCCAAACTTAGTATAAGTTCGAAGATAAGCCATATCGGTCCACACCTTCAGGTACCTCCCCCACAACAGTTCAAAAATGTTCGGAAAAATTGTGCGCACGATAACTCTTGAAGGGAGTGACCGATTTGGTCCATACCTTACACATCCAAATACATTTGACACATGTATATCAGGTTTGTCCACTCATTCGGGTACCTCCCATACAGAATTTTGGAAAAGTTCAGTTTAGGACCAGCTCTCGAATCGCTTTGATTTTTGTTGTAACAACTTGTATTCACTGCCCCCTATAGGACGGTACAAGTTTCATCAGGGGCCAGCCCATAAAAAACCCTATGACACCGTATGTAGTTGTTAGAGCATAAGATAACCCTCGAACGGATCTGCCGATTCGGTCCAACATTTGGCCTTCCTAATATTTTGCCCAAACTTAGTTTAAGTTCGAATATAAGCCATATCGATCCACTCCTTCAGGTACCTCCCCCACATAAGTTCAAAAATGTTCGGAAAAATTGTGTGCTAGGGATAGGTAAAGGAAAGAAATAATCGATTTTTGGACTCTTCGATTATGGTCTAAAAGTAAAAATTCGATTTTTCGGTCTTGCGATTATTTCAGTTGTCTTAAAACTCGACTTTCGACTTTTTCATAACCGTAGAAAACTCTTATGTTACACGCTAAAACTTTCATACGAAACTTTCCCATTATTTTGGCGTTCATAGATCGAGTTCCATACAAAAGTAATTTTATGAAATTACTGTAATGGGGAACTCGACCAAAGAATGCCAAAATAATGGGAAAGTTTCGTATGAAAGTTTTAGCGTGTAACATAAGAGAAACCAATTATTCGTCGATTATCGTGTTTTCTTTTGAAACTGTAAAACCGCCAAAAGTGTAAAACCGCCAAGTCAACAATCTATGGGCAAACTCGAAAATCGATCACAAGATAATCGATTATGCGATTTTTCCTCCAGACAAAAGTGGACTTCGATTTTTAGATTTTTGACTGCAAAAAGTCGATTAATCGTTTAAACGAAAGTCGACTTACCTATCCCTATTGTGTGCACGATAACTCTTGAAGGGAGTGATCGATTTGGTGCATACTTTACAAATCGCAATATATCTACCAGGTATAGATCAGGTTCGAATATGGACTATATTTATTCACTCCTTCTGGTACCTCCCACACAAAATTTCGGATAAGTTCTTTCTTTTAGTTTGATGCTTTGAAAACTTTATGCCATGTTCATACCAGCATTTGAATCACGTTGTTCGCTCTCATAATTATGTACACGAATTAACCCGTTCATACGACATGGTACACAATTCATAGCAACATGATTTATATTTTCGTATTTTTTATTTACTGAATTTAAAGAAAGTTTCAGCCAAAAGACGAGTAAAATTAATTGATATAAACTGAAAAAATATTTGTCCTTCTTTCAGATATCTATTTAATATTAAATGATATTATTTTCATTCATCTTTTCTATTGTTTCTTACAATTTTGGTGTTTTCTAAAAATTTTTGGGTTTTTAATAAATTTTTAAATTTTGTATTTTTCCTGTCATAATTAATTTATTTCGATAAATTCTCTCATTTGTTAGAGATGGGACATATTTTATCGTCGTTCTGAGAGTAATTTAAATTGAACAAAGTACAAAAATCGTTGTTCGTTCTCAAAATTTTGTATGGGAAATGAAGTAATTATCATGGTTTAATAAGAAAGGTTAGCCAAAGCTTTATGTCAATTTAAATTTTTTCATTAGAGTATGCCTAAAACTTCAAAACAATATAAACAAACTGTGTATGTGTGTGTGGTGTTTGAATAATATGCCAAACAATTTTAAAAACAATCGAATTCAATGATTTTTTTAAACTGTTTTTAGACCATTTGTATGGAAGAAATTGGTGAGATTTGCATTGAAACAATCAGTTTATCATATTCACAACACGATTATGTGGAGAAAACTTAACTCTTCATTCATTTTTCGCGTTTTTTATAAAATGCTCAAAAAATGCATTGTAAACAAACCCACTTGTTGATTTTATTTTGATGTTTTAGGAATTCAAGAAAAACAAGGGTTCTATAGATTTTTTTCATTTAAATCTACCTCTTTACTTATACCATGGTAATTATATCGTAATTTGGGGTCGAACAACGAATAGAGAGCGAATTACCGTCAGTCTGAACAAGGCATTATATTTTATGTCACAATAATGTATTTGACAGCAAAGTAAATAGTCAGGGCTAACTAGTTTGGGCTGAATGGCCAACTGTATAAACTGTAGCTGTGTTCCAGAACTAAAAAGTTTCTAAAATTTTTACGACTTTTACACATTTTACTCCAAAAACCGTTCCCGTACACAAAAAAGTTGTAAAATGTTCACTTCTCTTTAAACAAAAATGGCGCTGAATGACGCTCTCTTTAACAACTTTTTACACGACAAATTTGGGCGAGTAAAAAAATAGTAACATGGTTGCCGGCGTCTGATTGGCTAATACGCCGACTTTGACATTTGTTCCAGTTTTTTTTGGACGTATTTTCCATTTTTCCGTTCCCGAACTATTTCAAAAAACTTGTGTGTGACAACAAATTGTTTGCAGTTCTCTCTTTTACGAGTTTTACTATTAAAAAGTACGGGAACGAAGCTTGTGCATACTATAAAGAAAAAACCTCCTATACACAGAAAAAAATAGGTCGAATTTATTTGGCAACTATAATGAATATTATAAGGAAAAGCAAGTAGTCGTAGTAGGGCTTAAAGGCCTGGTTGATCAGTGATTCTCGCTATCAAAGAGTGCTGGTGGATGTTGGTTAAGGACATTGTTAAGACGCAGTATCCATTGAATGACAGTTGAACCACTGAAATGTACAGCTGTTTCAGATCACCTGCTATTGACATTCATTTCAGACAAAGAAAATAAAAGAATAAAGAAGGCGGAGCCAATTTCGATCTACGATGCCCTTTACTTCTTTATTCTTTTATTTTTATTATGTCAGAAATGAAGCAGAGCAAGAAAGGCGAGCAGGCGAGGCGGCGTATGTACTCAGGGCTTTAGATATTCTTTATCTTTCTGGCACATAAGGGGGCGGCTGTAGACTAAATGCAGTTCAAGCATCATTCGGAAGCCATACCAATTGGCTTTGTTGTAGTTCAAGAATATGGACATATCAGTTGCTGGAGTTCTCCACCGTGATCAAGATGGGGACGTGATGTGAGTCTAGGACTACATGAGTTGAGTCAGGATGTTATGAGCTACGAGCTAACTAGGCGTTTACACCAGACAATTTGTCTTCAAATACAACTATGATTTACTAACACATACATACTAGGGCTAGGACTTTTGACATTTTTTCTCAAAAATGATTTCCTGTAGTGAGAATGAATGAACTTTTGCCTACTAATGCCTAAAATAACATTCATTCCATTTTATTATAAAAAAAGGTTGCGCACAAACCACTTTGAATATTTTTTTTTTTAAATACTATGAAATGAAAAAGATTTGTTCTCAAAATATTATTTCCACTTGCACGAATGAATGACCTTTTGCCTATTAATAAACTAAAAAAGTTTTATTTCGCATAAATATTGAAAAAGATCCCGCACAAACCTTTTAATTTTTATGATATATGAAATAATTTTATATATATAATATAAAATGATATATATGTAATAATACGACGATAAAATAGTGAGAAACCAACGGTTATGTCATTTCGGTTATGTCATTTCCCAAAAATGTTCAACATTTATGTGATATACCATATTTTTGATTTTTTATTATTATACATACATATATGTATCTTATCTCCAAAGAAATACCATTATAACTTATAACTATTTTTATAATATTACTTAATTATTAATAATAGCGTCTGTTTTATGTCCTTTAAGCCTCTAAAGACCTTCCACCAATTTTGGTGCAACAATTTCTTCAAATATGCCACCAATATGGCTTTGATTCCAGCTAGGCGTTGTTAGATTGGATGTATTGTTTACGTTGGTCACGTTCTGTGGATTGTAATAGCTGGCCAGATCCGAGAAGAAACCGGCGAAGAAACGTTGATAGATGAAGTAGCAGAAAGCGAATATGAAAAGTCCCTTACAAAGTTTATCCAAACACCACATGCTGAAATGAATTTAGAAAAGAGGAGAACAATTAAAAAATTAGTTTGATACGATATTAGTGGACAAAATGCTTCAATTTTCTATTTGATGAATCGATAATTACATTTTCATATGCCTCTTGGCAGCCGGTATCGTATCATCTGACTCCTTGAGTATAAGACGACGAGCACACAACAGACAATCCGTGAAATAGTCAATTAAATCGAATTCAATTTTCTCCACCACATATGTCAAACGTTCTCTATTGTTTAGAATCCTTCGAGCATTGTGACATCTGGTGTTATCAAAATTCCACTGACCATTGGCATAGTAACCAATTACATCAAGCCCCTTGGTAATACGTTTTTGTACACGAATTAAACTAAAAGCAAAAAAAAAACAAGAAAAATCCTTTTCTTTCTTTAAAATTTAAGAATTGTTTGGGAAATATTTGCTTACACTGGTGGGTAGCCGATACAAATTAAAAGAAAATCAACCAATATGGCCGGCAGCCAATGGAAAAAGATCATTGCCAACCAATGTAGTATTATGTTTGATTTCATCGATCCACCAGGATACCAGGCAGCACCATTAAGCGGCACCCTATTCTCAACCACCCAACGTCCCATTTCAACAATTTCTTTCCATGAAACTTTTATTTCATTCGAGCTGGAGAGGTTAAGTATAGGAACATCGAATTTTAATAGCTCGGGCGATAAATATCCCAATGTAGCTACTAAAATTCCATTTACAGCAACATCGACTGGCAGGAAATCTCCATTGCCATTTTCTTTACAGTACATGGTACGTATAACACCTTTGCCGGCACCAATTAGTAGGCCGGTGGGACCGTTTATGTTGTCTGTCCATCCTCGAAGGGGTTCGCGCCAAACTGGAATAACAATTGAGGGCCGTAATATTCCTGCAGGCATTTTGCCGAACCTTTCCACCACCAACGCCTCTGCTAAAGCCTTCGTATAGGAATATGAGTTGGGTATGCTACCCATAATTTTTTTCTCAACCGCGGCCATATCTTTGTCACTCAACATTTCACAGAGGCTTATAATGCTATGGGGATCTGCAGGTGGATCATAGGGTTTTTCGTATAGATGCTTAACATGAACATGGCAATATGTTGTGGAGATATACCAAAACAATTCAAGATGTTTAAAAGTGCTGGCTAAATCAAGGCTGTATTTGGTGCCTCTGACATTTAAAAAGACGGCTTTGCGTAGAGTTTCATCAAATCTGTGGGTGAAAAGAGGGCGAAATAATGATGTGGATACAACAATTAACGCGTTATTGAGTGGCAAATTTTACCTTACTGTTGCCGCACAATGTACCACTATGTTTACTTCATTTCTTAAGATTTCAATATCTTCTGGAGATATACCTAATTGTGGTTCCAAAACATCTCCAGCAATTAGTTCGATTTTACTTAAAATCCAGTCCATGCTACACTGTTCTTTTAATTTATCAAAGAGCTTAAAGGGGGAAACAATAAACGAAAAAATATGAGATATATTTGGTCTGTTCCAGAACTGCAAGAATTTACTAATTTTTACTACCTTTTTCGATAACATAAAGGAAAAATTGTTATCGTAGTAAACATTTGTAGATTCTTGCAGGTTCTGGAACAGGACATCAATTACAGAAAGCCAGCCAGAAATGCATGGTAGAACAAGAAAAGGTAACAGCAATACCCAGCTGATTGAACTGGGCTGTAGTGTTAGTGTCAAATTCCATACGACATTTTTTATTTATTTCTATGTTCGATGTATATTAGGGATATATATTTTTTGAAGAAAAAAATTATTCATCTAAGACCAAAACTTAAAACTCGACGCCTGACGTGTGCGTACAAAAATACAAAAACAAAATACATGTATTTGTTTTTGTTTTCAATTTGAAATACATGTATTTTGTTTTTGTATTTTTGTACGCACACGTCAGGCGTCGAGTTTTAAGTTTTGGTCTAAAATAAAAACAATTTCTCATAAAGACTCCTTCATATCATTGACAGGTCCTTCAGGTCCGAACGACATGTCGCACACTAAAACACCACTTATAGAGGCGGTACAATATTTGTTAATATGTGTGGTATTTTGTTAAACTTGAAAATAATAAAGCCCTAATAAACATGAGCTATTTGTTTTCAAAAACAAAAGATTGAAACAGCTTCCCTTTTTTCAATGAATTACGAGCGACCCCAAACATTTTTGCAAGAATTCTACTTCCTGCGTGATATTGTGCATTTAGTGGAATGATATGGAAACATTCAAACTGAAAATCTAACGAGTTTTCATTCATGTTTTTCAAAATATTCAATCAAATGTGAAAAATTATTAGTTTTTTAAATTCCAATAATTTATAGACATTTCCTTATTTTGTTTACATTTATATTTGACACTAACGTTCCAAACAAAAACAAATTCCTATGTGGTTGTTGTTGAGTTGTATTTGTTGTAGTATTAACTTTACCTTATATTTGTTCTACCATACCAGAAATGACTGAAACAAGAATGCCATGCTGTTTGTGTATTTAGGCCTTAAAGGCCTAGGTACATAAGCTGCATCGCCTGCTTGCTTCTGATAAAAGAATAAAAAAAGAATAGGGCAACCCAGTTCGAAATTTGCTCGGCCTTCTTTATTCTTGTATTTTTATTATGCCAGAAATGAAGCAGGAAAGCAAGGCAAGCAGGCGAGGCAGCTTATGTACCCAGGCCTTAAGAATCAAAATATATAATTCTAAAGGAATACATGTAAAGTCAAAAACTCATTAAACGTTTGAGTAAAGTGTTGCGTAATTTCTGGTGGAAGAATAAAGAAGTATTCGAACTTGGTTGCCGTTTTTGGAAACGATGTTCCGTCTCCATAACTCTCTTGTTATCTGTTGTCGAGAGCCATCAATTGGTCTGTGCCTTTACTTTTGAAAATGGTAAAACCGGCAAAAGTAGTAAAAGTTGTAAACTGCTCCCATAGGAATTGTATCGTGTCTGAAGTAAAGGAACGCTTTTCGATTAGGGCAATCATGAATAAGAATTCCGTGGGGAAATTGTTCCCTTTCCCCAATTTCACAATTTTTTATTTCCAAATTTATGTACAAATATTCCATAATTAAGTGATTCTAGCAGTTCTCAACGTTTTCAAATATAGATTTTTTAAAGAATTTCACTTTTCAAAATTGTTTTCCGTGCGGAAAATTCCTTGGAATTATTCATGATTGCCCTGAATATATTATTTGTTTCATCATTGCTTGATCTTTGTGCCGTCAACTCATCTCGATCAGTTTCAGCTGAATGACGGTCCCTTTTTGAACTTTTGAGAGCTTCAGTTAAGGCCTCGACACATAAGAAGCATGGCATTCTTGCTTAAGTAATATCTGTTAAATGACTAAAGACCAAGTTCGACCTAATTCAAATGTGATTTTGAAATCTTTTTATTAGGTCGTACTTGGTCTTTAGTCTTTTATCGGATATGACTTAAGCAAGATTTCCATGCTTCTTATGTGTCGAGGCCTTTAATCTTCTAAAGGTATCGGTACATAACAAGCCTCGCTTTCTGGATTAATTCATTGGCTGGCGTATTCGTAAATGAATAAAGAAAAAGGGTAACATATTGCCGATATTTTCGAGTTTAATCCACCTCTAATACTTACAACATTATCTAATATTTCTCTGAGACGTTCTTCGGGAGATTTGCCCTTTTTCGGCCTCACCAATAGATAGATTTTTTTCAAACCACCACAAGATCTAGAATGAAATACATGACATGAAGGCATAGTTAATAAATTATTTAATGCAATATAGTGCGCAGGATCAATATTTTGAGACAAGAAAATAAGTTGATAGGTCTGTATGATAACCAAAAAAAAAAACAAATTGGGAAAATTTTTTTTGTAAGACTTTACAAGTCGGATAAGCTGATTTAAATTCAAATGTTTTGACTTTGTGTTTTTTGGCAAAAAAATAAAAAATAAATAAATAAATAAACAAACATTTGGTTATTAAAAAAAATACAAATTAATAGTACGTTTATATATAACCTGATTTAACAAACCCACTGGGTTTCAAATGTCAATTCCATTGCTTATATTTTAAATAAATCCTCATAAAGAAGGTTAACCCTGCAAAAAGCTATAATATAAACATGGCCTAAAAACATTTGGTTATTTAAAAAAATACAAATTAAACAAGAGAAGAAATTACTAAATAAATTATGGAGAACGACTTATATACGAAGGGCAGTAAAAAACCTTCTGGCCTAGGCAACTCGCAGTGTCGCCAGGTGTCATTTGACATTTTTTTAGAAAGTTTGACAGTTTTTATCCTAACCCTGCGTTTACAAATGACAGCACATGTATTGATTGTCAAAAACCCAAAACTTGCCCGTGCGACGTAGGCGTCCGTAAACTGCAAAACCAGTTGTAAAATTACGAATGAACATCGTAGATTTCTTTTTGTTTCCCGTTCACATATTTTCTTTTTGTTTTGTTGCATCCCAGTACTGTTGTCGTTTTTGTTATTTGAAATAGGTTTGTTTTCATTTGTTCAAAAATGTCCATGTTTACTGTCTACGAAAATTACCAGACAGTGCCGAGGCAACTAGCCAAATGTTTGTATGTGTTGGTTAATCAGAGTTGTATTTGCAGACAGTCTGTCTTGTGTAAACGCCATGTAAGCGTACTCAGGTAAATTCATGGTGGAATAACAAGGTGTAACGCCAAAAACAGCTGATCTTCATACCAGTTGCCAAAATGCGTTATTGTGAATAAAATCACATACAATTCACAGTAATGCATTATTGTGAGCAAATTTGACGTTTGACATGATTTGATGTAACACCTTCTTATTCCACCATGGGTCAGTTTGACATATGACAATGTCATGGTGGAATAAGAAGGTGTTACATCAAATCATGTCAAACGTCAAATTTGCTCACAATAATGCATTACTGTGAATTGTATGTGATTTTATTCACAATAACGCATTTTGACAACTGGTATGAAGATCAGCTGTTTTTGGCGTTACACCTTGTTATTCCACCATGGACAAGGTGTTGGGTTCTTTACAGTGACTTGAAAAAAGTGACAGTGACGAAAAAAAATGGAATTTACTTGTGAACATTTTCGTCCGAAAATTTTTCACAACTTTCGACGTGGATAATCACGGCAAGAGTGCATCGATCAAACTAAATCTTTGTATGTCGATAAAGGACCATCCTATAGGATTATGAAAAAATGGGTTCAATGAACGAAGGTCGTGAAGATCGTCCAAAAACGGCCGTTGTGCCAGAAAAAATTAAGCCGTGTGTGAACGAAAAATCCAAGATCGCCATGTTAAACACCGTCAGATAGAGACATCCTTGGATATTTATTCCACCAACTAAAATTCGATATTGCATGAACACTTGGCCGTAAAAATGGATTTTTCTCCCTAGATTCAGCAAAATTGGTCAATCGCTCAAAAAAAGGATCTCGTGGATTAGTGCAAAGAAATCGCGGTGCTTCAATCGGCATTTATAAGATCATCATAGATGACGAATCTTGGATCTATGCTTAGAAGCCCGAAACAAAACAGGAATCGACCGTTTGGGTCTCCGAAAGCGAGCCAAATCCAACCAGAGTTGTTCATGGAAATAGACCTTCGAAGCAAATGTTCGCCTGTCTCTTCGGCAATACTGACCGTGTGGCGACTCTGCGGCTTGAGAAATAAAGGACGGTTAATTCCGAGCATTACACTACAATTTGTTTGCCTGAAGTCTCCTGAGAAATTCGAAAAACGAACAAGAGAAGACGATATGTTCTGCATCATGACAATGCGAGCTCTCACACATCGAATCAAGCCAGCGCCTGTTTGACCGGAAAAAACGTGGAATTGATGGGTCATACGCCGTACAGCACCGACTGGGGATCCAATGACTTCATTTGATTTCAGCAAATCAAGAAAAAAGGCGTGGTCAACTATTTTCGTCACTAGAAGATGTAGTAAAAGCGTTAAAAGACCATGTTTTGGAGGTGTCTCAATCAAGCCACTGTAAACAACCCAACACATGGTCATATGACAAACTGAACTGAGTACGCCTCGGCTAAAAACTGTCAAACTTTCCAAAAATAATGTCAGATGACACCTGGCGATACTGCGAGTTGCCCAGGCCAGAAGGTTTTTAGTATCCCTCGTATAGTACGTTTATATATAACCAGATTTAACAAACCCACTGGGTTTCAAATATCGATTCCATTGCTTATATTTCAAATTAATCTTCATAAAGAATGTTATCCCATAATCTACAAAATTCCCGAGAAATATAATAATACCCATGAAAGTGGCAACATAGACTAATACTATGTTTACATTTACGAAATCCACTCGATTTCAACTGTCAATTCCATTGCTCAAACGTCAAATGAAATCCAATCGATTTAAATCACTTTAAATTCCACCCCAAAACTTGGTGGAATTGACATATGGAAACATATGTATGTCTGAAGAAGAAGGTTAACCCAGCAAAAAGCTATAATATAAACATGCCTTTATTTAGCAAAATAATTTATTTTGTGGTGACTATTTTTTATTTTATTTTTAAAGTATCATATCTAAATTTCTTTTTTGTCAAATCAGCTGACTTCATTCTGCAATTTTTTAGCTTCGAGAGAGTCAAATTAGTTGAGAAAGATTACTGAGAACTTGTAAGTACTTTTTACTTGCGAAGTTATCGTACAGACCTAATTTGTCTATGTTTTCCCTGAAGAACTTACCTCAATAACTTTTCGACAAGAACTTTTCCCAAAAATCCAGTTCCACCAGTAATAAATAATGACCGTCCAATAAAGCACTTAGCAACGCGATCCTCTTCCTCATCATTGGCATTATCGATTTTTACAAATCCAGGATCTTTTTCAAATTCGAATTTTGGTTTTTCTTTGCGTTTTTTAAGAAGCTTGGGTGCAACGGGAATTTTATCTAACATTGTGAAGGGAAGTTTTTGCTAAAAAGATAGATAAAAATAGAGTAAAGAATTATTTGAATAGTTTTAAATGTTAGGAAAAAAATATTTACTTTATAAAGTCTACAAATACAACAAAGGATTGTCAGATCAATTAATTTAATGAAAACTCCCCGTGAGTTTTCTCACTTTCTCCATTAAGCTGAAACACCAGTAGTGGGATTGGGATTCTCTAACGCATTTTTTGGTTATTGACAAAATCGATAATTAACGATATTATTCGGTATGTTAGCGACCAAAAAAAGTACTCGCAAAGTTCTACCGATAACAACAGTGATGTCAACTTTTATTTTAACATTTGATTCGTAATTTTGCGCTTTAATTTGACCCATTTTTGTCGGTAACCAAAAATGCCCTAGAGAATCTTACTACAGAGAGACAAAACTCACGGGGAGTTTTCATTCAGAATTACCCCCAATTCTAAACTTCAGTATTTTATTGCAATTATTTAAAAACGATTTTGTGATTTAACTAAAAATATAAATAAAAATAGGGTAAAGATTTAAACACTTGTGTGTGGTTCATCTTTTAGATGTCAAAATATTGGATAAAGAGAAAAAGGAGAATAAAAAATTTACATTAGAAGGATAAGAATACAAAAAATACATTAATTAATACAAAAGAAGATTGATTCTATTGATATTATTTAGAATCGGTTCTGTGATTTATCTTATGGTCAACTATGATTTATACTTTTGACTATCTATATATATAAAAGAGCTTAGTGATGACTGAGTGAGTGAGTGAGTGAGTGAGTGAGTGACATGTATATCATCGCCCAGACGAAACCGCTGAAGCTAGAAAGCTGAAATTTTGACTGTGGGTTGCTGTCGGTGTGTAGGGGTGAGATAAGGCTGGGTTTTGGGAAATTCGACCTATAAGGGTACGAAAAGTACTAAAAGGTACTAAATATGGTACCCTTTGTATTAGGCAAACGGGAAGAGCTAGAATTCTGAAATTTGGAATGAGGGTAACTGATGGAGAGTTAGAAAGATGTACCAATGGGTTTTGGGAAATTCGACCTCCAAGTGTACGAAAAGTACTAAATTTAGTACCAATTGTATATTTTGAACGGATTTAGCTAGAAACTTGGAATTTGGTATGGAAATGAAGGTTGGGAAGTGGTGTTTATAAAAAGAAATGGTTTGTGAAATTCGTATTCATGTGTACGAAAAGTACTAAATGGTACTAAATTTAGTACAATTTGGATTTGGGTGAAAGGATAGAGCTGGAAATCTGAAATTTGGAATTAGGATTACTGGCGGAGTATAGGATTGAGAAATAGGGGTAGTTTTGGAAATTCGTACTTATGTGTACGAAAAGTACTAAATTTAGTACAACTTGGATTTGGATGAACGGATAGAGCTAGAAACCTGAAATTTGGAATTAAGATTACTGACGGAGTATAGGATTGCGATATGGGGTAGTTTTCGAAATGTGTACTTATGTGTACGACAAGTTCTAAATGGTACTAAATTTTGTACAACTTGGATTTGGGTGAACGGATACAGCTGGAAATTTGAAATTTAGAATTAAGATAACTGTTGAAGTGTACGATTGATATATGGGGTAGTTTTAGTACTTTTGTTTACGAAAAGTACTAAATTTGGTACAATTTGGATTTGGTTGAACGAATAGAGCTGGAACCCAGCAATTTCGTACTTATTTCGTACAAAATATGGTATCCATGGTATTAGGCAAACGGGAGAGCTAAAATTCTGAATTTTGGAACGAGGGTCACTGATGGAGAGTTATAGAGAGAACCCTTTGGTATGGATTTTGGAAATACCACCTATAAGTGTACAAAAAGTACTGAAAGTTACTAAATTTGGTACCAATTGTATATTTTGAGCGGATAAACAATCTTCAAATTTGGTATGGCAATCAAGGTTGGGAAGTGGTGTTGATATAAGGAAATGATTTTGGAAGTTCGTACTTACATATGTGTACGAGAAGTAATAAATGGTACTAAATTTGGTACAATCTGTATTTGGGTGAACGGATAGAGCTGAAAACCTGAAATTTGAAATTTAGATTACAGTCGAAGTGAAATATGGGGGTAGTTTTGGAAATTCATACTTATGTGTACGAAAAGTACTTAATGGTACTAAATTTGGTAAAATTTGGATTTGGATAGACCTGGAAAACTGAAATTTGGAATTAAGATTACTGATGGAGTGAAGGACTGAGGTAGTTTTGGAAATTCGTACTTATGGGTACGAAAAGTACTAATCCTGAAATTTGGAATTAAAATTACTTTTGGAGTGTAGTTCTGGAAATTCGTACTTATGGGTACGGAAATTACTAAATGGTACTAAATTTGGTAAAATTTGGATTTGATAGGCCTGGAAACCTAAAATTTGGAATTAAGATTACTGATGGATTGAAGGACTGAGGTAGTTTTGGATATTCATGCTTATGGGTACGGAAAGTACTACATGGTACAAAATTTGGTACAATTTAGATTTGGGTGAACCAATAGAGAGAATCCTGAAATTTGGAATTAAGATTACTGTTGGACTGTAGGATTGAGTTAGTTTTGGAAATTGTTACTTATGGGTACGGAAAGTACTAAATGGTACTAAATTTGGTACAATTTAAATTTAGGTGGACCGATAGAGCTGGAATCCTGAAGTTTGGAATTAAGATTACTTATGGAGTGTAGGATTGAGGTAGTTTCGGAAGTTCGTACTTATGGGTACGAAAAGTACTAAATGGTACTAAATTTGGTTCAATTTGGATTTGGGTTAACGGAGAGAGCTGGAATCCTGAAATTTAGATTACTGCTGGAGTGTAGGACTGAGATAGGTTTGAAAGTTCGTACTTATGGTTACGAAAAGTATTAAATGGTACTAAATTTGGTACAATTTACTTTTGGGTGGACGGATAGGGTGGAATCCTGAAATTTGGAATTACTGTTGGAGATGGGGTGCCACCGTGGTGCAATGGTATGCACGCCCGCCTTGCACGCAGAAGGTCGGGGGTTCGATTCCCCGGCCAAGCAACATCAAACATTTTTCAACGGTGGCAAAATACCCCTCAGTAATGTTGGCGACATTTCCTGAGTATTTCAGCCTTGAAAAACTTCTCCATAAGTGGTGTCTTAAGACACGCCGTTCGGACTCGGCGATAAATAGTAGGTCCCATATCATTGAGCTAAATATGAATCGGGGTGCACTCATTGATATGAGAGAAGTCTCCCTTGTCCCGTATGGGATGTTGTGGAACAATGTTTTTTTGTTGTTTTGTTGTTGGAGATAGTTATTGAAAATCGTATTTTCATACAAAAAGTATTAATGGTATTATGAATAGAGATGGAATTCGGAAATTTGGTATTATTGACCCTCTACCTACACATCAGTAGGGTTGAGATATGGATGTGGTTGTGGATATACCTACAATGAGTGTACGAAAATTACAAAATGGCACAGAATTTGGTTCAAATTGTTATTGTGTAAATTAGTAGAGCTGAAATTGTGAAATTCTTTATTATGTATACGATTATGCGATTTTGATTTAGTTTTGGATAAAAGACAGTAGTTTTTTAACTTATACATATTATAAGTACTGAATTTGGTACCATTTTGGCGTTGCTTGAAGGGTTAAAGGTGGAATTTCCAATTGTTGTATGAGGTATGGTGTTGGTGTTTAGATAAGGATTTTTTGAAATGCATACAAATTCTGAAATTAGGCTGAGGGCTGGCTGACTTATTGAGAAATACGAAATGTACTAAATGCAATGCAAAACATTTGGTATTGGTCTAAGGAATAGAAGTGGAATTCTGGTATATTATTTATTTGTCAGGTTCATTGTTAGAAGTGGTAGTACAATAAATGTACTAGAAGTATTAAGTTATACTAAATATTGAAGCACTGGTATTGAGTGAATCGATAAATGAAATTTGTTGTGAGGATCACTGTTGAGATTAGATCAGAATGTTTATTAAAATCGACCTTTAAATGTATGAAAGGTTTCTACATGTAATACCATTGGCATTGGGTGAACAAGTAGAGCTAAAACTGTAACATATGAGCTAAGGTTCTGGATTCTAAAAATTTTACTGAATAATGTACTATTGTTTCTATATTAACATGAATTCGGTTTCTAAATAATGTAATAATTGTTTCATAGACACACCGTTTCATATTAGCTCAATGATATGGGACCTACTTTTTATCGCCGAGTCCGAACGGCGTGCCTTACGACACCACTTGTAGAGAAGATTTACATGGCTGAAATACTCAGGAAATGTCATTATTGAAGGATATTTTGCCACCGTTGAAAATTTGATGTTGCCTGACCGGGGAATCGATCGGTTTTCTACATTTTGATATCACAAATTCCAAAATTCGGTTGGAAAATGTGGATAAAATTTTCAAAATACCCATACCGTTCTTATAAAACATGGACTATAATTTAAAATGTACGCCGCTGTTGAAGTGTAGAGGTCTTTTTTTGAGATTCGAATAAAACGTGTACGAACAGTACTTGAAAGAAATTAAATATCAATTCAAATAGGTATTAGTACATAAAAATGTTCAGTGTTCACCATATTAAATATTTTTTTGAATATTATTCCTTTTCCGCATACGAAGTAGCGGGTATTTTGCTAGTTAGCTTATATTTATTAAATTAAGAGGAATCCCGTTTTTTATAATAATGAGAAATACAGTACACAAAGTTCATATTCGTACACGTCTCAAAAAAGAAATAAAATCGTTATTTATATATTTTATATGCAAATTGGAAACAATTGATGGGAAGTAAAATATGCCACAAAACAAAAATTTAATTAGAATATGCTCATCTGCTACTAGAATTGAATAAAAAAGCTCTTGAAAAACATTAAATAAATTCATTTCTTATCATTTAATTACCCTAACCAAGAAAGTCGAAAAACAAACTTCCATAAATTGATCTTTTAGTTAAGTTTTTTTACAATGAATTGGCATTTTTACCGCTTTCAATACTTAAATGTTATACTGGGCTGATATTGCTTTGAAATTGAAGATTAATTCACTATTCAATTACAAAATTGTTCTATACGTTTTCCCTAAAATAATCCGATTTATTTGACATTTCTTTAAGTTTGAATTACTTTGAAAACATTTCTTAAAAAATAACTAGTTATAAGATTAAGAGAAAGTGTTTTAAAAAGATATTCAGTTGTTGATTGCAAGAAGTTTCGACGCATTCTTCATCCGATACCAGTTTCAAGATGCTTCTTATGCTTTCTTCATTCGATACACGCTTTCAATTTATTTTATAGGTTTAGTTTGCCATTCATGACGCTCGATATTGAACAATAACAGCTCCAACATACATTTATATTAAGTGTCTTGGTTTATTACGTTATTTAATTTTATTAACAACTTTTATTGGCTAACACGAGCGATTGCTTGTGTTGAAATAAATATACTTGCCAAAAATAAACATTGGAATTTCTACAAATTCTAAAAATGCCAAGAGTGAACATTTTTATTGGATGAGGATGAGAATATGTGTGTTTGATAACTTTCCCACCAATATTTGCTCGGAAACTTTCTGTATGATAGAACAAAATCCCAGCAATAATTTGGGGCCATACGAACCAAATAACCCATACTTGATGAGAAAAAAATCTTTACAAAATCCACGTTTTGTGGTCAAAAGGTAGATTGAATAAATTCTTTAAAAAATCCACGTTTTGTGGTTAAAAGGTAGATGGAAAAAATTCTTTAAAAAAACATGTTTTGTGGTCAAAAGGTAGATGGAAAAAATTATTAAAAAAATCCACGTTTTGTGGTCAAAAAGTAGATGGAAAAAATTCTTTAAAAATCCACGTTTTGTGGTTAAAAGGTAGATGGAAACAATTCTTTAAAAAATACACGTTTTGTGGTCAAAAGATAGATGGAAAAATTTCTTTAAAATATCCACGTTTTGTGGTCAAAAGGTAGATGGAAAAAATTCTTTAAAAAATCCACGTTTTGTGGTCGAAAGGTAGATGGAAAAAATTCTTTAAAAAATCCACGTTTTGTGGTCAAAAGGTAGATGGAAAAAATTCTTTAAAAAATCCACGTTTTGTGGTAAAAAGGTGGATTGAAAAAAATCTTTAAAAAATCCACGTTTTGTGGTCACAAGGTAGATGGAAAAAAATCTTTAAAAAAATCCACGTTTTGTGGTCGAAAGGTGTATGAAAAATTTCTTTAAAAAATCCACGTTTTGTGGTCGAAAGGTAGATGGAAAAATTCTTTAAAAAATCCACGTTTTGTGGTCAAAAGGTAGATGGAAAAAATTCTTTAAAAAAATCCACGTTTTGTGGTCAAAAGGTAGATGGAAAAAATGCTTTAAAAAATTCACGATTTGTGGTCGAAAAGTTGATAAAAAATTCTTTTAAAAATTTAAATGTTTATGGTCAAAAGGTAGATGGAAAAAATTCCTAAAAAAATCCACGTTTTGTGGTCAAAAGGTAGATGGAAAAATTCTTTAAAAAATCCACGTTTTGTGGTCAAAAGGTAGATGGAAAAATTCTTTAAAAAATCCGCGTTTTGTGGTCAAAAGGTAGATGGAAAAAATTCTTTAAAAAATCCATGTTTTGTGGTCGAAAGTTAGATGGAAAAAATTCTTTAAAAAATCCACGTTTTGTGGCCAAAAGGTAGATGGAAAAAATTCTTTAAAAAATCCACGTTTTGTGGCCAAAATGTAGATGGAAAAAATTCTTTAAAAAATCCACGTTTTGTGGCCAAAAGGTAGATGGAAAAAATTCTTTAAAAAATCCACCTTTTGTGGTCAAAAGGTAGATGGACAAAATTCTTTAAAAAATCCACGTTTTGTGGTCAAAAGGTAGATGGAAAAAATTCTTTAAAAAATCCACGTTTTGTGGTCGAAAGGTAGATGGAACAAATTCTTTAAAAAATCCAAGTTTTGTGCTCGAAAGGTAGATGTAAAAAATTCTTTAAAAAATCCAAGTTTTGTGGTCAAAAGGTAGATGGAAAAATTCTTTAAAAAATCCACGTTTTGTGGCCAAAAGGTAGATGGAAAAAAATTCTTTAAAAAATCCACGTTTTGTGGTCGAAAAATTGATGAAAAAATCTTTAAAAAATCCACGTTTTGTGGTCAAAAGGTAGATGGAAAAAAATTCTTTAAAAAATCCAAGTTTTGTGGTCGAAAGGAAGATGGAAAAAATTCTTTAAAAAATCCACGTTTTGTGGTCGAAAGGTAGATGGAAAAAAATTCTTTAAAAAATCCAAGTTTTGTGGTCGAAAGGAAGATGAAAAAAATTCCTTAAAAATCCACGTTTTGTGGTCGAAAGGTAGATGGAAAAAAATCTTTAAAAAATCCACGTTTTTCGGTCGAAAGGTAGATGGAAAAACATCTTTAAAAAATCCACGTTTTGTGGTCGAAAGGTAGATGGAACAAATTCTTTAAAAAATCCAAGTTTTGTGCTCGAAAGGTAGATGGAACAAATTCTTTAAAAAATCCAAGTTTTGTGGTCGAAAGGTAGATGGAAAAAATTCTTTAAAAAATCCACGTTTTGTGGTCAAAAGGTAGATGGAAAAAATTCTTTAAAAAATCCACGTTTTGTGGTCAAAAGGTAGATGGAAAAAATTCTTTAAAAAATCCACGTTTTGTGGTCAAAAGGTAGATGGAAAAATTCTTTAAAAAATCCACGTTTTGTGGTCAAAAGGTAGATGGAAAAAATTCTTTAAAAATCCACGTTTTGTGGTCAAAAGGTAGATGGAAAAAATTCTTTAAAAAATCCTCGTTTTGTGGTCAAAAGGTAGATGGAAAAAATTCTTTAAAAAATCCACGATTTGTGGTCAAAAGGTAGATGGAAAAAATTCTTTAAAAAATCCACGTTTTGTGGTCAAAAGGTAGATGGAAAAAATTCTTTAAAAAATCCACGTTTTGTGGTCAAAAGGTAGATGGAAAAATTCTTTAAAAAATCCACGTTTTGTGGTCAAAAGGTAGATGGAAAAAATTCTTTAAAAATCCACGTTTTGTGGTCAAAAGGTAGATGGAAAAAATTCTTTAAAAAATCCTCGTTTTGTGGTCAAAAGGTAGATGGAAAAAATTCTTTAAAAAATCCACGATTTGTGGTCAAAAGGTAGATGGAAAAAATTCTTTAAAAAATCCACGTTTTGTGGTCAAAAGGTAGATGGAAAAATTCTTTAAAAAATCCACGTTTTGTGGTCGAAAAATTGATGAAAAAATCTTTAAAAAAATCCACGTTTTGTGGTCAAAAGGTAGATGGAAAAAATTCTTTAAAAAATCCACGTTTTGTGGTCAAAAGGTAGATGGAAAAAATTCTTTAAAAAATCCACGTTTTGTGGTCAAAAGGTAGATGGAAAAAATTCTTTAAAAAATCCACGTTTTGTGGTCAAAAGGTAGATGGAAAAAATTCTTTAAAAAATCCACGTTTTGTGGTCAAAAGGTAGATGGAAAAAATTCTTTAAAAAATCCACGTTTTGTGGTCAAAAGGTAGATGGAAAAAATTCTTTCAAAATCCACGTTTTGTGGTCAAAAGGTAGATGGAAAAAATTCTTTAAAAAATCCACGTTTTGTGGTCAAAAGGTAGATGGAAAAAATTCTTTAAAAATCCACGTTTTGTGGTCAAAAGGTAGATGGAAAAAATTCTTTAAAAAATCCATGTTTTGTGGTCAAAAGGTAGATGGAAAAAATTCTTTAAAAAATCCACGTTTTGTGGTCAAAAGGTAGATGGAAAAAATTCTTTAAAAAATCCACGTTTTGTGGTCAAAAGGTAGATGGAAAAAATTCTTTAAAAAAATCCACGTTTTGTGGTCAAAAGGTAGATGGAAAAAATTCTTTAAAAAATCCACGTTTTGTGGTCAAAAGGTAGATGGAAAAAATTCTTTAAAATATCCACGATTTGTGGTCGAAAGGTAGATGGAAAAAATTCTTTAAAAAATCCACGTTTTGTGGTCAAAAGGTAGATCTTTAAAAAATCCACGTTTTGTGGTCAAAAGGTAGATCTTTAAAAAATCCACGTTTTGTGGTCAAAAGGTAGATCTTTAAAAAATCCACGTTTTGTGGTCAAAAGGTAGATGGAAAAAATTCTTTAAAAAATCCACGTTTTGTGGTCAAAAGGTAGATGGAAAAAATTCTTTAAAAAATCCACGTTTTGTGGTCAAAAGGTAGATGGAAAAAAATCTTTAAAAAATCCACGATTTGTGGTCGAAAGGTAGATGGAAAAAATTCTTTAAAAAATCCACGTTTTGTGGTCAAAAGGTAGATGGAAAAAATTCTTTAAAAAATCCACGTTTTGTGGCCGAAAGGTAGATGGAAAAAATTCTTTAAAAAATCCACGTTTTGTGGTCAAAAGGTAGATGGAAAAAATTCTTTAAAAAATCCACGTTTTGTGGTCAAAAGGTAGATGGAAAAAATTCTTTAAAAAATCCACGTTTTGTGGTCAAAAGGTAGATGGAAAAAATTCTTTAAAAAATCCTCGTTTTGTGGTCAAAAGGTAGATGGAAAAAATTCTTTAAAAAATCCACGATTTGTGGTCAAAAGGTAGATGGAAAAAATTCTTTAAAAAATCCACGTTTTGTGGTCAAAAGGTAGATTGAAAAATTCTTTAAAAAATCCACGTTTTGTGGTCAAAAGGTAGATGGAAAAATTCTTTAAAAAATCCACGTTTTGTGGTCAAAAGGTAGATGGAAAAAATTCTTTAAAAAATCCACGTTTTGTGGTCAAAAGGTAGATGGAAAAAAATCTTTAAAAAATCCACGATTTGTGGTCGAAAGGTAGATGGAAAAAATTCTTTAAAAAATCCACGATTTGTGGTCAAAAGGTAGATGGAAAAAATTCTTTAAAAAATCCACGTTTTGTGGTCAAAAGGTAGATGGAAAAATTCTTTAAAAAATCCACTTTTTGTGGTCGAAAAATTGATGAAAAAATCTTTAAAAAATCCACGTTTTGTGGTCAAAAGGTAGATGAAAAAAAATTCTGTAAAAAAATCAGGTTTTGTGGAAAAAATTCTTTAAAAAATCCACGTTTTGTGGTCAAAAGGTAGATGGAAAAAATTCTTTAAAAAATCCACGTTTTGTGGTCAAAAGGTAGATGGAAAAATTCTTTAAAAAATCCACGTTTTGTGGTCAAAAGGTAGATGGAAAAAATTCTTTAAAAATCCACGTTTTGTGGTCAAAAGGTAGATGGAAAAAATTCTTTAAAAAATCCTCGTTTTGTGGTCAAAAGGTAGATGGAAAAAATTCTTTAAAAAATCCACGATTTGTGGTCAAAAGGTAGATGGAAAAAATTCTTTAAAAAATTCACGTTTTGTGGTCAAAAGGTAGATGAAAAAATCTTTAAAAAATCCACGTTTTGTGGTCAAAAGGTAGATGAAAAAAAATTCTGTAAAAAAATCAGGTTTTGTGGAAAAAATTCTTTAAAAAATCCACGTTTTGTGGTCAAAAGGTAGATGGAAAAAATTCTTTAAAAAATCCACGTTTTGTGGTCAAAAGGTAGATGGAAAAAATTCTTTAAAAAATCCACGATTTGTGGTCAAAAGGTAGATGGAAAAAATTCTTTAAAAAATCCACGTTTTGTGGTCAAAAGGTAGATGGAAAAATTCTTTAAAAAATCTACGTTTTGTGGTCAAAAGGTAGATGGAAAAAATTCTTTAAAAAATCCACGATTTGTGGTCAAAAGGTAGATGGAAAAAATTCTTTAAAAAATCCTCGTTTTGTGGTCAAAAGGTAGATGGAAAAATTCTTTAAAAAATCCACGTTTTGTGGTCGAAAAATTGATGAAAAAATCTTTAAAAAAATCCACGTTTTGTGGTCAAAAGGTAGATGGAAAAAATTCTTTAAAAAATCCACGTTTTGTGGTCAAAAGGTAGATGGAAAAAATTCTTTAAAAAATCCAGGTTTGTGGTCAAAAGGTAGATGGAAAAAATTCTTTAAAAAATCCACGTTTTGTGGTCAAAAGGTAGATGGAAAAAATTCTTTAAAAAATCCACGTTTTGTGGTCAAAAGGTAGATGGAAAAAATTCTTTAAAAAATCCACGTTTTGTGGTCAAAAGGTAGATGGAAAAAATTCTTTAAAAAATCCACGTTTTGTGGTCAAAAGGTAGATGGAAAAAATTCTTTAAAAAATCCACGTTTTGTGGTCAAAAGGTAGATGGAAAAAATTCTTTAAAAATCCACGTTTTGTGGTCAAAAGGTAGATGGAAAAAATTCTTTAAAAAATCCATGTTTTGTGGTCAAAAGGTAGATGGAAAAAATTTTTTAAAAAATCCACGTTTTGTGGTCAAAAGGTAGATGGAAAAAATTCTTTAAAAAATCCACGTTTTGTGGTCAAAAGGTAGATGGAAAAAATTCTTTAAAAAAATCCACGTTTTGTGGTCAAAAGGTAGATGGAAAAAATTCTTTAAAAAATCCACGTTTTGTGGTCAAAAGGTAGATGGAAAAAATTCTTTAAAATATCCACGATTTGTGGTCGAAAGGTAGATGGAAAAAATTCTTTAAAAAATCCACGTTTTGTGGTCAAAAGGTAGATGGAAAAAATTCTTTAAAAAATCCACGTTTTGTGGTCAAAAGGTAGATGGAAAAAATTCTTTAAAAAATCCACGTTTTGTGGTCAAAAGGTAGATGGAAAAAATTCTTTAAAAAATCCACGTTTTGTGGTCAAAAGGTAGATGGAAAAAAATCTTTAAAAAATCCACGATTTGTGGTCAAAAGGTAGATGGAAAAAATTCTTTAAAAAATCCACGTTTTGTGGTCAAAAGGTAGATGGAAAAAATTCTTTAAAAAATCCACGTTTTGTGGCCGAAAGGTAGATGGAAAAAATTCTTTAAAAAATCCACGTTTTGTGGTCAAAAGGTAGATGGAAAAAATTCTTTAAAAAATCCACGTTTTGTGGTCAAAAGGTAGATGGAAAAAATTCTTTAAAAAATCCACGTTTTGTGGTCAAAAGGTAGATGGAAAAAATTCTTTAAAAAATCCTCGTTTTGTGGTCAAAAGGTAGATGGAAAAAATTCTTTAAAAAATCCACGATTTGTGGTCAAAAGGTAGATGGAAAAAATTCTTTAAAAAATCCACGTTTTGTGGTCAAAAGGTAGATGGAAAAATTCTTTAAAAAATCCACGTTTTGTGGTCAAAAGGTAGATGGAAAAATTCTTTAAAAAATCCACGTTTTGCGGTCAAAAGGTAGATGGAAAAAATTCTTTAAAAAATCCACGTTTTGTGGTCAAAAGGTAGATGGAAAAAATTCTTTAAAAAATCCACGTTTTGTGGTCGAAAAATTGATGAAAAAATCTTTAAAAATCCACGTTTTGTGGTCAAAAGGTAGATGGAAAAAATTCTTTAAAAAATCCACGATTTGTGGTCAAAAGGTAGATGGAAAAAATTCTTTAAAAAATCCACGTTTTGTGGTCAAAAGGTAGATGGAAAAATTCTTTAAAAAATCCACGTTTTGTGGTCGAAAAATTGATGAAAAAATCTTTAAAAAATCCACGTTTTGTGGTCAAAAGGTAGATGAAAAAAAATTCTGTAAAAAAATCAGGTTTTGTGGAAAAAATTCTTTAAAAAATCCACGTTTTGTGGTCAAAAGGTAGATGGAAAAAATTCTTTAAAAAAATCAGGTTTTGTGGAAAAAATTCTTTAAAAAATCCACGTTTTGTGGTCAAAAGGTAGATGGAAAAAATTCTTTAAAAAATCCACGTTTTGTGGTCAAAAGGTAGATGGAAAAAATTCTTTAAAAAATCCACGTTTTGTGGTCAAAAGGTAGATGGAAAAAATTCTTTAAAAAATCCACGTTTTGTGGTCAAAAGGTAGATGGAAAAAATTCTTTAAAAAATCCTCGTTTTGTGGTCAAAAGGTAGATGGAAAAAATTCTTTAAAAAATCCACGATTTGTGGTCAAAAGGTAGATGGAAAAAATTCTTTAAAAAATCCACGTTTTGTGGTCAACAGGTAGATGGAAAAATTCTTTAAAAAATCCACGTTTTGTGGTCAAAAGGTAGATGGAAAAATTCTTTAAAAAATCCACGTTTTGCGGTCAAAAGGTAGATGGAAAAAATTCTTTAAAAAATCCACGTTTTGTGGTCAAAAGGTAGATGGAAAAAATTCTTTAAAAAATCCACGTTTTGTGGTCAAAAGGTAGATGGAAAAATTCTTTAAAAAATCCACGTTTTGTGGTCGAAAAATTGATGAAAAAATCTTTAAAAATCCACGTTTTGTGGTCAAAAGGTAGATGGAAAAAATTCTTTAAAAAATCCACGATTTGTGGTCAAAAGGTAGATGGAAAAAATTCTTTAAAAAATCCACGTTTTGTGGTCAAAAGGTAGATGGAAAAATTCTTTAAAAAATCCACGTTTTGTGGTCGAAAAATTGATGAAAAAATCTTTAAAAAATCCACGTTTTGTGGTCAAAAGGTAGATGAAAAAAAATTCTGTAAAAAAATCAGGTTTTGTGGAAAAAATTCTTTAAAAAATCCACGTTTTGTGGTCAAAAGGTAGATGGAAAAAATTCTTTAAAAAAATCAGGTTTTGTGGAAAAAATTCTTTAAAAAATCCACGTTTTGTGGTCAAAAGGTAGATGGAAAAATTTTTTTAAAAAAATCAGGTTTTGTGGAAAAAAATTCTTTAAAAAATCCACGTTTTGTGGTCAAAAGGTAGATGGAAAAAATTTTTTAAAAAAATCAGGTTTTGTGGAAAAAAATTCTTTAAAAAATCCACGTTTTGTGGTCAAAAGGTAGATGGAAAAAATCTTTAAAAAAATCCACGTTTTGTGGTCAAAAGGTAGATGGAAAAAATCTTTAAAAAATCCACGTTTTGTGGTCAAAAGGTAGATGGAAAAAAATCTTTAAAAAATCCACGTTTTGTGGTCAAAAGGTAGATGGAAAAAATTTTTAAAAAATCCACGTTTTGTGGTCAAAAGGTAGATGGAAAAAATCTTTAAAAAATCCACGTTTTGTGGTCAAAAGGTAGATGGAAAAATTCTTTAAAAAATCCACGTTTTGTGGTCAAAAGGTAGATGGAAAAAATTTTTTAAAAAAATCAGGTTTTGTGGTCAAAAGGTAGATGGAAAAATTCTTTAAAAAATCCACGTTTTGTGGTCAAAAGGTAGATGGAAAAATTTTTTTAAAAAAATCAGGTTTTGTGGAAAAAATTCTTTAAAAAATCCACGTTTTGTGGTCAAAAGGTAGATGGAAAAAATTCTTTAAAAAATCAGGTTTTGTGGAAAAATTCTTTAAAAAATCCTCGTTTTGTGGTCAAAAGGTAGATGGAAAAAATTCTTTAAAAAATCCACGATTTGTGGTCAAAAGGTAGATGGAAAAAATTCTTTAAAAAATCCACGTTTTGTGGTCAAAAGGTAGATGGAAAAATTCTTTAAAAAATCCACGTTTTGTGGTCAAAAGGTAGATGGAAAAATTCTTTAAAAAATCCACGTTTTGTGGTCAAAAGGTAGATGGAAAAAATTCTTTAAAAAATCCACGTTTTGTGGTCAAAAGGTAGATGGAAAAAATTCTTTAAAAAATCCACGTTTTGTGGTCAAAAGGTAGATGGAAAAAATTCTTTAAAAAATCCACGTTTTGTGGTCAAAAGGTAGATGGAAAAAATTCTTTAAAAAATCCACGTTTTGTGGTCAAAAGGTAGATGGAAAAATTCTTTAAAAAATCCACGTTTTATGGTCGAAAAATTGATGAAAAAATCTTTAAAAAATCCACGTTTTGTGGTCAAAAGGTAGATGGAAAAAATTCTTTAAAAAATCCACGATTTGTGGTCAAAAGGTAGATGGAAAAAATTCTTTAAAAAATCCACGTTTTGTGGTCAAAAGGTAGATGGAAAAATTCTTTAAAAAATCCACGTTTTGTGGTCGAAAAATTGATGAAAAAATCTTTAAAAAATCCACGTTTTGTGGTCAAAAGGTAGATGAAAAAAAATTCTGTAAAAAAATCAGGTTTTGTGGAAAAAATTCTTTAAAAAATCCACGTTTTGTGGTCAAAAGGTAGATGGAAAAATTCTTTAAAAAATCCACGTTTTGTGGTCGAAAAATTGATGAAAAAATCTTTAAAAAATCCACGTTTTGTGGTCAAAAGGTAGATGGAAAAAATTCTTTAAAAAAATCAGGTTTTGTGGAAAAAATTCTTTAAAAAATCCACGTTTTGTGGTCAAAAGGTAGATGGAAAAAATTCTTTAAAAAATCAGGTTTTGTGGAAAAATTCTTTAAAAAATCAGGTTTTGTGGAAAAATTCTTTAAAATCCACGTTTTGTGGTCAAAAGGTAGATGGAAAAAATTCTTTAAAAAAATCAGGTTTTGTGGAAAAAATTCTTTAAAAAATCCACGTTTTGTGGTCGAAAGGTAGATGGAAAAAAACTTTAAAAATCCACGTTTTGTGGTCGAAAGATAGATGGAAAAAATTCTTTAAAAAAATCCACGTTTTGTGGTCGAAAGGTTGATGAAAAAATTATTTTTAAAATTAAAATTTTTGTGGCCAAAAGGTAGATGGAAAAATTCTTTAAAATCCACGTTTTGTGGTCGAAAGGTAGATGGAAAGAATTCTTAAAAAAATCCACGTTTTATGGTCGAAAAGTAGATGGCAAAAATTCGTTAAAAACTCCACATTTTGTGTTCGAAAAATTGATGAAAAAACCTTTAAAAAATCCATGTTTTGTGGTCGAAAGGTTGATAAGGGTAAAGGTTGATTAGGTTATATGGAAACAGGTCACTGATAACCATGCTAAGCGTTGAAATCTACCACATAACGATCACTGCCTCAGTTACGAAAACGCGGAAGAGAAGGAAACGATTTAGTATTTCCTGTTTTCCTGCCCTGCACAAATGCAACGAAGATTTAAAGCTGTAGCAGGTTTTCTGTTCAATATTCCAGGGTTATTCGAAGATGTTGGTTAGGAAAGTTGTATTGTTTTTCTTTTCTTTGGTGTTTATCGTCCATTTTATTATATATTTTAACAATATTTTTTTAAACAAAATTGCTTGTATATATCATCACTTGTCACAAACTTCCATACATATTTAACTGTAATGCAATAATATTATCACTTTTAATTCACATAATTAAGGACCTACTTGTGCCAATGTTAAAGTCTCTTAGTCCTTCGTTTTTAATTTTTATTTAATATTATTTTAATATTGTATCCGAAGTTAAGGCAACGAGAAATAACACCGTACTGCCAAATTAATATAACTATTGTTGGTTTTATCTATAATTGGTATAATTGGCCAAAGCCAACAAACGGGAATATTTTATTAGCTCATGAGTATTTCTTCTTGCTGTTGCTTATAAATATTCCCGTTTATAGGCCCCGATCAATGGTAGGTAGATGTAGCCATGTATATTGAGAATAAGAATAAAATCAGTTTTTAAAATCTACAATGGTAGAGAAAGTTGGATTGTCTTCCGGTTTAATAAACACTTCGTTGCATTGTTATATATATATATATATAATTTTTTCTAGTTTTATGCTATTTGATTAAAATTCGAATAGGGACATAAAAAAGAAATTAAAGGTGCATTTAATTTCTACGACAAATGGTTAACAAATGCTACGTTGAAATTTTATGCGAATATTTTATTTTTCAATTGTTTCTTAGTGGGTCTTTTGCCTAAATTTCTAAAAATAATAAAATTGCGTTTTTTTTTAATTTGCTCGCGATTAATGCAATCAATCGTCATGAAGATTAATTTACATATGAATAAAAAAAAATAAAAGTTGCAACTTTATAAAAACGTGTTTGCTACATCATGTCAGTGGAAAGTTATCCGTTCCTGTTTATTTTGTAGTCTAACATCAATGACGGACAAAATAATATGTGTGACTGTAGTATTTGTGCCATGAATCGGCGCTAGAGTACTGCTTTGTTCATAGCTGCTAACATACATATATCAACTCCATTTAAAGTCTACCTATCTTTCGTGGCGGATTTTCTGGATTTGTTATGAATATTACTTACTTACTTAGCTGGCCCATTACAGAACATTTGTTCCATAGCACAGTGTCCGATCTTCCAAAAAACCTGGCCAAAAATCGAAAAAAAAATTTTTCAATTTACACTAAAAAGGGTCGGATATTGTTTATAGGATCCCAGTGCCTGTAGTTACGAAAAAATATATACATTTCTTGTTTAATAAGTGGGTATAAATGCAGGTCGAAGTGACCCTATTTGGAATTTGTTTTTTTTAATGTTTGAGTTGTTTATAAATCTATGACAATATGCAAAATAAACAACGATTATTAAATATTTTCTTTTTGTACTTGTAATGAAAGGTATATGAAACGTATTTAAGATGTTCAGTGTCGCCAATGAATTGTGCGTTCTTTCATAATTGATGTCCGTACTTGTTATTTTTTTTTTCAAGATCAATTTTCACAATAAATTATGAAAATAACTGTGTGTAAGATCGAGTTGGGCCGTGTAATTTATCATTTCATTAAAAAGGAAGGGTTTTTTACCAATTTCCATCGAAACATCCTGCACATATTTGCACTTTTTGTTTTTATGTGATATTTTGTCTTGCAGGTATGTACAGATTTTATTTCATTCAGAATGTCAGAATATAGTATAGGGTCACTTTCTGGCGTTTGGATATAATTTGGAGTTTTGTTATATTCTAAGACCTATAGTAAAATTTTATGGCGAACAAATTTCTAGAATATTTTGGTATTTCTAGAATATTTTTGGTGATCTTATATTATATATTTTTATATATATTATATATATTTATATTATATATTTTGGTATTTCTAGAATATTTTTGGTGATCTTAACTCAAATATTTCCAAAACTGTAGAAATGGTGGAAGCTTGCAACCCTGTTTTAGTTTCTTGGTTTTTTGGCAAAATTGATACCGATATTTTCTTAGTATGTAATGCAAATAGAGATTTCTTTTCTTTGGTAACTTATAGTGAAATTTAGCAGAGAACATTTTTGTCTTTGACCGCATTCTTCTAAAATGATGCTTTGTATGACAATTTTGCCAAAACTCACATGAAGTACGCCCTTAACCCTAAAATGTGTTTATAATTTTGCATTTTTCTGGAGTTTAGGTAAGGTATAGAGTTTTGGTATATTCTAGGGCCCAAGTAAAAATTTATGGCGAACAAATTTGTAGAATATTTTGATCGGATAAGATCACATTTTATAGGAGGAGGGACCAAAAAGACCCCTTAAATGACCGCCTGAGGGTTAAACAATATCAAAAATGTAATCAGCGGCCCGAAAAACATAAGAACCAAAGGTTGGGTCAAAATCCATTCATTTTTAGAGTTTTGGCCAGGTTTTTCGGAAAATCGGACACTGTGCATAGACCGAACTAAGAAATGATATCCATTTCTCTATGTCTATTGCTTCGCTTTCTGGATTACCGCGCCTTGTCATATCTTCATCCAGTTGCTTGCGCCATCTATTCTTTGGCCTGCCAATTCTGCGTGCGCCGCCATGTGGCATGTATTTTTACGCCTTTTTAGCGGTTTCATCATCGCTCATTCTTATGATATGGCCTAGCCAACGCAATCGTTGCATCTCGATATGTTTATGTATACTGATGTCGTTGTATAGCAGATACAGCTCGTGGTTCATGCGACGTCGATATTGACCGTCAACGCAGATTGGTCCGTAGATCTTTCGACGAATTTTTCTCTCAAACACACAAAGCTCTGCCTTGTCTGCTTGCGCAAGTACCCAGGCTTCGGAGCCATACATCAGCACGGGTAGTATCAGTGTATTGTAAAGCGTTATTTTTGTTTGACGAGTTGTGGCTTTGTTTTTAAAGTTCTTACTTAAGCCAAAATAGCATCTGTTGGCCAAAACAATTCTTCTTTTTATTTCACAACTGATGTTGTTTGTTGTGTTTACGGCGGCGCCGAGGTAGACGAAGTCTTTTACTACCTCAATATTATAGGTACCAACTTCCACAGTCGGTCCGAGCTCAATGGACGCATTTCGCGTCGACACCATCAGCTTGGTTTTCTCGCCGTTTACCGCCAGACCCACTTTAGCAGATCCTCCTTCGACTTTCATAAAGGTATCGGTTACTTCTTTTACTGATCGTCCCATGATGTCTATATCATCAGTATAAGCAAGTAACATGTGGCTATTGGTGTAGATTGTGATTTGCCTCTCGTTTAACCTTTTCCAGCAGAATGTTGAAGAGATCACACGAAAGGCTGTCTCCTTGTCTGAAACCTCTCTTGGTACAAAACTCTTCGGAGAGGTTCTTTCCTATTTTAACTGAAGATCTCGTGTCAGTTAAAGTCATTTTACAAAGCCGGATGAGCTTTGCGGGGATACCAAATTCAGACATGGCTTGGAATACCTTTGAACGCAGCGGGCTGCTTTATACACGCAGAGAAAAAAATTTTTTCGCTTTTGTTGGAACAAAAACATCTGTTTTGGTTCCAAAAATGTATTTGTTTTGTTCAAACATTGTAATCCAAATCCAAAAATACCATCTTTTGTTCCAAACATAGAAAACAAAAACAACTTTCGAATTTCCGCAATATTGTAAAAATCGTTAACAATACCGATTGTAGGAACTATCATAATCTAATTTTGTTTACAAAAAGTATTGTCAACCCAGAAAACCAGCCCAGAAATTTTTGATTTGAGTGTATATACTTCTCATATACACTTTTCACATAACTTGGATATAAATGTCGCGTATAATATTGCAATCATTGATGAACACAATACATGGTTTGCTGCATTGGCTGACAACAAAGACAAACAAAAAGCCACAAGCACCCACCACAACATAAGGGATAATTAAACACCATAACAAACTCCGGTATAACACCAAACCTCAAAGCACAATGAAGATAGAAGAATGAAACAAAACAGAAACAAATAAAAACAAGAGTCTCATTGTTGGTATACATACACACAAAAACAAAGATAAAGGCATCATGTCATACAAACAAAACTCACCATAATTGTTTTTTTCAACACGGCATCGAATAGCGAGAGAAGAGAAAAAATTGTCGAAGAAAAGAGAGAACTATTGTCCAGTTGACAAAAACTATTTTTGGATTTAACAAAACCCAATTGTTGGAATCACAATACTACATTTGGAATTTAACAATATCTTTACAATACATATTTTGCTCTTCGAATATTGTTGGATCAATCATATTTTTTTCTCTGCGTGTAATCGACTGTTGGGTCTTCTCCAGGATTTGTCGCAGGGTAAATATCTGGTCAATGGTGGACTTGCCAGGTCTAAAGCCGCATTGGTATGGTCCAATTATCTCGTTGACCATAGGCTTTAGTCGTTCGCACAATATCCCTGACACGATCTTGTATGCAATCGGGAGTAGACTTATGCCCCTTTAGTTTGAGAATACAGTCTTATCTCTTTTCTTGTGGACGGGGCACAGGATACTCCGGTTCCAATCGTCGGGTACTCGATCTTCCTGCCAGGTGGTGCTAACTAGCTGATGAATACACCTTATCAGCGTGTCGCCTCCGGTTTTAAACAGTTCGGATGGTAAGTCATCGGCTCCTGCTGCTTTATTATTCTTCAGCCGGTTAATTGCTGTTTTTACTTCATCTTGGTTGGGCGGTATGCATTCTATACCATCTTCTGGGATTGGATCTGTGGTATCTTCGCCGTCTTCGCTACCATCGGATACCAACAATTTGGAGAAATGTTTTCCTGAGCACACTGTCTGTATCAGTTACCAAATTACCTTGCTGGTCTCTACAGGAGGATGTGCCTGTATCAAACAGAGATGGTCTGTATGACGACTTTTCAGGTTTTCGACGGTCAGAAAGGTGTAAACGTCGAAAACGTCATATACCCGTAGAAAACGTATAAAAAGTAGTAAACGTCATAAACCTCAAAAAATGTGTGTTACCATCATATTTTTCACTTAATATTAATTTTGCAAAACTGTCTGTGTTATTGAAGGGCCTTCGTACCTTTTTTGAAAATAACAGCATATTTTTATTAATATTTTAATGTTTAAAATAACTAAAATAATTGAATGAATTGTATTACGCACTTAGCACGCCATCTACAGTATATTTCGAACACTACCACTGCTTTACATATCTCTAAAACCACACGGTAAAAAGTTGGAGGATGAAGGAAATCCTTCACCCAAGCTCCTCTCGCCGAAAAGCTGTGAAAGTTTCGCATGAAAGTTTCAACGTGTGGCTTTTGAGTATGATTCAAAGAATTTACGGGTGAAGTAATAAACAAACATATGTATAATGTCCATATAATCTAAAAATATATATGTATATATAAAATGTATACAAATATTAGAGTGAAATCTTTTTATGCCTGTTTTTTAATATAATAGGATCTCAAATGAAATAATTAAATGAGGTATATTATGTAAAAACATCGATTTTTGGTTATAAAATTAGTTTGTTTATTCTGTCAAAAACCTTGTTTTTTGGCTAGGTTTACGACGTTTCCGACGTATGTAATATACGTCAGAAATGTATGTCAGATACGTCATTATTGCAGACAGACCATCTCTGGTATCAAAGCCATCAGTTTCATGTTTCACTCTTTGGTAGAACTTTCGGACTTCATTCTGGCTCCTTTAGATCTCGATTTCACACTCCCGTCTTTCCATTTTTCTCTTTTTCCTGCGGGAAAGTCGCTTCTCCTCTCTCCTTTTCTCCCGATACCTCTCTCGTGCGCTACGCGTTGCTACTGATTGTAGAGTAGCCCTTTATGCCGATTTTTTCTCTTCGGTAGCAGCACGACAATCCAGGTCATACCATGGATTCCTTGGTGGAGGTCTCTGGTATCCAAGTATGGATTTTGCGGCTGTTTGCATGGAGTCGCAAATACTTTGCCATTGTGCTGATATGTTATCGGGACGAGGTCTGCTTTCATTAAGCTATTGGACAAATTGAGTGGAATATGCTGTGACTATCTGTTGTGATTGCAGCTTACCGATGTCCAACTTCCGCGTTGTATCTGTTCGTGCTTTATTTGCAACGTTTAGACGGGTACGTACCTTTGCTGCAACAAGGTAGTGGTCTGAATCTATGTTTGCTCCTCGGAACGATCGTACATCCAACACGCTCGATGAATGTCTTCCATCTATCACTACATGATCAATTTGATTTCTTGTTCTTTGATCTGGTGGCAGCCAGGTGCCCTTATGAATATCGAGATGCTTAAATCTAATACTGCTACCATGTTTTTTTGCAGCTGCAAAGTCTATCAGCCTCATACCATTGTCAGATGTTTCACTGTGGAGACTGAATTTCCCGACTGTTGGGCCAAAGATATTCTCCTTGCGAATTTTGGCATTAAAATCGCTTAGCATAATTTTAATATCATGGGCAGGGCAACGGTCATAAGTTTCTTCTAAGCGCTCGTAAAATATATCTTTGGTCTGTTCGTCCTTATCTTCAGTGGTAGCATGAACGCAAATAAAGCTGATGTTGAAGAATTTTGCTTTTAATCGAATTGCAGCGAGTCGTTCATTCACTGGGGTGAAGCTGGAGACCAGATGTTTTAACCTCCGACCAACTACAAATCCGCAACCAAACTCATGCTTTGTGTCATGGCAGCTATAATACAGTGCGTCACCTTTGGGTGTTGTTGTGACGCCTTTCCCAATCCATCATATTTCCTGTATGGCAGTAATATCGGCCTTGTACTTTTTCAAGTACATCTGCCAATGCGTAAACTGCACCATCTCTATAAAGAGTGCGAACACTCCAGGTGCAGATTCGCAGATCATGGTCCTTAAAACGTTTGTGGGGGTCGTCAACTTTTGAGGGATTTGTTGTTCTTTTCTTTTGTTTTTTCATAGTAGGCTGCTTTTTCTAGGGGACGGTTAGTAACCCGACGCCCAAACCCATGTTTTTAATGTTCTTATGGGTGAACGAGCGGCACATGTTACCTCACTACCTTTAACGGGTGTTAAAGGCAGCTACCCCAGGTGACACCACGGGGAGGTCAGTGTCCACTTGAGATGAAAGAGGGACCAAGATAAATCCTGGACTTTGCCATGTTAAAGCCGGTCAGGACCGTTCCTTGGTATCTTTCATCCCCTACGTCAATGCGTTACAAATAACATCCAAACCACTGAGATTTTTGATCCAACACAAAGACACCAATTGTAGCTAAGACAATAGTTAAGAACTCTCTAGTACATCGCAAAAGCATTGGAACGCTCCTTCAGGTAGTTATGGCCTCGAGAAGGTGCACATTTTTCGGAAAATATCGATAAATGACACTGTGCTACAAAATGGGACTCAAAGTCAGTGTGTGGAAAATTCCTTGTGGTGATGAAAGCCCTTAGTGAGTGTACTAAGAACCCAAAAGGAAATGTTCACCATAGGTCAAGTTTCCGAGGTATCGCGTGGTTAATGGTTTAATTGTAGCTTTATTTTGAGATTATATGTCTTCAGTCAAATCGAATGGTGAATCTTTTTGTAGAATATTTCATTTCTCTAACTCAACTCCTTCCATGTCCTTTTCGTCCTTTATTTTTTGAACCATAGTAAAAGTACCACAAGACGAGATTTTACAACATCCAAATATTCTGCAAAAATGTTGTTCAGAAGATTTTAGGTACGGTTCTCATTGATGACCAATCGATATTTCCCCGTTTTCATAGTCCTTTTTGACATTTACCCGGTTTTCGTTTCCGTGCGGAGTTATTTTGTCCACTTTTTTCTCCCATCGGACGCCTCCCCAGGTGTTGGATAGGGGAACGCTCATCAGATATGATGGGTACCGCAAAAATAAAATATGCGGTGTGAACCAAAAAAAAAAAAAAAAAACAAAGGAAGAAGGCAGCGTCTGACCAAGATTTGGCGGCAGCAAACAGCATCTGTACTCCATGGGAGCGGCTGAATATATAGACGGAAAACAATAAACCCTTCAGAAGGCAACGGGAAACCACTGAAGTATTTTCCCTTGAAAATTATACAATATGGAAACAACAACAGAAAACACACGGCCCTCAATCTCCGGTGAGAGGGTGCTAAGAATCCCCGGAGGTAAAACAAAACAGAAAATAAAGATAGGAACATGGAATATTAGAAGTCTATACGAAACTGGAAAGCTGAATAACACCATAAGCGAAATGAACAGATTAAATATATGTAGATATACTTGGAGTGAGTGAAACATGGTGGACAGGATGTGGAGATTTTAAATCAGAAAACACTAGAGTGTTCCATTCTGGAAATAGAGAAGGACATCATAGAAAAGGAGTGGCGATTATAACTAAAAATCATATAGGCGAATGTGTAATGGGATATGCCCCGAAGTCAGACAGAACAATGATGATAAAAATCAATGCTAAACCTCTTAATATGAATATAATACAGGTTTACGCACCTACACATGACTCCAGTTCGGACGAAATTGAAGAATTTTACGCTGAAATTGATGAATTAATAAAAATGACCAAACCTCATGAGAGACTTCAATGCAAAAGTTGGGAAGGACGAAGTAATAGGAATTACTGGAAAACATGGACTCGGAGTTCGAAACGAAAGAGGTGACAGACTTGTGCAATTCTGCCAAGAACAACATCTTAAAATAACAAATACCCTATTTCACCTGCATCCTAGAAGTTTGTACACTTGGAGATCACCGCAAGACAATCGCGAAAATATTGTAAGAAACCAGATTGATTACATACTTATAAATAGACGCTATTGTTCATGTGTCACAAAATGCACAACGTGTCCTGGAGCGGATGTTCCCTTGGACCACAATCTTTTAGTTCTTAACCTCCGTACTAAATTAGCAGTTATAAGGCGAAAAACTAAAAAATCTAGAATTGATCTGCAAAAAATGAAAGACCCAAACGTGAAAGGGATATTAAAGCGCAAATTAATTACAAACTTGAGGTAATAAACAGTGATGATCTAGAAAATTTATGGGATAAGCTCAAAACAAACATCACCACCACCACAAAGGAATGTCTAGGAAATACGAATAGAACCTCCAAAGGAAAATGGATCACGAACCAAATAAAGGAACTGCGGGAACAGCGAAGCCGATACAAAAATATCAACTACGAAATGTATTGGGAAATAAATAAGGAAATACGAACTGCTACAAGGGCTGCAAAAACCGATCTACTTAATAAAAAATGCCAAGAAATTGAATCACTACAGAACCTGAATGATCATTTTAACCTTCACAAAAAAACTAAAGGAAGCAGCTGGAGTCTATAAGCAGACTTCTACAACAATATTACTTGACGAAAATAATAAAGCCATTTTTGAGATATCAGACAAGAAAAGGCTATGGAAAAATTATGTAATCAGATTATTTAATGATGAAGGAAGAACCCCACATGAAGAAATACAAATCAATCTGACTGGGACACAGATAACTAAGAACGAGGTAGAATACGCACTCAACGCTCTTAAGGAGAATAAAGCATCAGGCCCTGACGAAATTCCCTCAGAGCTACTGAAATTGATAGATGGAGATAATATAAACCTACTCGTAAAACTCTTAATCACGTATATGATACTGGAAAATACCCGTTAAATCAAGGTTCATTACTATACCTGTTAAGTTTTGTAGAAAACTATTTTTCTGTGTGAATACAGTCAGGTAGATTTATTTGAATGCATGTTTGCTAAGAACCTATTGTTAAATATAACAGCTGTCGGTCATAAATAATTAACGAGACGTGCCCAAAACACTTGAGTTAAGATAAAAAGGGACGGTCGTAAAATGTGTAATCTTATCACCGCTACGCATTGTGTGCGTTGCATTTATGTACACAGCATGCATTACTAAATGTATTGTATGTGTGTGTTAGTTTTAAGATCTGTAAATATTTTGTGAATAAAGTTGAGTTTCTTTCGAACCGTCGAAGAAGACACATCACCCGCGTGTTTCGTTCTTGGTTTTTTCCTTAGGTTTTCTTGGGCTGCATTTTAGTGATGAGGTTGAGGAGTCGACCTCATCATTTGGTGACCCCGACGTGATTATTTCGTGTGTAGTATAGACACGAAATAGATCGCGTAGTAGTAGTGACGTGAAAGGCTAGCATTTTAGTGAAGTGTTGTAGTGCATACGTCAGTTTTAAAAAAAGTATTAGGCGCGTAGTTAAAAAGTGACTATGTTAGGCTTAGTCGGTATAAAGTGATAGTTCGCGTAGTGTAAAAGAATACTGCGGCGGATTTATTCACTATTTTAGAGACGAGGTAGGCACGTAGGTTAAAAAGAAACCTCGTTAGGTTATCCGTCTGTATAAAAGGCGCACACTCGAAGCAAAAAGTGTGTAAGGCCAATTTTATATCTAAAAATAAATAAAGCGTTGAGAGGTGTATCTCGCAAAAATGAATTTTGAAGAATTCATCCAACATCAAAGGATGTTGGGCGAGTATATAGTGTCCATTGATTTACAAATATGCAAAATTGCTCAAACAAGTGTAACCAAGGAAATTAGGGAAAAGTGTTCCAAAATAGTTAGTTCTTTCGCGGAAGCAAGAACGGACTTTTTAGGAAACGAAGGGGAGCTCCGACGTATGGAAAAAGTACCATACGATCATTGCATATTCGCTGTGGGAGTGCAATATGCCGTTAAAAGCATAGAGGAAAACATGGAAGCTATGGGTTTGTTTGTGCCTATAGAAGTGCCACGTCTACATAATGTAGATTTTATAGCTGAGGTGAACAGCTTAAGTTCATCGGAACAGTGTGGAAAGGAATCCGGACTGCTCCAAAGAGGACAGCCAAATATAAGGGAAACAATTAATTTAGTAGATGCTTCTTTTGAGTTTTGGGGGGAGATTAGAAGAGCTCTTTTCTCAAGAACAAAAGACTTCGAAAAGAGTTATCAATCATTATTGTCACATTACGTGCGATATATGGAGGTAGTAGGGAAAGAGGTTGACTACACAAGTCATTGCCACTATCTACAAATTTGTTACGAAATAGTAAGAAGTGGGAACATTTTAAGAATAGCACCAAAAAAGGTGAACATTAATTTTGAGGAACAGTTCTAAGGTAGTGTAGGGCCTGCACAGGAAGTTGTTAGGAACTCGAAAACTGAGAATGAAAACGCGTGCGTGGATTTTTCGCGACAATTAAAAGTCGAAAATAAACAACTACGTGAACAAAATGATGAATTACGTGCATTAGGTACACGTATTGATGGTTTGGATAGTTGCATCCGAGAACTGGAATGTAAAAATGCTGCATTGAATAGCCGAAATGAGGAGATGGAACAATTGTTGGACAATGAACGTACACGTCATGTTGGTGATCTTGCCAATATGGAGGCTGAATTTCAACGGTGCCGAGATGAAATGGTACAACAAGAACTACACGAAGAAAGTGCTGTCTATGACAAATTACTGTGTGACGAAGAAGATATGAGTCAAGCCAGTAGAGAGAAAGATCACATCGAAATTCCCAAAAGTGATCTTGAAGTGATGGTACTGAAGAAATGTACTAAAGAAGTACATATCGGTGGTATCCAATTCAAACCTAATGCCGATTTTAAAGAGAATGTTATCAATTTCCATCGCTCTGAAAACCTTGAGAGTGATGTCAAAAAATTGAGAGTGAACAACATGGATATAAAATCACAAAAAATACACAGTGGCGATAGCAGAAAGATATCAGTGTTAAATGCCAATGAAGAAGAAGTTGCCGGTGCAGAACGGCGCAAGTGTCCAATTGTACGACATGTATCACGTAATCGTACGACAGCAATTGGTGACAAAAGAGGTCTTAGAATTGTTTCCGGTTATGGTGATAGGGGAAATGGAACAATCCCTATTAAAAAGCAGTATTTTTCAAGCAAAAAATGGGTATACCACGTATTTCATCGAGGGAAAAGAAGTCCTCGTCCCAGCTGGTTGCTAAGGGTGTTGGGAGCCATCACCTAGATTTAAATTATCATAATTCTTTCTATTCCTAGTATTAATGTAAAATCTGAGTAATCTCGTAGCAATTCGAAAATGAAAAAAAAAATATGAAAATATCTTAATGATAATAATAATTGTTAATTGTTAAAAGATTAGAATCTTTTTTTAGGCCGAGAGCATGTTAAGTTTTGTAGAAAACTATTTTTCTGTGTGAATACAGTCAGGTAGATTTATTTGAATGCATGTTTGCTAAGAACCTATTGTTAAATATAACAGCTGTCGGTCATAAATAATTAACGAGACTTGCCCAAAACACTTGAGTTAAGATAAAAAGGGACGGTCGTAAAATGTGTAATCTTATCACCGCTACGCATTGTGTGCGTTGCATTTATGTACACAGCATGCATTACTAAATGTATTGTATGTGTGTGTTAGTTTTAAGATCAGTAAATATTTTGTGAATAAAGTTGAGTTTCTTTCGAACTGTCGAAGAAGACACATCACCCGCGTGTTTCGTTCTTGGTTTTTTCCTTAGGTTTTCTTGGGCTGCATTTTAGTGATGAGGTTGAGGAGTCGACCTCATCAATACCAAAAAAGAACAACGCCAAAAGATGCAAAGAATTTAGGCTTATAAGCATTATGAGTCATGCATTAAAAATATTCCTGCGCGTAATACATAGACGTATATACTCCAAGTATGAACTGTCAATGGGAGCCACTCAGTTCGGTTTTAAGGAAGCAATGGGAACTAGGGAAGCTCTACTAAGCATTCAAATATTAATACAGAAATGCCGAGATGTACATAAAGATGTATATATGTGTTTCATTGACTATGAAAAAGCCTTTGATACCGTCCTTCATGATAAGCTAATGCACATCCTCACAACGATTGGAATAGATGATAAAGAAATACAACAAAAAAAAAAAAAAAAAACATTGTTCCACAACATCCCATACGGGACAAGGGAGACTTCTCTCATATCAATGAGTGCACCCCGATTCATATTAAGCTCAATGATATGGGACCTACAGTTTATCGCCGAGTCCGAACGGCGTGTCCTAAGACACCACTTGTGGAGAAGTTTTTCAAGGCTGAAATACTCAGAAAATGTCGCCAGCATTACTGAGGGGTATTTTGCCACCGTTGAAAAATGTTTGATGTTGCCTGGCCGGGGAATCGAACCCCCGACCTTCTGCGTGCAAGGCGGGCGTGCATACCATTGCACCACGGTGGCACCCAATAATAAAGATAAAGAAATACGATGTATAAAAAACCTATACTGGAATCAAACCGTGTATGTTGACATTGATGGTGAATTGACTGAGGAATTTTCAATTTCAAAGGGCGTCCGACAAGGTTGCATACTCTCTCCGCTACTATTTAATATATATTCCCAGATGATATTTATGGAAGCCATCGAATCGAAGAAAATTGGCATAAGCATATACGGACCACTTATTAATAACATACGATATGCAGACGATACAACACTATTAGCTGGTAGCATATCTGGACTTCAGAAATTAATCGACAATCTTACACATGTAAGTGAAACGTATGGACTTAAAATCAACACTAGGAAGACTAAATACATGGTAATAAGTCGAAATAACTTACCTAGCAACTTCAATTTAAAGATTAACAACTCCGAAATTGAAAAAGTCAAAACCTTTAAATATCTGGGAATCAGTACAAAAGACAAATGGAATATATCCAATGAAATAAAGTGCCGTATAGAGATGGCTAGAGACGCCTTCTATAAATACTACAAAGTACTAACGAGTCACGACGTTGGTATCCAAACAAAACCCAGATTTATAAAATGTTACGTGCGGTCTGTTCTTTTATATGGCGCAGAAACTTGGACGCTAAAAACAAGCGACATGAAAAGACTCGAATCCTTTGAGATATGGATTTACCGAAAAGTTCTAAAAATACGGTGGACAGACCGAATGAATAATAACGAAGTTCTTAGGAAATTGAATGCGTATAGGGAGCTAATAAGAACTATCAAAAGCCGAATAGTGTCATATCTGGGACACAACATGAGAAATAACAAATACAAAATACTGCAAAACATTATCAAAGGAGTGATTGAAGGAAGACGAACCAGGGGCAGAAAATAACTCTCCTGGCTGAAAAATATCCGAAGCTGGACCGGACTCCAAGACGAAAGAAGCCTTCTAAATGCTGCGAGAAATAGAGATCTTCAATTAATATGAAATGTTCTAAAATATTCACTTTATCACTTAAAATTGTAAAAATATTGTATAATCGCATATATCCGAACATCGGATGTGCAAATAAAGAAGAAGATATTCGTTATTGGTCTGTGGTGCTTTTGAAATACATACCACAAATAGCTCTTGTAGTGACGAACACGTTAATAACAAATTTTATTGGAGGATAGATCCGGTTATCAAAATTTTTGAACCGGATATTCTGATATTAAAACCGATTTTGGAACCGCTTTTAAGTAACCGATTAACTTGTTTTAAGTCTGGAGTGTTACCCCCAATGGCTTAAACTTCATCATTACTTTCTATTACAGAGAGTAATGTTTTTCAAAACGAACTGAACTAAAGTTCTTATTGAACTTTAAGTGCATGATAAAAACAAAAACAACATAACAAAAATTCATCTCGCCATAACTCAGAAGTTTGACCTATGGCATAAATATCTTTCCAGATTTATAATATTATCTCAATCGACTTTCATCGCCAAAGAGAATATTTCACTCAGTGATATTTTACATCAAAATCGGTTTTAGAAAACGGTTTTTTGTTGTTTTAGCATCGGAACCAACAAAGTTGTAACGAGCTACTTGCTGTCATTTGATTGACCATTTTATTAGCTTTCTAAGTCCCGGGCCACACTACAGTAATTTCACTGAAATTTTGATATGAAATTATGCGTCTCTAGATCGACGTCCATAGTAGAGTAAAATCATAAAATTGCTGAAGTGGGGAATTCGATTTAAGAACACCTAATTTCATGAAATTTTTTGATGAAATTCACGCTAGTGTGGACCGGGACTAATGAAATACATATACGGTTCATCGGTTACTTAAAACCGGTTCCAAAATAGGTTTTAATATCAAAATATCCGGTTCAAAAATTTAGATAACCGGATCTATCCTCCAATAAAATTTGTTAGTAACGTGTTCGTCATTACAAGAGCTATTTGTGGTAAGTATTTCAGAAGCACCACAGACCAATAACAAATATACATAAAAACAAAACATAGTTTTCTGAACAAAAACCGGGTAAATGTCAAAAAGGACTATGAAAACGGGGAAATATCGATTGGTCATCAATAAGAACCGTACCTAAAATCTTCTGAACAACATTTTTGCAGAATATTTGGATGCTGTAAAATATCGTCTTGTGGTACTTTTACTACGGTTCAAAAAATAAAGGACGAAAAGGACATGGAAGGAGTTGAGTTAGAGGTATGAAATATTCTACAAAAAGATTCACCATTCGATTTGACTGAAGACATATGTAGGATTTTATTAAAACACATGTAATAATTTTAGTGAATTATTTAAACATTGCTTTATTTACTATAAAATCCTAACAATAAGTTTTCGGAATTGATGTTCCTTGCTTTGCTTGTTCAACAATTGAAACCATTGTAGCTGCCAAAAATGTATTTTACAAGAATGGACGAGACTACAAGTGGCTCAACTGCCGATTGCAAAGTGATTAAATTTTAGATTCACTCTATTTAGGTACAACTCATGAGAATCCTCTAGAACTATATGTTTTAATTAGTACTTTACAGTTGCTTAAACTAGTAGTATTAAATATATTTTACAGTGTTGCATTTCGTCAGTTAAAGTTTAAATTTTATGATCAATCACAATATTAAAAGTTATAAATTCTCAATGACAAATAAAAATACAAAAGCTTCCAAATTGTTAATATTAAAATATAGATGGCGGGCTTACATTTTATATTTTACATGTAGAGTTGTATTTTAATGTTATACCACTAGCTCTGTTCCTTTACGTGCAAGAATCTTCAAGTTTTACAACTTTTTACTCGAAAAGCGTTCCTTTACTTCAGACACCATACAATTCATATGGAAGCAAATTACAACTTTTGCTACTTTTGCCGGTTTTACCACTTTCAAAAGTAAAGGAACAGACCAACTATGTGTAATAAGTATATTATACCCAGTTCCCACACATATAATCTCAAAATAAAGCTACAATAACGCTTAACAGAGATATAAAGCTACTTTCTCACAAATTAAGGGGCCAAAATTAAACCATTAATCACTAGTGTTATGACCTCATATCCCTGTATCATAGCGTAATGAGTTTTGCCATAAGATTACATAGAATCATAATTATAAGGTGATTCGGTGAAAAAACCTCACGCACAAAATGATTTTAATATTTGAATTTATCAAAATTATGGACAATTTTTTGAAGTCACTGTAAGCAGATATACAATTGAAAATAAACTTTAGAGTCACATGAGGTAATTAAACTGACATAACATTTATTTCTCATTAATTTTCTTCAATTCTGAGAATCGTAAAAATGTCGTAAACGCTTTTATTTAAAGATATAATTTTTTAATAAAAAACAAAAAATTTAAAATTTTTTTTCAAAGTGGTTTGTGCATGACTTTTTTCAATACTTGAATGAAATAAACATAATTATAGTTATTAGTTGGCTTATATTTATTCATTCGTGCAACAAAAAATAATTTTTGAAAAAAAATTTTATTTCATATATTTTTTCAAAAAATTATATTTTTAAAATCGATTTGTGTGTGAACTTTTTTATATTTCAATGGAATAAACGATAGCGTAGTGATTATTAGGCAAAAGTTCCTTCATCCCTGCTACAGGAAATCATTTTTCAGAAAAAAAGTCAAAAAGTCATAACCCGATTAATCACGCGATATCTCGGAAACTTGAACTATGGTGAACATTTCCTTTTGGGTTCTTAGTACACTCACTAAGGGCTTTCATCACCACAAGGAATTTTCCACACACTGATCTTGAGTCCCATTATGTAGCACAGTGTCATTTATCGATATTTTCCGAAAAATGTGCACCTTCTCGAGGCCATAACTACCTGAAGGAGCGTTCCAATGCTTTTGCGATGTACTAGAGAGTTCTTAACTATTGTCTTAGCTACAATTGGTGTCTTTGTGTTGGATCGAAAATCTCAGTGGTTTGGATGTTATATGCCAAAATATGCAAAAATTCTTGAAAAAAAACTTCAAGTCAAAATCCGGGGGCTCGATTTTCACCGTAGACATATGGTCTAGTTGACTTTTTTGCTCAATACAATCCTAAGAATCAGAAACTCCAGGCGCCCGCTAACACTTTTTTCCTTCCATACAAATCGCCCCGGCCTAATATACATACAATAATATATCATCATAATATATGTATATCAATTAATGAAATAAAAATTTATCGGCTAATTAACTAGTTTTAACTCAACTGCTTGAAATACTTTTTGAAATGCGTATTAAACCCATAAAAACGTATACGAGTGAGATTTGGCGATCCAAACAAGTCCGGCTGTGCTGGCAGACTTTGGGGCGTTTTCTACAACAAATAATGAGAGGGAAATATTGCAGTTTTGACTATAATTATCATTATTTTGTTAAAACATGACTTAGATATAGACGGTCCAAGACGCCAATATTCACGGTTATTGCATTGATTAAAAACATTTCTCTACAAATTTCTCTCAAGTACTGCTTCATCATGATGGCATTTAATATTTTGGTAACATTTTGGAATTAAATTAATTTATTATCTGTGTTCCATAGTCTATGTTTATTAACGCACCATTGCAGCAACGATGCAATCCGTCCCTATGTGTTTTTTGTTTCGTGGATAATAAATACTGCACGCTTTTGTCGTAAAACTGGATTTTATTTTTTTTATCAATTAGTTTAACACATATTTATTCTAATAAATGTAGAACAAAAACGAAATCTAAAAACTGGTCAGGGCCACAAACTAGTTAGAAAATATTTTTGGATGTTCAAAAATTAATTTTTGAATTATTCGAATACGCTGACTAATGAAATAATAAAACTCTACACGTAGAAAAATATACAGTGGCGGCCAGCTAATTAGGGACAATAATTTCAGTTTAATAAATTACTCGATTTCATTTAAAAATGTGAAAATTTTGATGAAATAAATTTTGAATATAAGGTATTGGTATAAGCGTACGGGATGGAAGATACCAAGGAACGGTCCTGACCGGCTTTAACATGCCAAAGCCCAGGATTTATCTTGGTTCCTCTTTCATCTCAAGTCGACACTGACCTCCCCGTGGTGTCACCTGGGGAACTGCCTTTAACACCCGTTAAAGATAGTGCGCTAACATGTGCCGCGCGTTCACCCATAAGAACGTTAAAAAATTGGGTTTGGGCGCCAATGCGTAAACTGCACCTTCTCCATAAAGAGTGCGAACATTCCAGGTGCAGATTCGCAGATCATGCTCTTTAAACGTTTGGGGGTCGTCAACTTTTGAGAAGGCCGACATTACTGCCATACAGGAAATATGATGGAATGGGAAACGCGTCACAACAACACCTAAAGGTGACGCACTGTATTATAGCTGCCATGACACAATGCCTGAGTTTAGTTGCGGATTTGTAGTTGGTCGGAGGTTAAAACATCTGGTCTCCAGCTTCACCCCAGTGAATGAACGACTCGCTGCAATTCGATTAAAAGCAAAATTCTTCAACATCAGCTTTATTTGCGCTCATGCTCCCACTGAAGACAAGGACAAACAGACCACAGATATATTTTACGAGCTCTTAGAAGAAACTTATGGCCGTTGCCCTGCCCATGACATTAAAATTATACTAGGCGATTTTAATGCCAAAATTTGAAAGGAGAATATCTTTGGCCCAACAGTCGGGAAATTCAGTCTCCACAGTGAAACATCTGACAATGGTATGAGGCTGATAGACTTTGCAGCTGCAAGAAACATGGTAGTTAGCAGTGCCAGATTTAAGCATCTCGATATTCATAAGGGCACCTGGCTGTCGCCAGATCAAAGAACAAGAAATCAAATTGGTGACGTTGTGATAGATGGAAGACATGCATCAAGCGTATTGGATGTACGATCGTTCTGAGGTGCAAACATAGACTCGGGTACGTACCAGATTAAACGTCGCAAACAAAGCACGAACAGATACAACGCGGAAGTTTGACATCGGTAAGCTGCAAACACACCATATATCCACAGCATATTCCACTCAACTGGCCCAACTGCTTAATCAAAGCACTCCTTGTCCCGATAACATAACAACACAATGGCAACATATTGCCCACTCCATGTAAACAGCCGCAAAATCCATACTTGGATTCCAGAGACCTCCACAAAGGAATTCATGGTATGACCAGGAGTGTCGTGCTGCTACCGAAGAGAAAAATGCGGCATATAGAGCTACTTTACAATCAGTAGCAACGCGTAGCGCACGAGACATATCGGGAGAAAAGGAGAGAAGAGAAACGTGTTTTCCGCAAGAAAAAGAGAGAAATGGAAAAGCGGGAGTGTGAAAAAATCGAGATGTACAGGAGCCAGAATGAAGTCCGAAAATTCTACCAAAGAGTGAAACATCAAACAGATGGCTTTGGTACAGGCACATCATTCTGTAGAGACCAGCAAGGTAATCTGGTAACAGATAGCGTGCTCAGGATATGGAAGGAGCATTTTTCCAATCTGCTGGTATCCAATAGCAGCGAAGACGATGATACCACAGATCCAATCCCAGAAGATGGTATAGAATGTATACCGCCCCTCCAAGGTGAGATAAGGACAGCAATAAATCGGCTGGAGAATAATAAGGCAGCAGGAGCCGATGGCTTACCAGCCGAGCTGTTTAAAACAGGAGGCGCCGCACTGCTAAGGTGTATGCATAAGCTAGTTAGCACCATCTGGCAGGAAGAACGCGTACACGACGATTGGAACCTGATCATCCTGTGTCCCGTCCACAAGAAGGGAGATAAGACTGTATGCTCTAACTATATGGGCATAAGTCTACTCCCTATTGCCTACATTATCGTGTCAGGGATATTGTGCGAACGACTAAAGCCTATGGTCAACGAGATAATTGGACAATACCAATGCGGCAAGTCCACCATTGACCACTTATTTACTCTGCGGCAAATCCTGGAGAAGACCCAAGAGATGCAGATCGACACCTACCTTTTTGTCGATTATAAAGCAGCCTTCGACAGCCCGCTACGTTCAAATGTATCCCAAGCAATGTCTGAATTTGGTATACCCGCAAAGCTCATTCGGCTTTGTAAAATGACTCTAACTGACACAAGATCTTCAGTTAAAATCGGAAAGAATCTCTCCGAAGAATAATGTACCAAAAGAGGTTTCAGAAAAGGAGACAGCCTTTCGTGTGACCTATTCAACATTTTGCTGGAAAAGGTAATACGAGATGCAAATGTCAAAAGAAATGGCACAATTTACACCAATAGCCACATGTTACTTGCCTACGCTGATGACATAGACATCGTGGGACGATCAGAAAGTAACTGATACCTTTAGGAAGGTCGAAGCAGAATCTGCGAAAGTGGGTCTGGCCGTAAACGGCGAAAAGACCAAATTGATGGTGTCGACGCGCAAAGCGTCCATAGAGCTCGGACCAACTGTGCACGCAGAGAAAAAATATTGTTGGAACAATCATATTCTAAGAACAAAATAGTGTATTTTAAAATTCTTAAAATATGTATTGTTGGCGCAACAATATATTTTGTGTCATCATGTTTCCTAATAAAAAATATATGGTTGAAACAACAATATATATTTTCAGATTTTTAAAATACACTATTTTGTTCTTAGAATATGATTGCTCCAACAATATCTCTTCTCTGTGTGTGGAAGTTGGTACCTACAATTTTGAGTTAGTTAAAGACTTCGTCTACCTCGGCACTGCCATAAACACAACAAACAACATCAGTTGTGAAATAAGAAGAAGAATTGTATTGGCCTACAGATGCTACTATGGTCTAAGTAAGCAATTTAAAAACAAAGCCACATCTCGTCAAACAAAAATAACACTATACAAAACGCTGATACTACCCGTACTAATGTATGGCTCCGAAGCATGGGTACTTGCGCAAGCAGATAAGGCAGTGCTTGGTGTGTTCGAGAGGAAAATTCTTCGAAAGATCTACGGGCCGATTTGCGTTGACGGTGAATATCGACGTCGTATGAACCACGAGCTATATCAGCTATACAAAGACATGTATATAGTTAAACGTATCGAGATGCAACGATTGCGTTGGTTAGGTCACATCATAAGAATGAGTGATGATGAACCCGCTAAAAAGGTGATGAAGAGATGACAAGACGCGGTATTCCAGAAAGCGAAGCGAAAAACAGAGAGAATTGGAGATCTTTTCTTAGTTCGGTCTATGGAACAAATGTTCTGTAATGGGCCAGCTAAGTAAGTAAGTAAGTATCACGCTGCGGTGTCAGAATACGGTTAATAAACCATGACTCAAAAAATTACACACAGTGTCATTAAAGTACTTTCACAGTCAAATGTTTTTTGATTTTCCGATTTTATAGTTTCAGAATCAATTTTTGAAGGAATATTGAACCACGTTAAAAATGTTTCATTATCTTAATGATTAAATTGAATTCTTTAATTAGCAGTATGTTAATTGAATGCATTAACCTCGTTGCAGAAAATATTGAATGCTTTCGTCAAACGTCCTTCATTGAAATACAATTATTTTGACAATTGACGTATTTAAGTTTAATTGAATTCATGGAATTTTCTTAAAAAACAAGTTATGCCAAATCGTTGGAAAAATTTCGAATTAAAAAAAAAAACAAGTAAGAACGGCGTTAAGTTCGGCCGGGCCGAACTTGTTATACCCTCCACCACATGTTGTATTGATGTAAAATGGAATAATTTGTTTCCTTTCGTGCATGAAGAAGACTGAATACTAAATTTTAGCAATTTCGGTAAAACAATGTGAGGCACCATTCTATGGGGGCTATTTCAAAACATCGATCTATACTGACAAATTTCTTACTGAAAGTTTTTAGGCTCAAAGAAGACAAAATACCAAATTTCCTATATTTCGTTAAGAGAATGTGGCTAAAACTTAAAAAATACCGAAAATCAGGAAGTACGCTTCTATGGGGATATAGGAAGACGTGGACCTATACTGATAATACTCTTCTGGAATATTTTTTACTCTTGGAAGACGAAATAACGAATTTCAGCCATTTCGGTTGGATATTGACGTCGCAATCTTCAGTATTACGAAAATCGGGAGGTACCGTTCTATGGGGCTATATCGAAACGTAGACCTATACCGACGAATTTTAGTCAGAAATGGGGCAATATGAAAGCGTGGACCTGTACAGACATATTTCTGGCGAACAGTTTTATATCACATTGAAGACTAAACCTATACCGACAAATTTAAAGGGAAAGTTTGAGTACCCCCAACGAAGTCTAAATATCAAATTTCAGCCATTTCGGTGGAATATTGAGGCCACAACGTTCAAAATACCGAAAATCGGGAGGTACCGTTCTATGGGGGCTATATGAAGACATGGACCGACACCGACAAAATTCTGGGAGAAAGTTTTGTACCCCTAAAGAAGACTACATGCCAAATTTCAGCCATTTTCATAGGATAATGAAGCTAAAACCTTCAAAATACCGAAAATCGGGAGGTACCGTTCTATGGGGCCTATATGAAGGTGTGGACCGATACCGACAAAATTCTAGGGGAAAGTTTTATATCCCTACAGAAGACTACGTACCAAATTTCAGCCATTTCGGTGTGATAATGAAGCTAAAACCTTCAAAATACCGAAAATCGGGAGGTCCGTTCTATGGGGCCTATATGAAGGTGTGGACCGATACCGACAAAATTCTAGGTGAAAGTTTTATACCCCTAAAGAAGACTACGTACCAAATTCCAGCCATTTCGGTGTGATAATGAAGCGAAAACCTTCAAAATACCGAAAAACGGGAGGTACCGTTCTATGGGGGCTATATGAAGGTATGGACCGACACCGACAAAATTCTGGGAGCAAGTTTTGTACCCCTAAAGAAGACTACGTACCAAATTTCAGCTATTTTGGTTGGATAATGAAGCTAAAACCTTCAAAATACCGAAAATCGGGAGGTACCGTTCTATGGGGGCTATATGAAGGTGTTGACCGATACCGACAAAATTCTAGGGGAATGTTGTATACCCCTAAAGAAGACTACGTACCAAATTTCAGCCATTTCGGTGTGATAATGAAGCTAAAACCTTAAAAATACCGAAAATCGGGAGGTACCGTTCTATGGGGGCTATATCAAAACGTGGACCGATATATCCCATTTTCAATACCAACAATCCTGCAAGTAATAACAACTTCTGTACCAAATTTTGACTCTCTATCTTTAAAATTGCGAGCTTTATCTTGATTTCAACAGACAGACAGACGGACGGACTGACGGACGGACGGACGGACAGACGGACATGGTCAAATCGACATAGAATTTTATGCTGATCAATAATATATATACTTTATAGGGTCTCCGACGAATATTTCGATGTGTTACAAACGGAATGACAAATTTAATTATACCCTCCATATGGTGGAGGGTATAAAAAACAGGCGTGTGAGATATACAAGATAATGTAAGGTGTTTACGTCCCACGGTGCTCTTGAATCAAATTTAAATGGAAGGTGCTTACACCTGGAAAGTTTTTGCGGATTCTGAAACTACAATGTTCATAGATGAGAAAAATCAAAAAACAAAAAAAATCGCCGGAGCGCTTTTTAAATAAATCGCGATTCAAGTTGACATTTTTAGGGGTTGTTTAGGTTTTTGCGATTTTGCTTGCAAACCGCAAGTCCTATCAAAATGGGAATAAAGAAAATGTTGCAGCTATCAAAATTCTCTACAATATTGACCTTAATGATATTTTCGTAGGTTTTACAATTTTTGAAATATAGAAGTTGAAATTAGGACAATTCAAATTCAATTCAATTCTGTATCGTCTCCTTATAAAAACAATGTCATGACTGCAATTTTCCAACTTAAACTTATATATTTAAAAAAATGGTACAACCTAGGAAAAATTGAATAAGTCAGTTTTGTAGAGAATTTTCACAGCTATAAGATTTTCTCCGGTCCCATGCCGATAAGACTTGCCGTATTCTAGCAAAATCGCGAAAACCTAACAAAAAAACCTAAAAATGTAAACTGAGCTTCTTTATCTCAAAAATGGTACAGCCTGAGAACAAATCCTAAACGTCGATACTGTAGAGAATTTTCACAGCTACAACATTTTTTTAGCTCCACTTCGATTGGACTTGCGGTTTCCAAGCAAAATCGTGAAAACCTAAAAAACACCTAAAAATGTGAATTTTGACCGCGATTTATTTAAAAATCCCTACAGCGATTTTTTCTTGTTTTTGGATTTTTCTCATCTATGAACATTGCTGTTTCAGAATTCACAAAACTTTCCCCTGTGTAAGCGGTTTTCATAAAAAGTTAGTTAAGGCGCACCCATCATGACATTGTTTTATAAGGGGGCGATACAGTCAGTGCATTGTCCCAATTTGAACTTCAATATCTCAAAAATGGTAAAACCTACGAAAATACCGTAAGGGTAAATCTTGTAGAGAATTTCCATAGCTACAATATTTTCTTCAGTCTCATTTTGATAGGACTTGCGGTTTCTAAGCAAAATCGTGAAAACCTAAACAACCCCTAAAATGTCAACTTGAATCGCGATTTATTTAAAAAGCGCTCCGGCGTTTTTTTTTGTTTTTTTGATTTTTCTCATCTATGAACATTGTAGTTTCAGAATCAGCAAAAACTTCCCAGGTGTAAGCACCTTCCATTTAAATTTAACTCAAGAGCACCGTGGTCCTTAACAACAAATAATATTTAAAAAGTAAAAGAAAAATAAGTAATGTTTTTGCAGATAGGTATGTACACAGTTACATAAATCACTTATGACGATAATACATATTGTCACAAAAATTTCCTTTGTTAATAAGGTAAATATATATATAAAATTCTTCGAGTCTGCCATGATGTTCGAAATTAAACTCCTCCGAAACGGCTGGACCGACATATTAGTATTCAATACATCAGCAATGGTGGCCTCTGCCATTAATGGTTGTTTTGGAAGCAGAATGCCGCGATTACGTCCAATTTTTGAAAACTTTATTCTTACTGCAAACACGCCATCAACGTTGACTTCAGTGCTTGGAATAACTCGATCAAGATCACGTTTTTTATACAGCAAAGTCTAGATAAATTCAACTAGCATTTTGAATTCTTTTTTCATGAATCACTGATGTTTACATGTTTAGGAGCTTAAAATAATAACGTATTCAGTGAATCAGCACTTTGTTAACAAGAAGTAAAAACGGCGTTAAGTTCGACCGCGCCGAACTTTTTTACCATTCACCACAATTTATATTGAAACCAGATTTTAGCCATTTCGTTTGGATAATGTTGCTGAAACCTCCAAGGGCGACTAAATACCAAGTATAGCCATATCGGTTGAATAATTCGGCTAAAACCTTGCATATACTGAAAATCGGGAGGTACCGTTCTATGTAGTCTTTATAAAAACCTAAACATGTATCGAATAGTCAATGTAGGAATGTCTTCTACCCACAACGAAGACTAAATACCAAATTGTAGCCATGACGGTGGGAAACCTCCAAACTGTTCTATGGTACCTATATCAGAACGTGGACTTATACCGACAGGTCTCTGCAGGTATGTTTACGACCCCCGACGGAGACCAACAACAACCATATCGGTGGAAAAATTAGGCAAAACCTCTTTACTATAGAAAATCATGAGGTACCGTTCTATGGGAGCTTTATCAAAAAGTGGACCTGTAGCGACAATAATCTGCAGGAGTATTTACGACCCCCAACGGACACCAACAAACCAAATTATAGCCATTTTAGTTTAATAATTTGGCTAAAATCTTGAAAACACCCAACATCGGGTGCTTTATCAAGGAAGACTAAATCCCATTTAATGGCGAATACCGAAAATCGGGTGGTACAGTTCCATGGTGTTTATATCAAAACGTGGACCGGTATAACCCATTTCCAATACCAAACATCCTAGGAGAAATTCATTACAAAGTTCAATGTTAAATATTGCGGGCTGTATCTTGATTTCAGCTGAAGAACATCGCTATATTAACTCATTTTTATTCTGATCAAAAAAAAAATCGAAGTGTTACAAACGGAAACAAAAAGTTAGTTATACTCTTTATGGTGGAGGGTATAATTAAAAGAATTTTCTATTTTAAATCTGGAGATACAAATACATGAGAGTTTTACTAAAAATGTTATTTTATGGAGTTTCAAGAAGAATTCATAGTTACGTCAATTCGGTTCGCAAATCGCAACATTTCATTCGTAATTCGATTATTATATTTGTAATTCAAATTATTCCGTTTGTAATTCGACTATTCTATTTGTAATTAAAATTATTCCATATGTAATTCGAATTATTCCATTTACGAGTATAAAAAGGAAAGGAACAAATGGAATAATTCGGATTACAATTATAATAATTCAAATTACAAACAGATAAATTCGAATTACAAATGGAATAATTCGAATTACAATTGAAATGTTTCGAATTACAAATGCATTTCTCGAATTACAAATAAAATGTTACGAATTAAAAATGGAATTCTCGAATTACCACTAAAATGATTCGAATTGAATCTGAAAAGGTGTAGTTATATGTATAAATATGTAGATGGGTTATAAATGTTTACACGGAAAACTAAAAACGGGCCAGCAACGCGGACCGTGTCAGCTAGTATTGATATATAAAAGCTCTGTTCCTTTACGTTCAAGAATCTTCAAGTTTTACCGCTTTTTACTCGTAAAGCGTTCCTTTACTAGGCGTTTACACCAGACAGTTTGTCTTCCAATACAACTCTGATTTACTAACACATACATACATTTGTCGGTTGTCTCCCAGCTGTCCATCAGTTTTTCACAGACTGCCGGGTTAACAAATTTTTGACATTTTTGTGAAAAAGAAGTAAGACGATAATTCTAATGTGCTGAAAACAAAAGAATATCTACAAAAACAAAATATGTGAACGGAAAACGAAAAGAAATCGATGATTTTCATTCATAATTTAACAACTGTTTTTGCAGTTGTCTGGACGCCTACGTCACACAGACAAGTTGTGGGGTTTTGACAATCAATACATGAAGTCAACTGTCCTGTCATTTGTAAACGCAGGGTTACTTCAGACACAATACAATTCATATAGGAGCAGTTTACAACTTTTACTACTCTTGCCGGTTTTACCATTTTCAGAAGTAAAGGAACAGACCAACAGAAGAATTATATTGGTCATTGAACTGTACAACTAGTTCAAAAACAAAAAATACTTATACCAGATTCATGAATATTGGCGAAAGCACGTGTACCGTTACTACATTGCGTTGGATATTTTTAAGTATGGACAAATCTCCGTAAACGGATTAAAACTGCTTCGTACTGAAAGGGTGCTGTATGGCCTACATACAGTGACTGTCACTGAAAATTATACAATCTGAAATAAAAAATGTAAACGTCGATAAATTAGGAAACGAGTTGAGATTTTTTAACAATTCGAAAAAAAATTTTGTAGACTGGAAAGTGTCTTTAAGATGGCATGGAAAAATATTTCGTTTACAGTACCGTTATGCAAAGCTTGTTGTTTCATTACTTTTAAAATCATAAGAATAAACCATGGTATAAGTAGTAGGTAGATATAGATGAAAAAATTTAAAGAATACTGGATTTTCCTGAATTCATATAACTCCAAAATTAGTAAACACAAAAGCAGCAATTGGGTTTGTTTATAATAGCTTTGTGAGCATTTTATAAAAAACGCGAAAAGTCAATGAAGGACCAAGCTTTCTCCACATAATCGAATTGTGGATATGATTAAATATTTGTTTCAATGTAAAACTGACGAATTTCTTCCATGCAAATGTTCTAAAAATAATTTTAAAAATTATGGAATTCGATTGTTTTTAAAATTGTTTGGCATATTAAAATTTATTTATAAATAAATATTTATTTATAAATAAATATAAAATAGATATTTTATTTATGTATTTATTTATTTAATTATTTATTTATTTATTTTTATTTATTTATTTATTTACTTATTTATTTATTAATTTATTTATTAATTTATTTATTTATTTATTAATTTATTTATTTATTGCTTCATTTAGTCATGTATTTATTTACTTATTTATTTATTTATTGTTTTTATTTATTTATTTATATACTTATTTATTTATTTACTTATTTATTTATTTATTGCTTTATTTATTTATTTTTTTATATACATATTTACTTATTTATTTATTTATTTATTTTTTTATTAATTTTTTGGTTTATTTATTTACTTATTTATTGTTTTTATTTATTTATATGCTTATTTATTTATTTCTTTATTTATTTATTTATTTATATACTTATTTATTTATTTATTTTTTATGTATGTATTTATTTAATTATTTATTTTTTATTCATGTATTTATTTATTTTTTTATTTATTTATTTATTTTTTTATTTATTTTTTTATTTATGTATTTATTTATTTATTGAAGCAATTCATATTTCAATAATTACACTTTCATGCCCTCTACATTTCAATAGTAACAATTTTCATAGTTTTGTACCTTTGTCATTGTGAGTTTGTAAATATTCCAATTTCCCATTGTGATTGATTCATTGTATTTTAAAGTTAACTGACAGAATGCAACTATGTAAATAATTTTTTCTACTACTCCTGTAAAACAACTCATTAGTTACTACTTTCGATATACCATTTTATGCAACTGTAAATTATTACTAATATATTTGCGCCCTACTATTTCTTCTCACGATTAGTATTTAAGCTAGAACAAAATTTAATAAAATCGCTCAGTTTGTGATCTACAATCTAACGCGTTACATAACCTTCAGATAAGATCACAAGGGGTGATCTCCATTCTAACATGTTATGTAACTATAAGATAAGATCACAATGAGACAACTTGTCCATCCGGCAGTATACAACAATCCTCACTTTCCTGAACAATCGACACCAGTAGTGGAATTCTGTAACTCATTTTTTGAGTTACCGACAAAAATCGGTAACATTAAAACTCAAAATTATGATTGAAAATTACACTGGTCAACACGACTTTTGTTTCAAACGAAGCTGCGGTTGTTTCTAGATAAAATCGGCGAGTTATTTTCAAATCCGGTCCCGGTTTTTCTCCATCAGCTCTTGTTTTTGAGATATAGCTCAAAATCGGCTTTTACGAGTTTAACCCAGACTTTCGTTATTTTCGGATGCAAACAAATATTTTTTGTGGGTTTTTCGACATTAATATATTAAGGAGATGTTGTACGCTCGATACAAATCGTTTTTGAAATAGTTATGGTGAGTATATATCAAAAAATATAGAAAATATACGACGGACCTTGTAAAAATTGCATATTTTGAGTACTTTAAGCTGTAATTACGTCATCGGGGGAAGTCATAGGATCTTCATATGGCAATGCGGATATGCTTAGGGTGTCTACTATATAGTCCAGTATTCAAATATATAATATAAAGTTCATAGCGCCCATGATTCGGCCATAACCTAAAAATCGGCATGAATACTGCTAAAGGGAAATCATTTACATGTGATATCATTACCACATAAGCCATTTACTTTTCAATGGCATTCTTCATGATGGTTTTTAGGTTATGGCGGAATCATGGGCGCTATGAACTTTATATTATACATTTGAATACTGGATTATATAGTAAACACCCTAAGCATATTCGGAGTACCATATGAAGATCCTATGACTTCCCCTGATGACGTAATTACAGCTTAAAGTACTCAAAATATGCAATTTTTACAAGGTCCGTCGTATATTTTCTATATTTTTTGATATATACTCACCATAATTATTTCAAAAACGATTTGTATCGAGCGTACAACATCTCCTTAATATATATATGTCGAAAAACCCACAAAAAAATATTTGTTTGTATCCGAAAATAACGAAAGTCTGGGTAAAACTCGTAAAAACCGATTTTGAGCTATATCTCAAAAACAAGAGCTGATGGAGAAAACCTGGGACCGGATTTGAAAAAAACTCGCCGATTTCATCTAGAAACAACTGCAACTTCGTCTGAAACATTCAACTTTTTCAATTTTGTTGAGCAGTGTTATAAATAAAAGTTGGATGCACTTTTGCTATCGGTAAAATTTAGCAACAGCTTTATTTTGGTTTTAACTTACCGAAAAATTTCGTTAATTACACCAATTATAAGCAATTTAATTTTACCGATATTTGTCGGTAATTAAAAAAATGTGTTACAGAATTCCACTACAGGTTGTTATATTATTTATTTATTTATTCCGTTTATGAGATATTGCGCTTATCATTTTAACGGATATTTTCGAACTTTTGTGCGAATTCCATCTAATATTCGAAGAAATTGTACGCTATGCATAGTGTGGACCAATGCAGTATTCGGTTCGAGAGTTGTCGTGCGCAGCATCCACTACACATGATGTCCGTAAGGGGTTTTACAGTTTTCGGGTCATTTTCTCAAGAAGTATTGACTTGCCACTGAAAAAACTTGTGCAACGTGTTGCAAGAAAAATTAAAAACTATACAAAACTCAAATTTGGTGTGCGAGGTATCCGAAGAAGTTGACATATATAGTCCGTATTCTAACCTGTTCTATGCCTCCTAGAAATATTACGATGGCCAAAGTATGGACCAAATCGGTTACTGCCTTCGAGACTTATCGTGTGCACCATTTTAGAGAAAAGTTTTGAACTTTTGTGCGTGAGGTAGCCAAAGAAGTGGACCAATAAGGCCCATCTTAGAACTTGATTTAACTTTGGGCAAAATATTACGATTGACAAATTTTTGATCGAATCGGTTTATCCATTCGAGAGTTACCGCGCGCTCCATCCACAACACATGGTGCCATAAAGGATTTTTTACAGCTTTCAGGCCATTTTCTCAGGTAGTATGGAGTTGCCCTTGAAAAAACGTGCACCGTCGTAATGGGGGCAGCGAATACAAGTTGCTACAAGAAGAAGCAAAACGATCCGAGAGCAGGCCTTTAACAGCACTTTTCCCAAATTTTATGTGGGAGATACCTGAAGGAGTGAACCGATAGAGTCCATTTTCGAACTTTATCTATGTCTGGTAGAAATATTACAATGTTGAAAGTATGGACCAAATCGGTTAGTCCCTTCGAGAGTTATAGTGAGCATAATTTTTGCGAACAACATTTGAACTTTTGTGGCGGAGGTACCCGAGGGAGTGGGCTGATATGGCCCATCTTCAAACTTAAACTAAAATATTACAAAAGCCAAATTTTGGACCAAATCGGTTAATCCGTTCGAGAGTTAACGTGCGCACCAGCCATCCAGCTAGACAGATGGACGGTCATGGTTAAATCGGCTCAATTTTGCCCGTTAGCATAAATGCTGAGGGTATAAAAAAATAAACGTCGGTAATCAATGTCAAATCATGTTGGCTCGTAGATCTTTCGAATAATTTTTCATTCAAACACAATAAGCACTTATCTGCTTGCGGAAGTACCAAGGCTTCGATAACATACGAAGCCTATAGTTAGAGCACGCATATATTCTTTCTTGTGAACGAGACAGGTTCCAAACGTCGGGTACGCGTTCTTGCTAGAGTTGGGCAATTGAACGTCCTAGTTCAAAAACGTATGAGTAACATCATGCAAACTAACGTTAGATATTAAGTATACGCAGTTTGTTCATTCATACGACCGGTGTCCATTGAACTAGATAGTGAATTATATAGTTCAATGTAGTTCAATTGGCACAACTCTAGTTCTTCCTGGCAGTTGGTGCTAACTAGCTGTGGGATGTAAACCACTAGATCTACTGCAGTTTGTAACGACAAAAGTCGCTACGCTCGTTTTCGTCTACACCCTTTATCTATGTTATGTTTATTTCCAAACTGATTTAACCACCCCTCATATTTGTTTACTAAAGCAGTTCAAGCGTAAAGTTCACTGACCGATCGACTCAAGGCCACGATCGGTCTGGTAATAGGTGATACCTATCATCATTGGTAATATGTGACACCTATCATCACGGTTATCCCTACCAAGAAATGCCTGAATTATATTTGTTTAATGGATAATAGGTACCGACTGTTTTCCTATAAAAGGACCAGAGGAAATTTAAAGGGGGGGCAGTCAGTGTTCAAAGGAAGACAAAGTAACAAGATAACCAGGTGAGTCAGAGTGGTGATACTTGATTTCTTGTCCAGGTTCCTTGAAGTGTTCGCAACTCTTGGAACTCCCGCGTATTCTTACCCAGATTCCTTGAAGTGTTCGCAACTCTTGGAACTCCCTCGCGTATTCTTACCCAGATTCCTTGAAGTGTTCTTGTAGAGTATTACATATATCAAGTACCTACTGTCTATTCTATTATATGCAACACCCACTGTATTATCACTGTTTAGTACACTCTCACTTACTCTCCTATTCTCTTTTACTCTTTGTTTATGAACTGCACTCAAACACAACTGGTTTGTATAACAGTTGCTGTTATTGAATATCGTTCTCATTTGTAAACAAAAATAAAGAATTATTATAACTTGGACTTTGACCACAACAGTTGTGTTTCTATTAATCTTGTCTATTTGAAAGACATTACATTGGCGACGAGGAAAAAAGTTTAAAGTTGTTGTTTGTGTAAATACACATAATAAGTGAATATCAATCCATTTTGTGGAAAAAATAAAAAACAACAACAACAATCAGTTTTGCTGAAATTTAAGGAAATTTTATAAAACAACAACAAGTGAATGCCTCCTAAGATGGAAGAAACTGCCAACCAAAGTTTTAATGTTGCTCCAGTAACAGTCCTCCAATCATCGAATGTGCCGGAATTTAATCCTAATTTGGAGTCGTGGAATGTGTGGAAGGAGAGACTGGACATTCATTTTTGTGAAATAAATTGTTCGGATGAGAACATAAAAAAATCAATTTTGCTGAAATCAGTTGGTACCGTGCCGTACAGAGTTTTGCATAGTTTATGCAGTCCGGAATCTCCAGTATCCAAGTCATATAAGGATCTGTGTGAGATTTTGGATACACAATATACCCCACCAACCATTATATTTAGTGAACGGAAGAGGTTTCATTTGTCTACTAAGGGAGAAAATGAGTCGGTTGCTGAATGGTATGCCCGTGTAAAAACATTAGCCCTCAATTGCAAATTTGGTGTAAGTCTGGATGCGTTTGTTCTTAACCAATTTGTTATGGGTTTGCCAAATTTTATATTTGAGCGTTTGTGTGAAGAAGATGAAACCCTAACAGTACAAAGTGCATTAAGAAAGGCGATGATTTTAGAGACGAAGCATATGACAAAGGCAGAGGAGAAAAGTCAATGCACTGTGAATTTAGTTCATGGTCAAAAGTTTGCAAAACATAATTGTGGTTATGGTGGTGGTGGTAGTGGCAGAGGCAGCGCTAGCAGCGGTAATAGAGATAGTGGTGGCGGCAGCAGTAATAGAGATGGTGGTCGTAACAGCAGACGCAACAACAATAGCAGAGACAGCAAAAGTGATGGTGGCAAGAAATATGCATGTTCTCATTGTGGCTGGAGAAATCATAGCTCTCAATCATGCAAATATAAAGAGAGCAAGTGTCATTCTTGTGGAAAAATTGGTCATTTGGCATCGGTCTGCTACAACAAGAAAAAGAGTATTAATTATGTATCGAATGAAGTTAATGATGTTGATAGTGATGATCATGATTATAATAATGTTTTCAATTATTCCATTTTTAGTGTGGCTGAGAAGGAAAATGGTGATGTGTATTCTCTGAATATTGTTGTTGATGGTGTGGAACTGAAGGCAGTGTGTGATACAGGTGCACCATGTACATTGTTGCCGATATCTTTTTTGGAAGAGAACGGAATTAAGAGGAAATTGAGATCGTGTAAGGTACCATATGTTGATTACAATGGTGTTAAGCTGAAATTGGCTGGTGAATATAATGCAGATGTGACATATCAAGGTAATACCAAATCAGTTGTTGTTGTTGTTGTTGATTCGAAAAATCCTCCGTTGCTTGGTCGATCGTTTTTACGAGCTTTTAATTTTGAGCTGTTACAAGTTAACAATATTCAAGTCCCTGAAATGAACATGACAATTGTCAATCAGTTGAAGAGTGAATTTCATGAGGTTTTTGATGATAAATTGGGAAAGTTTAAAGGATGTACGATTTCGCTAAAAGTTTTTGATGACGCAGTACCAGTATTTTGTAAACCAAGACCATTGCCACTGGCTTGGAAGGAGAAGGTTGAAAAGCAATTACGTCATTTAATTGCTTCAGATGTTTTAGAACTGGTAGACAACTCGGATTGGGGTACTCCCCTTGTTCCTATTTTGAAACCGAATGGTGATTTGAGGATTTGCGGTGATTATAAGGTCACATTAAACAAGTTTTTGGTCGATTTCAAGTATCCTCTACCTAGGATTGATGAAATTTTTGCTTCGTTGGAAGGTGGTGAAGTTTTTACAAAGCTAGATCTTTCGAATGCTTATAATCAGCTTGTTCTCGATGATGATTCTCAACTTCTGTGTGCATGGAGTACACACATTGGAACTTTAAAAGTAAAACGTTTACCTTTTGGTGTAAAAACAGCGGCAGCAATTTTTCAAAAGACAATTGAAAATTTGTTAAGAGATATACCGTATGTTGTGGTGTATCAAGACGACATAACTATCACTGGAAAGAATATGAGTGAGCATATTTTGACACTAAGGCGTGTTTTAGAAAAGCTACAGTCTTCGGGATTGAAACTTAACATTAAAAAGTCTACCTTTTTCCGAAATGAAATTTCCTATTTGGGATTTAATATTGATAGAAATGGATTGCGTAAAAATGATGAAAGGATTTCAAGCATTATTTCTGCACCTATACCCTGCAATATTTCCGAAGTCAGAGCTTTTGTTGGAATGGCAAATTATTATTCAAAATTCATCAATAATTTTGCAAATATTATGTCTCCCCTGTATACTTTATTGAGTAAGGATGTTCCGTTTTTATGGTCTGACAAATGTCAAGAGGCATATGATAAAATTAAACATGAAGTTACATCTGATCAGGTTCTGGTCCACTTTAACCCTAAATTGCCGTTGATTTTGACTACTGATGCGTCGAATAATGCTGTTGCTGGTGTTCTATCACATAAATTTTCTGATGGTTGTAAACCAATTTCGTTTGTTTCACGAGCTTTAACCAAAAGTGAAAAGAATTATAGCACTTTGGAAAAGGAAGCCCTTGCTATTGTGTTTTGTGTTACAAAACTTAAGCAATATTTGATTGGAAATACGTTCATTTTGAAGACTGATCATCGTCCACTTTTAACAATTTTTGGAAGTAACAAAGGGTTACCAACAATGGCGTCAGCGAGAATGCAGCGTTGGGCCTTGATTCTTTCTGGTTTTAATTATACCATTGAATATGTGAAGGGATGTAAGAATGAAGCTGATTCCATATCCAGATTACCTCAAATAAATTTTGAGAGTGATCATAATGAAAACTCTTACATCAATTTTGTTGAATCACAAAAAGAATTTCCGTTGAATTTCAAAGATATCTGCCGGGAAACCCGAAGAGACCCGATTTTATCGAAGGTTGCAGCCAGTATTATGGACGGGACACTTCTAAGTTTAAAAGATCCCATATTTTCAACATTTCGTGAAAAGTATATTGAACTAACTGTAGAGTATGGTTGTGTTCTATGGGGCTACAGAACAGTTGTTCCTCAAAAATTAAGATCCAAAATTTTGGAAGATTTACATTCCTCACATTTAGGAATAGTCAAAACAAAAGCCTTGGCTAGATCGTACATATGGTGGCCAGGTATTGATAAAGACATAGAAAGTCTTATAAAAAACTGTTTATCCTGTCAAAAATTGCAGCCCAGCCCTGAGAAAGGCATTTTAATACCCTGGGAGCCTTGTGGTTCAGTATGGAAACGTATCCATGTCGATTTTGCTGGTCCAATTAAGAACTTTCATTTTTTGATTGTCATCGATTCGTATTCGAAATTTGTCGAAGTCTTTAAAACTAAAGATATAACATCTTCTTTTACAATAAGAAAACTAAGAGAACTGTTTTCCAGGTACGGATTAGTGGACACCCTTGTTAGTGATAATGGATCACAATTCACTTCATCTGATTTTCAGACATTTTTATCCTTAAATGGAATTAAACACAGTTTAACTGCGCCTGGACATCCATCCACAAATGGACAAGCCGAAAATTTTGTCAAAACCTTTAAAAAATCTATTTATGCAAATTTGGATCAAAACAAAGATGCCAATATTGATCAAATTTTATGCCGATTCTTAATGGATTATCGGAATATGATCCACTGCAGCACTGGTGAGTCACCTGCAAAAATATTTTTCGGAAGAGAGCTCAAAACTAGATTCAGCAATCTCAAACCCCCTGCCATAAAAGAAAAAATAATGCGTTCGCAAGAGAAAAACATCTTTCATCATAAAGGAAATCGCAACACAACTTTTCGCGAAGGTCAAAAGGTTATGGTTCGAGATTACCGAAATCCTAATAAACCTAGTTGGACACAAGCTACAATTACACATCAACTTGGACCTCAATCGTACTCGTGCACATTAAGTCACAACAACAACATCATCAAACGTCACTTAGATCAAATCAGAGGTCAACCTGTACAACAACAACAATCCAACAACATCATGATTCCGTCAAATAACAACAACGACAACAATGCTATAGTCACACCTCCATCAACAACTGAAGATACTTCACACACTACAAGAAATCTCAGACCACGAGCAGGAGGTAAAGTCGTTAAAAAAACTTAAACCATCGTTTTTCAATACTTTTATTCAAAAAAAAAAAAAAATGTTATTCTTCTTCATATAAATATTCATTTAATTTTTTTTTTCTTTTTGTAAAATTGTCATTAAAATTTTTTTAATTAAATATTTGAATTTGATTATGTATATAACAACTTTAGGAGGAGCATGTAGAGTATTACATATATCAAGTACCTACTGTCTATTCTATTATATGCAACACCCACTGTATTATCACTGTTTAGTACACTCTCACTTACTCTCCTATTCTCTTTTACTCTTTGTTTATGAACTGCACTCAAACACAACTGGTTTGTATAACAGTTGCTGTTATTGAATATCGTTCTCATTTGTAAACAAAAATAAAGAATTATTATAACTTGGACTTTGACCACAACAGTTGTGTTTCTATTAATCTTGTCTATTTGAAAGACATTACAGTTCTCAATTCTTGGAACTCCCTCGCGTATTCTTGGCCAGATTCCTTGAAGTGTTCGCAACTCTTGGAACTCGTGTACTCTTGCTCAGATTCCTTGAAGTGTTCGCAACTCTTGGAACTCCCTGGCGTATTCTTGCCCAGATTCCTTGAAGTGTTCGCAACTCTTGGACCTCGTGTACTCTTGCCCAGATTCCTTGAAGTGTTCGCAACTCTTGGAACTCCCTGGCGTATTCTTGCCCAGATTCCTTGAAGTGTTCGCAACTCTTGGACCTCGTGTACTCTTGCCCAGATTCCTTGAAGTGTTCGCAACTCTTAGAACTCCCTCGAGTATTCTTGCCCATATTCCTTGAAGTGTTCGCAACTCTTGGAACTCCCTCGCGTATTCTTGACCAGATTCCTTGAAGTGTTCGCAACTCTTGGAACTCGCATATTCTTGCCCAGATTCCTTGAAGTGTTCGCAACTTTTGGAACTCCCTGGCGTATTCTTGCCCAGATTCCTTGAAGTGTTCGCAACTCTTGGACCTCGTGTACTCTTGCCCAGATTCCTTGAAGTGTTCGCAACTCTTGGAACTCCCTCGCGTATTCTTGACCAGATTCCTTGAAGTGTTCGCAACTCTTGGAACTCGCATATTCTTGCCCAGATTCCTTGAAGTGTTCGCAACTCTTGGAACTCGCATATTCTTGCCCAGATTCCTTGAAGTGTTCGCAACTCTTGGAACTCCTTCACGTATTCTTACCCAGATTCCTTGAAGTGTTCGCAACTCTTGGAACTCCCTCGCGTAATCTTGCTCAGATTCCTTGAAGTGTTTCAAATCTTGGAACTCCCTCGCGTATCCTTGCCCAGACTCCTTGGAGTGTCCGCATCTCTTGGGTCCCCGCGTAACCTTTGCAGGTTCCATGAACCCCCTTCCCCGTGAGTCCTCTTCCCCGCCCGTCCAGTTAGTCAAGTAGTTCGGAGAACTTATCCAGGTCTCCTGCGAAGCCTACAGAAACCTTGCCCATATCTATCGTTTAGCCCATACTTCTACGGCAACGTGTCTGGAGGAGGTCGCGACCGGTGGGCGAACTTATCCAGGTCACCCAACAGTCCGGTATAGACGGAGAACTTATCCAGGTCTCCCACACAACCAATATCCGGAATCTACTCGGGTCTCCCATCGAGGCTGGATTACCAGCGGCGGGCGGATAGGTAAACTTAGCCAGGTCACCCCGAACGAGCGATCGGAACTCTAAACCTTTGTATACACTTAATAATTTACCCTTGTGCACTCCTTAAAATAAAACGAAATAATAAAACAGTGTTGATTAAAAACCAACAAGAAACCCGTGTTATCACTCTCTCGGTCTTTTCACTTACAAATTTCTGTGGCAGACTCTGGACCCCCGCGAGCTATCCCAGCAGCCGGAGGGAACTTGTCGTTACAAGTTAGTTGAATAACTTTGGCAGGGAAGTTGAAAAGGTGCAGTGTGTCGTGCGGAGCTGTGCCGCATGCTGGACAGATGTTTTCACTGTGTCATAAATCTTTGCCCTATAGGAATTTCTGGTTTGTCGTGGCGACAGAACTTCCTCAGCTGCGATAGATGGGGGATGTCCTCCGAGAACCGCATTCATAGGATAGTTGTTTATGGCATCTGCGACTGCATCCGTATGAATGCTATTAAACACCTGCTTGATATGCCTGTTGATCATTGATCTAGAAGATCCCTCTTGACTAGCCCTGGTGGGGGAGGTGGTTCTAGTATCGTATCCACCATATGGTGATTAGGATGGCTATAGTTAGAGCACACATATATTCTTTTTCTGGGGAACGGGACAGGTTACAATCGTCGGGTACGCGTTCTTCCTGGCAGAAGGTGCTAACTAGCTCTGGCTCTATCTCTACTTCTAAGAATGCGGCTGCTTCGATGGCTTCATAGGCCTGTTGATCTAGGGGTTCTCTCTTGTAACGCTGGATCTCTCTTTCTAAATCATGAAGGTACCTCTTGACATGCATGGGTGGGGGGGTCCTATCCACCATATGGTGATTAGTATGGCTCTCACGTAACACCCGAGCAAGTACTGTAACGAAAGCATGCCAATGTTCTGCTGTACTGGAAGAATCTTTACCTCCTCATGTAGATGGTCCACTGGAGACATAAGGAGGCATCCTATTGCTGTTCTCAGGATGGCCTTCTGACAAGTTGCACTTACATTCGCGGACCAAATTGGCGCCGCATAGCTTGCCAAAGTCCGACCTATCGCGTTATACATATGTGGTCAACTGGGGTTCTTTATCTGCACCCCAAGTGCTATCGGCTAGGGACTTGAGGACCTTGTTCCTACATTTCAGTTTAGCGCAAATAGCTGTGGTATTCGAGGACGACGTGAAAGAGGTGTCGAATGTGACCTCTAGAATTTTCGTGTAGTTTGTGGTCGGAATTCCATCGACCATGGCGGATATTTGCATATTCCTCGAGTGGTCTGCATACGTAATGATCTCAATGTCGTCTGGAAGGGGTGGAATGCAACAAAGGTAGAGGTTAAACAGTTCCGTAACGTTAAAACGAACGAGAAGAACGAAAGGAACTATATAAAATCAATAGTTTGATATAGTTTCAATAGTTCCTTGGAACTGTTATGATTGCAGCTTCTTCTTCTTCTGTTATCCTTCACTCCCTGTGAAGCATAGGGCCTCAACCATTCTTTTGTATCGAACTCTGTTGTGCGATGCTTGATTGACGTCGTTCCATGAATAGTTTGCAGCTTGTAGTCGATCGACCTTCTCCAAGTTTTAGCTGGCGCACCAACACGTCGGCCTCTTCCCTGGGGATTCCACCGAAGCGCTTGACGAGCAATGTTTTCTACAGATCTTCCATTTCCGTTGACAAACCTCAACGGGAGCTGCAATTTGATTGGCGATGTTCAATAGTTCAGCATTTCGTATTCGGTTCGGCCACCAAATGTTTAAAATTTGCCGCAGACATTTGTTTGTAAAACTTTGGAAACGGCCGTCTATTGAACTTGTACGTTTGCAGGTTTCGCATCCGTAAAAAAGGACAGATTTCACATTCGAATTATATATGTGAAGTTTGGTGTGTGTTGAGATTTGTCGAGATCTCCAAATAGTCCGAAGCATGCCGAAATCAGCCTTTGCTTTATTTAATCGAGCGTTGATGTCTTCTTCGTTATTTGGCTACCAAGGTAATTCAATTTTTCCACCCATTCGATGTCAACATTGTCAATACGGATGTGTGAATCCGAGTTCGCTCCATAGCCTCCCGGCATGGATTTAGTTTTTGAGATGTTGATTTCGAGCCCTACTGAACACGACTCATTTTTAATGGAGTTGATATTTTCCTGCAGGTGACTAGTTACTTGGCTCAGAAGACATACGTCATCAGCGTATTCCAAGTCTTCCAGGTGTTTAAATGGCGTCCACTGGATTCCACGTCTGCCATTCAAAGCTGAACGCATTACATCATCGATGACAAGAATGAAAAGTATAGGTGACAGAATACATCCTTGTCTTACCCCTGTTTTGACCTCAAAAGGATCTGATAATTTACCATTGTGAAGAACTCGGCATCTGAAGTCAGTATACATGGCCTTGATTAAATTGAGAATTTTAGATGGTATGTTACGTCGTTCCAGAATATTCCATAGAGAGCGTCGGTTAATACTATCAAAAGCTTTCATGAAGTCTATGAATACCAAGTATACTGGTGTGCGAAACTCCAATACTATTCTTACAGTGTTAATAAGGTCAACACAGGAACGATTCTCTCTGAATCCAAACTGATTCTCTCGGAGTAGTAATGTAATTCCCCTGTAGTTATTGCAATTTTTGGTATCCCCCTTTTTGGTATTTTTATCGGGATACCTTCATTCCACGAGGAAGGAAGTACTTCTTCTTCCCAAATTTTTAAAATATAAGGGTGTCATAATGTTGCTGATTGTTCTGCATCACAAAGAAGCATTTCCGCAGAGATATTATCATTGCATGGGGCCTTGTTATTTTTCAGGCTTTTTATTGCCATTCGTACCTCCTGTTTAGTTGGCGGGTTATCCACAATTCCAGTAAATGTCATATCGCGGTTAGCAACGAAATGCGTCTCTATTGGCGTTGTTAGTCCAATTGGGTTATTAAGTGTTGACTTGAAATGTTCCATCCACCTTAATAACTGCTCATCCGTCGCAGTGAGTAGGGTTCCATTTTCGCTCATGATAGGTTTGTTGGTGTAAGTAGGTTTTCCGCACAATGTCCTTGATATGTTGTATAGCGATTTCACGTCGCCTCTTCTAGCAGCTAGTTCAGCTTCGTTTGCTTGTTCATCAATCCATTGTCGTTTGTCTCTTCTTGCAGACTTTTTTATACTCATTGACAGATTTTGATAGAGTGTACGTAGCTTACCGATGTTCAACTTTCGTGTTGTGTCTGTTCGTACTTTATTTGCTACGTTTAATCGGGTAGGTGGTAGTCCGAATCTATGTTTCCTCCTCGAAACGATCGGATATCACACATTCCCGATGAATGTCGATTAATTTCTCTTAATATTAGCACCGAATTTACCAACCAACAGCTTTATATTTTTTAAAGTTTTATTTACTCCATTACAAAAAATAAACATATACATAAATACATTTTAACTGTATTGTAAAATTTTGCTTAAAAAAAATTAATTATAAAACAAAGTACGCACGGTTCTGGATAACAAACAAGCTTAAGGTATATAAATTGGTCAAAATCACCTTGATATATAAATAAATATATTTCAAGGCAAACAATAATAACTACTTAATTTGGAGACTCATCTTTAGAATATGACTGTCGAAATGGACATCAGATATGAATCGGGTATAAATGAAATATAAAATACCAAAGTAACAGGCATTTTTGAAAATCTTATCCACCCACCACATGCTGCAATTACAAAAGAAACGAAATTTGTAAGTTATTAAAGTTCTCATTGAAAAATTTACAATGCAACTTACATTCTCATATGTCTCTTTGCAGCTGGTATAGTATCATCAGTTTCCTTGAGTATCAGACGACGGGCACACAACAAACACTCAGTGAAATAGTCAATCAAATCAAATTCCACCACCTCAATGACATACGTCAGACGTTCTCGATTATTCATTAGCTTTCGTAATTTAACGACTTCTCGATTATCGAAATTCCAAACATTATTGGCGTAATATTCGAATACAGATAAGCCGTTATAAATGCGTTTTTGTACTTTGATCAAGCTGCAAAATTAAAAAAAAAAATTAATTGAAATAAATTGTTAAAATTGTTAAACTGGCAAAATTAAACAAGTTATCATATACCGCTCTGTGAAGTATTAAATACAATAAATTATAATTAAGTATGTCGAACAACCTTACTAGCTTTAAGCTTAGACTTACAATAACTTTCAATTTACTTACAATGGAGGATAACGTAACAGCACCATCAGAAAATCAACCAATAATGCCGGTATCCACTGGAACAGGATCATGCATATCCAATGAAGTAATTTATTTGATTTCATCGAACCGCCAGGATACCAAGCCGCACCATTCAAGGGTACACGATTCTCAGAAACCCACCGTCCAATTTCAATAATCTCTGACCATGTGACCTTAATTTCATTTGAACTCGTCATATGTATTACTCGGGTATCGACTGGACCTAGTTCGCGTGATAATAAACGCCACGCAGCAACCAGCATAATATTGACAGCAAAATCCACCGGTAAGAAATCACCATAACCAGTTTCCTGACAATACATTGTACGTAGAACACCTTTACCAGCTGCAATTAATAGCCCAGCGGGGCCGTTGATATTATCTGACCAACCGACTACTGGTTCACGCCATATGGGTATAACAATTGAAGGCCTCAGAATGGCTGCTGGTATTTTATCAAAAGTTTCCACAACCAGTGCCTCGGCCAAGGCTTTGGTATAGGCATAAGTGTTGGGAATATCACCCAATATCTTTTTCTCCAGGGATCGGATATCTTTATCGGACAACAATTCACACAAACTCATTATCGAATGGGGATCATCTGGTGGATCATAGGGTTTCTCATATAAAGTTTTTACATTTAAATGACAATAGGACGTTGAGACATAGCAAAATGCATCCAATTTTTTGAAGGTAGCTGCCAAGTCCAACATATATTTTGTACCACGAACATTCATAAAGACAGCACGGCGTAAAGGTTCATCAAATCTGACAAAAAAGTGAGAGGTCGGATGAATGATTGTGAATACAAGTGTGTGTTTTTTATAGCCAGTGTTTTCACTTACCTTATGGTGGCGGCAGCATGTACTACCAATGATACTTCATTACGCAAAGTCTCAGCATCCTCTTTGGATATTCCCAATTCGGGTAACATAACATCACCCGCAATAGGTACAATTTTGCTATGTATCCAGTCAAGACCACGCATTTCTTTTAGTTTGTCGAATAACTGGAAAATTTAAGAAAAGAAGGAACGGGTAACAATATGAAAAAATATTTTAAATTAATACGAGTATAGGTTTGTAAGTATGTATTTTATATTTTATATTTTGTATTTGTATTTTATATTTTATATTTTATATTTTATATTTTATATTTTATATTTTATATTTTATATTTTATATTTTATATTTTATATTTTATATTTTATATTTTATATTTTATATTTTATATTTTATATTTTATATTTTATATTTTATATTTTATATTTTATATTTTATATTTTATATTTTATATTTTATATTTTATATTTTATATTTTATATTTTATATTTTATATTTTATATTTTATATTTTATATTTTATATTTTATATTTTATATTTTATATTTTATATTTTATATTTTATATTTTATATTTTATATTTTATATTTTATATTTTATATTTTATATTTTATATTTTATATTTTATATTTTATATTTTATATTTTATATTTTATATTTTATATTTTATATTTTATATTTTATATTTTATATTTTATATTTTATATTTTATATTTTATATTTTATATTTTATATTTTATATTTTATATTTTATATTTTATATTTTATATTTTATATTTTATATTTTATATTTTATATTTTATATTTTATATTTTATATTTTATATTTTATATTTTATATTTTATATTTTATATTTTATATTTTATATTTTATATTTTATATTTTATATTTTATATTTTATATTTTATATTTTATATTTTATATTTTATATTTTATATTTTATATTTTATATTTTATATTTTATATTTTATATTTTATATTTTATATTTTATATTTTATATTTTATATTTTATATTTTATATTTTATATTTTATATTTTATATTTTATATTTTATATTTTATATTTTATATTTTATATTTTATATTTTATATTTTATATTTTATATTTTATATTTTATATTTTATATTTTATATTTTATATTTTATATTTTATATTTTATATTTTATATTTTATATTTTATATTTTATATTTTATATTTTATATTTTATATTTTATATTTTATATTTTATATTTTATATTTTATATTTTATATTTTATATTTTATATTTTATATTTTATATTTTATATTTTATATTTTATATTTTATATTTTATATTTTATATTTTATATTTTATATTTTATATTTTATATTTTATATTTTATATTTTATATTTTATATTTTATATTTTATATTTTATATTTTATATTTTATATTTTATATTTTATATTTTATATTTTATATTTTATATTTTATATTTTATATTTTATATTTTATATTTTATATTTTATATTTTATATTTTATATTTTATATTTTATATTTTATATTTTATATTTTATATTTTATATTTTATATTTTATATTTTATATTTTATATTTTATATTTTATATTTTATATTTTATATTTTATATTTTATATTTTATATTTTATATTTTATATTTTATATTTTATATTTTATATTTTATATTTTATATTTTATATTTTATATTTTATATTTTATATTTTATATTTTATATTTTATATTTTATATTTTATATTTTATATTTTATATTTTATATTTTATATTTTATATTTTATATTTTATATTTTATATTTTATATTTTATATTTTATATTTTATATTTTATATTTTATATTTTATATTTTATATTTTATATTTTATATTTTATATTTTATATTTTATATTTTATATTTTATATTTTATATTTTATATTTTATATTTTATATTTTATATTTTATATTTTATATTTTATATTTTATATTTTATATTTTATATTTTATATTTTATATTTTATATTTTATATTTTATATTTTATATTTTATATTTTATATTTTATATTTTATATTTTATATTTTATATTTTATATTTTATATTTTATATTTTATATTTTATATTTTATATTTTATATTTTATATTTTATATTTTATATTTTATATTTTATATTTTATATTTTATATTTTATATTTTATATTTTATATTTTATATTTTATATTTTATATTTTATATTTTATATTTTATATTTTATATTTTATATTTTATATTTTATATTTTATATTTTATATTTTATATTTTATATTTTATATTTTATATTTTATATTTTATATTTTATATTTTATATTTTATATTTTATATTTTATATTTTATATTTTATATTTTATATTTTATATTTTATATTTTATATTTTATATTTTATATTTTATATTTTATATTTTATATTTTATATTTTATATTTTATATTTTATATTTTATATTTTATATTTTATATTTTATATTTTATATTTTATATTTTATATTTTATATTTTATATTTTATATTTTATATTTTATATTTTATATTTTATATTTTATATTTTATATTTTATATTTTATATTTTATATTTTATATTTTATATTTTATATTTTATATTTTATATTTTATATTTTATATTTTATATTTTATATTTTATATTTTATATTTTATATTTTATATTTTATATTTTATATTTTATATTTTATATTTTATATTTTATATTTTATATTTTATATTTTATATTTTATATTTTATATTTTATATTTTATATTTTATATTTTATATTTTATATTTTATATTTTATATTTTATATTTTATATTTTATATTTTATATTTTATATTTTATATTTTATATTTTATATTTTATATTTTATATTTTATATTTTATATTTTATATTTTATATTTTATATTTTATATTTTATATTTTATATTTTATATTTTATATTTTATATTTTATATTTTATATTTTATATTTTATATTTTATATTTTATATTTTATATTTTATATTTTATATTTTATATTTTATATTTTATATTTTATATTTTATATTTTATATTTTATATTTTATATTTTATATTTTATATTTTATATTTTATATTTTATATTTTATATTTTATATTTTATATTTTATATTTTATATTTTATATTTTATATTTTATATTTTATATTTTATATTTTATATTTTATATTTTATATTTTATATTTTATATTTTATATTTTATATTTTATATTTTATATTTTATATTTTATATTTTATATTTTATATTTTATATTTTATATTTTATATTTTATATTTTATATTTTATATTTTATATTTTATATTTTATATTTTATATTTTATATTTTATATTTTATATTTTATATTTTATATTTTATATTTTATATTTTATATTTTATATTTTATATTTTATATTTTATATTTTATATTTTATATTTTATATTTTATATTTTATATTTTATATTTTATATTTTATATTTTATATTTTATATTTTATATTTTATATTTTATATTTTATATTTTATATTTTATATTTTATATTTTATATTTTATATTTTATATTTTATATTTTATATTTTATATTTTATATTTTATATTTTATATTTTATATTTTATATTTTATATTTTATATTTTATATTTTATATTTTATATTTTATATTTTATATTTTATATTTTATATTTTATATTTTATATTTTATATTTTATATTTTATATTTTATATTTTATATTTTATATTTTATATTTTATATTTTATATTTTATATTTTATATTTTATATTTTATATTTTATATTTTATATTTTATATTTTATATTTTATATTTTATATTTTATATTTTATATTTTATATTTTATATTTTATATTTTATATTTTATATTTTATATTTTATATTTTATATTTTATATTTTATATTTTATATTTTATATTTTATATTTTATATTTTATATTTTATATTTTATATTTTATATTTTATATTTTATATTTTATATTTTATATTTTATATTTTATATTTTATATTTTATATTTTATATTTTATATTTTATATTTTATATTTTATATTTTATATTTTATATTTTATATTTTATATTTTATATTTTATATTTTATATTTTATATTTTATATTTTATATTTTATATTTTATATTTTATATTTTATATTTTATATTTTATATTTTATATTTTATATTTTATATTTTATATTTTATATTTTATATTTTATATTTTATATTTTATATTTTATATTTTATATTTTATATTTTATATTTTATATTTTATATTTTATATTTTATATTTTATATTTTATATTTTATATTTTATATTTTATATTTTATATTTTATATTTTATATTTTATATTTTATATTTTATATTTTATATTTTATATTTTATATTTTATATTTTATATTTTATATTTTATATTTTATATTTTATATTTTATATTTTATATTTTATATTTTATATTTTATATTTTATATTTTATATTTTATATTTTATATTTTATATTTTATATTTTATATTTTATATTTTATATTTTATATTTTATATTTTATATTTTATATTTTATATTTTATATTTTATATTTTATATTTTATATTTTATATTTTATATTTTATATTTTATATTTTATATTTTATATTTTATATTTTATATTTTATATTTTATATTTTATATTTTATATTTTATATTTTATATTTTATATTTTATATTTTATATTTTATATTTTATATTTTATATTTTATATTTTATATTTTATATTTTATATTTTATATTTTATATTTTATATTTTATATTTTATATTTTATATTTTATATTTTATATTTTATATTTTATATTTTATATTTTATATTTTATATTTTATATTTTATATTTTATATTTTATATTTTATATTTTATATTTTATATTTTATATTTTATATTTTATATTTTATATTTTATATTTTATATTTTATATTTTATATTTTATATTTTATATTTTATATTTTATATTTTATATTTTATATTTTATATTTTATATTTTATATTTTATATTTTATATTTTATATTTTATATTTTATATTTTATATTTTATATTTTATATTTTATATTTTATATTTTATATTTTATATTTTATATTTTATATTTTATATTTTATATTTTATATTTTATATTTTATATTTTATATTTTATATTTTATATTTTATATTTTATATTTTATATTTTATATTTTATATTTTATATTTTATATTTTATATTTTATATTTTATATTTTATATTTTATATTTTATATTTTATATTTTATATTTTATATTTTATATTTTATATTTTATATTTTATATTTTATATTTTATATTTTATATTTTATATTTTATATTTTATATTTTATATTTTATATTTTATATTTTATATTTTATATTTTATATTTTATATTTTATATTTTATATTTTATATTTTATATTTTATATTTTATATTTTATATTTTATATTTTATATTTTATATTTTATATTTTATATTTTATATTTTATATTTTATATTTTATATTTTATATTTTATATTTTATATTTTATATTTTATATTTTATATTTTATATTTTATATTTTATATTTTATATTTTATATTTTATATTTTATATTTTATATTTTATATTTTATATTTTATATTTTATATTTTATATTTTATATTTTATATTTTATATTTTATATTTTATATTATATATGTGTATATTTTATATTTTATATACCCCTATGTACAAAATTATATGTTATACGCTTATGATTCATCTGTGAATAATAATAATTTATTTTTTGCCACATGAATTTATGCAATTTAACTTAATTTGTAATAATACGTTTAGTTTAACTAGAGTAAACAACCCCCATTAAGATTGCCAAGTATTTGCTGGGGACACGTGTAAGTATAATTAATTTTAATACCAATACTTATTATACGCATACGAACACACAACACGCGCAACTTACCACATTATTCAACATATCGTTGATACGTTCTACTGGTTGTTTGCCCTTCTTTGGCCTAACCAAAAGATATAGTTTATTGACATCTCCACATGATCTGTTGCAAAAGGAAAAACAAGACGAAAATAAATCAAAATCTACACAAAATGAATTTTGACTTACCTTAAAAGCTTTTCCACCATCACCTTGCCCATGAATCCAGTGCCACCGGTAATAAATATTGAACGTCCAGCAAAACACAAGGCAATGCGATCAACTTCATTTTCATCATAGGAATCGATTCGTGCAAATCCAACATCTTTTTCAAATTCTAATTTTGGTCTGGGCTTCATGTTTTTGGTCTCTGTTGATTATTTCTGTTGGTAAAGAAAATAATAGATAAAGAATAATTAGATTAAATATGGCATTACACAATAACTAAAAAACTATGAAATAGTTATTAATAAATTCATACAATAAATGTATTTTGTGCATTTTTTTGATCTGTCGAGCTGCTAATAAAAAATCAATCGATCTTCTAATCGAAGAATATTGACGAATATTTATTCTTGTCATAGAAGATATATAAATCTTCACATAGGATATCCAATGAAAGAAATCTAAAGATGGTTCCTAGATGTTCTCACGAATGATCCATTGATCTTCCTAAAGTCTTCCCAAAGATAGTCCTTAGATCTTCTCCTCAAATGTTCATTGATTTTCTAAAAGATCATATCATAAAAAATCAATTTGCCTTCTTATAAATCGCCTGATCTCCTGATAAGCTTATGTTCATATAAAAGATCCCGAGATCTTCTTTTGAAAAATCCAGATCTACTAAGAGAAGATCCATTGATCGTCTCATCAAAGATCCATTGACCTCGAGGATCCATTCATTTTCTCATGGAAGATCCAATAAAAAAAACCTCGATCATCTTATAAAGATCCATGGATGTTCTTAATAAAGAATATCCATTCTTCTCATAGAATATCTATTGATCTACTCATATAAGGTCTATTGATTTTCTCATAGAAGATCCCTAGTTTTTCTAAAAGATGATCCATAGAAGATCGCTTGATTTGCTAAAAGAGCACCCATTGATTTTCCAAAAGAAGATCCACTGACTTTCTCATAGAAGATCTTTTGATCTTCTCATAGAAGATCCACAGCTATTCCCAAAGAAGATTCCTTGATCTTCTCATAGAAAATCCCTATGACCCCTTGATCTTCCTAAAGAAGATCCATTGGTCTTCTCATAGAAGATCCATTGATCTACTCAAAGAAGATCCATCGATCAAAGATGATAAGGTTATCTTCTCATAGAACATCTGTTTACACTGTGCAACATTTTTAAGGTGATCTTGTGCAAACAATTCGAACTGAAGATTTTTTTAAAGTACAGACCCAAACGACAAGAAACCCTAGTTGGGTTTTGTTGTGTCAGATCCAGCTCGGATTTTATGGCCCCATCTAAACATGGTTAAATATTGAGTTTTTAAAGAAATTCGGGGCTATATCTCTGAAACCAATGCGAATCTTCTTCTGACCTTTGAAGCAAATTTGTAGATAAGGACAAGAATAATATATTTGGAGAAATAATGAACTCGAAAAACTATATTTATTGCGTCAAAATTCAAAATATATGCAAAACTTCCACAATTTTTATACATTTCGCACCGTATCTTCAAAACGTACCTCTCGACTTAGTGTATTTTAAAAGAAGAACAAATGTATATTGTCCAATTTTCTTTAAATTTGGACCTTGAATACTCAGAGGATATAAAAGTTTAATTTAAAAAATTTCCACTTCAATCTACGTCTATTAGAAGAGATATTTTGAAGATTTGGAGTATTTTGAAGATCTTCTGCTCATTTTCCAACGGAAATTCGGAATTTGTGGCATGAAAGGTTACAAAAACATTTTTACAAAAAATTGTACTTATTGTGCACGGGTATGTAAACCGTATATAACCGAAAATTTTTTGGAGGCATTTCAATTTAGGTTTTTTTTATTATCAGGGGGTAAATAACTTCTAATTAACAACATTATCGCATTGGACCACGTTTTCAAATTAACATACCAAAGCGGTCAGAACAAAAAACATTTTTGAAAAGATACTTCACGTTTGACTACATACTTAATTTCAGTACATTATTTAGAAACGTCTTGGCGTTAACATCAAATCAATGGAACAATATTCAGTACAATTTTTCAAACTCAGAACTTTGTCTCAAATTTTAGAGTGATCTTCACAACAAATATTTTTCCATTTCGTATTTTTTGTACAAATAGCGTATTTCTATAAATAATTATATAATCCCAGCTTTGTTCCTACACCCAACACCAAATTTAGTACCTTAACTGTTTACACAATACCAAAATGGTTTTCGTACCAACATGTTACCCAACTTTTCGTACACATAGGTAAACGTTTCAAAAATTACTTCCTTATATTCCAGCTTTATCTGTTCCCCTGAAACCCATTATACATAGTACTATTTAGTACTATTTGTATAAATAAGTACGACTTTTCAAAACCTCCTCCCTACATCCACTCTAAACACCAATTGCTAATCTAATATCGAATTTCAAAATTCCAGTTCTAACCTTTACAAAATCACAAATTGTACAAAATTCTATACCATATAGCAAATACCAAAATGTACCAAATTTTGTACCATTTAGCACTTTTCGTACACGATTTTCCAAAATGTACTTTCACATCTCAGCTCTATCCGTTCACCTAAACCCAATTTATAGCCAATGTAGTTCCATTTAGCACTTTTCCATAAGTACGAATTTCTAAAACTACCTCAATCCTACATTCCAACAGTAATCTGTTCACGCAAATACAAATTGTAGCGAATTCCGTACCATTTAGTACTGCTTCGTGCACATTAGTACGATTTTCTAAAGCTATCTCCATATCTCAATTCTATATTCCAACAGTAATCTTAATTCCAAATTTCAGGATTCCGGCTCTTCAAATCTAAATTCAAATTGTACTAAACTCACTACCATTTAGGACTTTTCGACCTTTGGTACATCTTTCGTACTCTTCATCAGTGACCCCCATTCCAAATTTCAGGATTCCGGCCCTATTCGTTAACCCGTATCCAAATTGTACTATATTTAGTACTATTTAGTACTTTTCGTATACTTTTAATTCGAATTTCCAAAAACCTTTCTTTTTACTCTCTATCAGTGACCTTCCAAATTTCAGGATTCCAGCTCTATTCGTTCGAATTCCAAAAACCTTTAATTTTTACTCTTCATCAGTGATTCACATTCCAAATTTCCAGCTCTATCCGTTCACCCAAATCCAAATTGTACTAAATTTAGTACCATTTAGAACTTTTTGTACACTTATAGTTCGAATTTCTAAAAACCTTTCTTTGTTACTCTCCACCAGTGACCCTAATTTAAAATTTTAGGATTTCAGATCTTTCCGTTCACCCAAATCAAAATTGTACCAAATTTAGAACCATTTAGTACTTTCGTACCCTTACAGTTCGAATTTACAAAAACCTTTCATTGTTACTCTTCATCAGTGACCCTCATTCCAAATGTTTGTATTCCAGCTCTATCCGTTCACCCAAATCCAAATTGTACCAAATTTAGTACTTTTCGTACCCTTATAGTTCGAATTTCCAAAAACCTTTCATTGTTACTCTTCATCACTGACCCTCATTCCAAATGTTTGTATTCCAGCTCTATCCGTTCACCCAAATCCAATTTGTACTATATTTAGTACAATTTAGTACTTTTCCTATACTTTTAATTCGAATTTCCAAAAACCTTTCTTTATTACTATCCATCAGTGACCTTAATTCCACCTCTATACGTTCACCCAAACCCAAATTGTACTAAATTTAGTACCATTTATTACTTTTCGTACACTTATAGTTCGAATTCCAAAAACCTTTCATTTTTACTCTTCATCCGTGATCCTCATTCCAAATTTCAGGATTCCAGCCCTATCCGTTCACCCAAATCCAAATTGTACTAAATTTAGTACCATTTAGTACTTTTCGTGCACTTATGGTTCGAATTTCCAAAAAGCTGTTTTTGTTACTCTCCACAATTGACCCTAATTTCAAATTTCAGGATTCCAGCTCTATCCGTTCACACAAATCCAAATTGTAATAAATTCAGTACCATTTAGTACTTTTCGTACCCTTGTAGTTCGAACTCCGAAAAATCCAGCTTTATCTCACCCTTACACACCAACAGCAACCCACACTAAAAATTTCAAGTTTCTAGCTTCAGCCGTTTCATCTGCGCGTTGATGAATCAGTCAGTCAGTCAATCAGTCACTCACCTCACTACTCTTATATATATATATATATATATATATATATATATATATATATATAGATATAGATAGATTTTAACAATATTTTTTTAAGAAAATTGTTTGTACATATCATCACTTATTAGAAACGTCCATATATATTTAACTGTAATTCAATAATATTTTTTTACTTTTAATTCACATAATTAAGGACCTACTTGTGCCTACGTTAAAGTCTCTTAGTCCTTATTTTTTAATGTTTGTTTAATATTCTTTTAATATTTTATCCAAAGTTAACGCAACGAGAAATAACAACGTACTGCCAAATTAATATAACTATTGTTGGTTTTATCCATAATTGGCCAAAGCCAACAAAAGGAAATATTTTATGATCTCATGAGTATTTCTTCTTGTTGTTGCTTATAAATATTCCCGTTTATAGGCCCTGACAAATTGTAGGTAGATGTAGCCATGTATATTGAGAATATGAATAAAATCAGTTTTTAAAATTTATAATGGTAGAGAAAGGTGGATTGCCTACCGGTTTAATAAATTCTTCGTTGCATTGTTATGTATATGTATACATATATACATATGCATAATTATAAGCGGTCGAAAAATCTGTTTGTGTGTACACTGATAACATGATAAAGTCCATACACAGAGATATCGATGCGTACAACCCTCAATGTGCTCTGTTAAACTGAGTGGCTAAGATTAGGAGGCTAGGTTAGATTAGTTTATGTAGCTCTTAAGTAAATAGTTTTTAATAAAAATCAGAATCGAAATAGCAATCGACCCGTACAGTTGGGTATGTTTCCTTCTCAACATTTTGGTCAATCGAGCCTTCACAAATTCACAATACAAAGATATTAGTTTGTGATTGAACTAGGGACTAAAAAAATGATTAAACAACTGTGTTTTCCCCACCTGTGGTAAGAGACTCAGTAGAATCCTTATAAAAATATTAACATTCTCTTCTCTAGAAAAGAAGGGAATTGCTGAATAAAAAAATCCCATAGGGGCAAACAAAAGAAAAATATCAATATTGTAAAGAGCCATAGCACAGTGCCCGATTTTCCAAAAAACCTGGCCAAAAATCGAAAAAAAAAAATTATCAATTTACACTAAAAAGGGTCAGATATTGTTTATAGGATCCCAGTGCGTGTAGTTATGAAAAAATATATACATTTCTTGTTTAATAAGTGGGTATAAATGCAGGTCGAAGTGACCCTATTTGAAATTTTTTTTTTTCAATATTTAAGTTGTTTATAAATCTATGATAATATGCAAAATAAACCTCGGTTATTAAATATTTTCTTTTTGTAATTGTAATGAAAGGTATGTGAAACGTATTTAAGATGTTCAGTGTCGCCAATGAATTGTGCGTTCTTTAATAATTGATGTCCGTACTTGTTAATATTTTTCAAGATCAATTTTCACAATAAATTATGAAAATAGTTGTGAGTAAGATCGAGTTGGGCCGTGTAATTTATCATTTCATAAAAAAGGAAGGGTTTTTTTTACCAATTTCCATCGAAACATCCTGCACATATTTGCACTTTTTGTTTTTATGTGATATTTTGTCTTGCAGGTATGTACAGATTTTCTTTCATTCAGAATGTCAGAATATAGTATAGGGTCACTTTCTGGCGTTTGGGTTCAGTATAGTTACCAAAGACATTATACACCTAAAGTGCAAGGATTCCAAGTGATCTTAACTCAAATATTTCCAAAACTGTATAAATGATGGAAGCTTGTAACCCTATTTTAGTTTCTTGGTTTTTTGGCAAAATTGATACCGATATTTTCTTGGTATGTAATGCAAATAGCGATTTCTTTTCTTTGGTAACTTATAGTGAAATTAAGCAGATAACATTTTTGTCTTTGACGGCATTCTTCTAAAATGATGCTTTGTACGACAATTTTGCCAAAACTCACATGAAGTACGCCCTTAACCCTAAAATGTGTTTATAATTTTGCATTTTTCTGTAGTTTAGGTAAGGTATAGAGTTTTGGTGTATTCTAGGGCCCATAGTAAAATTGATGGCGAACAAATTTGTAGAATATTTTGATCCGATAAGATCACATTTTATAGGAGGAGGGACCAAAACGACCCCTTAAATGGCCGCCTGAGGGTTAAATAATATCAAAAATGTAAAAGAACCAAAGGTTAGGTCAAAATCCATTCATTTTTAGAGTTTTGGCCAGGTTTTTCGGAAAATCGGACACTGTGCATAGGGGCAAAACCAATATTTTGGAAAAAGCCATCGGGGCAAAAATGAAAGGAAACAAGTAAAAAGTATCAGTCGGCTTTGCCGACAGAGATATACCCTCAGCCTGTGTATATTGAAACATTTTTTTCCCAAAAAACGTATGTATTTAGGGGGTTTTTAAAATTTTGGGCGTTTGAACCGACAAAAATGTTGATTAGGATTAAAGATCGGGTGCCACCGTGGTGCAATGGTATGCACGCCCGCCTTGCACGCAGAAGGTCGGTGGTTCGATTCCCCGGCCAGGCAACACCAAACATTTTTCAACGGTGGCAAAATACCCCTCAGTAATGTTGGCGACATTTCCTGAGTATTTAAGCCTTGAAAAACTTCTCTATAAGTGGTGTCTTAGGACACGCCGTTCGGACTCGGCGATAAACAGTAGGTCCCATATCATTGAGCTAAATATGAATCGGGGTGCACTCATTGATATGAGAGAAGTCTCCCTTGTCCCGTATGGGATGTTGTGGAACAATGTTTTTTTTTGTTTAGGATTAAAGATCAAAAGTTTTGCGGAGGAAATACTGAAAGGAATGGATCGACATTGACCGTTATGGAAGTGCATCTCCAGCCACAACATATGATGCCATAGGGGGTTTTTACACTCTTCGGGCTGTTTGCTCAAGAAGTATGGACTTGCCCCTAAAAAAACTTTTACCATCGTAATTGAGGCAGCGAATGCAAGTTGCTTCAACAAAAATCAAAGTGATTCGATAGCAGGTCTTAAAGTGAACTTATCGGAAATTTTGTGTGGGAGGTACCGGATGGAGTGGACAAATATAGTCCATATTTGAACCTGATCTATATCTGGCAGATATATTAGGATGTGTAAAGTACAGACCAATTCGGTCACTCCCTTCAAGAGTTACCATACGAATAATTTTTCGAACATTTTTTAACTTTTGTGGGGGAGGTATCTGAAGGAGTGGACCGATATGGCTTATCTTCAAACTTAAACTATGTTTGGACAAAATATTACTAAGGCCATATTTTGGACCGAATCGGCAGATCCATTCGAGAGTTGTCTTGCGCTCCAACCACCTCACACGGTGTCATAGGGGTTTTTGCTACTTTTATGCTATTTTCTCAGGAAGTATGGACTTGCCCCTGATGAAACGTGCACCGTCGTATGGAGAGCAGTGAATACAAGTTGCTAAACCAAAAATCAAAGCGATTCGAAAGATGACCCTAAACTGAACTTTTCCGAAATTTTGTGTGGGAGGTACCCGAAGGAGTGGACCAATTGAGACCATATTGGAACCTCATATTAATCTGGTAGAAAGTTTACGCTATATAAAGTATGGACCAAATCTGTCACTCCATTCAAGAGTTATCGTGCGCACAAACTTTCCGAACATTTTCTTACTTTTGTGGGGGAGGTACCGGAAGGAGTGGACCGATGTAGCTCATCTTCGAACTTAAACTAAGTTTGGGCAAAATATTACGAAAGCCAAAATTTGAACCAAATCGGTTCATTCGTTCGAGAGTTATCGTGCGCTCCAGCCAGCAGGACAGACAGACAGACAGACAGACGGACGGAAATTGCTCAATCGACTCCAAATTGTCTGAAACACATTTCGTCCAAACATACTTGGGGTCTAAAACCATTATTTCGATGAGGCACATTTTCATCGTATCAAAGTGTATATACCCTCCTTAGCCTAAAGGCTGAGGGTATAAAAATATATAGAAAAGCCTTAGGGGCAAAATAAAGAGATTGAGAAAAGCCAGAAGGGCAAAATCTTAAAAAATACAAATTAAGAAAAAAGAGGACATCAAAAGTCTAAATTTGAAAAGAGGACACATACAAGTCCCAATTAAAAACAAGTGAGCAAAGGCTATAGTCGGGACGGGGCCGACCATGTGATACCCTACACCACTACCCCTGTGCATAAGCTTTTCACTGGTAAACATTTCTTTTAGGGAATATAAACCGACTACCACCAAAAATAATATGCCTCTTTGTCTCTGGGACCCCCATAAGCAACCAAAATTTCGTGACCATCCGATCAAAATTACGACCTGTAGCTTGATTGCAAAAAAAATGGAAGAATTGGATGCATTACCGACTATTGTGGTATCTCCCTTGTTTGACCACCTTCGCCAACCTGCTTTACACCAATGTAAAGGTAATATTTTCTTCTTCCATTGACAGGCTTTGTCGTTGGAATACCCCTACTAGAAGCCAATATATTCACAAAGAATAAAACTTTGAATTTGTCTCCAAATGAGTTTTTCCCCATTTCGACCCCTAAATATTATCCGGCTATTACCAAAATCAATAGGCTTCTTCCTATGTGGGACCCGCATCAACTCCAAAAAAATTCGTGACGATCCGATTAAAATTGCGACCTGTAGCGTGAATACAAACAAATCGGAAAATGGGATGCATTACCGACTATTGCGATATCTCTGTTGTTTGAGCACCTACGACAACCTACTTTACATCGTTGTAAAGGTGATATTTTCTACTTTCCTTGCCAGGTTTTGCTTTTGATATAAAGAAAGAAACAGAGATATTGGCTTTGAAATAAAACGTTGACCTTTCTCCAAATAAGTGTTTGCCCATTCCGACCCCTGAATATTATCCGACCATCATCAAAATCAATAGGCTTCTTTCTTTTTGGGACCCCCATTAACCCCCAAAATTTCGTGACGATCCGATCAAAATTGCGACCTGTGGCGTGATTACAAAAAATCGGAAAATGGGATGCATTATCGGCTATTGCCATATCTTTGCTATTTGACCACCTACGACAACCTGCTTTACACCGTTGTAAAGGTGATATTTTCTACTTTCCTTTCCAGGTTTTCCTTTTGATATACCTCTTAAAGAAACAGAGATATTGGCTTTGAAATAAAATTTTGACTTTTCTCCAAATAAGTGTTTGCCCATTCCGACCCCTAAATATTATCCGACCATCACCAAAATCAATATGATTCTTCATCTGTGAGACCCCCATTAACCCTGAAATTTTCGTGACGATCCGATCAATATTGCGACCTGTAGCGTGATTTCCAAAAAAATAGAAAAATGGGATGTATTACCGACTATTGCGATATCTCCGTTATTTGGTTACCTACGCCGACCTAGTTTGCATCATTGTAAAGACGGGATCTTCTATTTTCATAGTCAGGCTTTGTTTTTGGAAAGTCCCCAACCATAGCTGTGATATTCGTCATTATAATTAAAATTGCAAAAATGAAAATTTGGGTTTTATTTGCGACTATTGTGATATCTTCGTTGTTTGATCACCTACGAGCACCTACTTTACATCATTAGAAAGGTGATATTTTCTGCTTTCATTGTCAGGTTTTGCTTTTGGTATATCCCATATAGAAGCTGAGATATTGGCTTTGGAAAAAAAACGTTGTCTCTTTATCCACCTAAGTTTTTTGCCCTTTCCGACCCCTAAATATTATCTGACCATCACCAAAATCAATAGGCTTCTTCCCCTCCGGGACCCCCATCAACATCCAAAATTTCGTGACGATCCGATCAAAATTGCGGCCTGTAGCGTGATTACAAGGTTTAGATGGACAGACGGACAGACGGACGGACGGACGGACTGACGGACGGACACACATAGCCAGATCGACTCAGCTCGTCGAGACATTCATTTTGATATATATAAGTATGGGTCTACGACCATTATTTCGATGCGTTACAAACTTTTTGGCCAAAACCAACTTATAATACCCTCCCCACATAGTGGTGTAGGGTATAAAAAGAAAACATAATGGGTTCCGGAAAGAATATTAGGGAACTGGCAGATTATTTCTGCATGAAATTGACTTCACCAACCAATTTAAAATTTTTTTTTTAAATGTAAAGAATGTAAATGCCTATAAAAAACTAGTGGAATATACGTATTACGTTCTTCAGCAAACATTTCGATATGCAGGTAGTCCAGAAGATAACGAGAATATGTCTAGGATAGTGGATGAAAGTCTCGTCGTAGCCTATAAGCTAATGGCGACGAGAGGGGAAAAGCAAGAGCGATCAGAAAATTGAGATTGAGCAGCTGATAAAACCACCATCGTATTGGAATCTGGTAAACGCGTACTCTTTTTTGAGCCCGTAGAAGGAAGCGACAGAAATTGAAGAGTGCGCCAAAGTTGTATTCCCACGGTACCCCGAATTGGAACAAAAGAGAGATTCTGAGCCGGTGCGCTTTACAAAATCAGTTTAGATGGACAGACGGACCTGTAGCGTGATTTAAAAAAAAGGAAAAATTTTATGTATTACCGACTATTGCGATATCTCCGTTATTTGGCCACCTACGCCAACCTACTTTGCAACATTGTAAAGATGGGATTTTCTACTTTCATGGCTAGACTTTGCTTTTGGAAAGTCGCCAACCAAATCTCTGATATTCGTCATTATTATTAAAATCGCAAAAATTAAAATTTGGGTTTAATTTGCGGCTATTGCGATATCTTCGTTGTTTGACGACCTACGACAACCTACTTTACATCGCTAGAAAGGTGATATTTTATTCTTTCATTAGCAGCTTTTGATATACCCCTTATGGAAGCTGAGATATTCGCTTTGAAATAAAATATTGACTTTATCTCCAAATAAGTTTTTTTGCCCATTCCGACCTCTGAATATTATCCGCCCATCACCAGAATCAATAGGCTTCTTCCCCTCCGGGAACTTCATCAACACACAACATTTGGTGACGATCGGATTAAAATTGTGACCTGTAGCGTGATTACCATGTTTAGTTGGACAGACGTACACACATAGCCAGATCGACTGAGCTCGTCGAGACATTCATTTTGGTATATACATATATGTAAGGGTCTACGACCATTATTTCGGTGCGTTACAAACTTTTTGGCCAAAACCAACTTATAATAACCTCCCCACATAGTGGTGTAGGGTGTTTAAGGCTTCAATCGGGCGGCACCTTTATATGGGGCTATTTCAAAGTGTGGACCTATGTTGACAATTTTTGGTGGAGAAGTGAGGTCGACAAATGCTGCTGAACTCCTCAACACACCTAAAATCGGGGAGTAACTTTATATGGGGGCTATACCAAAACATGGACCTATATAGACAATTCTCAGTAAAGAGGTGTTGTGACCTCAAGGAACCTCAAATGGAAAATCGCAGGTTTTGGAAAAAACCTGTAGCTAAAATCATCAAAAAAACCAAAATTCTGGAGGTACCGTTTTATGGTTCTATACCAAATCGTCGGCCTATGTTGACAAATTTTTGGTGGAGATGTTTTGTGATCACTAGGAACCTCACCTGCCCAAATTATAGGCAGTTCGGTTAAAAATTGTAGCTAAAATCCTCAAAATACCGAAAATCGGAAGGTTCCGTTATATGGGGGCAATACCAAAACGTGGATCTATGTTGACAATTCTTAGTGGAGATGTTTTGTGGCCACTAGGAACCTCAACTCTCAAATTAAAGGTAGTTGGGTTAAACATTTTAGCCAAAATCCTCTAAATACCGAATATCGGAGGGTACCGTTATGTGGGGGCTATACAAAAGCGTGGGCCAATGTTGACAGTTTTTGGTGGAGATGTTTTGTGACCACTAGGAACCTCACCTGTCCAAATTAAAGGTAGTTCCGTTAAAAATTGTAGCTTCAATCCTCAAAATAACGAATATCGAGAGGTACCGTTATATGGGGGCTATAGCAAAACATGGGACAATTTAGCCCCTCTTCGAACTTGACCTGCTTATGGACAAAAAATACTCGGGTGCAAAAATATAGCGTTCTAGCTCAATTATTTCTGTCCACAGTAGAGGTGATATAACCACGGTGCGGATGGAAGAAGGTCGAAGCAAACCCTTGGTTTTGTCTTCGATTTACCTGCCTTATGAAGACCCCGAACCACCAGGCAAGGTCACTCAGGATCTAGTGGATGAGCTAGGGAGCATAGGCTGGATCGTCCTTGGATGGCATCACATGCCCATCACTTTCACTGGGGAAGCAGTTACACAAATGCCAGAGGTGAGAACATTTTCAATTTTATTTTAAAAAATAATTTAAGAATTTGTAATAGGGGTAACAATCCCACGTTTCAAAATAGATTAATGGGGGAAAGTCATTGACATAACCCTGACCAACATGGACGACTCCGATGTAGAGAATTGGAAAGTATTAGAATAGTGTTCCTTTTCGGATCACAAGATGATACTATTTCAAATCTCTATAATTGGGGTAACACAGAACCCTCATAGAAATCACAGGAGAACGGATTGGGGTAATTTCGAAGCTCTGACGGCCTCAAGATTGTATGGAAGTGGAAGTAACACCCTCCTTACTGTTGAGGAGGTCGAGAGAGCTGTGGATTCCCTAACCAAAACCCTCCTAGTGAGCTATGAGGACTCTTGTCCAATCACCTATCCGGGGAAGAAATCCCAACCGGTGTGGTGGACTAAACATTAGCCAAGCTGCGTAAAGCAGCCAGGAAATCCTACAATGAAGCCAGTAAGACTAAACACAGTACGGATTGGGATGACTACAAGGTCAATTTCAATTAGTACACGAGTGAAATCAAGAAAGCTAAACGAAATTCTTGGGTTAGTTTCAGTGAGTCGATAGAAGGAGTTAGTGAAGCTGCCAGGTTCCGTAAGATACTATCTAAGGACCCAAAAACCACAGGTAGTATCAAAAGGAGCGATGGTTCTTGGACTAACTCCGGTCTAGAGACTTTGGATCTGCTGTCAGGGGTTCATTTTCCCGGTTGTGCTGACTTTGACGGAGCCTTGCCAAGAGCAAATCTCAGTCGATTCCGAACCGTCGAGGATGAACGGCTGATTGACAGAATAACTAATCACACAAGAATTCGGTGGGCGATCAACAGTTTCCAGCCTTATAAATTACCGGGACCGGATGGTATAATATCGGCAATGCTACAGAATGTGGCTGAGCCGGCGCTATCAATCCTGGTAGAAAATTTCAAGGCTTGTTTATTGTTATCGTACATACCTGGTCTGTGGAAGGAGGTTAAGGTGACTTACATCCCCAAAGCTTACATCCCATAAGCGGTTAAGGTGACTTACATCCCAAAGCCAAGTCATACTTTACCAAAAGACTACACACCAATTAGTCTTTCTTCCTTTCTTTTGAAGACATTAGAAAGGTTACTGGATCTTGAAATTAGAACACAATTAAACCCCAACAACATCAGCAAATCACAACATGCCTACACTAAGGGAAAATCAGTGGAGACTGCCCTGCATGAGGTGGTCGGGCATGTTGAGAAGCATATGGAAAATTCAGGCTTCACGCTGACGGCCTTCCTTGATATAGAGGGGGCTTTCAATAACGTGAAGCTTGAATCAATCCACAATGCTCTCAGCAACGCAGGTATTTCCTCCATCCTTGTGGAATGGATTGATGAGATGCTGAAAAGTAGAATCATCAACTCATCCATAGGAGAGAGTTCCGTGAGGAAATCTGTTAACAGAGGCACTCCGCAGGGAGGTGTTCTTTCACCTCTGCTATGGCTTCTGCTAATAAATGAAATACTTGTGTGCTTCGATCGGCTGAAGATCAAGGTGGTCGCCTACGCTGATGATGTGGTTGTGCTGATAAGTGGCAAATTCTTGCCAACCCTGTCTGAGCTCATGCAAAGAGCATTAGTACAACTCGCAAACTGGGTCCAGAACAATGGTCTGGGAGTAAACCCGGAGAAAACCGAGCTTGTACTATTCATTAAGAAACGCAAAGTTCCCAATTTCGAGCCTCCAGTCCTGGACGGGGTGGCCTTGGAACTTTCTACGGAAGCTAAATACCTCGGCACTATTTTGGACCATCGCTTGTCATGGAAAAGAAATCTAGAGGAGCGAAAGAAGAAAGGACTCATGGCACTCTATTTCTGTAAGAACTCCATTGGGAAAAACTGGGGATTGAGACCACAGATCATACACTGGCTGTATGTAACCGTGGTCCTGCCCATACTTACCTATGGTGGACTGGTCTGGTGGCAAGCTCTTGGGAACAAAGCGTTACTCTTCAAGTTATCGAGTGTACAAAGAACCGCATCACTGCTGATTACCGGATCGACTAAAAGTACTCCTCAAGCTGCTTTAAACGTCATGCTGGATCTCCAACTGCTTTTAGACTCCGGGAGTCAGGGTGTTGGCGTGGTTCACACTTTGGACACTCGAATGTCCTAAAACTAGTTGATAGTCGATTTGAGTTAGGTGACAATGGTTGCGTAAGCGACTATATGCCTACCTCATTCAAGTTTGGCTCCTTAACTGTTATCTTCCCAAACAGAGACGCATGGGCTGAGTGCATATCTCCTCTGGACGGTCTGGCAATTTACACAGACGGATCCAAGATGGAAGAAGGTACTGGCGCTGACGTCTACTGCGAGAATCCACCTATAAAAAACTCATATAAGCTTGACGATAACTGTAGTGTTTTTCAGGTGGAGATTCTTGCTATCAAGAAAGCAGCTGAATTGGTGAAATGGCTTGAAGGCAGTCCGGGCAGGACCGGTGACTATATATGTCGATAGTCAAGCGGCCCTCAACAAGGCTCTCAAGTCACGGACCATAAACTCAAGAGCTATTCTTGATTGTAGGAGAGCTCTGCAGGATATACACGATAGCGTAAAGCTATGTTGGGTTCCGGGTCATAGCAACATCATGGGAAACGAAGTAGCAGATGAACTGGCTTGAGGTGGCTCAAAGTCTATCGACTTATCAGTTGATGAAACTGTCCGGCCACCGGTGTGGCAGGAGATCTTCAATGAGAAAGCACATCAAAGATGGCTATTGGAACCTGGTTGCAGGGTATCCAAGGCAATCTGGCCTTTGGTTTCTCGTCGAAGAACGGCTTCCCTACTCTCACTTGATAAGTTAGGGATAAAAATCGCGGTGGGACTTATAACAGGGCATTGCAGAGTAAGGTCCCTAACTTCAAAATGGGACGACAGTGGCATTGACTACTGCAGACTATGTGAAGATGCGGAGGAGATAGAGACTGTCGAACATCTGCTTTGTAGGTGTCCCATGTTGCAAACAAGGAGATACCGTACACTAGGCAGATATGAGATAGACACTCTAACCTTCCTGTCTAGCAAAGATCCAATCGTCGACTTTGACGGAGCCTTGCCAAGAGCAAATCTCAGTCGATTCCGAACCGTCGAGGATGAACGGCTGATTGACAGAATAACTAATCACACAAGAATTCGGTGGGCGATCAACAGTTTCCAGCCTTATAAATTACCGGGACCGGATGGTATAATATCGGCAATGCTACAGAATGTGGCTGAGCCGGCGCTATCAATCCTGGTAGAAATTTTCAAGGCTTGTTTATTGTTATCGTACATACCTGGTCTGTGGAAGGAGGTTAAGGTGACTTACATCCCCAAAGCTTACATCCCATAAGCGGTTAAGGTGACTTACATCCCAAAGCCAAGTCATACTTTACCAAAAGACTACACACCAATTAGTCTTTCTTCCTTTCTTTTGAAGACATTAGAAAGGTTACTGGATCTTGAAATTAGAACACAATTAAACCCCAACAACATCAGCAAATCACAACATGCCTACACTAAGGGAAAATCAGTGGAGACTGCCCTGCATGAGGTGGTCGGGCATGTTGAGAAGCATATGGAAAATTCAGGCTTCACGCTGACGGCCTTCCTTGATATAGAGGGGGCTTTCAATAACGTGAAGCTTGAATCAATCCACAATGCTCTCAGCAACGCAGGTATTTCCTCCATCCTTGTGGAATGGATTGATGAGATGCTGAAAAGTAGAATCATCAACTCATCCATAGGAGAGAGTTCCGTGAGGAAATCTGTTAACAGAGGCACTCCGCAGGGAGGTGTTCTTTCACCTCTGCTATGGCTTCTGCTAATAAATGAAATACTTGTGTGCTTCGATCGGCTGAAGATCAAGGTGGTCGCCTACGCTGATGATGTGGTTGTGCTGATAAGTGGCAAATTCTTGCCAACCCTGTCTGAGCTCATGCAAAGAGCATTAGTACAACTCGCAAACTGGGTCCAGAACAATGGTCTGGGAGTAAACCCGGAGAAAACCGAGCTTGTACTATTCATTAAGAAACGCAAAGTTCCCAATTTCGAGCCTCCAGTCCTGGACGGGGTGGCCTTGGAACTTTCTACGGAAGCTAAATACCTCGGCACTATTTTGGACCATCGCTTGTCATGGAAAAGAAATCTAGAGGAGCGAAAGAAGAAAGGACTCATGGCACTCTATTTCTGTAAGAACTCCATTGGGAAAAGCTGGGGATTGAGACCACAGATCATACACTGGCTGTATGTAACCGTGGTCCTGCCCATACTTACCTATGGTGGACTGGTCTGGTGGCAAGCTCTTGGGAACAAAGCGTTACTCTTCAAGTTATCGAGTGTACAAAGAACCGCATCACTGCTGATTACCGGATCGACTAAAAGTACTCCTCAAGCTGCTTTAAACGTCATCCTGGATCTCCAACTGCTTTTAGACTCCGGGAGTCAGGGTGTTGGCGTGGTTCACACTTTGGACACTCGAATGTCCTAAAACTAGTTGATAGTCGATTTGAGTTAGGTGACAATGGTTGCGTAAGCGACTATATGCCTACCTCATTCAAGTTTGACTCCTTAACTGTTATCTTCCCAAACAGAGACGCATGGGCTGAGTGCATATCTCCTCTGGACGGTCTGGCAATTTACACAGACGGATCCAAGATGGAAGAAGGTACTGGCGCTGACGTCTACTGCGAGAATCCACCTATAAAAAACTCATATAAGCTTGACGATAACTGTAGTGTTTTTCAGGTGGAGATTCTTGCTATCAAGAAAGCAGCTGAATTGGTGAAATGGCTTGAAGGCAGTCCGGGCAGGACCGGTGACTATATATGTCGATAGTCAAGCGGCCCTCAACAAGGCTCTCAAGTCACGGACCATAAACTCAAGAGCTATTCTTGATTGTAGGAGAGCTCTGCAGGATATACACGATAGCGTAAAGCTATGTTGGGTTCCGGGTCATAGCAACATCATGGGAAACGAAGTAGCAGATGAACTGGCTTGAGGTGGCTCAAAGTCTATCGACTTATCAGTTGATGAAACTGTCCGGCCACCGGTGTGGCAGGAGATCTTCAATGAGAAAGCACATCAAAGATGGCTATTGGAACCTGGTTGCAGGGTATCCAAGGCAATCTGGCCTTTGGTTTCTCGTCGAAGAACGGCTTCCCTACTCTCACTTGATAAGTTAGGGATAAAAATCGCGGTGGGACTTATAACAGGGCATTGCAGAGTAAGGTCCCTAACTTCAAAATGGGACGACAGTGGCATTGACTACTGCAGACTATGTGAAGATGCGGAGGAGATAGAGACTGTCGAACATCTGCTTTGTAGGTGTCCCATGTTGCAAACAAGGAGATACCGTACACTAGGCAGATATGAGATAGACACTCTAACCTTCCTGTCTAGCAAAGATCCAATCGTCCTACTCAACTTTGCCAGACATCTAGCCCTTAACAACCCTTAATAATCATACTCTTTTCACCTTTCCAGATAACTTTAAGTTAGGTTATGTTTAGGATGCGCAGCTGCCGTGCTGGCAACCACTCCACTCGGAGACCTTGAGGTTCATTGTGATCATCCTGACTATTGAGGTATATGTGTTGTATGTGATGATGATGTTATGATGTGATGGGAATGTAAGTCGGCTATGGATGAAGTGATTGTGGATCCGGCTATATGGTGATGTGTGCATGCAAATGGTGATGATGTGAAGTAGAAGTGTGATGTGATGTTTGTTATGGATGAGGCTGTATGATGTTACGTGTCTGTAGATGATGATGATGTACGGATGATGGGTATATGGTGATTTGTGCATACGGTGATGATGGTGTGAAAGAGACATGGCTGTGATGTATGTTCTGAATGGTGCGTTTTGCCTGCAGATGGTGATACAGGGCTGTTGATGATGATGAAGTGTGCTGTATGGGAGGAGATGGTGTATTAGGTTGGAAAGACGGGAAAGGAGGGAAGTGGAGAGTGATGAGACGAGAGAGAAAGAAATAAGAAGAATGAGTGATTGTAGAGGAAAATACCAGATTTAGAAGAGGATTGATTATAAAAAAAGTATATATAAGACTACTCAAAGCCTATGTTAATCTGCCTCAGAGCCAATTTAGGCTCTTGCAGTAAGCTAACAGGACTGTAGGGTCAATGAAGGAGAAGAAAGAGAGAGATTCAATCACATGCGCGCCAAAAAGTTTATGTCTTTTGACCTTCAGTCTAGGACACCTACACAGAAGGTGCTCGATTGTCTCCGTCTCCTCCTCATCCTCGCATAACCTACAATACTCAATGTTGTTATCATCCCACTTACAAGTCATAGATCTTATTCGGCAATGGCCAGTTATGACCCCTGTAACGATTATGGTTTCTGACATGCAAAGTGAGAGAAGGGACGCAGTTCTACGCCCTGAGATTGCCGGCCAGATTGACTTAGATACCTTACATCCAGGTATGTCTTGCCAAATTCTTACGGTTTTCTCTGCGTAGAACTGCCTGAGTTTGCCGGGGAAGTAGCAGAGCGGTGGCTTTACGCAGTCCTCCACCCTTAGGTCCGAGGATTGGGAGCCACGCCTCGCCAATTCATCAGCTATCTCATTACCCTCAACATCACAGTGCCCTGGTACCCAATAAAAATTGACATCCAAATTGCTTGTTTTAAGAAAAGACCTACAATTTTGAACAATCCTAGATTTGATGGTGTAGGATCCAAGCGCCTTCAAGGCAGCTTGGCTGTCCACGTAAATGGTCGCTGTCATACCTGCATTGTGCGTCATTTCCTCTAGTAGCTCTAAGGCTTTTAAAACAGCAAAAACCTCTGACTGAAAGACACTGCAGTCGTCGCTAAGTTTATATGAGCGGCTAATATTCAACTCTTCACAGTACACACCAGCTCCCGTACCATCTTCCGTTTTTGAACCATCGGTAAAAATGGGCAACGATCGGGCAGTGGTCTGTCCTGCTCCCAGATAACTCCTTGGCGTCAATCTTTACATCTCCCACACTCACCATCATCTCATAATCTCTATCCTATCTTCCTCATCTCATCAAGCTGCATCAACACTCTACCGTCTCCTTCACCTTAAATCATCTTAACAACACACCTCCATCATCTTTAAATAGCCTACACAGGATGAACACAATGGACCAACGGTCTCCGAGTGAAGCAGTCACCTATTCTAATTGAGGGCTGCGCATCCTTAAACCTAACCTAGGTCAATTATTGCGAACGCTAGAGTGATTACAACAGACAGACATGGCTATATCGACTCAGAATTTTATTCTGATCAAGAATATATAGGGTCGCAGATTATTATTTCAATGCGTTACAAACGGAAAAACAAACTTTTTATACCCTCCATACAATGGTGGAGGGTATACAAAAATATGAAAATTCTCCATCCGTTCAAAAGTTACAGGAAACGATTCTGAGCCACTGTGAGCTGATTAAGAACAAAATTGTAATCAGCTGTTAGCTGCGGCCTACCTTATGTTCATTGTACAATGGTTTCTTCTAAAGACAAAAATAAGTGTACATATCGTGATGCAATAATAATGTGGCCTAAAGAAATGACTCAAAACTTTCCTCAAACTTTGCCTATTTAATATTACACTGTACAACACAAAAAATAATTACAAGATAATTCGGCCAGATTATGAAAGAGGACCGAAAAAAAGAAGACACGTGTATCGGCGTTTTGAAAGTTTACGTCGAGAAGTAACCTAAATAGGCGTGGCAAATTTCGCCTATTTCCACAGGTTTTAAAATATTCGACATCAGATTCCTTGGAATCCTTGCATTTTAGGTATAAAGTGTCTTTGGCAATATTACTGACAACAATGCGGGGTATCTTTTTATGAAAAAATTAACCCTCATGCGAGTCACTAAACGGGTCTTTTTGGTCCCTTTTTTCAAAAACGTTTAAAAACTCATTTAAAATGTGATCGTATCAGATCAAAATATTCTTCAGTAAATTTTGTCAGAGCAGGAGTAGCTGCCATCATTATAGTATGTAGGGCCATACCAAAATCATAGATGTTAGGACTCGTATGTCGGATATATATTCAATGGACAATAGCCGTAGATTATCCCCTCATTTTAACATACAATATCAGGGTCATATGGCTTATCCTGATGGCGTTATTTAAGTTTATAGTACTAAAATACGTAATTTTACAAAGTCCGATCTGGGTTATAAATATTTTCCCTATATATATTCACCATAGATATTCAAAAAACAGTTAGGATCGAGCACACATAATCTTCTGAAAGAATTTCTTAAGAAAAAACATCAATAAAACATATTTTGTGACCGCATATAACGAAAATGTTAATAAAAAAAAACGGTAGAATATGGTCCTAAATCATTTATAAAAAGCGAAAGCTTCTGGGGATGTTAAATATTATAGCTACAAATTTCTTTTGTTCAGAGGCTCATAATGAAATTTGATTTGGAACATTTCTTCTTTTGACATAATCCCTAAGAAGTGAAGTATTTTAGAAGATTTTGACTCAGTATGGAATATATTTTAATTAAGAGTCTAAAAAATTAACAAATAATTTCGACCTATAATATCTAATTTTGTAACGTCATTTTCTTAACAAAGTATTTTACTTAGATATCTAGTTTGTTCCGGGACTTATGATGAAATTTTGTGTAGAATATTTCTTCTTTTAACACCTTTCGTCTAAAACTAAATTTCATGTTACTTTCATGCATCAACTCGAAAAAAGAACAAAACAAATTTATACAAAAAATATTTGGGTGTTTTGTTGGCAAATTTGATGTATATTTTTTCTTGATATATATTGTAAATACATATTTCTTTTATTCGGCGACTTATATTGAAATTTGATGGAGAATATTTTTGTTTTTGACGTCTTCTATCTAGAATGAAGATTTGTGGAACAAAACATAATATATTCAGATAAAGTACAACATTTACCCTAAAACGTGATTTTACCTTTGGCAGATTCCTGGCGTTTAGGTACGATTGAGAGTTTTGGTGTATTCGGGGACCTATAGTAAAATTTTATGGCAAATAATTTTGTAAAATATTTTGATCTGATACGATCACATTTTAGATGAGTTTTTAAACGCTTTTGAAAAAAGGGACCAAAAAGACCCATTTAGTGACTCGCATGAGGGTTAATTTTTTTCATAAAAAGATACCCCGCATGGTTGTCAGTAATGTTGCCAAAGACACTTTATACCTAAAATGCAAGGATTCCAAGGAACTTTCAAAACGCCGATACACGTGTCTTCTGTTTTTCGGTCCTCTTTCATAATCTGTACGGGGTTTCTTGTAATTTTGAAAAAGTTCAATTTTGTTGTACAGTGTTATTGTTTATTACCCTAGACAGACGGCAGCGTTAATTTGCATTAACTGCCTTAATTCAAATTAATTCGTGCATTATCCACATTCTTAATGCACAAAATCATTGTGAATTTAAACTGAATTTTGCAATTTCAATATGACAATGCTGTTGAAAATCAATTATTGCCTTTTGTCAAATGTCCATGTTTAAGAAAATAAAAAAGGAAAGCAAATCAGCAATTTTCGGGTATCTTTAAAATATGTAGTGGTCTTTCGCGAGTAGAATAGCAGCTAATCGTTTTGCACGCCTTCTAGCAAATATCTTTTTTAAATTTGTATTTTTACAAACATTTCATTACCCACCATACCAATTCTATCGAAAATTATGTATATCTTCTTCAAATGTTTTTTAAAGTTTTGCAATATTTTTAAATGGTTTTATTTAGCTCACCCCGTTTGTTTTATTATTTATTCTTGGGTCAAATTTAGTAATTTAAATTTCACCCTCTTCCTGTCAACCGATTAATCTGAAATTTTGTATACACTTTGGATTGTGGTGACAATACAATTATGTTTATTCATTATCGTTATAAATTCAAGATGGCCGGCGCTACAAAATGGCGGATAATTTTTTTATTAATCCCATTTATTAATCCCATAAATATGGGTATCAAATGAAAGGGCTCAACAAGCAGAATACAATATATCATAAAAAATTTAAATCCAAGATGGCGGCCGCTACAAAATGGCGGATAACGTAGGTTTTATCAATCCCATCAATATGGGTATCAAATGAAAGGGCTCAACAAGCAGAATACAATATACTATAAAAAATTTGAATCCAAGATGGCGGCCGCTACAAAATGGCGGATAACGTAGGTTTTATCAATCCCATCAATATGGGTATCAAATGAAAGTGCTCAACCAGTAGAATACAATGTACTATATAAAATTAAAATCCAAGATGGCGGCCTCTACAAAATGGTGGATAACTTAGGTTTTATCAATCCCATCAACATGGGTATCAAATGAAAGGTCTCAACAAGTAGAATACAATTTACTATGCAAAATTGAAATCTAAGATGGCCGCCGCTACCAAATGGCTGATAACAATTTTTTTATCAATCCCACCAATATGGGTATCAAATAAAAGGGCTTGACAAGAAGGATACAGGGCTCTATACAGTACATCTTATACACCCGAAAGCCATACAGTTTCCAGCTAAGTACGATTACAGGACGGCTGAAAGAAGAATGTTGCCTTTAATACTATCATGGGCTTCTACAATACATAAAATGCAGGGCAGCACTGTGGATCACGCAGTCGTATACTTAGGTGCGAAACTGTTTTAAGAAGGTCAAGCCTACGTGGCTCTTAGTAGAGTAAGATCTTTGCAGGGACTACGTATAGAGGAGTTGGACTGCAATAAACTAACGGGCAAGAAACCTTGCAATAATGAAGCACTAAACGAATTAAACAGAATGCGAAATAAAAACTAAAAACTAGAAAATAAAAATAGGTAAAAAAACTTTTTAAGTTAAACGGTTTTATGTTAAACATACATTGCAATGTTTAAGATAAATGTACTAAAAACCAAAAAATAATAAAATAGATACAGTCGTGGGAATTATAAACATATGCATAGACTAGACTAAAATAAAACCGTGGGGCACGTCAATTGTCTACAAATTATCGACTTAATGTGCGATAGAAGAATCGTTTAATTCGTCGTTAGGCAGTTGGCCCGCAGACTAGTTTATCGTTGGACATTCACACTACTGGCTGGCGAGGAATCGTTTTACTGCTCGTAGTTTGTCTTTAATCGACAAAGTACTACTCGCTCACCACTATGAAACCCTAAAACTCGCTTATAATCGAGCTTGCTAGCTTGATTGCACATTCTATCCCTACTTATCACACGTCCATCGCTGTCGGTTGAACAACTGCCTTATTATAGTGTAACATTACAAAACGAACATTTTGATCAACGATTGTAGACAATTGACGTGCCCCACGGTTTTATTTTAGTCTAGTCTATGCATATGTTTATAATTCCCACGACTGTATCTATTTTATTATTTTTTGGTTTTTAGTACATTTATCTTAAACATTGCAATGTATGTTTAACATAAAACCGTTTAACTTAAAAAGTTTTTTTACCTATTTTTTATAATATTAAAAAGACTCACAAATATAGGAAAAAAATAAATTTATTTATAATTTAAATTTATTTAATTTTGCTTCATCGTGGTGAAAAACTCAATGGTAGAAAGTATATTTGTCTTGCATATTTTGGCAAACTTTTGTAAAACTTTATGAAATGGTCTGCTGGGTACAAACAAACAACACAAACAGCTGTTTCATAAATGCAGAAACTATGTGAGTCTGTGAGGGTGAAAATTAATTCAAATTAGGACATTTTTAATGCAAATTAACTCTGCCGTCTGTCTAGGGTATTATAGTACGTTTATATAACCGGGTTTAACAAACCTGCTGGGTTTCAAACGTCAAATAAATCATCATTAAATCCTCTTTTAAATATTAACTGAGAAAAAATATTGGGATGCTCTAAAAAACAGGTTTCGAAAAGTATGTACATATATCTCAAAACAACTAGCTCTTAAACCAATTTTTTAATTAAAACAATTTTGCTGTCTAGAACACGTTACGAAAACAGCATAAACGATTGTTGTATGGAAACCACAAATTTATCACAGTATTTCTTCCAGACTTAAATAAAATACTATATACATACATACAATAATATATCATCATAATATATGTACATCTATTAAGGAAATAATAATTTTTCGGCTAATTAACTAGTTTTAATTCAACTGCTTGAAATACTCATTGAAATGCGTATTAAACCCATAAAAACGTATACGAGTGAGATTGGGGAATCCAGACAAGTCTAGCTGTGCGGGCAGACTTTGAGCCGTTTTATACAACAAATAAGGGGAGGGAAATATTGCAGTTTTGAATATAATTATCGTTATTTTTTTAAAACATGACTTAGATATAGACGGTCCAAGACGCCAATATTCACGGTTATTGCATTGATTAAAAACATGTCTCTACCATTTCTCTCAAGTACTGCTTCATCATGGTGGTATTTAATATTCTGGTAAAATTTTGGAATTAAATTCATTTATTATCTGTGTTCCATAATCTATGTTTATTAATGCACCATTGCAACAAAGGTACAATCCGCATTTATGTGTTTTTTGTTTCATGGATTAATAAATATTGCTCGTCTTTGTCGTAAAACTGGATTTAATTTTTTTCCAATTATTTTAATACGCATTTATTCTAATAAACTTGATATACCCTCTATACAAAGAACAAAAACGAAATCTATTAACTGGTCAAGGCCACAATCTAGTTAGAAAATATTTTTTGATGTTCAAAAATTATTATTTGAATTATTCGAATATGATGACTAATTGACTTGTTCCAGAACCTGCAAGAATCTACTGTTTTTGTAATGTTGACAATTTTTTTCCTTTATAAATTTGTTAAAAAAAAAAAAAAAAAAAAATTAAAATAGTAGACTCTTGCAGGTTCTGGAACAGAGCAGTTGTATATGGACATTTTTATCGTTCTGCAAAGTATTTCGGTATAAAGTACACTGGAAAACTTAGGAACCTATACCGAGTTTTGTTTTAGTTTTCTTTTTCTGTGAAGACTTCCGATTCAAGTTGACAAGTCATTCTAGGTCCGTACAGGATTTCTTTCTCTTCACTTTGTTTTATCCAATGCTTGTTTTCAAGGACACCGCCTTTTTTATACCCTCCACCATAGTGTGGAGGGTATATACATTTTGCTTTTATACTCTCAGCATATAGGCTAAAGAGGGTATTTACACTTTGATACGACCAAAAATGTGCCTCATCGAAATAATGGTTTTAGACCCCTAGTATGTTTGTACGATATCCGTTTCAGACAATTTTGAGTAGATCTAGCAATGTCCGTCTGTCTGTCTGGCTGGTGCGCACGATAACTCTCGAACGGATCAATCGATTCGGTTCAAATTTTGGGTATCGAAATATTTTGTCCAGATTTGATTTAAGTTCAAAAAGGGGCATATAGGTTCACTCTTTCAGGTACATCCCCCACAAATGTTCAAAAATTGTCGCAAAACTTGTGCGCACGATAACTCTCGAAGGGAGTAACGGAATTGAACCAAACTTTGCATATGGTAATACTACCTCTAGGCATACATCAGGTTCGAATATAGATTATATCGGTCAGCTCCTTCAGGTGCCTGCCACACAAAATTTTAAATAAGTGCAGTTTAGTGACACCTCACGAATCGTTATGAAATTTTTTGTAGCAGGATACTCGTGCGGCCCCCGTTACGTAATTTTTCGACGGCAAGTCCATAGCTCCCGAGATAATGGCACATTACCTCAAAAAAGCGCTGCACTATGTCGCGAGTTCAAATAAACGGTGGCCAAATATGAAAGGAGTTAGCGTTGGCACATGAATTTTGGTATAAATACTTAAAGTTCACTGACAATGTCGAGAGCAAAAAATTGGGAAGGTCGGTCTCCATGCAACGGTACTTCTTAATGTTTCGGTATTTTGAATATTTTAACTAAACTTATCAACCAAATTGAATTTTGAATTTTGTGATGCGGGGTTTTTCCTTTACAAAAAACTTCTCCGATAAAAATTATGGACATAGGTCCACGTTTTGATATAGACCCAATATAACGGTACATCCCGATTTTCGGAATTTTGAAGATTTTCCATATGTTTCACGCCCTTGTCCCGTATGGGATGTTTGTGGAACAATTATTATTCACGCCCAAATACCCCGAAATTTTGCATTGAGGGTTCCCAATGGACCAAAAAACTTTTCTGATAAAAATTATGTACATAGGTCAACGTTTTGATATAGCTCCAATAGAACGGTATCACCCGATTTTCGGTATTTTCAACGTTTTAGCCTCATTAAACAACCAATGTAGCTGATATTTGGTATTTAGTCTTCGTCAGGTCTTGCGAAATATTTTTACAAAGAATTGTTGGTATTGGTTCACGTTTTGATATAACCTCCGTGGAACGGTACCGCCCAATTTTCGTTGTTTTAAGGTTTTAGCCACATTATCCACCCAAAATTACAGAAATTTGCTGTTCAGGCTTCATATATTTTTGTGAGTTTATTGAATACATCAACATTTTGTCTTCAACTAAGAGAATTTTCCTTAAAATTTTTTTGATTAATGGTCAATAAACGGCACATTTTTTGTATTATTTTTCGGGGACAAGTCCATACTTTTTGAAATAATGGCCCTGGAGCTCCAAAAAATCTGCCGGCACTAACTAAACTTGGTTGTGCCTAACATAACACTAGCGTACATACTTGGATTACGTCCAAATATGGAACGTACATCGTACCACTCCTTAGGATATCTCTCACACAAAATTTGGAACATGTAAAGTTTAAGGTTTTTTTATACCCTCAGCATTAATGCTAACGATGGTATATGGTAAATTTCAAATTTCCTTTACAATTACATAGAAAAAAAAATTAAAAACTTTTTTGGCGAGCACATCCGCCATTTTTGGTACATGGGTTACGAAAAAAATCGTGGTTTCAAATCTGTTCGCGTTCACAAAATTGGATGCTGCACTCAAAAGTTATATGCGGTTTTACTCTCTTGTAAAGAAAAAAATATTTAAAAATTCCTATTGTGTTGTAATATGAACATGTATATATGAATCGTTAGCAGCATTTGATATCTATCCGTAGATGCTAATATAGTTGCTAAATTTATTTTTATTTTCGCGGAAAATCAAAAAAATATTGAAGAAATCTTGGAATAAATTTTATTTATTCTAAATCAGAGTCAAAAAAATCTCTAAAAAAAATAATTTAAAAATACGTACAGAATCTAGACAACGCGTAGAAAAATGTGAGACCAAAATTATAAAGATCGCGTTTATAACTTGCATATTACAGCAACAACAAAGAACGGAAACTTATTGTTGGAAATTATTTCAAAAATATATTTTTGGTTAAATACGAAAAATTTGAAAAATAAATGTTGGCAGTTATTCTATTACATATTTCGCTAAATTTCGATCCAAATCCTGAAGTATTTTATATCCAGTATCATATATCCATGTCTATCAATATGCATGGATTTTCCCATGTTTCATTCAGCGGCCAAAGTGTGCCATCAGTTGCATCTTGCTATTCAAAAAACCTTCAAGTGGCCAAAAATTACGCGATATGCATATGATGATAAGGTGCATCCGATTTCAAGGGCCCCCTATTAAAAATACGTCAAGAACTGCGGAAAAATTAAAAAAAATCTCGGTTCAATTCGCGGAATTGTCAAAATACATTTTTGCAGATTTTCCTACTTCCAAGGTATCTATATCCGGCGTTTTAGTGGATGGATTCGACCGCGGAAGAGCTCATTAGATCCGGCACCTAAAAAAAAACTAAAATCACGCGGGGTTCAGGGGTACCTGTACGACAGTTGTAAATTTTAAAGCCAACAAATAGGTTTTTTCAGAAAATTTACGCACCAAATTTTCGCCTTTGGACTCCTATTACTAGGAAGCTGTACGGAGCACACTCATGCGATATACAACGAACGACGTGGAATCGCGAGTTCTACAATCCTATAAACTAGTTTGGATTATTATCTAGTTTCACCCACTATTTATAAGAAAAATTCGAAAAACCCAGTTTTCAAAACGTCAAAATGTCAGCATCGATTTTAGGGGGATGCAGTGTATATATCGAAAAGTCATACATTAGAACCATGTTGCCCAAGGGGTATTTTTCAATTCTTTCTTTGAGCTTATGTCTGAATTTTCCGTGGTTTGACCACAAATCAAGAAAGAACACAAAAAAACTTGTAAACTTCAACACATTTTTACCCATTTTTTAATATTACCACCAACGCAGCTTCCACGAAAATTATTTGTTATGGTCCATATTATGAGATCGTGGCTAAAACACTGCAATTAATATAAATATATTCATATTTTATAAAATATATTAACAGTTCGCGACTTATTAAATGGTGAACCTCAACTTCAACGATTGAAAAACTTTTTTGAATATTACACTGTGCAACATTTTTAAGGTGATCTTGTGCAAACAATTCGAACTGAAGATTTTTTGAAAGTACACACCCAAACGCCAAGAAACCCTAGTTGGGTTTTGTTGTGTCAGATCCAGCTCGGATTTTATGGCCCCATCTAAACATGGTTAAATATTGAGTTTTTAAAGAAATTCGGGGCTATATCTCTGAAACCAATGCGAATCTTTGTAGAAAAGGACAAGAAAACAATATTTGGAGAAATAATGAACTCGAAAAACTACATTTATTGCCTCAAATTTCAAAATATATGCAAAAATACCACAATTTTTATACATTTCGCACCGTATCTCCAAAACCGTTAATTTTTTCTGAATATTTTCTTTTGGAAAAATATTCCCTGGAATGTAATACACAACTCTTCAGAACATGTCATTGTTGTAAAATGCCTCTGTCCCGTTGTTTTCAGTACATTTCTCAACGACGATTTAATAAAAATGTCAATAATGTAGTGAAATCCGAAATGCGAGAATAAACTGTTGGTGTGAACTGTGTTTAAAATACTTGTTGTAAAAGATATGATACAAAATACCGCTGAAACAACATGAAATAAGCATTTTAGAGTTTCAGAATGTTCTAAAGAATTGTTGAGAACTTTATTTGGAAGATTTTTGCAAAAGGTTACTTGGTTCAACTCCCAATAGTTTAGCCGATACTGACCAGAATTTCAGCAAGTATGTAAAATTTTCTATATTTTATAGATTTTGATGCCCTAGATGGAGTTTTTCTTATGTGGTTTCTTCAAAAGATAAGTTCTACTAGTTTATGGCTACAATATTGCTAAAGACAGCAAAGCCAAATTCCTATTCGTTTCTGAGATAAAGGCCTTATAAATGCAAAAAAGTGTAGATTTAGCCCGGTTTAGATGAGGCCATAAAATCCGAACTGGATCTGACAGGACAAAACCCAACTAGGGTTTTTGTAGTCTAAATATGTACTTTCAAAAAATTAATACTAGAAGTTGTTTGCATTTTCAGTGTTGCATAGTGTTACCATATACACTTTCATACGGGCAAAATGTGCCTCATCGAAATAATGGTTTTATACCCCAAGTATGTTTGGAAGAAATGTGTTTCATACAATTTGGAGTCGATTTAGCAACGTCCGTCCGTCTGTCTGTCTGGCTGGCTGGCTGGTGCGCACGATAACTCTCGAACGGATGAACCGATTTGGTCTAAAAGTTGGCTATCGCAATATTTTTTGTCCAAACTTAGTTTATGTTCGAAGATGGGCTATATCGGTCCACCCCTTCCGGTACCTCCCCCACAAAAGTTCGAAAATGTTCGGAAAATTTGTGCGCACGATAACTCTTGAAGGAAGTAACCGATTTGATCCATACTTTCCACATCGTAAAATTTCTACCACACTTAGATGAGGTTCGAATATGGACTCAATCGGTCAACTCCCTCGGGTACCTCCACACAAAATTTCGGATAAGTTCAGATTAGGACCTACTCTCGAATCGCTTCGACTTTTGTTGCAACAACTTGTATTAACTACCCTCCATACGACGGTACAAATTTCATCAGGGGCATGTCCATACTTCCTGAGAAAATAGCCTGCAAGATGCAAAAAGCCCCTATGGCACCGTGTGTATTGGTTGGAGCGCAAGATAACTCTCGAAGGGATCTGCCGATTCGGTCCAAAATTTTGCCTTCGTAATATTTTGTCCAAACATAGTTTAAATTCGAAGACAAGCCATATCGATTCACTCCTTCACGTACCGCCCCACAAAAGTTCAAAAATGTTCGGAAAAAGTGTGCGCACGATAACTCTTGAAGGCTGTGACCGATGTAATTCATACTTTGCACATCTTAATATATCTACCAGATATAGATCAGGTTCGAATATGGAATATAGTTGTCTACTCCTTCTGGTACTTCTGACACAAAATTTCGGATAAGTTCACTTTAAGACCTGCTCTCGAATTAATTTAGATTTTTGTTGAACCGATTTACATTCGCTACCTCCATTACGACGGTAAAAGTTTTTTTTTTTCAGCGGCAAGTCCATATTTCTTGGGGAAGCAGCCCGAAGGTGTAAAAAACCCCTATATCACTATATGTGGCGGTCGGAGAGCACGATAACTCTCGAGCTGTTCAATCGATTTGGTCCGACATTGGGTCTTCGTCATATCGTCGGTGTCATGCATAAGTGTTCCATACGCCATTTGCCCGTTTTGAGATAATCGCATTTTAATGTTTTGCGTCACAAGTACGTGGAACTGACTAAAGAAAATATTTATATTTTTGAGTTCAAATTTTAATAATAGTATATAGAACATATTTGCAAACATTTTGAGGAATATGTATTGGAATATAAAAGTTATAGAGTTTTTTTTAAAAAAAAAAAAAAAAAAAATAATTTTTGTCGATTTGTTCCATATCCTCACTTATGACACAAATGTGAAATATTGTAAATCACATGGAGCAAAGTGACGAAAAATTTTTCCATCTTTGCCTCAATAAATTAAATAATTCTAAATCGAAAATTAATGTTCTGATTTTTATACCCTCAGCCTTTAGGCTAAGGAGGGTATATACACTTTGATACGATGAAAATGTGCCTCATCGAAATAATGGTTTTAGACCCCAAGTATGTTTGGACGAAATGTGTTTCAGACAATTTGGAGTCGATCTAGCCATGTCCGTCCGTCTGTCTGTCTGTCTGTCTGTCCTGCTGGCTGGAGCGCACGATAACTCTCGAACGGATGAACCGATTCGGTTCAAATTTTGGCTTTCGTAATATTTTGCCCAAACTTAGTTTAAGTTCGAAGATGAGCTACATCGGTCCACTCCCTCCGGTACCTCCCCCACAAAAGTTCGGAAATGTTCGGAAAGTTTGTGCGCCCGATAACTCTTGAAGGCAGTGACGGATTTGGTCCATACTCTGTACAGCGTAAACTTTCTACCAGAGTAATATGAAGTTCGAATATGGTCTCAATAGGTCCACTCCTTCGGGTACCTCCCACACAAAATTTCGGAAAAGTTCAGTTTAGGGCCATCTCTCGAATCGCTTTGATTTTTGTTTAAGCAACTTGTATTCACTGCCCTTCATACGACAGTACAAGTTTCATCAGGGGCAAGTCCACACTTCCTGAGAAAATAGCATGAAAGTTGCAAAAAACCCCTACGACACCGTGTGAGGTGGTTGGAGCGCAAAATAACTCTCGAACGGATCTGCCGATTCGGTCCAAAATTTGGCCTTATTAATATTTTGTCCAAACATAGTTTAAGTTTGAAGATAAGCCATATCGGTCCACTCCTTCTGGTACCTCCCCCACAAAAGTTCAAAAATATTCGGAAAATTGTTCGTACGGTAACTCTTGAAGGGAGAGGCCGAATTGGTCTACACTTTACACATCCTAATATATCTACCAGATATAGATCACGTTCAAATATGGACTATATTTGTCCACTCCATCCGGTACCTCCCACACAAAATTTCGGATAAGTTCACTTTAAGACCTGCTCTCTAATCACTTTGATTTTTGTTGAAGCCACTTGCATTCGCTGCCTCAATTACGATGGTAAAAGTTTTTTTAGGGGCAAGTCCATACTTCTTGAGCAAACAGCCCGAAGAGTGTAAAAACCCCCTATGGCACCATATGGTGTGGCTGGAGATCCACATCCATAACGGTCAATGTCTATCCATTCCTTTTAGTATCAATTTTTTTGTCGGTTCAAACGCCCAAAATTGTTAAAACCCCTATATACGTACGTATTTTGGGAAAAAATTGTTTAAATATACACAGGCTGAGGGTATATCTCTGTCGGCAAAGCCGACTGATACTCTTTTACTTGTTTAAATGTGTTTTTAAACTTGTAAGTTTTTAAAATATTAATTTCATAAACTAGAGCAGATAGGAGAAAGCCGATTAGAAATTCAGAAAGAGCATACCGAGAAACCCTAGAAACCACATGTATCTCAAAAAGTCAAAAATGGCGTATGGAACACTTAAGCATGACACCGACGATATTATATCCAAACTTAATTTCATGGCACTATGACCAAAATGCTATGTCGATATCCCTTGAATGGGGCAACCAATTTTTTCCAAACTTTGAATCTCCTTATAAAGGGTGTTTTTTAAGCCCGATAGAACTTGAAATTGTAAAAAATAACACAAAAAATTAAATTGTAATCAAAATTTTTTTTTATTCGAAAGATCAATACGTGACATTAACATTTGAAAATGATTTCGGGCATATGGGCACCGCGGCTGTTCTTGACGAAGTGCATTCTGGACGTCCAATTTTTGGCCACTTTTTCGAGCACTGCGGGCCGTATGTCACGAATAACACGAACAATGCTGGCCTCCAAGGCATCAATTGTTGCTGGTTTATCAGTATAAACCAGTGACTTCACGTAGCCCCACAGGAAATAATCGAGAGGTGTCAAATCGCACGACCTTGCAGGCCAATTGACAGGTCCACTTCTCGAAATCAACTTATCGCCAAATTTTGATTTCAATAAGTCGATGGTTGCGTTCGCCGTATGGCACGTAGCGCCATCCTGTTGAAACCACATCTCCTCCGGATCAATGTCATCCATATTTTCAAACAAAAATCATTGATCATGGTGCGGTAACGATTTCCATTGACCGTAACGCGAGCTCCGGCCTCATTTTTGAAGAAATAAGGTCCGATGATGCCACCAGCGTGAAAACCGCACCATACGGTGCATTTTTCTGGATGTAATGGAGTCTGTAGGGTCTTTTGTGGATTGGTCTCACTCCATATGCGGCAATTTGTGGTACGAAATCTATCCACAGTTCGACGAATGGCTTGTTCAGATGGACGATTATGTACGCCATACAAATGACGAAGTCGGCTATAAGTTGCGCGAATCGACGACTGATTTTCAAAGTAAATTTGGATAATTTCGTAGCGTTGTTCAAGCGTGAGTCTATTCATGATGATTTGTCAGAGTATACTGAAACAAATAAAAAAAAAGTTTCATCAAAATTAAATTTTTTGTGTTACTTTTTACAATTTAAATTTCTATCTTGCTTAAAAAAACACCCTTTATATTGTCAAAATTTAGTTTAACTTCTAAAATGGACCATACCGGACCTCCCTAAGGGTAACTCACCCACAAAAGTTCAACATATGTGTATTAGTGCAGTTCATTCCTAATCCAGATTTTTGTCGGTAAGTTCAAGTGTCCAAAAAGGGCCACAAAATTCTGAAGAGTCCTTAAATACATTCGATCTGTCCGTAGGTTAAAGTTTCACTTCACATTGGCTGAGGGGATATATCTGTCGGCAAAGCCGACTGACACTTTTTTACTTGTTAAACATGACTTAGATATAGACGGTTCAAGACGCCAATATTTACGGTTATTGTATTGATTAAAAACATTTCAATACAAATTTCTCTCAAGTACTGTTTCATTATGATGGCATTTAATATTTTTGGAATTAAATTCATTTATTATCTGTGTTCCATAGTGCAATCCGGTGCAATCCGCCTCTATGTGTTTTTTGTTTCGTGGATTAATAAATACTGCTCGTTTTTGTCGTAAAACTGGATTTTTTTGCAATTATTTTAATACACATTTACTCTAATAAACTTGAAATACCCTCAATACAAAGAACAAAAACGAAATCTATAACCTGGTCAAGGCCACAATCTAGTTAGAAAATATGTTTGGATGTTCAAAAATTATTATTTGAATACGATGACTAATGAAATAATATAACTCTACACGCAGAAAAAAATATGTTAGAAATATGTTTGGATCCAAACAAATATTTGTTTGGGACTGATTGCAAACAAATATATGTTTAGATCCAAACATAATTTGTCTGTGTCCAAACAAATATATGTATGTTTGCAACATTTTGTAACATATCTCAATTTAATATGTTTGGGTACCAACATATTTTTTATGGGTGGAGAGGATTTTTGTCAAAGAGAGTATTAACAGGGCTCTCGCAGCTGCGGAATGCTGGTTTATAATAAAGAGATGTGTGCATGGTGTAATACGTACAACACGTGTGTTTCGTGCTTTGGTTGTTAACCAACGTAACAAGCGAAGAGGAAAAAAAGTGGTATTAATTATGTTAGTCTTTATTCATCAGTGTTCTAGAGAACATCGTTAAATAAAGACGGTAAAGTGAGCGAATAAATCAGTGTTTGGTCTTTTCTTAACGAAATTGTGCTTTTTAGTAAATTAAATGTCAAACACATTTTATAATTGAATCAAAAGGTGAATGGAAATAATTGGTTTGTCTTTTTACGTACTGAACTTTACTGAACATTTTTTCTTCAGTAAAGTTTTGACAATTGTATAATTGAAATGTTGCTAAACATTACTGAAGAAACAATGTTCAGTAAAGTTCAGTACGTAAAAGGACAAACCTATTTTATAGGACAAGGAAGAAATCGATTTTATATTGGTAATTACATCAATACATTTTTCATATACATACACGCAGAGAAAAAATATTTTTCGCTTTTGTTGGAACAAAAATATCTGTTTTGGTTCCAAAAATGTATTTGTTTTTTTCAAATATTGTAACCCAAATCCAAAAATACCATCTTTTGTTCCAAACATAGAAAACAAAAACAACTTTCGAATTTCCGCAATATTGTAAAAATCGTTAACAATAGCGATTGTAGGAACTATCATAATCTAATTTTGTTTACAAAAAGTATTGTCAACCCAGAAAACCAGCCCAGAAATTTTTGATTTGAGTGTATATACTTCTCATATACACTTTTCACATAATATTGGAATCATTGATGAACACAATACATGGTTTGCTGCATTGGCTGACAACAAAGACAAACAAAAAGCCACAATCACCCACCACAACATAAGGAATAATTAAACACCATAACAAACTCCGGTATAACACCAAACCTCGAAGCACAATGAAGATAGAAGAATGAAACAAAACAGAAACAAATAAAAACAAGTAAAAAAGTATCAGTTGGCTTTGCCGACAGAGATATACCCTCAGCCTGTGCAAATTGAAACACTTTTTTCACAAAAAAAACTTATGTATTTAGGGGGTTTCAAAATTTTGGTCGTATGAACCGTCAAAAATGTTGATTAGGATTAAAGTTCAAAAATGTTGCGGAAAAGGTACTTAAAGGAATGGACCGACATAGACCATGGGTGTGCCATAGGGGGTTTTTACACCCTTCGGGCTGATTTCTCAAGAAGTATGGACTTGCCCCTGAAACAACTTTTACCATCGTAATTGAGGCAGAAAATGTAAGTTGCTTCAACAAAAATCAAAGTGATTCAATAGCAGGTCTTAAAGTGAACTTATCCAAAATTTTGTGTGGGATGTACGAGATGGATTGGACAAATATAGTCTATATTCGAACCTGATCTATATCTGGTAGATATTATGAGAATGTGTAAAGTATGGACCAAATCGGTCACTCCCATCAAGAGTTATCGTGAGCACAATTTTTCCGAATATTTTTGAACTTTTGTGGGGTAGGTACCTGAAGGAGTGGACCGATATGGCTTATCTACGAACTTAAACTAAGTTTGGAAACAATATTACGAAGGCCAAATTTTGGCCGGAATCGGCATATCCGTTCAAAAATTATCTTGCGCTTCCACCCATAAACATGGTGACATATGGTTTGTTTTTCAACTTTCAGGCTATTTTTTCAGGAAATATGGACTTGCCCCTGAGGAAACTTGTATCTTCGTATAGGGGACAGTGAATACAAGATGTTACAACAAAAACCAAGGCGATTCGAGAGCAGGTCCTAAACTGAACTTTTCCGAAATTTTGTGTGGGAGGTACTCGAAGGAGTTTACCGATTGAGTCCATATTGGAACTTCATCTAAGTCTGGTAGAAATTTCATAATGTGCAAAGTATGGACCAAATCGGTTACTCCCTTCAAGAGTTATCGTACGCACAAATTTTCCGAACATTTTCGAACTTTTGTGGGGGAGGTACCGGAAGGAGTGGACCGATATAATCCATCTTTGAACTTGAACTATGTTTGGACAAAATATTACGAAAGCCAAATTTTGGACCGAATCGGCAGATCCGTTCGAGAGTTATCTTGCGCTCTAACCACTACACACGGTGTCAGAGGGTTTTTTGTAACTTTCAGGCTATTTTCTCAGGAAGTATGGACTTGGCCCTAATGAAACTTATAGCGTCGTATAGAGGACAGCGAATACAACTTGCGTAAACAAAAATCAAAGCGATTCGAGACCAGGTCCTAAACTGAACTTTTCCGAAATTTTGTGTGGGAGGTACCCGAAGGAGTGGACCGATTGAGTCCATATTGGAACCTCATCTAAGTGTGGTAGAAATTACACGATGCGCAAAGTATGGACCAAATCGGTTATTCCCTACAAGAGTTATCGTGCGCACAAGTTTTGCGACAATTTTTGAACATTTGTGGGGGAGGTACCTGAAGGAGTGGACCTATATGGCCCATCTTCGAACTTAAATCGAATCTGGACAAAATATTTCGATACCCAAAATTTGAACCGAATCGATTGATCCGTTCGAGAGTTATCGTGCGCACCAGCCAGCTAGACAGACCGACAGACAGACAGACGGATGGACATTGCTAGATCTACTCAAAATTGTCTGAAACGGATATCGTACAAACATACTTGGGGTCTAAAACCATTATTTCTATGAGGCACATTTTTGGTCGTATCAAAGTGTAAATACCCTCTTTAGCCTAAAGGCTGAGGGTATAACAAGAGTCTCATTGTTGGTATACATACACACAAAAACAAAGATAAAGGCATCATGTCATACAAACAAAACTCACCATAATTGTTTTTTTTTAACACGGCATCGAATAGCGAGAGAAGAGAAAATATTGTCGAATAAAAGAGAGAACTATTGTCCAGTTGACAAAAATTATTTTTGGATTTAACAAAACCCAATTGTTGGGATCACAATACTACATTTGGAATTTAACAATATCTTTACAATACATATTTTGCTCTTCGAATATTGTTGGATCAATCATATTTTTTTCTCTGCGTGTACATACATATGAATATTTGAAATATGGATGTACCTATTTATTACATTATATAATCATTTGATTCCAGATGCCGACTTCCCGCTGATGATTTCAACTTTGAAGAAAATATGTTTTATTTCACAACTAAAAAGAAGCGTATAACGATGTTTCTATATAATTTTTCTCTTGAAAAAAAGTGCGGCTTTTTATAATTTCATTCAGTTTTTCTTTTATTAAAGTGTGTTATGTATTTCTTTGGAATTTTGTATGTACCTATGTGTCTTTGTTGCTTTGCTTTTTTTCTATGCCCATCAATAAAAGCACCATCATTTATAAATGTGTTTACATGTTAGAAATAGCCAGTGAGCGCTTGATGAGAGCAGGTGAGCATACATTTCAATGTGTTTCACATTGACATTTACGCTCCCTTGCTTTCAGAAAGCGCCCACTGGTGCATGTGTTTGTTTTTTTTTTTTGTGGGTTTTGGGTTTGTTTTTGTTTGCACCCAAACATATAATTTGTTTGCAGGACCCAAACTTATGTTATGTTTGGGACTGCTGGCAAACAAATATATGTTTGCTGCAAAATATGTTTGGGACATACAGTATCGGCCAAAACTAAAGCACCCCCTCAGTAAATTTTTTTGAAATGATAATTTTTTTATGAAAACTAAATTATAAATTTATATTTAATTTTTCTTTTTATTTATTTATATCTTTGTAATTGAAAAATACAAAAATATGGAGATCAGAATTTAATAAACAAAAGTTAAAATTCAAAAAACATTTTAGGTCGCAAACATAAGCGGACAAAACTAAAGCACCCCCCATTTGAGGTACAGCAAAAACTATTGAAATCAATATTTCGTTGCTTATCCTCTATTCTGGATGACACAATCACATCTTTTAGGCATAAAAGATACTAAATTAGTAATTATTACAGGCGAAATAATCGGTTTTCGGAAAATTTAGCTTAAATCCTCAAAATACTGAAAATCGGAAGTTACCGTTATATGGGGGCTACACCCAAACGTGAACCCTGGTCCACGATTTTTGGTGGATATGTTTTGTGACCACTAAGAATCCTAAGTACCAAATTACAGCTAATTTAGTAGGAAAATGTGGCTTAAATATCCGAAATACCGAAGATCGGAAGGTACCGCTATAAGGGGGCTATACCAAAACATTAGCCGATATTGTTCATATTCATCCAAAAATGATGCTACAGCATCCACTAGTCAAATACAATACGCTAACATTTAAAAATTAGCAAAAGAACGAATTGCAGAAGAACGATAGACGCCGGCTTATTCAGTCGACGACCAGCAAAAAAAAAAACCTTTCATATCGACTAAAAATGAAGGAGCCAGACTGGCATTCGCCAAGACCCATTTGAACTGTTTTCCGATGAATCTATGTTTAATTTGAAGTATTCAGATGGTAAAAGGCTTGGACCAAATGGGCAACCGTTAAATCCTAAATATTGCAAAGACGCTGTAAAACATGGAGGCGGAAGGTTTTTTGCTGGTCGTCGACTGAATAAGCCGGCGTCTACCGTTCTTTTGTAATTCGTTCTTTTGCTAATTTTTAAACCTAAGGGATTTAGTATTTGACTAGAGAATGCTGTAGCATCATTTTTGGATGAATATGAACAATATCGGCTAATGTTTTGGTATAGCCCCCTTATAGCGGTACCTTCCGATCTTCGGTATTTCGGATATTTAAGCAACATTTTCCTACTAAATTAGCTGTAATTTGGTACTTAGGGTTCTTAGTGGTCACAAAACATATCCACCAAAAATCGTGGACCAGGGTTCACGTTTGGGTGTAGCCCCCATATAACGGTAACTTCCGATTTTCAGTATTTTGAGGATTTAAGTTAAATTTTCCGAAAACCTATTATTTCGCCTGCAATAATTACTAATTTAGTATCCTTTATGCCTAAAAGATATGATTGTGTCATCCAGAATAGAGGATAAGCAACGAAATATTCATTTCAATAGTTTTTGCTGTACCTCAAATTGGGGGGTGCTTTAGTTTTGTCCGCTTATATTTGCGACCTAAAATGTTTTTTGAATTTTAACTTTTGTTTATTAAATTCTGATCTCCTTATTTTTTTATTTTTCAATTATAAAGATATAAATAAATAAAAAGAAAAATAAAAAATAAATTTATAATTTAGTTTTCATAAAAAAATTATCATTTCAAAAAAATTTACTGAGGGGGTGCTTTAGTTTTGGCCGATACTGTATGTTAGAGAGGCAATTTTTTTCTGTGTGTATTACTATTGATCTGTTCCAGAACCTGCAAGAATCTACTGTTTTGAAATGTTGACAAATTTTTCCTTTATAAATTTGTCAAAAAATTTAAAAAATAGTAGACTCTTGCAGGTTCTGGAACAGAGCAGTTGTATATGGAAATTTTTATCGTTCTGCAAAGTATTTCGGTATGAAGTACACTGGAAAACTTAGGAATCTATACCGAGTTTTGTTTTCGTTTTCTTTTTCTGTGAAAACTTCCGATTCAAGTTGACAAGTCATTCTAGGTTCGACCAGTATTCCTTTCTCCTCCCTTTGTTTTATCCAATACTTTTTTCAAGGACACCACCTTTTTTATGCCCTCCAGTATGGAGGGTATATACATTTTGTTTATCTGTTTGTAACACATCGAACTAATCATTTGCGACCATTAAAATTATATATATTCCTAATCTGGATAAGGCAATCTGAGGCAATTTCGCCATGTCAGTTCTTCTGCTTGTTATAATCTATCTATATACACTGCCGCTCACTTGAATATAACCCCCTGCAACATTTTTTTCAAACTCATTTTTTTCCGAATTATACAAGATATGAAGTTTTTAAGTTTTATTATATTTTGCTTCATGCGTTTGGAGTAAACTTAGTCATTCATTTGCATTCAAATCCAATTTGTATAAGAATTATGCAAGGAAAACAAAATAAAGTCAAAAATTGAAGTAAAAAAATTGGCTCATTTGAATAGAACTTACTTACTTACTTAGCTGGCCCATTACAGAACATTTGTTCTATAGGCCGAACTAAGAAGAGATTTCCATTCCTCTCTATTTGTTGCTTTGCACTCTGGAATACCGCGCCTTTTCATCTCATCATCCACTTGTTTGCGCCATCTATTCCTTGGCCTGCCAATTCTGCGTGCACCGCCATGTGGCATGTATTCATACGCCTTTTTAGCGGGTTCATCATCGCTCATTCTTATGATATGGCCTAGCCAACGCAATCGCTGCATCTCGATACGTTTAACAATATTGATGTCGTTGTATAGCAGATACAGCTCGTGGTTCATGCGACGTCGATATTCACCGTCAAAGCAGATTGGTCCGTAGATCTTTCGAAGATTTTTTCTGTCAAACACACCAAGCACTGCCATGTCTGCTTGCGCAAGTACCCAGACTTCGGAGCCATACATCAGCACGGGTAGTATCAGTGTTTTGTAAAGCGTTATTTTTGTTTGACGAGTTGTGGCTTTGTTTTTGAAGTGCTTACTTAATCCAAAGTAGCATCTGTTGGCCAATACAATTCTTCTTTTTATTTCACAACTGATGTCGTTTGTTGTGTAGACGGAGGTGCCGAGGTAGACGAAGTCTTTTACTACCTCAATATTATAGGAACCAACTTCCACAGTCGGTCCGAGCTCAATGGACGCATTGCGCGTCGACACCATCAACTTGGTCTTCTCGCCGTTTACCGCCAGACCCACTTTAGCAGATTCTCCTTCGACCTTTATAAAGGTATCAGTTACTTCTTTTACTGATCGACCCATGATGCCTATATCATCAGCATAAGCAAGTAACATGTGACTATTGGTGTTGATTGTGCCACTTCTTTTGACGTTTGCCTCTCGTATAACCTTTTCTAGCAGGATGTTGAAGAGGTCACACGAAAGGCTGTCTCCTTGTCTGAAACCTCTTTTGGTACCAAACTCTTCGGAGAGGTTCTTTCCTATTTTAACTGAGGACCTCGTGTCAGTTAAAGTCATTTTACAAAGCCGGATGAGCTTTGCGGGAATACCAAATTCAGACATGGCTTGGAATACCTTTGAACGCAGCGGGCTGTCGAAGGCTGCTTTAAATCGACAAAAAGGTGGTAGGATTTGCCGCAGGGTAAATATCTGGTCAACGGTGGACTTGCCAGGTCTAAAGCCGCATTGGTATGGTCCAATTATCTCGTTGACCATAGGCTTTAGTCGTTCGCACAATATCCCTGACACGATCTTGTAGGCAATAGGGAGTAGACTTATGCCCCTATAGTTAGAGCATACAGTCTTATCTCCCTTCTTGTGGACGGGGCACAGGATACTCAGGTTCCAATCGTCGGGTACTCGTTCTTCCTGCCAGATGGTGCTAACTAGCTTATGAATACACCTTATCAGCGTGTCGCCTCCGGTTTTGAACAGCTCGGCTGGTAAGCCATCGGCCCCTGCTGCCTTATTATTCTTCAGCCGATTTATTGCTGTCTTTACCTCATCTTGGCTGGGCGGTATACATTCAATACCATCTTCTGGGATTGGGACTGTGGTATCTTCGTCGTCTTCGCTGCTATTGGATACCAACAGATTTGAAAAATGTTCTTTCCATATCCTGAGTACACTATCTGTATCAGTTACCAAATTACCTTGGTGGTCTCTACAGGAGGATGTGTCTGTACCAAAGCCATCAGTTTGATGCTTGACTCTTTGGTAGAATTTTCGGACTTCATTCTGGCTCCTGTACATCTCGATTTTTTCAGCCTCCCGCTTTTCCACCACTCTCTTTTTCCTGCGGAAAAGACGTTTCTCCTCTCTCCTTTTCTCCCTGTATCTCTCTCGTGCGCTACGCGTTGCTTCGGATTGTAAAGTAGCCTTATATGCCGCATTTTTCTCTTCGGTGGCAGCACGACACTCCTCATCATACCATGGATTCCTTGGTGGAGGTCTCTGGTATCCAAGTATGGATTTTGCGGCTGTTTGCATGGAGTGGGCAATGCTTTGCCTTTGCGCTGATATGTTATCGGGATGAGGAGTGCTTTGATTAAGCAATTGGGCTAGTTGAGTGGAATATGCTGTGGCTATCTGTTGTGATTGCAGCTTACCGATGTCTAACTTTCGTGTTGTGTCTGTTCGTACTTTGTTTGCTACGTTTAAGCGGGTGCGTACCTTTGCTGCAACAAGGTAGTGGTCCGAATCAATGTTTGCGCCTCGGAACGATCGTACATCCAACACGCTCGATGAATGTCTTCCATCTATCACAACATGATCAATTTGGTTTCTTGTTTTCTGATCTGGAGACAGCCAGGTGCCCTTATGAATATCGAGATGATTAAATCTGGTACTGCTAACTACCATGTTTTTTGCAGCTGCAAAGTCTATCAGCCTCATACCATTGTCAGATGTTTCACTGTGGAGACTGAATTTCCCGACTGTTGGGCCAAAGATATTCTCCTTTCCAATTTTGACATTAAAATCGCCTAGAATGATTTTAATGTCATGGGCAGGGCAACGGTCATATGTTTCTTCTAAGCGCTCGTAAAATATATCTTTGGTCTGTTCGTCCTTTTCTTCAGTGGGAGCATGAGCGCAAATAAAGCTGATGTTGAAGAATTTAGCTTTTATTCGAATTGCAGCAAGTCTTTCATTCACTGGAGTGAAGCTGGATACAAGATGTTTTAGTCTCCGACTAACTACGAATCCACAACCAAACTCATGTTTTACGTCATGGCAGCTATAATACAGTGCGTCACCTTTAGGTGTTGTTGTGACGCCTTTCCCAATCCATCGTATTTCCTGTATGGCAGTAATATCGGCCTTGTACTTTTCAAGTACGTCTGCCAATGCGAAGACTGCACCTTCTCTATAAAGAGTGCGAACATTCCAGGTGCAGATTCGCAGATCATGGTCCTTAAAAGGTTTTCGGGGTTCGTCAACCTTAGAGGGGTTTGTTTTTCTTTTCTTTCGTTTTTTCATAGTAGGCTGTTTTTTCTAGGGGAGGGTTACTAACCCGACACCCAAACCCAAGTTTTTAACGTTCTTATGGGTGAACGCGCGGCACATGTTAGCTCACTACCTTTAACGGGTGTTAAAGGAAGTTCCCCAGGTGACACCACGGGGAGGTCAGTGTCCACTTGGGATGAAAGAGGGACCAAGATAAATCCTGGGCTTTGCCATGTTAAAACCGGTCAGGACCGTTGCTTGGTATCTTGCATCCCCTACGTCACCCCATTTGAATAGAACCCCCCTTTAAATCTTGGGAATACTGAAAGATTGTATTAGAATATCGATGCATATTCACTCTATATTGAAAACGGAGTACTTTCAGTAATATTCAGTAGAAGTATATCCCTCCTGATTAAGGATACACCTGTATATCCTGCTTTGGCAGGGATTCTTTAAATTCAAGTGAGCGGCAGTGTATATAAAAGAGCTTAGTGATGAATGAGTGAGTGACTGACAGATCATCGCCCAGACGAAACGGCTGAAGCTAGAAGCTTGAAATTTTGAGTGTTGGTTGCTGTTGGTGTGAAGGGGTGAGATAAGCCTGGGTTTTTGGAAATTCGAACTGGAAGGGTACGAAAAGTACTAAAAGGTACTAAATATGGTACCCTTTGTATTGGGCAAACGGCAAGAGCTAGAATTTTGAAATTTGGTATGAGGGTCACTGATGGGGAGTTAGAAAGATGTACCAAAGGTTTTGTTTTTGGAAATTCGCCCTATAAGTGTACGAAAAGTACTAAAAGTTACTAAATTTTGTATCAATTGTATATTTTTAGCGCATATAGCTAGAATCTTGAAATTTGAGATGGAAATCAAGGTTGGGAAGTAGTTTTGATGTAAGGAAATGGTTTTGGAAAGTCGTACTTATGTGTACGAAAAGTACTAAATGGTACTAAATTTAGTACAATTTGGATTTGGGTAAACGGATAGATCTAGAAACATAAAATTTGAAATTAAGATTACAGTTGAAGTGTAGGATTGAGATATGAGGGTGGTTTTGGAAATACGTACGTATGCGTACGAAAAGTTCTAAATGGTACTAAATTTGGTACAATTTGGATTTGGGTAAACGGATAAAGCTGGAAACCAGAAATTTGGAATTAACACTACATTTGGAATTGAGGATTGAGTTATGGAGGTGGTTTTGGATTATGGTACTTATATGTACGAAAAGTACTAAAATTGGTAGAATTTGGATTTGAGTGAACGGATAGAGCTGGAAACCTGAAATGTGGATGGAATGTGGAAATGTGGATGGTGGTGAAATGTGTGGAGGTAGCTTTGAAAAGTCGTAGGTATGTGTACTAAATTGTACTAAATTTGATACAATTAGAATTTGTGTGAACGGATAGAGCCGGACTCTTGAAATTTGGAATAAAGATTACTGTTGGGGTACACGACTGAAGTAGTTTTGGATATTCATACTTATGGGTACGAAAAGTACTAAATGGTACTAAATATGGTACAATTTGGATTTGTGGGAACGGATAGGGCTGGGATCCTGAAATTTGGATAAAGATTACTGGTGAAATTTAGGATTGAGACATGGAAGTGGTATTTGGAAATTCGTACGAAGAATACTTAATGGTACTAAATTTTGTACGATTTAGATTCTGGTTGTTGTTGTAACAGTGTTTTATTATTATGTTTGTATGTTCGTTCTCCTGTTCAATCTGGCTCTGGGTCTATCTCCAGTTCCAGGAAGTTGGCTACTTCGATGGGATGTAAACACAGATCCACTGGAGTCAGATGAGTAGGCGTGGCGGGACAGTTGAATAGGTGCTTAGTATCGTGCGGGCCCATGCCGCATACTGGGCAGATGCCTTGCACGGTGCGATCGATTCCCGCCCAATAGAAATTTAGGCGACTGCAATATCCTGAGCGTAATTGAGCCAAAACTACTCTGGTTTGTCGTGGCAGCTGACGCTCTTCAGCTGCGATAGATGGGGGATGTGCTCCGATGACCGCATTCACACAATAATTGCTTATGGTCTTAGCAGCTGTGTCCTTGTGAGTGCTGTTCAAACCTGCCTGATATGCCTGTTGATCTAGAGGTTCTCTCCTATATTGTTGGACCGTCGTCTCTAGAGCATGAATATCCTTCTTGATATGCCTGGGTGTATCGGTGGCCAGCAGATGGTGATTGGGATGGCTCTCACGGTAACACCCGAGCAAGTACTGCAACGATAGCATCTCATTATGTTATCGTACTGGAAGAATCTTTGCCTCCTCATGTAGATGGTCCACTGTAGATTTGAGGAGGCACCCTGTTGCTGTTCTCAGGGCGGCGTTCTGACAAATTTGAATCTTATCCCACTGCGTGTCACATAAATTCGGGGACCAAACTGGCGCCGCATAGCTTACCACGGACCGACCTATCGCTTTATACGTGGTCAACAAGGTTAGATTCTGGTGAACGGAAAGAGGTAGACAATTGAAATTTGGAATAGTGATTATTGTTGGAGTATGAGAAATTCGAGTATTAAAAATTCGTACTAATGTACACTAAGAGTTTTAAATGGTACTAAATTTGGTAAAATTTGCATTTGCTGGTACCTTCCGATATTTGGAATTAAGATTATTGTTGGTGTGTAGGATTGAGGTAGTTTCGGAAATTCGTACTTAAGTGTACGAAAAGGACAAAATAGTACTTAATTTGGTAAAATTTGCATTAGGGTGAACGGATAGGGCTAGAATCCTGAAATTTGGCATATGATTACTGTTGAAATATGGGAAACTCGAGTATTGGAAATTCGTACTTATGTGTACGAAAAGTACTAAATGGTACTAAATTTGGTACATTTGGTTGGATTCGGGTGAGCTGGAAACCTGAAATTTGGAATTGAGAATACTGTTGAAGTCTAGGATTGAGATATAATGATTGTTTTTGGAAATTCGTACTTATGTTTACCAAAAGTACTAAATGATTCTAAATTTGGTACGATTTTGGTTTTGTAGAACGGATGGAGTTGCAATCTTCACATTTGGAATATATATTACTGTTGGAGTGTGGGATTGAGATATGGAGGTATTTTTGGAAATTCGTATTTAAAAGGTACTAAATTTAGTACTATTTGAATTTTATTGAACGGATAGAGATTGAATTCTGGAAATAAGATTACTGTTGATGTATATGATTGAGGTAGTTTTGGAAATTCGTACTTATTGTGTAAAAAATGTACTATATGGTTCTAAATTTGGTACAGTTTGGATGTGGTGCACGCATCGAGCTACAATTGTGAAATATAAAATTAGGGTAACTGTTGGCGTGGAGGATTAAGATAGCTATTGAAATTCCTACTTTCGTACGAAAAGTATTAAATGGTACTATATTTGGTATATGAATAGAGGCGAAATTCGGAAATTTGGTATTAGGGTTGGTGTTGGGTTGAGATAAGGATGTGGTTGTGGATATATGTACCATAAGTGTACGAAAGTTACTAAATGGCACAGAATTTTGTTGTAAAAAAGTACAAAATGGTACTAAATTTTGTGTTGGATGTAGCAATGAAGCTGGAGTTATATAATTAGTTTGCGAAAAGTTCTATAGGGCAATAAATTTGGCATTGGGCTAAGGAATAGAAGTGGAATTCTGATTTATTATTTATCTGTCAGGTTCACTGTTAGAGGGGGTCGTACAATAAATATTGTAGAAGTATTAAATAATACTAAATATTATAGCACTGGTATTGAGTTAAACGACAAATGAAATTTGTTATTAAAATCCGCATTTAAAATCTATGAAATGTTTCTAAATGTAATACCATTGGCAATGGATGAACAAGTAGAGCTAAAACAGTAAAATTTAAGTTAAGGTCTTGGATTTTAAAGATTCTACTGAATAGCGTACTATTGGTTTTATGTTAACGAGAAGGCGGTTTCTAAATAATGCACTGAAATCAAAAAGTCAAACGTATCTCTTCAACAAAATTATTTTTTTTATTCTGGACGTTTTAGTAAGTTCATTGGAAATCACAGATCAATGCGACTACTGTTTTACAAGAGGAGAACAAAAAGGCCCAAATTAAAATATCTCTAAAATTAACTGTAATATAGGGGCCATGTCAAACACGCAGAGAAAAAATGTTTTTCGCTTTTGTTGGAACAAAAAAATATCTGTTTTGGTTCCAAAAATGTATTTGTTTTGTTCAAACATTGTAATCCAAATCCAAAAATACCATCTTTTGTTCCAAACATAGAAAACAAAAACAACTTTCGAATTTCCGCAATATTGTAAAAATCGTTAACAATACCGATTGTAGGAACTATCATAATCTAATTTTGTTTACAAAAAGTACTGTCAACCCAGAAAACCAGTCCAGAAATTTTTGATTTGAGTGTATATACTTCTCATATACACTTTTCACATAACTTGGATATAAATGTCGAGTATAATATTGCAATCATTGATGAACACAATACATGGTTTGCTGCATTGGCTGACTACAAAGACAAACAAAAAGCCACAAGCACACACCACAACATAAGGAATAATTAAACACCATAACAAACTGCGGTATAACACCAAACCTCAAAGCACAATGAAGATAGAAGAATGAAACAAAACAGAAACAAATAAAAACAAGAGTCTCATTGTTGGTATACATACACACAAAAACAAAGTTAAAGGCATCATGTCATACAAACAAAACTTACCATAATTGTTTTTTTCAACACGGCATCGAATAGCGGGAGAAGAGAAAAAAATGTCGAAGAAAAGAGAGAACTATTGTCCAGTTGACAAAAACTATTTTTGGATTTAACAAAACCCAATTGTTGGAATCACAATACTACATTTGGAATTTAACAATATCTTTACAAAACATATTTTGCTCTTCGAATATTGTTGGATCAATCATATTTTTTTTCTCTGCGTGAAGCGTATCATTTTTTGAATAAGGTTTTCCACATGTTGATATCACAAATTCAGAAATTAGAGCAACTTCAGCTAGAAAATGTGGATAAAATGTTCAAAATATTCGCACCGTGGACTGAAATTAAGAATGAGGGTCGGTGTTGATGTGATACAATAAGGTTTTTTTTTTGAAATTCGAACCAAAGGTGTACTAACAGTACTTAAATTAATTAGTAATATATAATTGTTCCACACACTTCCCAGAAGGACAAGGATCAATGAGTGCACTCCGATTCATATTAGCTCAGTGATATGGGACCTACTGTTTATCGCCGAGTCCGAACGGCGCACGTTGGGGTAAGATTGAAAAATTGAAACACATATTTTTGATAATATGTCTTGACAGGGTTAACGAGTACAAAATTCTACCTCACTAGCCAAAATAGCAAAGCCATATGTTGTTTACTTTTCGTGCAGCACAGTGTTAAAGTTGAACATATTTTTAAAATTTGAGAAACAGGTGAAAAGTATTAATTTTGCTGCTTTTAAATCGCCATAACGTAGTTTTTTGCTACATGTTAGGTTAGGTTCAGGATGCGTAGCTGCCATGTTGGCAGCTACTCCACTCGGAGACCTTGAGGTCCATTGTGATCATCCAAACTATTGAATTATGTGTGTTGTAGATGTGAAAGATGTTGTAGTGATATGTGATTTGGGCTATTTGATTGTAGATGATGGATATGGCTATGTGTGTTGATGTTGATTGGGCGATAGTGTATGAGAGATGTGATGGTTATGCATTGTGGTACGGCTATGTGGTGTTTTGTACTTGTAGATGGTGATGATGTGTAACTGATGGCTATATGGTGATTTGTGCATTCAGGTGCTGACTGTGCAAAGAGATGTGTTATATGTATATCTGTAGATGATGATACGTGGCTATTTAGATGATGATAGTGTGTGTGAAGATATTATTGGTGTGGAAGACAAGTGATGTGGTGCCTGTTGTGGTTAGAGCTATGTGGTGTTGCGTGACTGTGGGTGATGATATATATGTCTGTTGATGTGCTGTGTGGGAGGAAGATGATTAGGTTGGAAAGGTTGGACAGGAAGAGAAGCGGAAGTTGGTATGACAGAGAGAAGAGTAAGAATAAATAGAATAATTAGTGACTGTATTGGAGAAGTTAGGTTATTTAAGAAGGAAGATGGTTCAGTAGCTAACTACGATCTAGTTACTAATGGTTTTAGGTCTGTGCTGGCCTGCCCCAGAGCATCTTAAGGCTCTTACAGTAAACCACCAACACTGTAGGGTCAACAGAGGCGAAGTAGGAAATAGATTCAATCACATATTCACCAAATAGTCTATGTCTTTTGACCATCAGTCTAGGACATCTACATGGAAGGTGCTCGATTGTCTCCGTTTCCTCCTCATCCTCACATAACCTACAGTACTCAATGTTGTTGCCATCCCACTTGCAAGTCATGGATCTTATTCCGCAGTGACCGGTTATTACCCCCACAGCGGTTCTGATTTCTGATTTGCACAGCGAGAGGAGGGACGAAGTTCTACGCCATGAGATAACCGGCCAGATTGACTTAGATACCTTGCAACCAGGCACATCCTGCCAAACTTTAACGGTTTCCTCTGCGTAGAGCTTACTGAGTTTGTCGAGGAAGAAGCAGAGAGGTGGCTTGACACTATCCTCTACCGTGAGGTCCGAGGATTGGGATCCTCTTCTAGCCAGTTCATCAACTATCTCGTTTCCCTCAACATTGCAATGCCCTGGAACCCAACAAAACCTAACAACTATGTTACATGTTTTTAAGAGAGACCTGCATCTTTGAACAATCCTGGATTTAATACTGTATGACCCTAACGCTTTTAGGGCAGCCTGACTGTCCACGTAAACAGTGACTGCCTTATCTATAAGGTCCGTCATTCCCACTATTAATTCTAAGGCTTTCAAAACCGCAAAAACTTCTGCCTGAAAAACACTACAGTTGTCATTAAGCTTATATGAGTTCCTGATGTCTAATTCTTCACAGAACACACCAGATCCCGTGCCTTCCTCCATCTTCGATCCATCGGTGAAGATCGACAGGCTGTCGGGAAGTGGTCTGCCTCGTGTCCACTCACTCCTGTCGGGGATTAGTACGTCAGCTGTGTCAAAGTCCAGGCTTGATGAGATGTAGTCAGTCTCATCTCCCCTGGCTCTTAGTCCAATCTGGCTACATATCCGCTGTAGAACACTAGCATGTCCAAGATGTGAACCACGCCACAGATTTAGCTCTTTAAGCCTCAGGGCAGATCGTGAAGCTCGATACTGTACAAGAATGTCCATAGGTTGGACATTCAGTATGGCATTCAATGCGGCCTGAGGGGTGCTTCTTGCTGCTCCAGTAACGAGTACTGACGCAGCTCTTTGCACCGTATCTAATTTGGACAGATTGAAATTATTGCCTAGGGCGTGCCACCAAACGAGACAACCATAGGTCAGAATGGGACTGACCACTGTCCTATACAGCCAATGTATTACATGTGGTCTGAGGCCCCAGCTCTTGCCTATGGAGTTCTTACAGGAATAAAGCGCGATTAAACCCCTCTTGGTGCGCTCCTCCGTGTTCCTATTCCATCTTAGCCGATGGTCCAGAATCACTCCTAGGTATTTCGCCTCCGTAGAGAGATCCAGCCGCACTCCATCCAGCGTTGACGGCACAAATTCGGCAATATTTCTTTTTCTGGTGAATAGTACTAGCTCAGTCTTCGCAGGGTTCACCCCAAGACCATTGTGGTGAGCCCAGCGAGAGAGCTTAACCAGCGCACCCTGCATCAGTTCCGACAGCGTCGACAAGAATTTTCCACTGATTAGAAGGACAACGTCGTCAGCGTATGCTACAACTTTAGTCCCTAGTCTATCAAACTCCTTGAGTATCCCATTCACCACTAGAAGCCAGTGGAGATAAGACTCCACCTTGTGGGGTGCCCCTAGTGACTGACTTCCTTACGGAACTCTCTCCAATACTGGAATTGATCAGTCTGCTTTCCAGCATTCTGTCAATCCAGTTGATTATGATAGAGGGGACACTCAGAAGCTCTAGAGAAGAATGAATGGATTCAAGCTTCACATTATTGAACGCTCCCTCTATGTCTAGAAAAGCGGCCAATGTGTGATCCAAGTTATCCATGTTCTTCTCTATATAACTCACTACCTCATGTAGCGCTGTTTCCGTCGATGTCCCTTTCATATAAGCATGCTGAGAGCTGCTTATAAGGTCACAATTTATGTACGATCTGATCTCCAATTCGAGCAGCCTTTCTAGGGTTTTTAATAGAAAGGAGGAAAGACTTATCGGTCTGTAGTCCTTCGGCAACGCGTGGCTTGGCTTCCCAGCCTTGGGGATATAAGTCACTGTTACCTCTTTCCACAGTGCCGGTACGTGCGACAGCAATAGACAAGCCCTAAAAATAACCTTCAGTATGGTGATCAATACCGGTGGTGCGTTCTGAAGCATCGCCGGAATGACACCATCTGGGCCAGGAGATTTGTACGGTTGAAAAGTGCTGATCGCCCAAGAGATCCTTGAGTCACTTATCAACCTATTGACGAAGAACCTCTCATCGGGTGTATAGGCTCTGTTCGTTTCCGAGCTCGGATACGAAACAGCGTCCTTGCATCCCGGGAAATGAGTCTCTGCCAATAGATCAAGAGTCTCTAGAGCAGAGTACGTCCACGTGCCATCATTTCGTTTGATGCTCCCAATAGGTTTGGGGTCCTTTGAGATTACCTTACGAAATCTTGCCGCCTCGTTTACTCCCTCTATCGACTCACTAAAGTTAATCCAGGAGCTTCTCTTAGCTTTCCTGACCTCACTTTTGTACTTATTGAAACTGTTCCTATACAGATCCCAATCCGTACTAAGTTTGGTCCTGTTCGCTTTATTATATGCTCTCCTGCTAACCTTCCTGAGGTTAGCTAGATCTTTGTTCCACCAGACAGGCTGTGTTTTCCTACCTGGATAAGTTAATGGGCATGTCTTTTCATAGCAATCCCTGAGGACATTTGTGAGATCTTCAACCCTTCTGTCCACTTCCCTCTCTGTGTGAGGTTCAGATATTTCACACAGTCTTGAAGAATTTCTCCCAATTAGTTCTCCTAGGATTTCTATGAGGTTGTTGCCGTTTACATCTATTCGGGACTCGAAAGTGTATCGTCCTATGGTCCGAAAAGGAACATTCCTCCGATACTCTCCAGTCCGTTATGGAAGTATCCTCCATATTTGTAAGGGTGAGGTCTATTACCTCCTCCCTTACCCTATTCTGGAAGGTGGCCGTATTTCCCCTATTACGCACTCGTAGATTATTAATTAAAATAAAATCGAATATGATCTTACCTTCTCCCCATTCGATGAATAGAACAGGGAGTACCGCCCATCGTTTAGTCCAGAAACCCTATTTTTGTAGAGATAGGGTTCCTGGACCAAAGCGATGTCAATTACCGAATTTGTAAGGGAGAGAAGGAGCTCTGCAGCCGCCGCCTTGCAGTGATGCAGATTGATCTGCACCACGCGAAGGCCCTGCTGCCCGAACTCCTTACTGGGGCTGCGAGAAGCGGAACCGAAGCCAACCCAACCCGAAGTCCAGCTCTCCCTTACAATTCTTAATGAACTCTGCACTTGCACTGTCCATGGTGAACTTCATCACCGTGCCTCCGCCTTCTGGCATTTACATAAACTTGGCATTTTGAAAATGGATATTTCAAACAGAGGTAATTCTTAATATTTTAGGAAAAAATTGTTCTAAAAAAGTCTTGTAGAAATGTGTTTAAAAAATTCGTTAAAATGTGTCCAGATTTTGTATAATTTTGAAATGTATTGGAGTATAACAAAAAAGAGTGTCGAGAAGGTCGTGAGATTTTTTTTGTATTTTTCTCTTGATTATTGTCTTTGATATTGCGCAAACGAAACTTGCGTCTTGCTTGCGCATTTTGAGTTATTCCAAAAATGGTTGAAACAGCCTTGGGTCAAATTTTAGCATTTTGGGGTTTTGTCTATTATTGTGGTACAGTATGTCGCGTTTTGGCTTAATGTCTGTGTTTTCCCTACATAAGACAATGTGTGCACGTTCACCATTATGTTATAGGTACTAAATATAATGATTTATATGAAATGATGACGATGCACAAGGAGTGAAATCGCAAAAAACAAATGAGATTAATTAGAAGAAACATAATTTCGGTTTTTGGTATAACTGTCGTTAGATGGTAATATGGTACAAAATTCTAAGTCTCTAACCAAAATGTCAAGATTATATATTGTTTACACAGTTACACTGTGTTAAAACTAAATTTTTTTAATAATTTGAAGAGCACCATAAAATTTAAATTTTTTGGTTATAAAGTGTAATATTTTTTATGCATCAAAATTGACCATTTTAGGATGGAGTCGTCAACTTCAGGTAGATATCAGAATCTTAGAAAAATATATTTGTGGCAAAAGAAGTTTAGAAACATATTAAAAATTAATTTAAAATGTATCCATTTTTCCATATTTTTGAAAAGTGTTTAGAGTTAAAAAAGAAGCGGAACATTTTATGTGGAAGTTATTCCAAAACGAGAATATATGGAGATGATGTTTGATAAAAACATTTTAAATCCCTTCAAAATGCAAAATTCACAATTTGAGCCAGTCTGATTGCCATATATGTCTAAAATGTTCGAAAAAACCTAAATTTGACTGTACCTCTGTATGGGGGCTATACCAAAATATTGACCTATATTGACAAATTTTCGCATGATGGATTTTTAGGCATTCAGAACTATAAATCTTAAATTACAGATAAATATACTAAAAAATGTGGTCAAGACCCTCGAAATACAAAAAATTGGGAGATACCCTTGTATGGGAGCTAAACGAAAATATTGGCCTAAATTTATAATTTTTTGCCAAATATTAGCTTTACAAATAAATAATTATTCAAGAAGATTTTAGATTAATCAAATAAGAAATTTAGGCAAAAACGTAAAAACACTTCATAATTTTTATGGTACTCATTTATGAGGGTTTCGAATATACCTCTCCAATACCTTAATTTGCACCAAAACAGTGTTCCGTTATATTGATTGAGGTGTAAACATTCGAAAAATATTGATATTAGATCACCCAAATGCTTCCCTGAATTAATCTACGTTTTTTGGAATCTTGTTCCAATGTGCGGCGTGTCTTAAGACACCACTTGTAGAGTATTTTTACTTGGTGGAAATACTCAGGAAATGTTTCCTACATTACTTAGGGGTATTTCCCACCGGGTGTGCATACCATCAATTAAAATAGGTGCTTTTAGTGTTCCTTTTCCGCATACGAAGTAGCGGCCATTTTGCTAGTCACTCTATAATTGAGATTGAACGCTAAAATTTTGCACCCGAGTGTCTTTTTCCCATAGGCATGTCAAATTCGAAGATGTACTATTTCGAATGACGGTTCCCAAAACCAAGCGTTTCCCCGGTTTTGGTTTCATTACTTACTCCCATTCGTATATGATTGATAAACATAAAACAGTTTTTCATTTTATAACGTTTTTTGCTTCTCCTGGTATTTATGGTGACGATGATGTTTTCTGAGCTAGGGACCTCGAAATTACCTAAAATTTAGGGTAATTCCTTCATACATCTTTCGCAATTAGATATAATGGTACATATTAATCTGTGTAAACTGTATTGGAATGTCTGGGGAAAAATTAGGCTCACTGTATTTGATACCTATCACACAAAGGCCTACAAATTAGGGATCTGTTACATGTAGGTCCACTACTCATATTGTGGTTGTTTTTGTAATATGAATCGGGATGCACTCATTGCGTATGAAAGAAGTCTCCCTTGTCCCTTCTGGGATGTCTGTGAGTATTATTAAATTATTAAAGTATGGCATTCGTCTATTAAAATACGTTAACAATGGATGTTCTTTGATTTATCGGTTTTATAGTTTCAGAATCAATTTTTAAAGGTATATTGAACCTCGTTAAAAAATGTATCATCATCTTAATGATTAAATTAAATTCTTTAATTAGCTGTATGTTAATTGAATGCATTGACTTCGTTGCAGAAAATATTGAATGCTTTCGTCAAACGTCCTTCATTGAAATACAATATAACTCAGGAGTTTGACCTACGGCATAACTGTCCTTCCGGATTCATAATATTAACTTCATCCACTTTTATCGGCAAAAAGAATATTTCACCCACCAAGCTTTGATCTTCATATTTACGCGCAGTGATATTTTTCCTTAAAAACGGTTCAAGAATACGGGTTTTTTGTTTTAGCACCGAACTCAGGTAAGATGCTGCCAACAAATTTATTTTCCCTGATTGGCAATTTTATTAGCTTTCTAATGGTATACATATAACCTTAATCGGTTACTCAAAATCGGTACAAAATACGGGTTTTATACCGCTATATCCGGTTCAAAATATTAGATAACCGGATCTATTCTCATTAACGTGTTCAGCATATCGGGAGCTATATATGGTAAATATTTCAGATACATCCAGAATGTCAATATAAGCGATAACCAATGGGTATGTCTACCTACCAATACATAACAAATAACGAATATACAGAGAAACAAAACATAGTTTTTTTCTGAACAAAAACCGGGTAAATGTCAAAAAGGACAATGAAAACGTGACAATATCGATTAATTGTCAATGAGAACCGTACCTAAAATTCTCTGAGCAATATTTTTGTGAAATATTTGGATGCTGTAAAATCTCATCTTGTGGTACTTTTACTACGGTTCAAGAAAGAAAGGACGAAAAGGACGTGAAAGGAATTGAATTAGAAGAATGAAATGTTCTACAAAAAGATTCGCCATTCGATTTGACTGAAGACATGTAATCTCAAAACGAAGATACAATAACGGCAAACAGAGATATAAAGCTATTTTCTCAAGCATCATAGGCGAAAATTCAAAAAATTCATCGCGCGATATCTCAGAATCTTGACCTAAGGGCTTTCATCTCCAGAAGGAATTTTCCACCGCACAGAAACCTTGTTGCACAGTGTAATATTTAAAAAGTAAAAGAAAAATTAATAATGCCTTTGCAGATAGGTATGTACACAATTACATAAATCACTATGACGATAACACATCGTCGGTTCATGCTTAAGGAAAATTAATAAGGAAAATTAATCTTTCACCTCATAAGTTTCAAACCGCTGCTTCCAATTGTACTCATCAGAACTGACATTAAAATACAATTATAATTTTGAATAAAAAGAAGAATAATATTGATCATTGAACTGGTCAACTAGTTCAAAAACAAAAAAATAAGATTCATGAATATTGGCGATAATACGTGTACCATTACTGCATTGCGTTGGATTTTTTTAAGTATGGACCAATCTCCGTATATGAGCTACATACATATGTACACCCCGACTGCGACAAAGTTAAACGTATGTATGTAATTACACATTTACTCGTGCTACGCATCGTTGTGAACAGGAATGGTCTGTATGGCGATTTTTTAGATTTTCAATTGCCAGAAAACTCTAAAATTCGAAAACGTCTTATAACTGATTAAAATGTAAAACAAGTGAGCAATGTCTATAGTCGGGACGGGACGGGGCCGACTATGTGATACCCTACAACACTACACTGAAAGAAAAATGCTTCGTTGTATCAATGAACGGGTTTCATTGATCATTTTTCATTGATGCTATGAAACGATCCATTAATATAATGAAATGTTTCATTCATGCAATGAAACTTTACGTTATTTAAAATTCGATGATTTTTGGTTTCATTGTATAAACGAAACGGATTTTATTGATGTAATGAAACATTTAATTTCTATAAATTTAAGAAAAATATTTATGTTTTGAATTCAAACTAAATAGAATGGGCTAAAAACAGTGGTAGTAGCAGACATCTTTTTAAAAAAATGGCGAAAAAAATGTATATGTATATTCGATGTGTTTGGTTGGCTTTAAAAATGAATGAAACAGTTTCATTAAATAAATGAAAGAGTTTCATTAGATAAATGAAAGAGTTTCATTAAATAAATGAAACATTTTTGAAATTCCTTCTTGCGTTTTGTATTCTTTGTAAATCTGTTAAGTTATAAAATTTGTGTTCTAATTATTTTGCCTTCATTAAACAAATTACATTTTTGAGAATCATAAAAAGAACACATTTATATATTGGCTACATACATATTTATAGAATCACATACATAAATAAATATGTATGCATGAATATTTGCATCCACCAACTGTACAATTCGCTACTGTCGCCACCGCGTTCTTAGCTACATCAAACTATGTTCAATAACATTGTTTTAGTTTGCGCTAAGTCAAATGTGGATGAAAAAAAAGTTATTTTACGTCTGGTGTTTTCAAATTTAAAAACTGTGATGTGTTTAACATGAAAAGAAAATGTAAATATTATTTTTTAGGTGTTCAGATGTTCTTTTAAGTGAACTTTCATTTATATTTTTCTTGTAATGGAAGCATTCAATAGAAAATCTAAAGATGAGTGGAATGGCGGAGAAACTGTTACCATTGGCCAACGAAGCATCTCTCACTTAGAAAAAGAAAATGTTGTATTGTTGTATAGTTTTCCAAAGGCGAAAGTTAAAGGTAAGTTAATGTTTAGAAAGAAAACCAGATAAATTACTAAAAATTGTTTTATGGTTTTCAATTTTGCTTACAGATGACAACGCTCAAAAGGATAATTAACTTCGCTGAAAGTAAGTATGAAGTGTTTAATAATGTGAAATGAAAATTCAAATATTGGTTAAATTATTTTTTGTAGCTTTTATGTGTTCGTTTATTTACTTTTTTAGTTTTCATTTATAGTTGCAATGGAGATAAAAAATAGAAAATCCAATGATCAGTGGAATTACGGAGACTGTTCGTAGCCAATGAATCGTGGACGTACACAGGGAATGACTCAGCGGCAAAAGTTGGAGGTAAGTTATTGTTTAGAAAACCAGCCAATTTGTTAGCAATTTGTTTAAATTTTACTTACAGATGACAACGCCCAATAATATCATTAATATGTGTCTCAAAATCAATTACAAATTTCATTGATACAACGTAGGATTTCATTCATATTACGTAGCTTTTTCTTTCAGTGTATGTGCTTATTTTGGCTATAACATCCAAATTATTATCCCGATCAGTATAATTTTGGTCTCATTTGATTCTCCGTCAAGTTTTTATTTAACCCACTTAAAAATATAAAACAATTGGCTTTGTGCGTACGACTAAAAATTAATTTTACTTTATACATATTTGTAAAAAACACAAATTTCCCATACAAATTTACGGTAGTGGATTTTGCAACTGTCCGTTTTAACGGACACCCGATTCTGGAAAAACTATAAGTTTTAAGAAAAAAAGTTATTTTGTTAAAAAATGCTTAAAAATGAAAATAAAACTGAATTCAATAAAAAAATTTTAAATTTTCCAAAAATATTTTTCTGGTGCTAAGTGGGTTAAAACTATTTTGGTTTGTAATTTTTGGCGGGTAAATGGACCTTTATTTTAAAAAAAAGGCTTACTACATTTAAAATTTTGTCAATTTTTTGTAAATTCCGCGAATACTGAGTAACATTTTACAAATTTTATACAATCTACTCACTGGCGTTCTTTCGTGATAACTTTTTAGTGACAATTGTGCTCATTAAAATAATTAGCGTTTTTATAATAATTTATTATTAAAAGCGGAAGTAAAACCGCGATAACTTTTGTCCGCAACAACGAAAAATTTGCTCGCGAGCGGATTTGTACTTGGGAATTTTTTCTTAACCTATGTGTACAAAAATCGTTGATGTAGCCCGAAAAGAAAAATTGAAATTTTTTGAAAATGGAATTTGAAAGAATTGTCAACATTTCCCATATACACTTTGATACGACCAAAAATGTGCCTCATAGAAATAACGGTTTTAGACCCCAAGTATGTTTGGACGAAATTCGTTTCAGACAATTTGGAGTCGATTTAGCCATGTCCGTCCGTCTGTCTGTCTGGCGGGCTGGTGCGCACCATAATTCTCGAATGGATCAACCGATTCAAACCAAATTTTGGGTATCGTAATATTTTGTCCAAACTTAGTTGAAGTTCAAAAATGGGCCATATCGTTCCACTCCTTCTGGTACCACCCCCACAAAAGTTCAAAATTTGTCTGTAATATGGTGTGAACGATAACTCTCGAAGGGAGCATCGTATTATTCCTTCCAGATATAGATGAGGGGCTCAATTCTGTTTCTATGAAAATCTGGAATGAAAACTTTTATAAAGGAGAAAACTGTCAAATGAAAAAAAATGATAAAGAAAATATTTTTGATTTCAAAATTTCATAGAACAAGAATCCAACCCCAGGTTCGAATATCGGTCCACTCCTTCGGGTACATCCCACACAACATTTGGATAAAGTTAAGTTTAAGAGCTCCCCACGGATCGTTTTGGATTTTTTTCAGTAACTTTGTAATGTGACCGCTACATTGCAAAACCGCCCCTCTGATATTACATCCAGTTTCAATACAAAACTACCTTATCAGTGCATGCATAATCCCAACTTTATGCATAATTACAACTCCATTCATACATTATTTACACTTCAGTGTATTTCCTGGTTGTCTCGCCTTACAAATAATTCTCATTCACTCCGTAAACCCAGATGGATAAGATGTTTGGTTTTCGTCGCTGAATTTGTCGAGTGCTGGAGTTAACCGACGTAAAAGAGAAGACGTGTGGCATTGTCCGCAGTCCAATTCGATTCAACCGAGGATTACATTAGCCATCGACCTTGCGATACGTTCGCTTCTGTCGATTCGTTCGCTCCTGTCGACTCGTTTGCTCCTGTCGATTCGTTCGCTCCTGTCGATTCGTTCGCTCCTGTCGATTCGTTCGCTCCTGTCGACTCGTTCGCTCCTGTCGATTCGTTCGCTCCTGCCGATTCATTCGCTCCTGCCGATTCGTTCGCTCCTGACGATTCGTTCGCTCCTGTCGACTCGTTCGCTCCTGTCGATTCGTTCGCTCCTGTCGATTCGTTCGCTCCTGTCGATTCGTTCGCTCCTGTCGATTCGTTCGCTCCTGCCGATTCGTTCGCTCCTGACGATTCGTTCGCTCCTGTCGACTCGTTCGCTCCTGTCGATTCGTTCGCTCCTGTCGATTCGTTCGCTCCTGCCGATTCATTCGCTCCTGCCGATTCGTTCGCTCCTGACGATTCGTTCGCTCCTGTCGACTCGTTCGCTCCTGTCGATTCGTTCGCTCCTGTCGATTCGTTCGCTCCTGTCGATTCGTTCGCTCCTGTCGATTCGTTCGCTCCTGCCGATTCGTTCGCTCCTGACGATTCGTTCGCTCCTGTCGACTCGTTCGCTCCTGTCGATTCGTTCGCTCCTGTCGATTCGTTCGCTCCTGCCGATTCGTTCGCTCCGTTACCTAACCATTTCCGACTCTTCTCTTTGCAGAGTAGCAGAACCGACCGCCAACAGCCGAGTACGATCAATCACCCGAAAGCCGCCCAGCCGATTGTCGATCCAATACCGAGCCGAGTACTGCCGAGAAGAATATCGGCGACAACTACCAACAAGCCGACAGCATCCGAGCACCCCAGAACCGAGCGAACACACCTGACGACTACCAACGAGCCGACCGTATCCGACGGCATCCGACTACCCAGAGCCGAGCAACACATCCGACGATTGCCGACGAGAAACCAACAACCGAATATTACCGAGCCGATCCACATATCCGACGACTGTCGAGCCGACAGCCACCCGGCTATCCCTAATCCCATTCCCACACCCGATCATCATCGGACCGACAAGCATCCATCCGAGATTGTTCGTAGCATCAGCCAATCAATATACACTACATCCCCGACTAATCTCAAAACCATTGAATATTCATATATACGAAATTGTATCAATAAAGCATTGAAGCACAATTAACTGTTGTTCTTACTTAAGGTTCGTGGGTCCTTAAGTCGACCCTGGAAACTACTGAGCTAACCTCAGCCTTCGGTAAAAACACTCGTTATAACTTGTTCGTGCGGCTCCCTTTACGACGGTAAAATTTTTTTCTTGCGCAAGTCCATACATGGGCGTAGCCATTAACAGCTAGGGAGGGGCAGCTGCCTACAGTTCATCCTGCAAAACAGTTCCTTTGTATGTAAAAAAATTATAAATATTACGAAAAAACAAGAATTTGCACCCCCCCCAGAACGACCAAAAAGCATTCCTGGCTACGCCCATGAGTCCATACTTCCTGAGATATTGTCCTGAAAGCTCAAAGAAGCCCTGACGGCACCATCTAAAATGCCAAATACGCAAGATAATTCTCGCAGGAAGTTTCTGTATGGTGCAGACTTTGCACGTCGTATTATTTCATCCAGTCATGTATTAGGTTGGAATATGGAGTGCAGCGTTCCACTCCTTCGGGTACCTCCCACACAAAATTCGGATAAAGTGAAGTATAGGAGCTCCTCTCGGATCGTTTTGAAATTTTTTCAGTAAGTTTTTCTTGCGGCTTCCTCTACGACGGTACAATTTATTTCATGCGCAAGTCCATACTTCCTGAGATATTGTACTGAAAGCTCAAAGAAGCCCTGACGGCACCATCCAAAATGCCAAATACGCAAGATAATTCTCGCAGAGATTTTCTGATTGTTGCAAACTTTGCAAATCGTATTATTTCATACAGTCCATCAGGTTGGAATATGGAATATATCCGACCACTCCTTCGGATACCTCGCACACAAAGTGCGAATAAAGTGAAGTTGAAGAGCTTCTCTCGCATCATTTTGATTCTTTATTCAGTAGGTTGTTCGACCGACCTCATTTACAACGGTACATTTTTTCGGAGTTAGTCAATACTTCCTAAGAAAATGGCATAATTATTGTGTTTGGTTTGGTTTTGTGGTTTTTTTGGTCAGTGACTGAGGGTGTATCTCCGCCAGCACAGCTGATTGATACTTTCTTAGGCGGCCATCAGACCATCAGCTTTTTCACATGTATGTTGCCACTATACTAATACTACAGAACAGCTGATTTCATACATGGGAAAAAGCAGATGGTCTGATGGCGGCCTTACTTGTTTATCTTAATGTTAGCACCGAATTTACCAATCAACAGCTTTGTAGTTTTTAAAGTTTTATTTACTCCATTACAAAAAATAAACATATACATAAATACATTTTAACTGTATTGTAAAATTTTGCTTAAAAACAATTAATTATAAAACAAAGTACACACGGTTCTGGATAACAAACAAGCTTAAAGTATATAAATTGGTCAAAATCTCCTTGATATATAAATATATATCAAGGCAAACAATAATAACTACTTAATGTAGAGACTTTTGAATATGACATTTCTTATAGGTAATGTGAATAATTTGACTATGTAGAACTGTCGAAAAGGAAATCAGATATGAATCGGGTATAAATGAAATATAAAATACCAAAGTAACAGGCATATTTGAAAATCTTATCAACCCACCACATGCTGCAATTACAAAAGAAACGAAATTTGTAAGTTATTAAAATTCTCATTGAAAAAATGACAATGCAACTTACATTCTCATATGTCTCCTTGCAGCTGGTATGGTATCATCAGTTTCCTTGAGTATCAGACGACGGGCACACAACAAACACTCAGTGAAATAGTCAATCAAATCAAATTCCACCTTCTCAATGACATACGTCAGACGTTCTCGATTATTCATTAGCTTTCGTAGTTTAATCGCTTCCGTATTATCGAAATTCCAAACATTATTGGCGTAATATTCGAATACAGAGAACCCGTTATAAATGCGTTTTTGTACTTTGATCAAGCTGCAAAATTAAAAAAAAAATAATTTAAATAAATTGTTTAAATTGTTAAACTGGCAAAATTAAACAAGTTATCATATACCGCTCTGTGAAGTATTATATAAAATAAATTATACTTAAGTAAGTCGTACAACCTTACCAGCTTTAAGCTTAGACTTACAACGCAATAAAACAAAAAAACAGAAATAATAACTTTCAAATTACTTACAATGGAGGATAACGTAGCAGCACCATTAGAAAATCAACAAATAACGCCGGTATCCACTGGTACAGGATCATACATATCCAATGATGTAATTTATTTGATTTCATCGAACCGCCAGGATACCAAGCCACACCATTCAAGGGTACACGATTTTCAATAACCCATCGTCCAATTTCAATAATCTCTGACCATGACACCTTAATTTCATTTGAACTCGTCATATGTGCTACTCGGGTATCGACTGGACCTAGTTCGGGTGATAAGAAACGCCACGCAGCAACCAGCATACCATTGACAGCAACATCCACCGGTAAGAAATCACCATAACCAGTTTCCTGACAATACATTGTACGTAGAACACCTTTACCAGCTCCAATTAATAGCCCAGTGGGCCCGTTGATATTATCTGTCCAACCGGGTACTGGTTCACGCCATATGGGTATAACAATTGAAGGCCTCAAAATGGATGATGGCATTTTATCGAATGTTTCCACAACCAGTGCCTCGGCCAGGGCTTTGGTATAGGCATATGTGTTGGGAATATCACCCAATATCTTTTTCTCCAGGGATCGGATATCTTCATCGGTCAACCATTCGCACACACTTATTACCGAATGGGGATCAGCGGGGGGATCATAGGGCTTTTCATATAAAGTTTTTACATGCAAATGACAATAGGACGTTGAGACATAGCAAAATACATCCAATTTTTTGAAGGTAGCTGCCAATTCCAACATGTATTTTGTACCACGAACATTCATAAAGACAGCATAGCGTAAAGGTTCATCAAATCTGAAAAAATGTGAAGTGGGAGGAAAATTGGTTTGGTTTTTTTAACCAAATGCCAGTGTTATGACTTACCTTATGGTGGCGGCAGCATGTACTACCACTGATACTTCATTACGCAAAGTTTCAGCATCCTCTTTGGATATTCCCAATTCGGGTGACATAACATCACCCGCAATGGGTGCAATTTTGCTATGTATCCAGTCAAGACCACGCATTTCTTTTAGTTTGTCGAATAACTGGAAAATTGAAGAAAATAAGGAACGGGTAAGAATATGAAAAAATATTTTAAATCAATACGAGTATAGGTTTGTAAGTATGTATTTTATATTTTATATTTTATATTTTATATTTTATATTTTATATTTTATATTTTATATTTTATATTTTATATTTTATATTTTATATTTTATATTTTATATTTTATATTTTATATTTTATATTTTATATTTTATATTTTATATTTTATATTTTATATTTTATATTTTATATTTTATATTTTATATTTTATATTTTATATTTTATATTTTATATTTTATATTTTATATTTTATATTTTATATTTTATATTTTATATTTTATATTTTATATTTTATATTTTATATTTTATATTTTATATTTTATATTTTATATTTTATATTTTATATTTTATATTTTATATTTTATATTTTATATTTTATATTTTATATTTTATATTTTATATTTTATATTTTATATTTTATATTTTATATTTTATATTTTATATTTTATATTTTATATTTTATATTTTATATTTTATATTTTATATTTTATATTTTATATTTTATATTTTATATTTTATATTTTATATTTTATATTTTATATTTTATATTTTATATTTTATATTTTATATTTTATATTTTATATTTTATATTTTATATTTTATATTTTATATTTTATATTTTATATTTTATATTTTATATTTTATATTTTATATTTTATATTTTATATTTTATATTTTATATTTTATATTTTATATTTTATATTTTATATTTTATATTTTATATTTTATATTTTATATTTTATATTTTATATTTTATATTTTATATTTTATATTTTATATTTTATATTTTATATTTTATATTTTATATTTTATATTTTATATTTTATATTTTATATTTTATATTTTATATTTTATATTTTATATTTTATATTTTATATTTTATATTTTATATTTTATATTTTATATTTTATATTTTATATTTTATATTTTATATTTAAGCCGATAGCTTTGGTTGCTAGGACCTTTTTATACCCTCAGCCTTTAGGCTAGAAAGGGTATATACACTTTGATACGACAAAAACTGTGCCTCATCGAAATAAAGGGTTTAGACCCCAAGTATGTTTGGACGAAATTCATTTCAGACAATTTGGAATCGATTTAGCAATGTCTGTCCGTCTGTCTATCTGTCTGCCTGTCCGTCTGTCTCGAACGGATCAACCGATTCGAACCAAATTTTGAGTATCCTAATATTTTGTCCAAACTTAGTATAAGTTCGAAGATGGGCCTTATCGGTCCTCTCCTTCGGGTACCTCCCCCAGAAAAGTTTAAAATCTGTCAGGCAACAATCGATTTGGTCAAAACTGTGCACATTGTAATATTCCTTCCAGATATATATCGGGTTCGAATATGGACTATATTGGTCCACTCCTTCGGGTACCTCCCACACAAAATTCGGATAAAGTGAAGTTTAAGAGCTCCTCTCGGATCGTTTTGAAATTTGTTTCAGTAAGTTGTCCTTGCGGCTTCCTTTACGACGGTACATTTTTTTCTTGCGCAAGTCCATACTTCTTGAGATATTGGCCTAAAAGCTCCAAGAAAACCGGACGGCACCAACCAAACTGGCAAATCCGCAAAATAATTCTCGCATGGAGTTTCTGATTGGTGCAGACTCTGCACATATTATTTCATTCAGTTATGTATCTGCTTGGAATATGGACTATATTGGTCCACTCCTTCGGGATACCTCCAACACAAAATTCGGATAAAGTGAAGTTTAAGATCTCCTTTCGGATCGTCCGGAAATTTTTTAAGCGATATCTCCTTGCGGCTCCCTTTACTATGGTACAATTTTTTTCTTGCGCAAGTCCATACTTCCTGAGATATTTGCCTAAATGTTCCAAGAAACCAAAATGTCAAATCCGCAAGATAATTTTCGCAGGGAGTTTGGAACACTTGGAACACTTTATGTCACATTGTAACAAACACACTTATGATCAATTGGGTTCCACCCCCTTATGTGAAGTGCTGCTGCAGAGCTGAACATTCGGGGGCTTCAATAAAACAGTTGCTGTAGAAAATAAATGCTTTAGGGATCACTGTTATAAGTTTCCTTTACATTTATTAGAGGAGTGGACTCCTCCACTTTCGAGAAATATAATTATACCCTCAGCCTTTAGGCTAAAGAGGGTATATACACTTTGATACGACCAAAAATGTGCCTCATCGAAATAATGGTTTTAGACCCCAAGTATGTTTGTACGATATCCGTTTCAGACAATTTTGATTTTGGCTATCGAAATATTTTGTCCAGATTTGATTTAAGTTCAAAGATGGGCCATATAGGTCCACTCCTTCAGGTACCTCCCCCACAAATGTTCAAAAATTGTCGCAAAACTTGTGCGCACGATAACTTTCGAAGGGAGTAACGGAATTGAACCAAACTTTGCATATGGTAATACTACCTCTAGGCATACATCAGGTTCGAATATGGATTATATCGGTCCACTCCTTCAGGCACCTCCCACACAAAATTTGAAATAATTGCAGTTTAGTGACACCTCACGAATCGTTATGAAATTTTCTGTAGCAGGATGATCGTGCGCTCACCGTTACGTCATTGTAATTTTCTTCGAGGGCAAGTCCATAGTTCCCGATAATGACGCATAACCTCAAAAAACGCTGCACTATGTCGCGAGTTCAAATAAACGGTGGCCAAATATAAAAGGAGTTGGCGTTGGCAGATGAATTTTGGTATAAATACTTATAGCTCACTGACAATGTCGAGAGCAAAAAATTGGGAAGGTCGGTCCACGTTTTGGGGTAGTCCCCATGCAACGGTACTTCTTACTGTTTCGGTATTTTGAATATTTTAGCTAAACTTATCAACCAAATTGGTTGAATTTTGAGATGCGGGGTTTTTACTTTACAAAAAACTTTTCCGATAAAAATTATGGACATATGTTCACGTTTTGATATAGACCCCATATAGCGGTACCTCCCGATTTTTATAATTTTGAAGATTTTACATATGTTTCACGCCCAAATACGCCGAAATTTTGCATTGAGGGTTACCAATGGGCCAAAAAGCTTTTCTGATAAAAAATAGTCCATACTTTTTGAGATAATGGCCTTGGAGCTCCAAAAAATCTGCCGGCACTAACTAAACTTGGTTGTGCCTAACATAACACTCGCGTACATACTTGGATTACGTCCAAATATGGAACGTACATCGTACCACTCCTTAGGGTATCTCCCACACACAATTTGGAACATGTTAAGTTTAAGGTTTTTTTGTACCCTCAGCATTTATGCTAACGAGGGTATATACACTTTCATACGGCCAAAATGTGCCACATCGAAATAATGGTTTCAGACAATTTGAAGTCGATTTAGCAATGTCCGTCCGTCTGTCTGTCTGGCTGGTTGGTGCGCACGATAACTCTCGAACGGATGAACCGATTTGGTCCAAAATTTTGCTTTCGCAATATTTTGTCCAAACGTAGTTTAAGTTCGAAGATGGGTTACATCGGTCCACTCCTTCCGGTACCTCCCCTACAATAGTTCGGAAATGTTCGGAAAATTTGGGTGCACGATAACTCTTAGAGGGAGTAACCGATTAAGTCCATACTTTGCACATCATGAAATTTCTACCAGACTTAGATGAGGTTCTAATATGGACTCAATCGGTCTACTCTTTCGGGTACCTCCCACACAAAATTTCGGAAAAGTCTAGTTTAGGACCTGTTCGCGAATCTCTTTGATTTTTCTTGTAGCAACTTGTATTCTCTGTCCTCCATACGACACACAAATATGCCAAAAAGTGTACGTTTACGTGTTATTTCGTATGGCTTGTCGGTCGCATAGATTTTCGTTTCGAAGGCGTTTACATGAACAGAAAATAATTTTTTTCCACTTCCGAAGCGCAAAAAACCTTTCGGTCGACATACATAAATACCGACACATTTTATTTTTCAAACAAAACAAATCACACATGCTCCAGTGCTTGTATGTATATGAGGATTTTGTTTTCATTTCTCATTTGGCTCTCATTTATGAACCATAGTTGTACAAATGTACATTCAAATTAGTAGTATTTCGCATAGGATACGTAACGGCAGTCGCACGATAGTTTGGGAAATACATGAACGCATTTTTAGACGGAAGTGAGTGACTGCTTTCCTTTCGTACAGGTTTCCGTGCGACATACATAAACAGGCCCTAAATTTTATATTTTAAATTTTATATTATCTTTTTATAAAAAAAATGTTATCTACTTTTTATAACCCAAGGGAAAATGGTATATTTATCAAAAATTATATTCCTGATTGGGGAACTAGACCTAAAAATTTATGGCTTATAGAAGAAATGTTCATCCTTTTAGTGCGAAACAAGTTCTTCAGTACTTTTTTCATAACCATGACTAGATCATCAATACTTATTTTCTTGGTGTTGTTCTTGGTACTAATTTTTGTCTTAATATTAGGTACCCTTATGTATAAAATTATATGTTATGCGCTTATGATTCATCTGTGACTAATAACGATTTATTTTTGCCACATACATTTATGCAATTTAACTTCATTTGTAATAATACATACAGTTTAACTAGACTAGACTAACCCCCATTAACATTGCCAAGTAATAATCGCTAGGGACACGTGTAAGTATAATTAATTTTAATACCAATACTAATTATACACATACAAACACACAACACGCCCAACTTACCACATTATCCAACATATCGTTAATACGTTCTACTGGTTGTTTGCCCTTCTTTGGCCTAACCAAAAGATATAGTTTATTGACATCTCCACATGATCTGTTGCAAAAGGAAAAACAAGGGGAAAATAAATCAAAATCTATACAAAATGAATTTTGACTTACCTTAAAAGTTTTTCCACCATCACCTTGCCCATGAATCCAGTGCCACCGGTAATAAATATTGAACGTCCAGCAAAACACAAGGCAATGCGATCAACTTCAGATTCATCATAGGAATCGATTCGTACAAATCCAGGATCTTTTTCAAATTCTACTTTTGGTCTGGGCTTCATGTTTTTGGTCTCTGTTGATTGTTTCTGTTGGCAAAGAAAATAAAGAATAATTAGATTAAATATGGCATTAAACAATAACTAAAAAACTATGAAATTGTTATTAATAAATTCAAAGAATAAATGTATTTTGTAATAACAGTGGAAAAAAGAGCGGAAAAACCTTGTTGCATTTGGAGTTTGTTTCTTGTTTTTGTTTATTAAATTATTTCCACATTGCTTTAATATTGGACTTAGTATTTGGGCAATTCGGTCAGTTAATGCAAGTTGTTCTAGAATTGAATGTGCTACATTCGCTATTAGCCAAAAAAAAAAACTAATATAAACATATCTGCAACATTCAATTGAGCAAAAGATTTTCAAAATCGAGTAGGCGGTTTACAAGTATGCGTCTAAAATTGACCAATACTTTTGTACATATTTTGACAATATATTCCAGGTGATCTCAGCTCTCAGCCTTTAGGCTAATGAGGGTATATCCACTTTAATACGAACAAACATGTCTGCAGAAAATCCGTTTCAGTGTCGATTTCGCCCTGCCTCTCCGTCTGCCTCTCTGGCTGGCTGGTTTTCCCGATAACTTTTAAGGAAAGTAATTAATTAGGTCCAAACTTGGCACATTGTAATATTTCCTCCAATGTTTACTATATTGGTTAAATCTTCGGATATTACCCACACAAAATTTCCAAAATTGTCTCAAAAGTGCAGTTATGCATTGTTTTGCAGAATGTTGTCCTTGCGGCCCTTGTTAGAATAGTACAATTTTTTTCGGAAGAAATCCACACTTCCTGGCCCCAAAAGCTCAGATGAAACACGTCGGTACCAACTAAAACTACTGAACAGCACTATATATTCCGAATTAGGTATCCATGCATTATCTCTTAAAACTATACCAAGATAGGTCAATTTTGACAACAAGAAGGACTATTTTGGACAACACCTTCGGGATTCTCTCCTCTAAGAGTTCAAAATTTTTTGCTTAAGTACAGTTAAAGTGCTGTTCGATAATGGTTGGAAATGATTACCTAATGTACTTCAGATCACATGACAGCTGTTTACAGTGTTATAATTTGTTGTGTGCAAGTCCATACTTCTTGACATAATGAAATCCTACGATGACAAACTATTATGGTTGGTTGGCATGATAACTGTCGGAAGTGTGATCTGCCCACAGAAGACGCTGGATCTTCTAAGATAAGATTCCTTAATCTTATCAAAAGAATATCACTTGATGTTCTAAAAGAAGATCTGTCGAGCTGATAATAAAAAAGCAAACGATCTTCTAATCGAAGAATATTGAAGAATATCAATTCTTCTCATAGAAGATCTATTGATCTTCACATAGGAGATCCAAAGAATGCCCTCCAAATCTACTAAGAGAAGATCCATTGACCGTCTCATCAAATATGCATTGTCCTTGTCATAGAAGATCCATTTTTTTCTCATGGAAGATCCAACAAAAAATCCTCGATCATCTAATAGAGATCCATTCTTCTCATAGAATTTGTATTGATCTACTCATAGAAGATCTATTGATTTTCTCATAGAAGATCCCTAGTTTTACTAAAAGATGATCCATTGATTTTCGATTGATATTCTAAAAGAACTCCCATTGATTTTCCAAAAGAAGATCCACTGACTTTCTCATAGAAGATCGGCTGATCTTCTCATAGAAGATCCACTGCTATTCCCAAAGAAGATTCCTTGATCTTCTCATAGAAAATCCCTAGATCTTCCCAAAGAAGACTTCTTGACCTTCCTAAAGAAGATCCATTGATCTGCTCAAAGAAGATCCATCGATCAAAAAAGATAAGGTTATCTTCTCATAGAACATCTGTTTATTCCAAAAGAAGATCCGTCGATCGTATAATAAAAATTCCGTCTATCTTCTGATAGAAGATTTTATTGAAGAATATCCATTCTTTTAATAAACTTCTCATAAAAGTTCCATTGATATTCTCATAGAAGATCCAAAAAAAATTTCCTTTTCATTGATCCATTAATTTTGTAATTTAGATCTTCAAATCAAATCAAAGAAGATCAGCTGATCTTCTCAAAGAAGATCCATTGACCTTTTCAAAGAAGATCAGGTGATCTTCTCCAAGAAGATCCAATGATCTTCTCCAATAAGATCCACAGATCTTCTCATAAAAGATCCATTGATATTTTCATAGAAGATCCACTGATCTTCTCATAGAAGATCAACTGTTCTTCTCAAAGAAGATCCACTAACCTTTTCAAAGAAGATCAGCTGATCTTTTCATAGAAAATCCACTGATCTTCTCATATAAGATCCACTGATCTTCTCATATCTCATATAAGATCCAATGATCTTCTCAAAGAATATCCACTGATCTATTCAAAGAAGTTCCACTAATATTCTCAAAGCAGATCCACTGACCTCTTCAACGAAGATCAGCTGATCTTGTCCAAGAAGATCAACTGATATTTTCATAGAAGATCCATTGATATTTTCATAGAAGAGCCACTGATCTTCTCAAAGAAGATCCACTGATATTTTCATAGAAGAGCCACTGTTCTTCTCAAGGAAAATCCACTGATCTTCTCAAAGAAGATCCACTCGTGTCCTCCAAAAAGATCCACTAATCTTCTCAAAGAAGATCCACTGATCTACTTAAAGAAGATCCACTGATCTTTTCATAGATAATCCACTGATCTTTTCATAGAAGGTCCCCTGGTATACTCATAGTATCTTAATGAAGATCCACTGATCTTCTCATAGAAGATCCATTGATCTTTTCATAGAAGATCCACTGTTCTTCTCATAGAAGATCAACTGATCTTTTCATAGAAGATCCACTGATTTTCTCATGGAAAATCCACTGATATTTTCATAGAAGATCAACTGTTCTTCTCAAAGAAGATCCACTAACCTTTTCAAAGAAGATCAGCTGATCTTTTCATAGAAAATCCACTGATCTTCTCATATAAGATCCACTGATCTTCTCATATAAGATCCAATAATCTTCTCAAAGAATATCCACTGATATATTCAAAGACGTTCCACTAATATTCTCAAAGCAGATCCACTGACCTCTTCAACGAAGATCAGCTGATCTTCTCCAAGAAGATCAACTGATCTCTTCATAGAAGAACCACTGATCTTCTCATAGAATATCCACTGATATTTTCATAGAAGAGCCACTGATCTTCTCAAGGAATATCCACTGATCTTCTCAAAGAAGGTAGACTGGTCTACTCGAAAAAAGATCCACTAATCTTCTAAAAGAAGATCCACTGATCTTTTCATAGATGATCCACTGATCTTTTCATAGAAGGTCCCCTGGTTACTCATAGTATCTCAATGAAGATCCACTGATTTTCTCAAAGTAGATTTACTGATCTTCTCAAAAAATATCCACTGATCTTCTCAAAAAAGCTTACTGATCTTCTTGAAGAAGATCCACTGACCTTTTCAAAGAAGATCATCTGATCTTTTCATAGAAGATCCACTGATCTTCTCAAAGAAGATCCATTGATGTTCTCATAGAGGATCTCTTGATTTTGTATAAGAAGATCCCTTGAACTAGTAAACGAATATCCATTGATCTTGTAGAAGAATATTCATTGATCTCTGAGACGATTAGTTCAGTTGATTTTCCCTTAGAAGATCCGTTGATCTTCTCAAAGAAGATATATTGATCATCTCAGAGAAGATCCATTTATCTTCCCATAGAAGAACCATTGATCCTCATAGAAGATCCATCGACCTTTTCATACGAGTGCAGTTGATCTTCTCGTAGAAGATCGATTGATTTTGTCGTAGAAAATCAGTTGATCTTATTATAGAAGATCCATTGACTTTCTAATGTAAGATCCATTTGTCTTCTTAAGAAGATCCCTTGATTTTCTAAAAACTGATCTTTTGAAGGTTCGTTGATCTTCTCGTAAAAGATCTAATGACCTTCTTTTAGAAGAACTAAAGATTTTTTATAGAATATCGACTCATCTTCTTATAGAAGAGGATCTATTGATCTTCTTATAGAAGTTCTGTTGATCTTGTCATAGAAGATACGTTGATCTTCTTAAAGAAGATCCGTTGATCTGCCCATAGAAGATCCATTGATTTTCCGATAGAAGATTGTTTGATTTCCTCATAGAAGAACAATTGATTTTCTCGTAGAAATTCCGTTGATCTTCTCATTGAAGATCTAATGATCTTCCCATTAAAGTCGAGCTGTTCTTGCGTGGAAGTTCCATTGATCTTTTCATAGAAGATCCGTTGATCTTCTCATATAAGAATCACTGGTCTTCTCATAGAAAAATCAGTGGTCTTCTCATAGAAAAATCACTGATCTTCTCATAGATACATTAATATTCTCAAAAAATTCAGGGATCTTCTCATAGAAATTCCCTATATGTTTTCATAGAAGATCCTTTGATCTTCCCAAAGAAGATCGACTAATCTTTTTATAGAAGGTCCATTGATCTTCTCATAGAAGAACCATTGATCTTCTCATGGAAGATCCGTTGATCGTCTTAGAATATTCCTTCATTTTCAAAAATAACATCTATTGATCTTATCATACAAAATCGATTGATCTTCTTATTCATGGAAGATTGATTGATCTTCTCCTAGAAGATGCATAGATGCATCCCAATGAAGATCCCTAGATCTTTTCATATAAGTTTGACTGATTTTCTTATAAAATATCAACTGATCTTCTAACAGAAGATCCATTCTTTCTTATTCATTCTTTTTCATGAATATTAGTTCTTGTCATAGACGATCGACTGATCTTCTCACGGAATTTTCTCCATTGATTTTCCCAAAGAAGATCCCTTGATCTTAAGTCGGGCGCACCACAACTTTCGACGTGAGTAACCGATTTGGTCCAAACGTTGCACATTCTTTATTTTCTTCGAGAAATAGATCATTATTATAATTCGGTAGGCGGCGTTGGAATTATTTATAATTATTTTTATTAGTATATTTTATATATTTAATTCTATATTCTTTTCATTCTAATGTTGTATCTTTTTAAAATTTATTTAACAACATATATGTATGTATGTATACGTAAAGCTTCCGTTGTGTAATAGTGAGTAATACTCAATATGCATTTGGTCCAATCTTTCATATTTTATGTCTCTGGTCTCGTTCATAATTGCGGGTCACTGGTGTTAAGAGGCCGAAATAGAAATATATTTCTGCGGTATTTGGTTTTGTTTTAAAAAATCAGGGTTATTGTATTTTTATTCAAATTGCCTCGTCACAAAGATCTGATTGGTTCGACTTAAGGTCGGCAAAGGTTAGTTTTTTATTTATCTTTTATTTATATTTCAATATTTTGATTGACATCGTCAATAGTTATTAGGAATATTTAATTTAGAACAGAGTATGCACCTTACTCGAAGACAAATTTTTGATCAACATATATATTTCTCCATGTCTAATGTCATTCATATAAAATCGGATCAAATCACAAAAAATATGTGTATACATTTAAATGTCATTTCATTTCATTCTCATAAATTCAGGTAAATTTTTTGCGAATATTTTGGCATATGACATTTTTTATCATTTGTTGAAAATTTGTTATGAATTTATAATAAAAACTAAACAACAAATATTTGAATTTCTTTTAAAACCATATTTTCCTCATAACATTGCAAATCCGGGCCAATCAAAAAACTTGTTCTTTATATCGAAGAAATTTTAACTGGTTTTGTGTTTCTTTTAATTTTAGACTGTCACACATTTATTTTGTTTAATGAGGCAGACAACCGTTAAACGCACAAAAACTGAAAGTGTTTTGAGCTTCACCTCAGAATAGCGTATGAATTAGCAAAGAAAAAAAAAACGAAAAATGAGAAAGAAACACAAACAAAAACAAACATGAAAAAAGCGTAAACAAGAAGTCTTTCGCATGCTGGCTAACCTGATGAACCAGTTAATAATCAGACAGCCAGCCCAGTCAACCACCAGTCGCAGCGTACAATTTGGCCATTTGGTTAGTTAGTCGGTCAGACAACCAACAAGCAACGTGATATGCTTGGACGCATTTAGCCCCGTGCACTGATATTTTTCGGCAACTTGTTGTTATTAAAAAACAAACAAGAACAACAACAACTTATTAAACAAAAATGTTTGTTTTACGTTCAAGTACTTGTTGCGCAGCCGCAGCCTGATGATGACGGTGGCACATATCTTTTTGGAATTGCATCGAAATATGCTGTTTCTTGGTTGGTTTGTTGCTTGCTAAATATTCGTTCATACCTCAATTCAGTTACAAGCTCACTATCATGGAACTAGGTCAAATGTTACGCAAAAACCCAACAACAACAATAAAAATATAAACTTTTGCTACCTTCACAGACGGAAATAATCACACACCAGCTGCCATATGAGCCATGAAGTAGTGATCAATGTAGACTTGGCCAAAATCAACGCCAAAAAATCAAAAATTAGTTGCAAATGCTGCCATTGCTGTTGTTGCTGGTGCGGCTGCGCCTTTGATTGATGTTGCAACATCACATCATTTGCAGTGTGCAGTCAATCTAGCAGCTTCTACCGCCGCGTGTGGCTTGGTGTGTGTTTTGATTGAACAGTCAAAGCGACGAAACTTTTAAAAATGGTCATGCCTTCTCAAAACCGCAACCAATCTTGACGGCCACAGTGCACCGGGTTTGTGTTAGTGGTCAACAAACAACACACGTAAAGGAAAACAATTTGCACAATCAGCAAAAGAATACATTTCGAGAATAAAAGTGAATGCTTGCATTGGGGGTTTTTTGCTTGTGGTGGGAAATACCCTACAATCAAATGATTTTATTATTTTTAACGTTAAATAAACGAATTCGATAGAATATATCAAAACGTTGGCATGCATGGAAAAGTTTTTTAATTGAGGCTTTTACCACTTGACAATCCATAGGAGTAATTTAATTTGTTTTGTCACAGATGATCCATAAGATGCCAAGAGAACCCAGAAGGTCCCTACCTGATCTCCTTTGATTCATTTTCTCATAATAGATCAGTTGAACTTCTTATAGAAGACCCATCAATTATCTCTTTGAACATCCGTTGATCTGCTCAAAGCAGATCTTCTAATAGATGATCCAATAAATTCCTTATAGAAGATCCGTTGATCTTCTCATAAAAGACCAGATCATCTTTATAGAAAAGACCATCGATATTCTCTTTGAACATCCAAGTATCTTCTTATATGATCCACTGATCTTCTCTAAGAAGATCCACTGATCTTCTCTAAGAACATCCACTAATCTTTTTATGGAAGATCCATTACTCTTCTCATAGAAGATCCATCTGATCTCTGATCTTCTCAAAGAAGATATCTTCTCCGAGAAGATCAATTGATCTGCTCAAAGACGATCAACCGATCTGCTCAAAGGAGATCCACAGCTCTTCGTAAAGGAGATCCACTGATCTTCTCATAGAAGATCCATTGATCTTCTCATAGAAGATCCACTGATCTTCTCATAGAAGATCCACTAATCTTCTCATAGCTGATCCACTGATCTTCCCATAACAGATCGAATGAACTTTTTAAAGAAGATCCACTGGTCTTCTCATAGGAGATATCTTCTCCAAGAAGATCCACTGATATTATCAAAGAAGTTCCACTGAACTTCTCAAAGAATATCCATTAATCTTCTTATAGAAGATCCACTGATCTTGTCAAAGAAGATTCACTGATCTTGTCAAAGAAGATCCACTGATCTTGTCAAAGAAGATCCACTGATCTTCTCAAAAAAGCTCCACTGATCTTCCCATAGAAGATCCACTGGTTTTCTCAAAGTAGTTTCAAGTATCTTCTCAAAAGAGATCAACTGATCTTCTCAAAGTAGATACAAGGATCTTCTCAAAAAAGATCCACTGATGTTCTCGCAGAAGATCCACTGGTCATCTCCAAGAAGATCCACTAATCTTCTCAAAGAAGATCAACTGATCTTCTCTAAGAATATCCACAGATCTTTTTCTAGAAGATCAACTGATCTACTTAAAGAAGATCCCCTGATCTTCTTCAAGAAGAGCAACTGATCTCCTCAAAGAAGATCCACTGATCATCTCAAAGAAGGTCTACTGATCTTCTCAAAGACCATCCACTGATCTTTTCAAAGACGATACACTGACCTTTTCAAAGAAGATCGACTGATATACTCCAAGAAGATCCAATGATCTTTTCATAGAAGATCCACTGATCTTCCCATAGAAGATCCACCAATCTTCGCAAAGAAGATCCCCCGATCTTCTTCAAGAAGAGCAACTGATCTCCTCAAAGAATATTCATTAACCTTCTTATAGAAGATCCACTGATCTTCTCATAGAAGATACGTCGAAATTCTCATAGAGGATCCACTGATTTTCTCAAATAAGATCCACTGATCATGTCAAAGAGATTCACTGATCTTCTTAAAGAAGATCCACTGATCTTCTCAAAGAAGATCCACTGGTCTGCACAAAGTTGTTGCACTAATATTCTCTAAGAAGATCCACTTATCTTCTCAAAAAAGCTCCACTGATCTTCTCAAAGAAGATCCACTGATCTTCTCAAAGAAGATCCACTGATCTTCTCAAAGAAGATCCACTGATCTTCTCAAAAAAGCTCCACTGATCTTCCCATAGAAGATCCACTGGTTTTCTCAAAGTAGATCCAAGTATCTTCTCAAAAGAGATCAACTGATCTTCTCAAAGTAGATACAAGGATCTTCTCAAAAAAGATCCACTGATGTTCTCGCAGAAGATCCGCTGGTCATCTCCAAGAAGATCCACTAATCTTCTCAAAGAAGATCAACTGATCTTCTCTAAGAATATCCACAGATCTTCTCAAAGTAGATCCACGTATCTTCTCAAAGAAGATCAACTGATCTTCTCGAAGAAGATCCACTGATCTTCCCATAGAAGATCCACCAATCTTCGCAAAGAAGATCCCCTGATCTTCTTCAAGAAGAGCAACTGATCTCCTCAAAGAATATCCATTAATCTTCTTATAGAAGATCCACTGATCTTCTTAAAGAAGATCCACTGATCTTCTCAAAAAAGCTCCACTGATCTTCCCATAGAAGATCCACTGGTTTTCTCATAATATCTCAAAGAAGATCCAGTGATCTTCTCAAAGAAGATGTACTGATCTCAAAAAAGATCAAAGAAGATCTAATGATCTCAAGAAAGATCAACCGATCTTCTCTAAGAAGATCAACTGATCTTCTCAAAGAAGATCCACTGATCTTCTCAAAGTAGATCCACGGATCTTCTCAAAAAGATCCACTGATCTTCTCAAAGTAGATCCACGTATCTTCTCAAAAAAGATCAACTGATCTTCTCAAAGTAGATACAAGGATCTTCTCAAAAAAGATCCACTGATGTTCTCGCAGAAGATCCACTGGTCATCTCCAAGAAGATCCACTAATCTTCTCAAAGAAGATCAACTGATCTTCTCTAAGAATATCCACAGATCTTCTCAAAGTAGATCCACGTATCTTCTCAAAAAAGATCAACTGATCTTCTCAAAGTAGATCCACGTATCTTCTCTAAGAAGATCAACTGATCTTCTCAAAGAAGATCCACTGACCTTTTCAGAGAAGATCAGCGGATCTTTTCATAGAAGATCCACTGATCTTCTCAAAGAAGATCCACTGATCTTCTCAAAGAAGATCCACTGATCTTCTCAAAAAAGCTCCACTGATCTTCTCAAAGAAGGTCCACTGACTTTTAAAGAAGATCAGCTGATATTTTCATTAAAGGTCTCTGGTATTCTCATAGTATTTCAAAGAAGATCCACAGATCTTCTAAAAGGAGATCCACTGATCTTCCCAAAAAAGCTTCACTGATCTTCTCGAAGAAGATCCACTGTTCTTCTCACACAAGATCCACTGATCTTCTCAAAAAAGCTCCACTTATCTTCTCAAAGGAGATCCACTGACCTTTGCAAAGAAGATCAGCTGATCTTCTCCAAGAAGATCCAATGATCTTCGCATAGAAGATCGACTGATCTTTTCATAGAAGATCCACTGATCTTCTCATAGAAGATCCACTGATCTTCTCAAAAAAGCTCCACTGATCTTCTCAAAAATGCTCCACTGATTTTCTCAAAAAAGCTTCACTGTTCTTCTCAAAGAAGATCCAGTGACCTTTTCAAAGAAGTTCAGCTGATCTTCTCCAAGAAGATCCACTGATCTTATCATAAAAGATCCACTGATCTTTTCATAGAAGATCCACTGTTCTTCTCAAAGAAGATCCACTGATCTACTCAAAGACGTTCCACTAATATCCTCAAAGAAGATCCACTGATCTTCTTAAAAAAGCTCCACTGATCTTCTCAAAGAAGATCCAAGAAGATCAACTGATCTTCTCTAAGAAGATTAACTGATTTCCGTTCGTTGATCTTTTCATGATAGATTCACTGATTTTTTTATAGAAGATCCGTTGATCTCCCCATATAAGATCATGTCATCTTCTCATAGAAGGTCCATAGATCTCCCAATGGAAGATCGGCTGATCTTCTCATAGAAGATGCGTAGATATTTTCATAGAAGCTCGAATTAACTTCTCAGAGATGATCCGTTGATCTTTTAATAGAAGATCGGTTAATTTTCTCATAGTAGATCCGTTGATCTTTTTGTAGAATATCCGCTTATCTTCTCATAGTAGGCCCAATCAATTAAATGTCACCCCCTGTAGAAGTGCATCTTTTACGTTAAGAGTACTTGTAGTATATTGAAGGGTATATTAAATTCTGTCAAACTTTACCCCATTTTTATGATTGTGTTTTTTTTGCAATTTAATCACTTTAATCGGAATTTTATGTTTAATCCATGACTGGTTTATGTTCAGACATGACTAAGTGGATTTGGGGGATTTTTTTCTCCTAACTGGCAAATTCCAAACGGTTGGTTTTTTCGTGCAACGTTAACTTGGCAAATGGGTTTAATTGTGCTTTTCTTGGTCGATGCAAGACAAGCCAACCCAACATAGCAATTTTTACAATCAAATCAAAGATAATTACAGGAGTTATGATGCAACTCAGCTCAGCTCAACATTATTTGCTTTATCATAGGTCTTGTACACACATATGTCTATGCTTGTCTGGAAATCTCGGGGGCCAAGATCACCATCGAGCCATTAAATTATGAAATTAAACTTGATGACGCACCTCCACCATCCAACTGTACAAAGTTTTATGTGTCTGGTGGCATTTCATCATCTGTATGTACATTTTCATGGAATCGGGTTAACGTGTTAAATGTTTACAACAACAACAGCAACAACTTGTGAGGCATACACATCCCAGCAAAATGTTCGATGCCAAAGATGCCATTCAACCATGAGTGAAAGTGATCTGGCATGTCATCTTTTTAGCATCTTCATCGATGAATTTTATATGAGCGTGGACCCCAAAAGATGCTATTCATTTTTGGATCCAAAGCATGTAATTTACACCAATGCTTTGACATGTCATTTTCACCAATGCTTTGGCATGTCATTTCCACCAATGCTTTGGCATGTCATTTCACCAACCCTTTGCAATGGCATTATCATTACGACGAGAGTTTTAACAACGTTGGTTGTGATTTCGAGTCTCCGACAACATCAAGCCTATTGTACATAATTAAACTTATATATTTAGAACAAAATACATCTCTATCGGATCGATGGAATGGGTTCAAGTACTGATGAAAAGATCGGATCTTTTACGACTTCCCTTGCATGGGTTCAAATGCTGATGAAAAGATTGGATCTTTCACGACTTCCTTTGCATTTGTTCAAATGCTAATGAAAAGTTCGTATCTTTCACGACTTCGTTTGAACCAATGCAATAGATGCCATGAAATCACGTCATCGCATGGAACCCCTTCCCTCAAATTTTGCTGGGATCATCATAACCTACTAGGGAAAAATCATTGTTGGTCTTTTATTATGTGGCAGTGGCAGCTTAACAATCATCATAGGTGGTATGTACGAGCTGTGATCATAGCACTTGAAAAGCAGTGTTGTTGGTAAGCAGATCGTAAGTGTTTGCTTTTCTGCTCAGTGTCTTTCGATGTTTTATGACATTTTTGAGGTTAAATTGAGTGTTATGTTTTCAAAGGCAATGAGGGGCCGTTAATATGTTTTAAAAAAGTTCAACACTTTTTGATGTTGATTATTTGGACGTCAGCATATGCATTTAAAGATGTTAGTGTTTTTATACCCTATACCACAATGTGGAAAAGGGTATAATAAGTTTGTTTTCCCAAAAATTCATGTAACGCCGCGAAATATTCGTCGTAGACCCCTCATGTGGTATACCAAACTTCATATCTCGACGAGATAAAGCGATTTAGCGATGTGTGTCCGTCCGTCTGTCCGTCCATTAAAAATTGTAATCAAGCTAGAGGCCGCAATTATGGACCGATTGTCACGAAATTTAGTATGGAGGTCGGGTTTGGACCAGAATAGAACTGATTAGTTTTTGGCGATGATCGTGAAATGTTAAAGGGATGAAATGGACCAAAAACAAAATTTTTGCTCGATTTTGTAGCCGCTCTGTAGGTCGCAATAATAGTCCGATCGGCGCGAAATTTTAAACGTAGTTTTGGTTTGAGATGAAGAAGTAGCGTGCAAGTCAACGGTATGATCGGATAATATTTAGCGGGTTAAATTGATCAAAACTTTTGTGTATACATTTAAATAAAAGTTATCATTTATCAAAAGCTAGCCCGGAAAGCTAGTGCACAGGGATAGTGGTATAGGGTATCACATGGTCGGCCCCGTCCGACTATAGTCTGTTCTTACTTGTTAATTACTATAAAAACATTTGAAGTTATTATTAATTTCGGCACAGTTTAAGGTTGAACAAGTCGTAAAAATATTACAATATTAAGTAGCGCTTTTTTACCTACATCACTATAGACAAAGAATTGATTTTATATTTTATAGAAGTTGAGTATCGTTCTGTCAATTCGGTACCACTAAGCGTTGATGCGGTTGCTCCGCCCAAATCTTAGTTGCACCCATATTGAGTGTATTTCCTAGATAAATAAACTGGAGTGGGTAAACGTTAAAAGTTCTGGTTCGGTTTTAGGTTAGCACAAAAAATGCTGAAGAGCAAAACGACTTCAAACATGTTTTAGATGTATGACTTAATGTCCAGAGAAGAGGTCCGAAATTTTCGGGTAGGAAACTATAATCACAAAACACTCGAGTTTTATTGTTTTCCAACCAAACTCGAATCGATAAATCGAATCTCGCACTGTCTCTCCACAATGGAGTATCAGGGTTAAGCTCCATCCTGATTTTTCGGAGCTCCTTCTCTGTGATCTAAAACGGGTCCTTACCAACTTCAATATCTAATTTTTTTGTTCTTTTTCCGAGTATTTTCATTTCGGCAACTGCGCTGCACGCCATTACCACACATATTTGTCAAGAACTCAACCAGAGACGGCCGTGCGATAGAACAGTGATGGTGGCGCTTGACTTATCAAAAGCCTTTTATACAGTCAGGCACTCCACGCTGTTTGAGGACATTGAGCAGACAACCCTCCGGTCAAGCTTGAAACGTGGACGCCAGTCGTACGTGGAATTCAGGAATAAGAAGTCCAAACCCCGTAGAGTGAAACAGGGAGTTCCCAAGGTGGGGTGATATTTCCGGAACTGTTTAACCTCTACCTCTCCTGTATTCCGCCCACTCCAGACGGCATCGAGATCGTAACGTATGCGGATGATTGCACGATCCTGGCGTCGGGTACCTATCCTAATGACATCTGTGAGAGACTGAACAACTATGCGGATGATTGCACGATCCTGGCGTCGGGTACCTATCCTAATGACATCTGTGAGAGACTGAACAACTATTTAACCGATCTTACCACCTTTTTCCATTCGAGGAATATGCAGATTTCCGCCACAAAATCAACAGTCACTCTGTTCATCATATGGACAGCGCAGTTTGGAAGAGAATTGAATGTCGTGATCGACGGTAGCAGAATTCCGACCACAAACTGCCCCAAAATTTTAGGGGTCACATTCGACACTACTTTCACGATGTGCGCGCACGCCACAGCTATCTGCGACAAACTGAAAAGTATGAACAAGGTCCTCAAGTCAATAGCCGGCAGCACTTGGGGTGCAGATAAAGAAACCTTGTTGAGTACATATAACGCGATAGGTCGGTCAGTGGTAAGCTATGCGGCGCCAGTCTGGTCCCCGAGATTACGTGATACGAATTGGAAAAAGATTCAAACTTGCCAGAATGCCGCCCTGAGAACAGCAACAGGGTGCCTCCTCAAATCTTCAGTGGACCATCTACATGAGGAGGCAAAGATTCTTCCAGTAAAGCAACACATTGAGATGCTTTCGTTGCAGTACCCACCATCTTGTGGGTAGGCCCGACACATTCAGGCAGATCAGGAAGGAAATCCATGCTCTAGAGTGAGACATCCAACGATACAGGAGAGAACCCCTAGATCAACATGCATATCATGCAGGTTTAAATAGTATTTACACGGATGCAGTTGCCAAGGCCTTAAGCAATTATAGTGTGAATAAAGTCCTCGAAATACATCCCTCATCTATTGCAGCTGAGTAGCGTCAGCTACATTTGATCGTAAAACCTTATATATGAAATTTTATGGCGATCGCTTAATGTGCGATTTTAGTTTTCATAGTAATTTGTGTGGGCCCAAAAAAAGCTCCACTGCTCTTCTCAAAGAAGATCGACTGATCTTTTCATAGAAGATCCACTGATCTTTTCATAGAAGCTCCACTGTTCTTCTCAAAGAAGGTCCACTGATCTTCTCAAAGAAGATCCGCTGATCTACTCAAAGTCGTGCCACTAATGTTCTCAAAGAAGATCCACAGATCTTCTCAAAAAAGCTTTTTGAAATTCGTATCGGATTTTGATATAGTTTGTATACAAAAAATCAGGAGGTCTTCTGTTGTCTGTAGAAGGCCTCAAGAAATATTCTGTTGTCTATAGAAGACCTCAAAAGGTCTTCGTTTGTATACAGAAGACCTCAATAAGTCTACTCTTGTCTAAAGAAGACTTTAAGAGGTTTCTGTTGTCTATAAAATACCCCAAGAAGTCTTATGTTGCCTATAGAAGACCTCAAGAGGTTTTCTGTTACCTATAAAATACCTCAAGAGGTCTTCTATTGTCTATAAAAAAACACAGAAGCCCGTTGTCTATAGAGGACCTCAAGAGGTCTTCTGTTACCTGTAGAAGACCTTAAGAGGTATTCTGTTGTGTATAGAAGACCTCAAGATGTCTACCATTGTCTATAAAAGACCTCAAGACTTCCAGATTAATCTGTTGTCTATGGCAAACAACAAGATGTCTTCTTTTCTCTATCGAAGGCCTCGATTGGTATTCTTTTGTCTATAGAAGACCTCAAGAAGTTTTCTGTAGTCTATAGAAGGCCTTCTGTTGTCTTTAGAAGTTTTCAAGAGGTCTTTTGTTGTCTATAGAATACCTCAAGAGGTGTTCTGTTGTCTATAAAATGCCTTAAGAGGTCTTCTGTTGTTTATGAAAGACCCAAGAGGTCTTCTGCTGTCTTTAAAATACCTCAAGAGGCCTGTTGTTGTCTATAGTAGTTTTAAAGAGGTCTTCTGTTATCTATAGAAGGCCTCAAGAAGTCTTCTGTTGTCTAAAGAAAATGTCAAGAGGTCTTCTGTGTGCTTAGAGAAGACTTCAGGAGGTTTTCTGTTGTCTATATATGACCTTAAGAAGTCTTCTGTTTCCTGTGGAAGACCTCAAGAGTCTTACGTTGTCAATAGAAGGCCTCAAGTGGTCCTCTGTTGTCTATAAAAGGCTTGATGAGGTCTTCCGTTGCTTATAGAAGATTCCAAGAGGTCTTTTGTTGTCTATTGACCTCAAGAGGCATTTTGTTGTCTATAGTAGTTTTAAACAGGTCTTCTGTTGTCTATAGAGGACCTCAAGTGGTCTTCTGGTGTTTATAGAGGGCCTCTAGAAGTCTTCTGTTGTCTAAAGTAAATTTCAAGAGGTCTTCTGTGTGCTTAGAGAAGACTTCAGGAGGTTTTCTGTTGTCTATAGGTGACCTTAAGAAGTCTTCTGTTTCCTGTCGAAGACCTTAAGAGTCTTACGTTGTCTATAGAAGGCCTCAAGTGGTCCTCTGTTGTCTATAAAAGGCTTGATGAGGTCTTCTGTTGCTTCTAGAAGATTCCAAGAGGTCTTGTGTTGTCTATTGAAAACCCTCAAGAGGTATTATGTAATCTACATAAGACCTCAAGAGATTTTCTGCTGTCTATGGAAGGCCTCAAGTGGTCTTCTGTTGTCAATAAAAGCACTCAAGAGATCTGTTGTTATCTATAAAAGGTCTGATGAGGTCTTCTGTTGTCCAAAGAAATCCTCACGAGGTCTTCTCTTTTCCATTAAAAAACCTCAGAAGGTCTTCTGTTGTCTATAGGATACCTCAAAAGGTCTTCTATTGTCTATAAAAGACCCTATGAAGTCTTCTGTTGTCTATAAAAGACCTCAAATGGTCATCTGTTTTCAATAAAAAAACCTCAAGAGGACTTCTGTTTTCTTTAGAAGATATCAGGTGTCTTTAGTTATCTCTAGAAGACCTCATGATATCTGCTGTCTTCTAAAAAATACTTCAAGAGGTCTTTTGTTGTCCAAAGAAATCCTCAAGAGGTCTTCTCTTTTCCATAAAAAACCTCAGAAGGTCTTCTTCCTCAAAAGGTCTTCTGTTGCCTATAAAAGACCTCAAAAGGTACTCTATTTTCAAAAAAAAAAACCTCAAGAGGATTTCTGTTGTCTTTAGAAGTCATCCAGTGTCTTTAGTTATCTCCAGAAAACCTCATGATATATGCTGTCTTCTAAAAAAGACCTCAAGAGGTCTTCTGTTGTCTAAAAAATACATCAAGAGGGTTTCTCTTCTCTATAAAATACCTCAAGAAGTCAACTGTTGACTATAGCAAACTCCCGGTATGCTCTGCTAAAATAACACACACACACTTCTTCGAATCTGTCCATTGAAAATAACAGAAATTCTAACATCCTTCTTTTTCGGATTCCAGAGTGATTTGAACGTTCCCAAACTATTGAGACATCGGTCCATAAGATGCCTCGACGGCTGCTTTTCTTGCTCCGCTTAATTTCTGACATAATAAAAAAAACAAAAGAATAAAGGCCTGGGTACATAAGCTGCCTTGCCCGGTTGCCTTGCTTTCCTGCTTCATTTCTGACATAACATAAAAGAATAAAGAAGGCCGAGCCAATTCCGAACTTGGTTGCCCTTTTCTTCTTTATTCTTTTATTTTTGTTAAGCCAGAAATGAAGCAGGAAAGCAAGGCAACCAGCCGAGCCACTTTCGAACTAGGTTGCCCTTTTCGTCCCTATTCTGTTATTGTGTTATGCTAGAAATGAAGCGGATCAGGAATGCCAGTCGGCGAGACTTCTAACGTATCGAGCCCTTTGGGACTTTAGGATTCGTACGTTGAAGTTTATCACACTCATTTGCTACTGCAAGCGTAATAATGTCACAAAATATATTGTTACAGCAACAATATATATTTTAACATGTTGTACACAGAATATGTTTGTTCCTAGAATACCTCTTCGTGCGAGTATTTGAGGGACTGGCCAGCTCTCTTAAGCTGTGATTGATAAAATCCCTGAACCTCCGCCATTATTCGAAAAGAACGGCAGTTAGAGGTTATAAAGTCGGGTGGCCTGTTTACGAAGACTATGGTAGGAAGGTGGTGGGAACCAAGTGATATGTGATTTATCAGATCAGGTGTCACAATGGTGATTCACAGTGCAGGCCTTAAGGCCTGGGTACATAAGCAGCCTCGCCTGCTTGCCTTGCTTCCCTGCTTCATTCCTGACAATACAAAAATAAAAGAATAAAGAAGTCCGAGCCAATTTCGAACAAGGTTGCCCTTTTCTTTTTTATTCTATTATCAGAAGCAAGCAAGGCAAGCAGGCGAGGCTGCTTATGTAATCAGGCCTTTAAGTCCTTTTACTTCTGCATTTCCACACTGTCACCAAAGTCAAGCTCAGGTGATATACATAGGTCTATTCTGGACAGACTGGTGTAAAAGAAAGGAAAATCCCCCTCCTCCACTTCTTGTGTGATCTTTCCACAAAACGTTGTAATCAGCGCAACGTTGCAACAGCGACGATTAACTGGACGGCGAAGTTGAAGACTTGCTGGGAGATGTCCTGGCGCAACATAACTTTGTGCATTTTACCTATGTTGGTGGATTTGGATCAGGAAAACGGAACAGATCCATTGCCACTATCCCGGTATGGACCAAAACAATTCGAAACAGGCATTGTGGAATATATTGCGACGTTCATTGTGAAACAATCTACGAAGACAAATAAATAACTGTTGAGGTGACGGTATGTACCCCAAAATTTTTTCGAGTCAGTCCAGTGTATAGAACTTGTCGCGTGTGGTTGGGGTAGTCCACTGAATCTGGGTATAACCGGGTATTGCAGAGAGTGTGTTGCAAAACTTCTCTACAAGAGACGCCGTTCGGATGCGGCGATAAATTGTAGCTCCCATATTAATGAAGTGCACTTGTTGATATCGGAGAAATCTCACTTGTCCCTGCTGGGATGTTTATGGGAACAATTAAAGCAGAGAGTGGGTACTTCCTTGATATATTCATATTTGTTTATGTGAGAAACGCTACATTGACATCACTGTAGCGTAGACTGAACATACCTCACATAAACGTTGTTCCTCATCATCACCTTTTCTTATTCTCTTTCTCTCTTTCTCTCTTTTTTTTTTTTGGATTTTGCTTTCGTAATTTTACGAAAGATGGTTTGGTACCCAGAGTACTCATCACCAAAACTGATTACTCCTAAGACTGGTTATGTATAAGACTGGTTACTTGTTATCTTCGTTTGTTTTGATACGTTGTTTCGATGCATCGTATTTCTTTACAATTCTATCTTGGATTTGTGGATGAATTGACACAATTCCTTAAAGTTCTCAAACGAAAAGGTTTTCAGTAATGAGGGTAAATCTTTATATTTTTGAAAGATTCTGTACTGCGCCCTCAGATTGCTGTGTTTGGTGCAGTGAAATATCAGATGGTTGTCGGTTTCTGGTGTGTTGCAGCAGCTACACTACGATGAAGTCATGAAGTCCTGCACTCCAACCCTCAACGCATTAAAAATGGTCAACAGTACCAAACATGGTCTTTTTCCAAACATATCCATCAACCTAATAAAATCGTTAGTTATATCAAAAACAGAATACTCTATTTCCTCAATGGCTCACATGCCTACATACTTAAACAGAAAACTTACATCCTTTCAAAACCAGCTACTAAGAAGAAATCTTGGTCTCACTCCTTCCACACCCGTGCATAACATTTACGCATTATCACTTATGCTTCCTCCTCGCCAAAGAAGCCAATACCTTGCTGCAAAGGTACTTATAAAATCCAAAATCTACAATAGAAACTACTACACTTATGTAGCTACCTACCCAACAAATAAGTCAAGCTTTGGTACAATTTACAATAAATTCAAACACATTCTCGATAAAATAGTAATCAATCAGACTGAATATCCAAACGATAAAGTCATATTTATATTAGATCTCTTCAAAACCACAAAAAACTCTGAGTCAAATGAATTTTTCAGAGCAATCACTCAAGAAAAAGTCAAGGAGCTCCAAAGCTCTGGATACTCCATCTGGGCCACAGATGCCTCAGTGACAGACAGCTGTACAGGGTGTGCTGCCTGTAATATTTCCACAAACCAAAACTTTGTCTTCAGAATACATTCCAAAACGTCGTCTCTTACAGGAGAGCTTCACGCCATCAACAAGGCCATAGATATAATTTTAGAAGATAATATTAAAAAGGCAACTATTCTCACGGATAGCAAAAATGCCTGTCAAATTCTGCAACGTAACACAACAAACAACTATCTCGAAAACAACATTATTGGAAAAATCTCTTTCTCTCTTGTTATTCTAGTACAGCCAAGATCACCCATATACCCAGGTCAGGCAATGTGCGCTTACTGAGAGCAAGTGAGCGAAAACTTCAATGTAAAACCAGGTCAGGCAATGTGCGCTTACTAAGAGCAAGTGAGCGAAAACTTCAATGTACAATGCATGGAAATGTATACTCACTTGCTCTCAGCAAGCGCACATTGCCTATCCATGATGTAAAATGCATTGAAATGTATACTCACTTGCTCTCAGCAAGCGCACATTGCCTATCCATGATGTAAAACATTGGTGATCACTTCCTTACGGTAGCGTAAAAACAAACCACACGTATTCTCTCTTTATTTCTCATTTGCTATTGCTTAGTAATGGGGAAAGGGTCTTACCACTACTAATACACGAACTATTCTGAGCACCCCTGATGTAAAATGCATTGAAATGTATGCTCACTTGCATATGGCATATACGTTAACGTGACTACAACAATAACATATGTTCTCTTTGTTCTCGTCTGCCGTGGTTTAGCAAAAGAAAGAGTCGCTCAGAGAGACTAATCCACAAAATTTTTTGAGCACCACCGCAATAGAGGCAAATAGAAATTAATAAATCCTGCCTTTTAATAATTGTGGAAAGGTGACAGGCCCGAGAAAAAAGAAGTAAATAGTTGCTGGCTCACGGGTGGGAATTGTTGTTGCCCTACTGCCTTGTGGAGAAGCTGTTCGTTTGTCTCCAGCCAGAGACGGGAAGTTTGAATTGCTCCTGATTGGGAGAAGATCGCTGGCAAAATGAGTTGACCGGGAATTTTGCATTCGTGGTGGTCATCCTTGGTAATGTTGATGAGTGCCCCCAACAATATTAAAACATGTTAATGGGGGTGTAAGTTTTTAAAAATGGCAAGTTTATATTGAACTGTCAATCCAATGTTTTTGAATTATCGACTTCACTGTATATACGTCAAATAAAAACTCGAAAATTGTCGTAACCTTCCAAAAAACTTTAATGTAAACATGATATAAGTCACTGTTATTCAGAAATCGACACATTTTGATTACGAGGAAGTTCATATCTCAATAAAGGTTTATTTTCCATGGATGTTTTTATGACCTTATTTATTTTTTAATCAAACCAATACAAAAAATTCCAATGTATTGGACTTTAAACTCTGATTTTAAATACGAGATTCTCGAAATAATCTTCCAATAAAAAATGTCAAATTTTTTGCATTTCTTATTCAGACAACTGGTTTAAAAAGCCGATTTTATCTTGAACAGGTTTTAATAGAATGCGTCACTTAAGTTATCAATTCTATTGAATATCTGTCATAAAAATAACGTCTATTCCCAAAAACATGTGGTTTAGGAGCAAAATATCTGGTTCCAAATCATATTTATTTAATAAATGAAATATTGCAAAAATTTCATACTGACTTGTTTTCAATTAGTGTTATATTCACCAGTTGTAAAACGGTTACAACAAAACAAATTATAATCAGCTCGATAAAAAAATAAAAAAAAATACATACTTAAATTTATAAGATTTCCGATTTATTGTTTTCGATCAAATCGGAGTACAGTATAGGTTCAATAGGGTGGTGTAGTTATAATTTAATAAATTTATACGAGCCCATAAAATTATTTACATGCTTCTTAGTTATTATGAGGGGGTTATGGAATTATCAGGTTAGTCACCTACCTGTGTAAACACGTTATTATTATAAAAAAAACACTAGGACTAAAAAGTCTTTGGTTATATATTGACCAAAGACTTTTTAGAGCAAATTCACACATTTAAGCCAATTGATAAAGTTATGAAAATAAAAACATATTGGGCAGGAGGAACGTATCAAATGTACAATTCTCTTAAATTTTTTGGCACATTCTGCTTCCAAGAGGTCACTTTTTGTCAAATGAGTTTCCTCTTTGACATAAACAAAAAATGACAAAGTCGTGATCATCTGATATGACACAAATAACGGCTCGCCTGCATTCTAATTGCTAGTGGAAGGGTTAAATTAACAATTTTATTGTTAAAGTGAAATTAAACTGTAATTTGTCAAATGGCAAAAAATCAAACGGTTTTTTTCTCTCTCAACAATTAGTTGCAAAATGTTCCGTTTACATGCATCGTTTCATATTGTTTTACTATATGATGAATATAAATATATATGTATGTATGTACATAGCTATGTACAATTGTTAAAGATAATAACTTGTAACCGATATGTATTTAGGAATCGTGAGATACCATTTTCACTTGTGTTAAAAAGCGGTAGCTTTTTATGGGAAGCCTGATTAACACTTAACAAATGTTGGTTCAACAGTTGGTCGTAATTATAACGAACTACGGGAACGTTTTCACTAACAATCGCAAATGGAAAGACTTACTAAAATGTCCGCCTCCTTTTAGGCTGCGACTACTAATTATTCAATATGATAATTAGTTAAATTTTTTTATATATTTCTGTTTATTCCGGAAATAAAACATAAAATTGTCGTAAAAATAAAATAAACAAGTAAAAAGTATCAGTCGGCTTTGCCGACAGAGATATACCGTCAGCCTATGTGAATTGGAACTTTCATCTACGGACAGATCGAATGTATTTAGGGTCTTTTCAGAATTTTGTGTCACTTTTTGGACATTTGAACTTGCCGACAAAAATGTGGATTAGGATTAAAGTTCAAAAGTTTTGCGGAGGAGGGAATCGACCGACATTGTGCATTACGGAAGTATATATAATAGATATCGCGCCCACTAGTCATTTCAGTGGGTTGTCGTACACCTGTTGGACCAGTATGCCAGGAAGCATGGACTTGTCCACGGAAATCATAATATGGCTGTACATCATCGGTATAAATTTCCAAAGTATCTCCGAACAGACCCTAAACTGCACTTGGACACAAATGTTGAACTAAGGAGAGGACCGATATGGGCCATTTTAGAAGTTAAACTAAGTTTTGACAAAATATGAGGAAGGCCAAATTTTGTACTAAATCGGTCTATCAGTTCGAGAGTTATTGTGCACTCCAGCTACTACATATGGTGCCATAGGGGTTTTTATACCCTCAGCCTTTAGGCTAAAGAGGGTATTTACACTTTGATACGACCAAAAATGTGCCTCATCGAAATAATGGTTTTAGACCCCAAGTATGTTTGTACGATATCCGTTTCAGACAATTTTGAGTAGATCTAGCAATGTCCGTCCGTCTGTCTGTCTGTCTGTCCGTCTGTCTGTCTGTCTGGCTGGCTGGTGCGCACGATAACTCTCGAACGGATCAATCGATTCGGTTAAAATTTTGGGTATCGAAATATTTTGTCCAGATTCGATTTAAGTTCGAAGATGGGCCATATAGGTCCACTCCTTCAGGTATCTCCCCCACAAATGTTCAAAAATTGTCGCAAAACTTGTGCGCACGATAACTCTTGTAGGGAATAACCGATTTGGTCCATACTTTGCACATCGTGTACTTTCCACCAAACTTAGATGAGGTTCCAATATGGTCTCAATCGGTCCACTACTTCGGGTACCTCCCACACAAAATTTCGGAAAAGTTCAGTTTAGGACCTGGTCTCGAATCGCTTTGATTTTTGTTTACGCAAGTTGTATTCGCTGTCCTCTATACGACGCTGTAAGTTTCATTAGGGGCAAGTCCATACTTCCTGAGAAAATAGCCTGAAAGTTACAAAAAACCCTGTAACACCGTGTGTAGAGGTTGGAGCGCAAGATAACTCTCGAATGGATGAACCGATTCGCTCCAAATTTTGGCTTTCGTAATATTTTGTTCAAACTTAGTTTAAGTTCGAAGATGGGTTATATCGGTCCACTCCTTCCGGTATCTCCCCCACAAAAGTTCGAAAATGTTCGGAAAATTTGTGCGCCCGATAACTCTAGAAGGGGTAACCGATTTGGTCCATACTTTCCACATCCTGATATTCCTACCCGACTTAGATAAGGTCCTAATATGGAGTAAATCGGTACACTCCTTCGGGTATCTCCAACACAAAATTTGGGAAAGTTCGGTTTAGGACAACCTCTCGAATCGCTTTATTTTTTGTTGTAGCAAATTTTATTCACTGCCCCATATACGACGGTACAAGTTTCATTAGGGGCAAGTCCATACTTCGTGAGAAAATAGCCTGAAAGGTGCAAAAACCCCTATGACACCGTGTGTAGTGGTTGGAGGGCAAGATAACTCTCGAACGGATCTGCCGATTGGGTCTAAACTTTGGCCTTCGTAATAGTTTGTTCAAACTAAGTGAAAGTTCGAAGATAAGACATATTGGTCCACTGCTGCAGGTACCTCCCCCACATAGGTTCGAAAATGTTCGGAAAAATTGTGCTCACGATTACTCTTGAAAGGAGTGGCCGATTTGGTCCATAATTTACACATCCTAATATATCTACCAGATATAGATCAAGTTAAAATATGGACTATATTTGTCCACTCCTTCGGGTACCTCCCACACAAGATTTCGGATAATTTCACTTTAAGACCTGCTCTCGAATCGCTTTGATTTTTGTTGAAGCAACTTGTATTCGCTGCCTCAATTACGCCGGTAAGAGTTTTGTCAGGAGAAAGTCCATACTTCTTGAGCAAACAGTCCGAAAGTCGTAAAAGACCTCTATGGAGCCATATGTAGTGGCTGGAGAAAACGATAACTCTCGAACTGAACAACTGATTTGGTCCAAAATAAAAAAGATCTACTTCCAAAATGGAGTATGTCGATCCATTTCTTCAGGTACTTCCTCCGCATTTTTAGTTCATACGCCCAAAAGGGCCACAATATCTGAAACCTCCTTTATACATAATTATTGGGGAAAAGGATTTTGATTGATGAACGTTTGAACTCTCACAGGCTGAGGGTATATCTCTGTCGGCAAAGCCGACTGATACTTTTTCACTTGTTTTACAACATTCGGGCTGTTTTATCAAGAAGTATGGACTTGGCACTGAAAAAACTTTAACCGTTATAATTGAGACAGAGATTGCAAGTTGCTTCAACAGAAATCAAAGTTAGTCAAGAGCAGGTCTTAAAGTGAACTTATCGGAAATTGTGTGTGGGAGGTACCCGAAGGAGTAGACAAATGTAGTCCATATTCGAACATGATCCATTCTTGGTAGATATATTAGGATGTGTAAGGTATGGACTAAATCGGTCACTCCCTTCAAGAGTTATCGTGAGCACAATTTTTCCGAACATTTTTGAACTTTTGTGGGGGACGTACCTGAAGGAGTGAACCGATATGGCTTATCTTCGAACTTACACTATGTTTGGACAAAATATTATGAAGGCCAAATTTTGGTTCGAATCGGCATATCCGTCCGAGAGTTATCTTGCGCTCCAACCACTACACACGGTGTCATAAGGTTTTTTTTAACCTTTCAGGCTATTTTCTCAGGAAGTAGGGTTTTGCCCCTGATGAAACTTGTACCGCCGTATTGGGGGCCGTGAATACAAGATGCTACAACAAAAATCAAAACGATTCGAGAGTAGGTTCTAAACTGAACTTTTCCGAAATTTTGTGTGGGAGGTACCCGAAGGGGTGGACCGATAGAGTCCATATTGGAACCTCATCTAATTCTGGTAGAAATTTCACGATGTGCAAAGTATGGACCAAATCGGTTACTTCCTTTAAGACTTATCGTGCGCACAAATTTTCCGAACATTTCCGAGCTTTTGTGGGGGAGGTACCGGAAGGAGTGGACCGATATAACCCATATTCGAACTTAAACTAAGTTTGGACAAAATATTACGAAAGCCAAATTTTGGACCAAATTGGTTCATCCGTTCGAGAGTTATCGTGCGCACCAGCCAGACAGACAGACGGACGGACGGACATTGCTAAATCGACTCCAAATTGTCTGAAACACATTTCGTCCAAGCATACTTGGGGTCTTAAACCATTATTTCGATGAGGCACATTTTGTCCGTATGAAAGTGTATATACCCTCGTTAGCATAAATGCTGAGGGTATAAAAATACTTCCCATTTACAACCCTGACAAGGTGTCTCCATCTCTTTTATCAATGAATACTGACTGACCTATTCTGTGTTTAGTTCAATGATATGGAAACTTCTTTTTATGGTAGAGACCATGCCTAACGACCACTTGTAGACACGTTTTACATGGCTGGAAAATACTCTTGAAATGTAATGCTGAGTAAGTGCCGAAAATGGACTACGGTGTCGGAGCCGCTGAAAATGTTTGATGTTGGCTTGCCTGAAAATCGAACCCAGAATCAAGCGTGTATGCTAACCATAGCACCACGGATACAAATGTTCGTATTATATCTTTACTAATTACAGTCGAATCTCGATTATCCGTAAACCTCCATTATACGGGAAAGGAAAACAAAAAATATTGTGTTCATTTTACACTGATTAACCGTGAAATTCTTTATAATCCAGGATTATAAGTCATTCGACAAAAGTTTTATAAACAACAATAGTGCACAAATGAATTATTTTAGGACAGTTTTAATCCTTTATTATTTATAAATATTCCCAAGAAGGCATATTTTTTGATTAAAAATATATGAGTGTGTTACTCCGTTACCCGGGCAAATCGATTATCAGTTTTGACTCCGGTACTGACCATAACGGATAATCGAGGCCGACTTTATTATAAATTCTCTAAATGATTGAAATTAAATTAACCCATACAAATTACATAAATAATTAAAATTTCATTCAAAATTGACTATTAATTTTCGAATAAAATGAAAAAAATATATATTTTGAAAAATTTGGTTGACTTTTCTTTTTTAAACAAAACATGGTTTACATAATACTAATTTCAATTAGAGCAAGATAATAAATTCAATTAGAGTAAGACAGATTAATTAAAAAAACAGTCGACCATTTATTAGACTGTGATGCATAACATTTATTATTTACTTCATAGATATTTATACGGTAGACAGATATAACGACAAAAAACCACATTTATTAAGCTTATTAATTGAGGTTAATGACGCTTAACTGATAACCTTCACCTTATGTGATACACATTAGGCGTGTTCGTTTACTAAATAATTTTTACAAATTTGTACAAGTCCAGTAACTGACTAAGGTATTTTGTAATCGACTAAGGTATTTTACATTGTACTGTAGAGTAAACGAACAACATCCAGTAACAATTTGTACACATTTTGAGTAAACGAACACACACATTATTGCTCTTAACAGAAAAGGCAAAGGCTAAATCCTAAAAAAATTATTTATTTGGGGCGAATACGTCATTTATTCTACTAATATTCAATGAAAATGATAACATAAATGACAAATAATTACTCAGCAAGTTCCAGCAACATGTCTCAGTGACATTTACTCCCTCAAGCAAGAAAAATTGCAGAAAGTTATGTAACAGCATTTTGTTAGAACTTTCAAAAAAGGCAGCTGTTTCCGAAAATTTATGAAATTTGTTTTTGTTTTTTTTTTTTATATTTTAAACCAAATGGGACAAAAACATAAATCTTAAAAGTGAATTTTACTTATTTAAAACAATAATCCTATTCACAACGCTTTAGAATCTAAAAAAATTAGAAATTCTGAAATTTTCTTGGTCAAAAATGTTAGTCCCGGTCCACACTAGAGCGATTTCATTGAAAAAATTTCATAAAATTAGGCGTTCTTAGACCGAGTTCCCCACTACATAAATTTCATAATTTTATTCTACTATGGAACTCGATCTAGAGACGCATAATTTCTTGCAATTTTTTCAATGACTCTCATGTTGTTTACATTGAACAGCTGATTTAAAGTCAGCTGGTCAAACATAAAAATTTTACGGAACAAATTTTCCCATAAAAAATTAGCAAGTTCCCAGTCACAGAAATGTCTCTTTCAACTCGCTCTCTTTTACTGGATAATTTTTGGGTTATCGTACAGGCCTAATATTGTTATTGAGCAAATGTCTTCATGGAGCGGAGCAGCAGGAAGTCAAACTTTTTTAAACAAAAATCGTTAACCCTTTTTTCGAGAATATAAATTTTTTTGTGAAATCGTCATTTTTGAGACTTTTTAAGCATTTTTTAATAAATAACTTTGTTTTCTAAAACGAATAGTTTTCATTCTTTTGATTGGGAAAATACTCTTACTACATTCCTAACAAATTCCAGTCCTTATATGAATGTAACATTAGGTTTGCCTTGGTTTTGCCTTGGCCAATTGTTGTTGGAAGTCGTCTGTTAACACAAAAGTCTAGCAAAACAGAGCGAATCGAGAGAGACATTGCTTCTAGCAAGCACTTGCGACTCTTTTTCTTCTTCCTGCAAACAATAAATCAGCTGTTTTTAATTATTCGGTGATTTAAGCAAGTCAATTGTTTTGTTTTTGGAAAACCAAGTTGCAAAATGGAAATTTTTTTGACGGCCATTTTTTTTTTATTTTTAATAGAATAGAACATTTTTGCTTGCTTTGGTTCCTTTAATGGCGAACAAATTATTCTGTTTTGGCAAATCAGCTGATTGCTTGCTGGTATTTGCAGAGAAGGTGTCTGTTTACTTTTTACATTTTTCATGCAAAAGAGAATAAAAACTCCTTACTCTCAGAGAAAGTTCTTGCTGGACAGTTTTTGCTGGGAAAGTAACCAGACGGACCTATTTATGATTAAATTTTTATCGCATATTTAAAATTTTCATCAAAAGTCGAAAATTAAAAAAAAAATCGATTTTTTGAATTCCTTGCGATATAGGCCAATTGCATAAACCAAATGAAGCTTTTGAAGCATGGAATGACAGATAACAGACAATACTATAACAAAATATAGAAAACCTCACAAAAATTTCCGAAAATATCCTAGTTTTACGTTAATTATTGCAACCATTTTTGTGGCGTTTAAACCGCTAAGTTTTTAAAGGCCAAAATCTGCGAATCTGCACATGTATCATATTTTGATGCGTTTTTATATAAAATTAACTAATATCTTACATATAAGGTGATTCGATTAGAAAACCTGACGCACAAAATGATTCTGTATAATAATTTCAATAGTTTAACCAGTAAGGAAAGGATAAAAGTCGGAACCGACTATATGATACCCTACAACACTGTAAATATGTAAAATATATATTGGGAGCTATATCGAAATCTGAACCGAATCCAAAATAATATGGCACTTTTATTTCTGGACCAAATTCCGTCGCACATTCCAAATTTGATCAAATTTGGAAAGATATAGGGTGTTTGGTTCATCAAATATTCAAATCGGCCGAAAATATATATGGGAGGTATATCCAAATCTAAACCGATTTCGATATAATTTGGGACATTTGTTTCTAGACCGAATTCAGTCACAAATTCCAAATTTGATCGAAATCGGACTTATATAGCGTCTATTGTGCAGAAAATACTTGAAATCGGCCGAAAATATATATGGGAGCTATATCCAAATCTTAACCGATTTCGGTATAATTTGGCACATTTATTTCTAGACCGAATTCAATGACACATTCCAAATTTCGTAGAAATAGGTCATATATAGCGTGTTTTGTGCAGCAAATACGTAAAATCGGCCGAAAATATATATGGGAGCTATATTCAAATCTGAAGCGATTTCAATATAATTTAGCACATTTATTTCTAGGCCGAATTCAATTACACATTCCAAATTTTATGGAAATCGGTCATATATATAACGTGTTTGGTGCAGCAAATACTTGAAATCGGCCGAAAATATATATGGGAGCTATATCCAAATTTTAACCGATTTCGATATAATTTGGCACATTTGTTTCTAGACCGAATTCAGTCACACATTCCAAATTTTAACGAAATCGGACTTATATAGCGTCTATTGTGCAGCAAATACTTGAAATCGGCCGAAAATATATATGGGAGCTATATCCAAATCTTAACCGATTTCGGTATAATTTGGCACATTTATTTCTAGACCGAATTCAGTCACACATTCCACATTTCATCGAAATTGGACATATATTTCGTGTTTGGTACAGCAAATACGGGAAATCGGCCGAAAATATATATGGGAGCTATATCATAATCTGAACCGATTTTCACCAAAAGCAATAGCGTTCATCCTATGGCTAAACAAATGATATGCCCCAATTTTCAGCTGAATCGGACTATAAATGCGACCTGTATGTTGCGAACAAAAATACATGGACAGACGGACTGACGAAAATTGATTCTATGTATATCCCCAAAAGGAACTATGGATCTATCTCGTTTCCTTATGCATGTTACATACAAATGCACAAATACATAATAGGGTATAAAAACTTTATTTTAGAGTGTTTTTCAGTAGCGTCGTGATAGATAAAAATGTGACAAGACGTTTTTTTATTCATTCTACAAGTTTCAGAAATAAAAATCTTAAATTGACCACGGAACTAAAACGGGGTACACACAATCAGTTTTGCTCAAATAATCGGGAGCTTGCCAGTGTGGCTATTCATTTTTGTCAGTCGTCAGGCAACCACAAAATATTTTGATGTTGCTGGACAGTCTGACAATTATCGATATTTCCGAAAAATCGGCAGTCAAAACTGGTCGTGTGTACCCCGCTTAAGTTGTTGCTATAATTTTAAGGGTATTTGTATAAACCTACAACAGGTGTTAGAATTTAGCCTAGTTTTAGGCACTATTTTCAAATTATCAGCAAACCTTCTAATTATGTCTTTTTTATTTATTGTTTCAAATAATTTGCATTTTGCTAATATTAAAATGTGGTTCGAAAAAAATATGTCATGCTTAGAGAAGATTTGCATTATTAAATCCGTATGTATGTATGAACTACTGGATATTTTGAATTATTTCATATGGGGGCATCCAGAGTGCACGGGCGAATAGTGCAAGCTAATGCTGCGGTATCCAATACTAGCAAAGACGACGAAGATACGACAGATCCAATCCCAGAAGACGGTATTGAATATCTACCGTCCGGCCAAGATGAGGTGATGATAGAAATACACCGGCTGAAGAATAATAAGGCAGCAGAAGAAGATGGCCGTTTAACGTTCAAGATGGTTGGAAGTTGAATATCTTATGTCCAGTCCACAAAAAATGAGATAAGACATTATGCTCAAACTACAGGGACATAAGTCTGCTCCCTATTGCAATAAGATAGTGTCTGGAATATTGTTTGAATGACTATGGCCATTGAAATAATAAATAAATGGGTCATACCAATGCAGCTTTAGATCAGAAAAATCTACCATTATTTACACTGCAGCAAATCCTGGAAAAGACCAATGAGATGTAGATCGACACTTATCAGAATTTTATCTATTATAAAGGCAATCATTAGCCTTAGGCAATAGGCCGGGGCGATTTGAAAACCTTAATGTCCCCTTCGCGTTTCTGATTCTTGGGATTGAACTGAGCAAAAAAGTCTACTGGACCATATGTCTACGATGAAAATCGAGCCTCCTGATTTTGACTTTAAGTTTTTTATCTACGTTTTTTTGACATCTTCGCATATAACTGGCAAACCATTGAGATTTTCGAGCCAACACAAAGACAAAAATTGTAGCCAAGACAGTAATTAAGAACTCTCTAATACATCGCAAAAGCATTGGAACGCTTTTTGAGGCAGTTTTGGTCTTGATAATGTGCAAACTTTTCGGAAAATTTCGATAAATGACATAATATTCAAGCGTTCTGATGCTTGGGATCCATGGAGAACGAAACTGCCTTTAGTTCCTTTTGGTCGCTTCGTATTATTCACCCCTTTAAACGGAAGAAGGGTAAAAAAATGCGTTGTGGAAAAAATAAGATATGCCCGTTTAAATTTGAAAATATAAGAAACCCTGATTTTCACTTCTTTTACTGTTATAAAAAAAGAACTAAAGACATTTTCGTTCTCCATGGATCCCAACACGACGGAATTTTGCATCAGAACGCTTGAATATTTTTCTGGTCAACTTTTGTAGCACAGTGTAATAATTTATCGACATTTTCCGAAAAGTTTCCACCTTCTCAAGACGAAAACTTCCTGAAAAAGCGCTCCAATGCTTTTGCGATGTATTAGAGAGTTCTTAATTACTGTCTTGGCTACAGTTTTTGTCTTTGTGTTGGCTCGGAAATCTCTATGGTTTGGCTGTTATATGCGAAGATGTCAAAAAAAAACGTAGATAAAAAACATAGACATATGGCCCAGTAGACTTTTTTGCTCAGTTCAATCCCAGGAATCAGAAACGCGAAGGGCCTGTTAAGGTTTTTTTCCTTCCACACAAATCGCCCCGGCCTATTAGACAATCCTATACGTTCAAAGGTATTACAAGCCATGTCTGAATTTGGTATCCCGCAAAGCTCATTAGATTTATTCAACATTCTGATAAAAAAAGGTTATAGGAGAATCTGATGTTAAAAAATGCCACAATGAGGTTCCTCCGGGTACCACCCACATAAAATGTCGGAAATGTTCAGTTTAGGACCTGCTCTCGAATCGCTTTGGTTTTTGTTGCAACAGCTTGTATTCACTGCCCCCCATACGAATGTACAAGTTTCATTAGGGGCAAGTCCATACTTCCTGAGAAAATAGCCTGAAGTATGCAAAAAACCCTATGACACCATGGATAGTGGTTGGAGCGCAAGAAAAATCTCGACCTGATCTGCCGATTCGGTCCAAAATTTGGCCTTCGTAATATTTTGTTCAAACTTAGTTTAAGTTCGAAGATAACCCATATCGGTTCACACCTTAAGGTACATCCTCTACAAAAGTTCAAAAATGTTCGAAAAAATTGTGTGAATGACAACTCTTGATGGGAGTGACTGATTTGGTACATAATTTACACATCGTAATATATCTACCAGGTATAGATCAATATTTTGTCCAAACTTAGTTTAAGTCGAAGATAAGCCATATCTGTCCAATCCTTCAGGTAACTCACACACAAAAGTTCAAAAATATTCGGAAAAATGTGCGCACGATGACTGATTTGTTACATAATTTATACATCGTAATATAGATCAGGTTCGAATATGGACTATATTTATCAACTCCTTTGGGTTCTTCCCACAAAAAATTTCGGATAAGTTCACTTCAAGAAATGCTCTTGAATCACTTTAATTTTTTGTTGAAGCCACTTCTACTCCTTGTCTCAAATATGACGGTAATTTTTTTTTTGCAGGGGCAAGTCCATACTTCTTGAGAAAACAGCCCGAAACTTATAAAAACGCTTGTGCCGCCATATGTAGTGGCTGGAGAGCACGATATCTTTCGAACTGATCAACCGATTTGGTCCAAAATTTGGCCCTCGTCACATTGTGTCCAAACTTCAGTTCTAAGATGGGCAATACCGGTACACAACTTCCAGTAATTCCTCTCAATATTTAAAAAATGAAACAGCCCGAAAGGTGTAAAAACCCTTGTGCCACCATATGTAGTGGCTGGAGAGCACGATATCTCTCGAACTGATCAACCGATTTGGTCCAAAATTTGGCCCTCGTCACATTGTGTCCAAACTTCAGTTCTAAGATGGGCAATACCGGTACACAACTTCCAGTACTTCCTCTCAATATTTAAAAAATGTCACTAAACAACCAATTTGGTCCAAACCTTGGATCTCCTAATATTTTGTCCAAATTTAGTTTAACTTCTAAAATGACCCATATCGGTCCTCTCCTTAGGGTACCTACCGCACAGAAGATCAACATTTGTGTCTACGTGCAGTTTAGGGGGGTCGTTGTGGTCCTGTTTAAAGCGATATTATGTTTTCCGTAGACAAGTCCAGGCTCCATGACATACTGGTCCAAAAGTTATAAGATGACCCACTGGGTCATGGGATATTGGGCGTGATATCTATCGAAAAGATATGACTCCCAAAATAAGTTCCACTTCCATTATGGACCAAGTCGGTCCATTCCTTTAAGTACCTCCTCCGCAATACACGCAATATCCTAATCCTAATAATCTTTTTGGCGGCAAACTCAAATGTCCAAAGACCCTAAATACATTCGAAGAAAGTTTAAATTCACATAGGGTGAGGGTATATCTCTGTGGGCAAAGCCGACTGATACTTTTTTACCTGTTTTATCTCACTTTTGCATTTTTTTTACACAACTCTTTCTATACAAAATACTGTTATTTTGCCTTTGGGGGATTTCCAAGATACCTGGTTTTAATAACAAGCCCTAAGGGTTATGTTAGTTGCTGGAAATACAGCTCAACATTTATCCTGTATAATTTGCTTTAGAATAAAAATGGACTAATAAAGTTTGTTTGTTTTCTGTTCATTTGTGCATTTGTCAAATATTATTTTATATTATTTTCCATGAAACAGAGGCTCCACTGTTTGTTGTTTATTTTAAAGATATTCCTCCAACACACTTTCGATCGAATAATAATATCAAAACAAGTTTTGTTTTAATTTTTTTAGCACTACTCTTTCTATTGTTGTTGTTGCTATTTCAATGCACTGTTGTAAATTATTTTCACGTGTTTTATAAATCAACAATATTTCATTAAACACATACTTTCTTTATAGGGTTTCTCGAACTTCAATTGTAATCGGAATATTGTTATTGTATCCTTTAATCACTTTTGGTAAATATCTTATTTTTTGCACCGAGTTAGTATTGTTTTTTTTTCGTTTTCTGTTCTGAACCGTACTCGAAGAGTGCCAGACACGAACTGCTTTATTAAAATTATTTAATTTTGGCTATATCTGCTCGGGGAGGTTTATTGAAAGCGAGAAAAAACAGTTGAAAACAGTTAACAGTTTCAACAAAACTCTCAATTCAAAAGCCAAATGCAGCACAAGTTGCTGCTGCTGTTGCTGCGGTTTCTGCGACAGACAATAACAAGCTTAGCTAGCTACCTACATATGCAGGTATTATATTTTGAGTGTATGGAAATGTTTGTACGTAGACATCTACGCCAAGCTTAAACAAAGTAATTGAATTGAGCCATACCCCCCTCTGTACTAACCGAGTTTAATGATATTTATTTAGTCTTAGATTTTTGCTTAGTATATTTCCGTATATGTGTTGATGTGTTTGCAACACGTATGTGTGTTGGTGTGTTAATAGTTTGTTGCAAAGACAAATTTAGCATTCATTTACTTAGATTCACTTACGAGTACTTACTCACGAGTCCAAGAGGTTACACTAAAGTTGAAATATTTTGCAATTCATTCAAAAGCGATGTAGAAAATAAACAAAACAACAAAACAATCGGCATTTCACTGCAAATTTAAACTAGACGATGAGAGTAAGCCAAATGTGTTGTTAGATGCGGGGTGAATATTTATGAATACAGTCGAAATCGCTTATAACGTCGGCCAAGAGACCGACTAAATTCGGACGCTATAAGCTATAGTCGTTATAAACGATATTAATAAAAGAGGTCAAATTATATTATGTATAGTGACTTTTGGGTATAAATACGTTGTTTTATTGAGTAAATATATAAATTCAATTAAATTTTTGTACTTTTTCATTCTATTTACATAAATACGTATAAAAGACTTAAAAACAAAATAGTAAAAAATGAGGACATTAAATGCATTCTTCAGCAGATGGGGTTTTATTTAAAATAGCCTGTTATTTTAGTTTTTGCTTTTGTGGAATTCAAAAGTTTAATTTTAACTCAGATCTTAGTTTTAAAAGGGTTCCCAAAACATATTCTTTGTTGTAACATCTTCTGAGTAAATACATTTTTAAACATTTTTCTGGTTCTGTAGTATCCTCAATTTCTTCGCTAGAATTGCCTTTTTCTAAAACTTCCAATATCATCAATATCTTCTACCTTCAGAATCGTTCAAAGGACTATTAATCCCGCATAATGAAAAAAATTAGCAGTGACAGAAGACGATAAATTTTTCCAAGGGTCTATCTAATAATGACACTAAATGTGTTGTATCATTTAATTTGGTACTTTCATCCTTTTCTATTCTTGCCAGGATAGTGGATGTCTGTCGATCCCGGTAATGCGATTTTAATGATTTTATTACTCCTTGGTCCACCCATAGTAAAACAGATGTAGCATTGGGTGGTAAAAAGTCAATCTTAATTGACTTGAGACCGCCTACATGACAGTCGAAATTCAGTTGTCTGACCCCATCTTCGAACATGTTGTGCAAAAAAATGCATTCAAATATTGAGAAAAAATTTTTTCCTCGTATGGTTCGACGTTATAACCGATAGAAAAATTCAAATATTTCACAAAAATCCGACGTTACAACCAATGTGACGCTATAAGCGATGACGTTATAAGCGATATTTATTTGTGTGGGATATAAAGGACAGAAATTCGGGACTTTTGGATTTCGTCGTTATAAGCGATATGACGTTATAAACGACGACGCACAATGTCGCGAGTTCATATTAACTGTGGCCAAAAATAGAAAGAGTTGTCGTAGGTGCATCAATTTTGGTACACGTACCTATTATTGACTTACAATCTTCAGGACAAAAAATTGGGTGGGTCGGTCCACGTTTTGATATAGCCCCGATAGAACCGTACCTCCCGATTTTCGGTATTTTGAATGTTTTAGACACAATGACCAACCGAAAGTATTCAAATTTTGTGTTTAGTCTTAGGCAGAGGTATTAAACATTCCAACAGAGAATTGTGGGCTTAGGTCCACGTTTTGATATAGCCCCCATACAACGGTGCCTCCCGATTATAGGTATTTTGAAGATTTTAGCCTCATTATTACACCGAAATTGCTGAAACTTGGTATTTAGTCTTCGTAGGGGGCATTATACCTTCACCTTGAAATTTGTCTGCATAGGTCCACGCCTTCATATAGCCCACATAGGACGGTACCTCCCGATTTTCGGTATTTTGGAAGTTTTAGCCTGATTATCACACCGAAATGGTTGAAAATTGGTTTTAAGTCTCCCTTGGGGGACTTATAACCTTCCACCAGAAATATGTCGGTATAGGTCCTCGTCTTCCTATAGCCCCCATAGAACCGTGCCTCCTCATTTTCGGTATTTTGAGTGTTGTGGCCTCAATATCCACCCGATATGACTGAAATTTGGTGTTTAGTCTTCATATTGTTTGTGAGAATATTAAATATATCAAACTCTTGTCTTTATATATGAGAAATTTCCTTTAAAATTTTTTTTTGACCGATAAGTGGTCAAAAAACCGTAAATTTTTTGTAAAAAATCGAATTTTGATTTTCGCTGTTCACAATTTTTTTAAAAATTGATATTTTTAAAATTCTCTCGTTTTAAAGCAAGATTATTAGGTACTTAATAAGCCCACAAAAATATGTGATGATCGGTTCATTCGTTTTCGCGCTATAGACAACACCACAAAACGATTTTTTAAAAAAAGGGGGTATCCTCTCAGTGAGGTGGTCGCTGAAAAAGAGAAATGACATATTCGTCTGCAAACCTCTGCAGCTGGGACCTTTATATATTTGAAGTACTCACTTTTTACTACTCATACAGGAAAAAATATCGATATACACTCTTATACAATTTTTTTCCCACTCCACACAATTTAAAATTTGCTTTAGAAAATTAATAAACTTAGTAATACATGTTTGGGTAAATGTAAACACCATATGATTAATATTTACATGCAAACAAAAGTGTAGCCAAGTTTATTACATCCCAAGTGAACTTAGGAACTATTTTTGCAGCGACCGTTACTTTTAAATTTTAAATATTAACGCATAATATAATTTATTAATTTTAGAAAAAAAAAAAACACAAAAATACGTAGTAACTAAAATTGTCGGATTTAAATCCTCATATAGCAAAAACTACTTCACGTATCAGTACCAAACTTCAGATTCTTCTTAATTAATATGTTTTCTATCACTCCTAATCAATAAATTTGTTCAACGAAGTATTTAGTTTTTACCATTTTTGGCCACGGTCGTGACACTGTGCGACGTTATAAGCGATTTCGACTGTATTATATTTTTATTAACATTTGTTTATTCTAAATATATACAAATAGGATTGTTAAGCTAGAAACGGGTTTTTGGAAATAATAATTTATATCTTCTGGAATTTTTTATTTATTTAATTCTTGCCTATTGAGACAAAGATGGGTCGAGTTGAGCTGAATGATCGAAAATGCTTTGCAAATTATTAAAGAAACCCACAACCACCAAATATTGTGACCAGTTTCTCTGTTATATGTGCAGCCCATCTCGATATACCTATATCGAGGATAGAAGGGGATTCTGCTTCAAATGTTTTTTTATTCCAAAACATCAAAAATATACTAGAATAGAAAAAAGTCAATGAAAAGACCAAAAACACTTTCCGAGAGCATCAGAAGTCAAGGAACGCTTGGTATATGATTTTTTTTTTCAAAATATTACGTAATATTTAATTAATATTTAGCAAGTAAACAAGTATCAGTCGGTTTTGCCAAAAGAGATATACCCTCAGCCTTTGTGAATTGAAACTTTCATCTACGGACAGATCGAATGTATTTAAGGTATTTTCAGAATTTTGTTGGTCCTTTTTGGACATTTGAACTTGCCGACAAAAATCGGGATTAGTATTAAAATTCAAAGGTGTTGCGGAGGAGGTCCTTAAAGGAATGGTCCGACATAGTCCATTATGGAAGTGGATTTTATTTTGGGAGCCATATCTTTTCGATAGGTATCGTGCCCATTAGTCATTTCAGTGGGTCATCGTAGAACTATTGGACCAGTATGCCAGGAAGCATGGGGTTGTCCACGGAAAACATAATATCGCTGTAAACAAGCTGACCTAAAATGAGGTATCCTAAGTTAAACTTGATTTGGACAAAATATTAGGAGATCCAAAGTTTGGACCAAACTGGTTGGACCAAAAAACAAAAAAATCGTGATTTTATTGACATTTTTAAATATTGGATGAAAGTACTGGAAGTTTTGGACCGATATTGCCCATCTTCGAACTGAAACTAATTTTGGACAAAATATGACGAAGGCCAAATTTTCGATCAAATCGGTTGATTAGTTCGAGAGTTGTCGTGCTCTCCAACCACTACAAATGGTGCCATAGGGTTTTTTTACACATCTTAAGAAGGACTTGCCCCTGAAAAAACTTTTACCGTCGTAAGTGAGGCAGCGAATGCAAGTTTCTTCAACAAGAATCAAAGTGATTCGAGAGCAGGTCTTAAAGTGAACTCATCCGAAATTCTCGAAGGAGTGGATAAATATAGTCCATATTCGAACCTATTCTATATTTGGTAGATATATTAGGATGTGCCACCGTGGTGCATCCCGTATGGGATGTTTGTGGAACAATTATTATAAAATTATTATATTATTAAAAAGTTATCGTGCGCATAAATTTTCCGAATATTTTTGAACTTTTGTGGGAGAGGTACCTGAGTGGAGTGGCCCGATATGGCTTATCTTCGAACTTAATCTAAGTTTGGACAAAATATTACAAAGGCCAAATTTTGGACCGAATCGGGAGATCCGTTCGAGAGTTATTTTGCGCTCCAACCACTGCTCACGGTGTCATATGTTTTTTTTTTTTTGCAAATTTCAGGCTATTTTCGCTGGAGATACGGAAAAACTTCGAAATTTTTTTTTCAAAAATTTGTAAAACAAATTTAAAAGAAAATTTAAAATTTTTTTAAAAATGAAGAAAGTACTCCTTGGGGTTTCATAAAACTTAGGAAAATCGATTCCTGAACCATTGTGCGTCGTTTGGGGGGCAGTGAATACAAGTTCCTACAACAAAAATCAAAGCGATTAGAGAGCAGGTCCTGAACTGAAATTTTTAGAAATTTTTTAGAAAAAATATTACGAAAGCCAAATTTTGGACCGAATCGGTTGATCCTGCCAGCCAGAAGGACGGATATGGTTAATTCAACTCCAAATTGTCTGGAACGGATTTCGGTCACACATACTTTGGGTCTAAAACCATTATTTCGGTGCGGCACATTTTGCCCGTATGAACGTGTATATTAGGGTTATGACTTTTTGACATTTTTTCTCAAAAATGATTTCCTGTAGCAGGGATGAATGAACTTTTGCCTAATAATCACTACGCTATCGTTTATTCCATTGAAATATAAACAAGAAAAAAATGTGAGTCGGCTTTGCCGACAGAGGTATACCCTCAGCCAATGTGAATTGAAACTTTCATCTACCAACAGATAAAATGTATTAAGCGTCTCTTTAGAATTTTGTGGCCCCTTTTCAACATTTGAACTTGCCGACAAAACTGTGGATTTGGAATTAACACAAATGTTGAACTTTTGTGGGGAAGGTACCCTTAGGGAGGACGGATATGGGCCATTTTAGAAGTTAAACTAAATTTTGACAAAATATTAGGAGATCCAAAGTTTGGACCAAATTGGTTGCACCATTCAAGTGATATAGTCCTAACATTTTAGTGACATTTTTTTAAATATTGGGGAGAAGTATCGGAAGCTGGGGACCGGTATTGCCCCATGAAACTAAGTTTGGATAAAATATGACAAAGACCAAATGTTGCACCAAATCGGTAGAACAGTTCGAGAGCCACATATGGTGACATAGGGCTTTTTACAGCTTTCGGGATGTTTTCCCAAGAAATATGGACCTGCTCCTGAAAAAACTTTTACCGTTGTAATGGAGGTAGCGAATGCAGATCGCTTCAACAAAAATCAAAGTGATTCGAGAGCAGGTCTTAAAGTGAAGTTATCCGAAATTTTGTGTGGGAGGTACCCAAAGGAGTGCACAAATATAGTCCATATTCGAACCTGATATATATCTGATAGATATATTAGGACGTGCAGAGTATGGATTACATCTTTCACTCCCTTCAAGAGTTATCGTGCGCATATTTTTTCCGAAGATTTTTGAATTTTTGTGAGGGAGGTACCTGAAGGAGTGGACCGACATGGTTTATCTTCGAACTTAAACTATGTTTGGACAAAATATTACGAAGGCCAAATTTTGGACCGAATTGGCAGATCCGTTCGAGATTTATCATGCGCTCATTGCACCTTTCATGCTATTTTCTCAGGAAGTATGGACTTGCCCCTTATGAAACTAGTACCGTCGTCGGACAGCGAATACAAGTTGCTACAACAAAAATCATAGCGATTCGGAAGCAGGTCATAAACTGAACTTTTCCGAAATTTTGTGTGGGAGGTACCCGAAGGAGTGGATCGATTGAGTCCATATTGAAACCTTATCTAAGTCTGGTACACGTTTCAGGATGTGCAAAGTATGGACCAAATCGTTTACTCCCTTCAAGAGTTATCGTGCGCACAATTTTTTCGAACATTTTCGAACTTTTGTGTGGGAGGTACCGGCAGGAGTGGACCGATATAACCCATCTTCGAACTTAAACTAAGTTTGGGCAAAATATTACGAAAGCCAAAATTTAAACGGATTCGGTTCATCCGTTCGAGAGTTATCGTGCGCTCCAGCCAGCCAGACAGACAGACGGACGGACATTGCTCAATCGACTCCAAATTGTCTGAAACACATTTCGTCCAAACATACTTGGGGTCTAAAACTGTTATTTCGATGAGGCACATTTTGCCCATATGAAAGTGTATATACCCTCGTTAGCATAAATGCTGAGGGTATAAAAATGGGAATACCAAGCAGGACTATAGGAAAAGTTTGGAGTTTCAATTAACTGACATAATTTCGCATATGCATTTATCTAATGAAGTGCGATATATACCCAGCAAAATGTTCGATGCCAAAGATGACATTCAATCATGGGTGCAAGTGATCTAGCATGTCATCTTTTTAGCATCTTCATCGATGAATTTTATATGAGCGTGGACCCTAAAAGATGACGTTCTTTTCTGGATCCTAAGCATGTCATTTTAACCAATGCGTTGACATGTCATTTCCACCAATGCTTTGGCATGTCATTTCCACCAATGATTTGACATGTCATTTTCACCAATGCTTTGACACGTCAATTTCACCCATGCTTTGACATGTCATTTTAACCAATGCTTTGGCATGTCATTTTCACCAACCCCTTGGCATGAAATTTTCATGTATTGTTTGGAAAATGGAAATGCTGTATTGAAATATGGTTCTCATGAAAAACAAAACTCTTTATTAATTAAAACGACCTTATGAAATAACTACAATTAATTTATCAGTTTAGCTTTTCAAAAGTTTACATCCAAAATTGCAATGTAATCACCACCGCTGCAACGCAAAAGATTACTTCCTCCGTTCTCCGCAACTGATATTCTTTCATCTTACAAAAGGTTTTTTCAATTATCTTCCCATCACCAGTTCAGATTTCGACATGGACTCCAAATGCACTCCTTTAAGTATTTTTATTTCGTAAATTACTTTTATTTTATAATTTTGTTATTTTATAACAACATTTTGGTAATTTATACTCTTTTGTTTAGTGACGGAAATATGTAGAGATCTACAACCCGGCTTGCTTTAGGGATCTCTAAGAACAAAATGTAACGAACGGGGAGGAGAGACTTTTTATGGAAAATACCATTTATGCTTAATTAATTTATTTTTAATTGTTTCTTTCCAAAAGTAGTTTCTTCTTTATTTTCAGTTTCTTGTTCCTTTTCGTTTCGGACTTTTTTCAAATTCCAAGAAGCAAGATTTGATTGATTTCTTTCTATGTCAGATTTAGAACAGACAAGGGAACTTTTAAAATAGCAATGTGTGCAGTCCGATTCTATTTTTAGCTCGATGGTTGGGACTTCATATAATACCAATTGTTTAGAAGTTTTAGTTGTTTGATATGCAGGAAATGTAAGACAACATCACGACGACAGTTGTAACAACTTTGGTCTGTTCCAGAAACTGCAAGAATCTACTTATTTTTACTATGATAACAATTTTTCCTTTATGTTATCGGAAAAAATAGTAAAAATTAGTAGATTTTTGCAGTACTGGAACATACCAAAATGAAAATAAACAGGTGTGTAAATAAAAACACAAACATCATCTCTATTGGATCGATGGAATGGGTACAAATGCTGATGAAAAGATCGGACCTTTCACGACTTCCTTTGCATTGGTTCAAATCCTAATGAAAAGATCGGATCTTTCACGACTTCCTTTGAACCAATGCAAAAGATGACATGAAATCACGTCATCGCAAAGAACCCCTTCCGTCAAATTTTGCTGGGTATATACTAGTTCCCAAGCCTTGCCTTCGTCTGCCACAAAAAACAACATTCAATACGCCTGAAGATCGGCTTAACCACCCGTGAAACGTAGCGAAATGGTTGAATGCGTGGGACTTCGGTAGACTCCTAATTTTTCAATGTATATATAGGTCTAATAAGCTCAACTCGAAAGAGAATTAATTAAACATATATTTGTTTGCAATCAGTCCTAAACAAATATTTGTTTGGATCCAAACACATTTCTAACAAATATTTTTCTGTGTATATGAGACCATTCTGTTATCTAATACACATCATAGTCTAGAAGAATACATCGGAAAGATCAATGTGTCTTCTTAAATGGAAACGTCCAGTGGAGCCAAGAGCAAAAAAAGCAAGTCAATTCGGTCAAATGTGAATGTTTTGCTCACTAATTTCTTCGACTGCACTTTCTAATTCCCAAAACTAATTTTTTTATCAGACCTCGTACAATCGATACACACGATTCAAAAATCATTGTCCTTAAAAATTATATTAGTTCTTTCGCCTTTATTTTGATTTGTTGTAGAATATTTTTACATAATGAGTCACATTAACACACCAAAGGCTTATCACAATCATTCTGGACTTTGTCATGTTATCGTCGATGACTTTATTTAAGTTCATTTTATTTTAATTGCAAAATTATTACAATCATTGAATCTAACTCCAAATCACTTCCCATATCAAAAGTGTAAAACAACAAAACACTTTCAGTAAATTTCCTTTCAAAACCTCAGCTTCAAATTATTCCATAAACTCGAATATTACAAAAAAAACGTAATTCAAGTGTAAAATTCGGAGTCGATTTCAGGGTAAAATTCTATGCATTTCCGTCCGTTTGTGGTTATCACTCTATCATCCACAAAAATATAGATAGAACGCTGAAATTTTGGAAAGATGTTTCTTTTGTTTACAGGCAGGCAGGTCAAGAAGATGGGCTATATCGTTCCGCATTTTGGTGTAGCCCTCATATAACGGTACCTCCCGGTTTCAGGCATTTTGACGATTATAGATAGGATGAGCTATAATTTGACATTTGGGATTCCTAGAGGCCAATACTAATATCCACCAATAATTATGTACATAGGTCCGGGTTTTAGTATAGCCTCCATATAACGGTACCGCCCTATTGCAGGTATTTTTACATTTTTAGCCAGACCGAATTAGTTATAATTTGACATTTAGGGTTCCTAGAGAGAGGCCAAGCAACTTATCCAGCAATAATTATGTACATACTAGGCCCGAGTTTTGGTATAGCCTCCTATTAAACCGGGATCCGTAGATCCTACGTGACGTACATCAGGTTCGAAAATCTGCTATATAGTGAACTGCTCTCACACAAAATTTCAGAAAAATGCAGTTTATGGCCTGCTATCGAATCACTTTGATATTTGTTTTAACGACTTTTATTCGTTGCCACTACCCCGATACAAGTTTTTTTCAGGGGCAAGTCCATACATCCTGAGTAAATAGCACGAAAGCTGTAAAAACGCTCCATATTATGTTTTTCGTGGGCAAGTCCATGTTTTCAGACCAAATGAAATGACTGGTGGGTACAATTGTTGTGTTCCTTTACTTACCTGAGGTTACCATTTGTTACCATTTTTAACCTGCAAAGCGTTCCTTAACCCCAAAAAGTGGTAAAAGCACTTTTTAAGAGAGTGAGAGAGGGGAGAGAACTAAAATGCATTTCTCTGCTACAACAGGCTACCACACAAATTTCTACAGGTAAAAAATGGTAAAACTGATTTTTCGACATTTGTTTGACGATTATTTCACAATGAATAAACAAATGAACAAAAACATAAGGAAAATTCGAACGCTGAAAAACAAAATTAAAAATTCTGAAATAAAAGAAAAAAAAATGAATTTTCATGTTTCATGCTACCAGATCTACCATATTTTCGTTCCTTTACTTTTCTGGTAAAACTGTTCATGACAGATCAATTTTGACAGTTTTCTCTTTTACCACTTTTACCATTAAAAACGTAAAGGAATCAAGATCCACTTCTAAAAGGGACTATGCCGGTCCGCAACACTTTGTGCTTCAAACCAAATATATTTTTTGTCGGCAAATTCCAAAAAGGTCCAAAAATTCCGTAATCCGTAGATTCGATATAGTCAATAGATGGACGTTTCAATTCACACAGCCCTTTGTCGGCAAAGACGACTGATACATTTTTACTTGTTTCAGGGACAAGTCAATATTTCCTAAGAAAAATGGCCCGAAAGTTGTAAAAAACCCCTACAGCACCATGTGTTTTGGCTGGAGTGTACGATTACTCTCGAACGGATACCTTCAGATACCGCTCCCACAAAAGTTTACAACTTTTTGCTAAAATGGTGTGCACAAAACTCTCGAAGGCAGTAAGCGAGTTGGCCTATACTTTCCACATCATAATATTTATGCGAATTATGGAACGAATATGGACCAGCTGTTCGGGTACCTCCCATACAAAATGTCGGAAAAGAGCAGTTTGAGAGCGGCTCTCAAATAGCATTGATTTTTATTTTAGCTGCTTGTATTCGCTGTCTCCATTACGACAGTACAAGTTTTTTCAGTAGCAATACTTCCTGAGAAAATGTAAAACACCCATATGGCACCATATGTAGTGGCTGGAGGAGCTCACGATAACTCTCGATAAGTTATCGAAAAGAAATGACTCCCAAAATAAGATTCACTTCCAAAATCGACCATGCCCATGCATTCCTTAAGGTACCTCCTCCGCAACGCTTTTGAGTTCTAATCCAAGTATATAATTTTGTGGGAAAGTTCGTACACCCAAAACGGTCCACAATATCTGAAATCCTCCTAATTAAATACTTATCGGGGAAAATGATGTAGATTTTGTCACCTGTAGTTGATCTGTAAGTTTCAATTCACACACGGCTGAGGGTATGTCTCTGTATTGCTTTTTTCCATAGTATTTCATTCGATCCGTCCGAACTTCCCACCTTTTTATATCCTCAGCCTTTAGGCTATGAAGGGTATATACACTTTCATACGGGCAAAATGTGCCACATCGAAATGATGGTTTTAGACCCCAAGTATGTTTGGACGAAATGTGTTTCAGACAATTTGGAGTCGATTGAGCAATGTCCGTCCATCTGTCTGTCTGGCTGGCTGCTGCGCACGATAACTCTAGAACGCAATATTTTGTCCAAACTTAGTTTAAGTTCAAAGATGGGTTATATAGGTCGACTCCTTCTGGTACCTCCCCCACAAAAGTTCGAAAATGTTCGGAAAATTTGTGCGCACGATAACTCTTGAAGGGAATAACCGATTTGGTCCATACTTTGCACATCGTGAAATTTCTACCAAACTTAGATGAAGTTTCAATATGGACTCAATCGGTCCACGCCTTCGGGTACATCCCACACAAAATTTCGGAAAAGTTCAGTTTAGGACCTGCTCTCGAATCGTTTTGATTTTTAATGTAATAACTTGCATTCACGGCCCCCTATACGGCGGTACAAGTTTTATCAGGAACAAAACCATACTTCCTGAGCAAATAGCCTGAAAGCTTCAAAAAACCCCTATGACACCGTCTGTAGTGGTTGGTTAATTCTCGAACTTATCTGCCGATTCGATCCAAAATTTGGCCTTCATAATATTTTGTCCAAGCTTAGTTTAAGTTCGAAGATAAGCCATATCGGTTCACTCCTTCAGGTACCTACCCCACAAAAGCTCAAAAATGTTCGGAAAAATTGTGCGCACGACAACTCTTGAAGGGAAGGACCGATTTGGTCCATACTTTAGACATCCTAATATAGCTACCAGATATAGATTAGGTTCAAATATGGGCTATATTTGTCCACTACTTCGGGTGCGTCCCACACAAAATGTCGGATAAGTTCACTTTAAGACATGCTCTCGAATCACGTTGATTTTTTTTTTTTTGAGGCAACTTGCATTCGCTGCCTCAATTACGACACCAAAAGTTTTCTTCAGGGGCAAGTCCATACTTCTTGAGAAAACAGGTCGAACGTTGTAAAAACCCCTATGACACCATATGTAGTGGCTGGAGAGCTCGAAGCGAATACTGCGTTCGTTCACACTTTGGATATATTTTTTTCGAATATTAGATGAAAATCGAAGGTGGTGCTTATAAGTCCACTACTTCCGGTACCTTCCCCACAAAAATTTGAAAATCGTTTTGGTTCAAACTTTGAATCTCTAAATATTGTCGAAACTTAGTTTATGTTCGAATTTGGGCCCTATCTGTTCAATTCTTGGGATACGACCCACACAAATGTTCAACATTTTTGCATGGTTAAGGGTCTGTTCGAGCATCCTTTAGACATTTTTGCCAAAGGTTTTCCTAGAAGCCCTGTTTACAGCGATATTATATTTTTCGTAGTCTAGTATGGTAAAAAAGCCCTATGTATCGATATCCCCGCAAATTTTGGAGCTTTAATGCTATACATATTTTTGTCGGTTTAATACATACGTTTTTTTTTTGAGGAAAAAAAGTATTTCAATCCACACAGGCTGAGGGTATATCTCTTATACTTATACTTTTCTAGTTGTTTTTCCAAAATTAGTTTAAGTTCGAAGATAAGGCATATCGGTCCACTCTTTCAGGTACCTCCTCCGCAAAGTTTCAAAACTTTTCAATTGCCCGATTTGGTCCTTACTATTCATATCGTAATGTCTCTACGGGACATAGATCAGGTTCGAATATGGACTATATAGGTTTACTCCTTCGAGTTCCTCCCATACAAGATTTGGGAAAAGTGCAGTTTAAGGCCTGCACTCTGGATCGTTTTGCTTCTTTTTGTAGCAACTTTGCTGCGTATTATATAGACGGTAGAAGTATTGTGAGTTACTTATTTTCTTTAGGCCTGAGGTATATCTCTGTCGGCCATGCCGACTGATACTTTTTTACTTGTTTTGCCTGTTTTCCATAGTATTTCGTTCGTACTTGTTCAATTTTGAATGACCTGTCATGTGTTTAATCCATCGAAGTTTTAGCCTTCCCGCACAGTTTACGAATATATTAATTTTTTAATTCGGATGTCATAACCAAGTGCAAGTTATAACTGCGCCACACCTTGTTACGTGGCTGTGTACTGAGAAAACAATGAAGACCTAAATCTCTTCAGTATAAATGGAGTACGCCAAATTCAATGTCTGCGGTTCTATTCCCGGACAGGCAACATTAAATTTTCAACGGTTGCAAAATACTCCTCAGTGTAATGTTGTTGTTGTAACAGTGTTTTTGTTATATTTATTTGTTCGTTCCTCTGTTCAATCTGGCTCTGGGTCTATCTCCAGTTCAAGAAAAGTGGCTGCTTCGATGGGATGTAGCCATAGATCCACTGGAGTTAGATGGGTAGGTTTGGCGGGGCAGTTAAAAAGGTGTTGTGTGTCGTGCGGGCCCATGCCGCATACTGGGCAGATCCGCCCAATAAGAATTTAGGCGACTGCAATATCCCGAGCGTAGTTGAGCCAAAACTACTCTAGTTTGTCGTGGCAGCTGACGCTCCTCAGCTGCGATAGATGGAGGATGTACTCCGAGTACTTTATTCACACTATAATTGCTTAAGGCCTTGGCAACTGCGTCCGTGTGAATGCTATTCAATCCTGCTTGATATGCTTGTTGATCTAGGGGTTCTCTCCTGTATCGTTGGACCTCTCCCTCTAGAGCATGGATATCCTTCCTGATCTCCCTGAATGGGCCGGGCCTACCCACAAGATGGTGATTGGGATGGCTCACACGATAACATCCAAGCTGGTACTGCAACGAAAGCATCCCATTGTGTTGCTTTACAGGAAGAATTTTTGCCTCCTCATGTAGATGGTCCACTGAAGATTTGAGGAGGCACCCTGTCGCTGTTCTCAGGGCTGCATTCTGGCAAGTTTGAATCTTTTTCCAGTTCGAATCACACAATCTCGGGGACCAGACTGGAGCCGCATAGCTTACCACAGACCGACCTATCGCGTTATATGTGGTCAACAAGGTTTCTTTATCTGCACCCCAAGTGCTGCCGGCCAGGGACTTGAGGACCTTGTTCCTACTTTTCAACTTGTCGCAGATAGCTGTGGCGTGTGCGCACGATGTGAATGTAGTGTCGAATGTGACCCCTAAAATTTTAGGGCAGTTTGTGGTCGGAATTCTGCTACCGTCGACCACGACATTCAACTCACGTCCAAACTGCGCTGTCCATGTGGTGAACAGAGTGGCTGTAGATTTTGTGGGGGAAATCTGCATATTCCTCGAATGGAAAAAGGTGGTAAGATCAGTTAAATAGTTGTTCAGTCTCTCACAGATGTCATCAGGATAGGTACCCGACGCCAAGATCGTGCAATCATCCGCATACGTCACGATCTCAATGCCGTCTGGAGGGGGTGGAATACAGGAGAGGTAGAGGTTAAACAGTTCCGGAGATATCACCCCACCCCCTGTTTCACTCTACGGGGTTTGGACTTCTTATTCCTGAATTCCACGTACGACTGGCGTCCACACATATAGTTGACTATCCAACGTTTCAAGCTTGGCCCGAGGGTTGTCTGCTCAATGTCCTCAAACAGCGTGGAGTGCCTGACTGTATCAAAGGCTTTTGATAAGTCAAGAGCCACCATCACTGTTATATCGCACGGCCGTCTCTGGTTGAGTCCTTTACAGATATATTAGGGATACGTAAAATCGATTTCGGTTAATCGATTAATCGATTATTAACCGTAAAATTTCCAAAAGTCGTAGTCGACTATTGACTGTGCGAAAACCGAATAATCGATTATTCTTAGTCGACTTTCGGAAGACGGAGTCAACTATTATTCGTAGTCAACCACTAGTCGTAATCTATTATTATTCGTAGTCGAAGTTGACTATTGGGTGTGCTAAAACCGCTAATTGACCGTACTTTTTTATACATATAACCATCACGGATCGCATCAATGAAAATGCTCGATTATATTCGATTATAATCGGTTTTCGGCGGTTAACGATTAATCGAAAGTCGACTTTTAGAACACTCTCAAATAATCGACTAACCGAAAATCGAGTTTTAAGTTTTTCACGAAAATCGAATAATCGAAAAACCGATTATTGCAATTCACTGCGTATCCCTAAGATATATGTGGTAATGGCGTGCAGCGCTGTTGTCGTGCTGTGCTGCTTACGGAATCCATGTTGATGATCGGCAACTTGATAGCTATTTCTGATACTGGGGAGGATTAAGGCCTCAAGTGTCTTTGCTACGGGCGACAAAAGCGAAATCGGTCTGTACGATTCACTTTTGCTGGCATCCTTGCCTGGCTTCCGTAGTGGGACCACCCTGCCCATTTTCCAGACTTCGGGAACAACGAGGGTGGCTAGCGACAAGTTGAAGACTTTGGTGAGATACTCGACTCCCGGCTCATCCAGCTGCTTCAACATTACCATGGAGATTCCATCAGGGCCCAACGCTTTGGATGATTTAGCGTTCCTGATGGCATTGGCAACATCATCCATTGTAAATTGTGGTGGTTCATCCTCGGCAGGAAGAGATCTGATGCGACGTAATACTCTTCTCTTCGCCCTGTCACTCTCGGGATGCTCGACAAACTGTCGATTGAAATTACTTGCGCACCTCTTCGGGTCAGTCAACGTAACGTCGCCAAACGTGACTGAGGTCCTATCTTCCAGGGTTAGAGAGTGACTTAACCGTTGCCAACAATTCACCTATACCGGCTCCAATGTTGCAGCTCTTCAGATGATTTAACCATTTGTTCCGCTTATGCTCGCCGACCAGCCTGTTAACTTCCAGTGTCAGCTCCCTGACTCTGGGGTCATTCGGGTTGATACGACGAAGCTCATCACGCTCGTTTGCTAATCCCGTCGCCTCTGCTGGGAAATTTGGTCTTACTTCGGGTATTCGACCAGCAGGGATATGGCGAGCGGCTGCAGCAGTGATGATGTCCCGGAACGTCCTTTCCGCTACCCGAACATCAGAAGGATTGGGCAATTCTCTGAAGCGGTGATTGGTGAACTCTCTGAAACTCGGCCAATCAGCTTTTTTATGATTGACGAAAGTGCGGCGTTCAGAGGTGATGATGTCTGGTGGTCTGCTAATGGAGACAATTATGGGGAGATGGTCTGATCACATGGTCTGATCTCATGATGATGTGGCATTCGGCCCTCGGAAACGACCAGAGAGGTACAGCGCTGGCTGAGCAGATTGATAGCTCTACGTTTTGGCATTAAAATCCCCCAGGACCAGACGATTATGACCTTGCAAGAGCGGGCTAATGTCAGACCTATAATCAGGGATACAGCTATTTCTCGGCGGCATGTATATATTCAGCAACTCTATCTCGGCAGCTCCACACCTGACTGCTACCCCCATACATTCCATGTATGGGTCATTGGAGACAGGCTCAAGCGAGATAGGTCTGTATTGGACAGACTGGTGCAATAGGAAAGCCAATCCCCCACCTCCACTTCTGGTGCGATCTTTCCTCAGAACATTGTAACCATCACAATGCACTAAGCTATGGTTGTTGTTCAGCTTGGTTTCCTGCACCGCCGCTACCTTGATGTTCTTCCGACTCATAAAATCTACTATCTCCTCGATCTTACCTCGGAGTCCATTGCAATTCAATTGCAAAAAGGCTGCATTTTCGGGGATTGGGACAACAACGGCTGGTGTTAAAGGCTGCGTGTGCGGTTGTTGTCGAGGGGACTGCGGGGGAGTTTCGTAATCAGACGACGAGGGAGTCTCGTAATCCGACGACGACTCACTGGGAACTGTGTTCACACAGCATGCAGCAACATAGTCCCTGTCGTAGTCCCTCACGTGGACGAGTCCAGAGCAACCCCTTAGATGCACCCACTCCTGACATCTATTGCATCTCACCGAAGGTTGGATGTGGGTGAAGATGCGAATGTGACAAACTGAGCACAGATATATTGGTCCTGGGTTTTCCTCCGTCCCGGCTCGGACCAATAGAATTCGGAGCAGGCATTCCCAACACAGAAAAACGAAACAAATACGAACATGTACACATGTTGGCAACATTGCCTGAGTATTTCAGCCATGTAAAACTTCTCTACAAGTGATGTTGTAAGACAATAGGTCCCATATCATTGAGCTAATATGAATCGGGGTGCACTCATTAATGTGAGAAAAGTCTCCCATGTCCCTTCTGCCATGTTTGTGGAGCATTATTATTTGAAGGTTTGAATTGCATTAAACGGTCAGAAAGACGGTGATTTTCGAATTGAATTCGTTGAAGACCTTACACCAGGGAGGGTAAAGACGGAATGGTCTTCGTTTAAGGTTAGCTAAACCCGTACATACAAGTCGATGGAGTTGTTATACAATATGGGGAATCTAGCGCTTTTCTTACGACAGATTACAACCTTATGTGTTCTAAAAAAAAGAAGAGGAACAAATTTATATTTTAAAGCGATTATGATGACTGGAACTGCTTTACAATATTGTTAATACATACATTGATCTTAAAAGTATTAGAAAAAAAATATGTATTTTTTTTCAAACTAAAATTAAAATATATTTTATTTATTACCTATTTGTATGGCCTTTCTATTGCAACGCATGAAAAAAATAATATATTGATGATAATATATTGATTATAACCTTGAGTTTAATTCTATTTTACTGGCAAAGTAAAACAATTTCAAAACAAATCATCCAAAAATATTATCATATTTGCAGTGTCACAAAATAGACTGGTTTATTTTTATTGGTGCATCAAACCCATATTTCTTTTCCTGTCTAAGCTGTATCAAATGTGATTGAACACCTTTACATGAGAAATAAAATTCAGGTTTTAGGACTGTTGTGTCATTTATTGGCAAAAATTGGGTAAATTATCGTCAATTAGAGCACTTCAACATCAGAAATTAAAACAGGTTAATGCTTCATTTCATTCAAATTGTCAATTCCATAGAATAGTTGTCAAACAAATAAGGTATTTGCTGAAAAAAAACACTTGTTTTGGCTGTCAGTGTAAATAAGGATTAAATAACGATAGTAGCGTCATTTATTGGAAACAATGCAATGCAAATACCAAGCTATGAACGCAACTTTTTTTGGACATAAATTGTCATAAAATACCAAGGTAGTGAAGGTAGTGAAGGTAGTGAGCTAACATGTGCCGCGCGTTCACCCATAAGAACGTTAAAAACTTGGGTTGGGCGTTGGGCTACTAACTCACCCCGTCAAAACACCGCCTACTATGAAAAAACAAAGAAAAAGAAGAAAAACAAACCCCTCTAAAGTTGACGAACCCCGCAAACGTTTTAAGGACCATGATCTGCGAATCTGCACCTGGAATGTCAGGACTCTCTACAGAGCAGGTGCAATTTGCGCACTGGCGGATGTAGTTGACAAGTACAATGCTGATATTATCGCCTTACAGGAAGTGCGATGGAACCGGGCAGACGTAAAAATAACAAACGATTACGCACTGTATAATAGCTGCCATGAAACAAAACATGAGCTAGGTGTTGGATTTATGGTAAATAGGAGGCTTAAAAATCTCGTCTCCAGCTTCACTCCTGTTGATGAGAGAATTGCCACAATCCGAATAAAAGCAAAGTTTTTTAACATAAGTCTCATCTGCGCCCATGCCCCGACCGAAGAGAAAGATGAACAGACCAAGGATATATTCTACGAGCGCCTAGAGAGAACATATGACCGCTGCCCTGGCCATGACATTAAGATTGTTCTAGGAGATTTTAATGCTAAAATTGGGAGAGAAAATATCTTCGGTCCCACGATCGGAAATTTCAGCCTCCATGAGGTAACATCCGACAACGGAATGAGGCTGATCGATTTTGCAGCGGCAAAAAATATGGTAGTGAGCAGTACAAGATTCTAACACCTCGACATACACAAGGCCACGTGGATATCCCCAGATGGGAAAACATGAAACCAGATTGATCATGTTGTGATAGACGGAAGACACTCGTCCAGTGTGTTAGATGATTCGAGGAGCGAACATCGATTCGGACCATTTCCTTGTAGCAGCAAAGGTACGCACTCGCCTTAATGTTGCGGCAAAAGTGCGACCTAACACAGGACGGAAGCTGGATGTCGAGAAGCTGCAAACACAACAGATAGCACAAGCCTATTCCGCTCAACTGACTCCCATGCTGGAAGACGGAACTGCTTGTCCCGACAATGTAGAAGCGCGGTGGCAAAGAATAGCCCACTCACTTCAAACTGCCGCAAAATCTGTGCTTGGGTACCAAAAACCACCACCTAAAAATCTATGGTACGATCAGGAGTGCCGTAAGGCTACTGAAGAAAAGAACGCGGCATACAGAGCAACCCTGCATTCAGTAGCAACACGAAGCGCGAAAGAAAAATATCGGGAGAAGAGGAGAGGAGAAGCGTATTTTCAGAAGAAAAAAGAAAGAGCAAGAAAAAGCGTGAGAAACTCGAGATGTTCAGGAGTCAGAATGAAGTCCGCAAATTTTACCAGAGTGTAAAACACCAGACTGAAGGGTATGGTGCAGGCACATTCTCCTGCAAAGATCATGAAGGGAATCTGGTAACTGATACAGATAGCGTACAGAGGATCTGTAAGGAGCATTTCATGAAGCTCTTAGTATCGAATATGGGCGGCGATGAAGATACACCAGAACCAATCGCAAACGACGACGTTGAATGTCTTCCACCTAGCCAAAGCGAGTTCATGACAGCAATTAATCGGCTGAAAAACAATAAAGCAGCAGGAGCTGATGGGCTGCCCGCCGAACTGTTCAAGACCGGCGGCGAAATGTTGATAAGGAGTATGCATCAGTTAATTACCGCAATTTGGCAGGAAGAGAGCATACCCAACGATTGGAACCTCAGCCTCCTATGTCCCGTACACAAGAAAGGAGACAAGACGGTGTGTACAAACTACAGAGGCATAAGTCTGCTCCCAATCGCATACAAAATGCTGTCGAGTGGGCTGTGTGAGCGTTTAAAACCCATGGGCAATAACATAATCGGGTCATAACAATGCGGTTTTAGACCTGTTAAATCGACAATTGACCAAATTTTCACACTGCACCAAATACTGGAGAAGACCCACGAAAGACAGATCGACACATACCACCTGTTCGTCGACTATAAGGCCGCCTTCGACAGCCCAATTCGATCAAAGGTGTTTCGAGCCATGTCTGAGTTTGGTATCCCTGCAAAACTTATACGATTATGCAGGATGACATTGGCTAATACAAGATCAGCTGTTAAAGTAGGAAAGAAACTCTCGGAACCTTTTGAAACGAAACGAGGTTTCAGGCAACGTGACAGCCTATCGTGTGACCTATTTAACATTCTATTGGAAAAGGTCATATGAGAATCGAATGTACCGATACCGATAGAGATAAAAATAGCACTATATACAATAAGGATATAATGTTACTGGCCTACGCAGACGATATTGATATAATAGGTCGACCAACTCGATCCGTAACAGCCACCTTTGCGAAAATTGAAAAAGAGTCTGCCAAAGTGGGTCTGGCAGTCAACGGCGATAAGACACAGTTTATGGTATCAACACGCAAGACGTCCAGTAGACTCGGACCAACTGTTGATGTTCAGAACTACAATTTTGAGGTAGTAAATGACTTTATTTACCTCGGCACCGTCATAAATAAATAAGTTTTGAAATCAAAAGAAGAATAATATTGGCCAACAGATGCTACTTTGGTCTAAGTAAACAGTTTAAAAGTAAAACCACCTCTCGTCAGACAAAACTTACGCTCTACCAGACACTGATACTACCCGTACTTATGTATGGATCTGAAGCATGGGTATTTGCGAAAGCAGATGAGGCAGAACTTGGTGTGTTTGAGAGAAAAATTCTTCGAAAGATTTATGGACCAATATGCGTTGACGGTGAATACCGACGTCGTATGAACCACGAGCTATACCAGCCGACCGACATCGATATAGTAAAACGTATCAAACTACAACGATTGCGTTGGCTTGGCCATGTCAGCAGGATGGATAAAGATGCCCCCGCCAAAAAGGCATTTGAATACGAGCCACTCGACGGTATACGCCCCAAGGGAAGGCCAAAACTCCGATGGAAGGACCAAGTTGAAGAAGATATCACAGAACATGGCATCCAAAATTGGAGAAGTAAAGTAAAAGATCGGTGCGTTTGGAAATCTATTCTTAGTTCGGCTTATGGAACAAGACGTTCAGTTTAATACAAAAGCCATCTAAGTAAGTAAGCTTACCCCTGGGAAGTTTTTGCGGATTCTGGAACTACAATATTCATAGATGAGAAAAATAAAAAACAAAAAAAGTCTGAAGAGCTTTTACCGAAGGCGAAACATGCATGTCACATAGTGGTGGGTGTGTGGGTTCGAATCGTCGGCTCTCCTTTTTCAGATGCATTAATGATCATAAAGCTCGATTCCAACGAGAAATTAATTAAAAATCAATACTAAAAATGATCTTCGCCTGAAAAGGCAACATTTTCAAATAAATAAAAATCAGCTGAGCCAGGCTGGGGTTTGAACCCACGTCCTTGAAAAACACAGGAAAAAAGTGTTGTCACGGCTTGTTAGCGTTCAGAGTCAAACTCTTTACTTTCAAAGGCAGCGCAAAGCGTTTGTCATGAAAGCACAACTAAATGGGAAAATCCCCATTGTTGTTGTAAAAAACAAAACAAAATGCATTTGAAAGAAGAAAAGTTGGAGGACAGCGAAGCCGCTCCACATCCGATATGTCCGAAGAGCCTTTACCGAAGGCGAAACATGCATGTCACGTAGTGGTGGGTGTGTGGGTTCGAATCGTCGGCTCTCCTTTTTCATATGCATTAATGATCATAAAGCTCGATTCCAACGAGAAATTAATTTTAAAAAATAAAAATCGCCGGAGCGCTTTTTATCGCGATTCAAGTTGACATTTTTAAGAGTTTTATAGGTTTTCACGATTTTGCTTGGAAACCGCAAGTCTTATTAATTTGGAACTAAAGAAAATGTTGTAGCTATGAAAATTCTCTACAATATTGCTTTTATGATATCTTCATAGTTTTTACCGTTATTGAGATATTGAAGTTCAAATTAGGACAATGGATTGACTGTATCGCCTCCTTATAAAACAGTGTCATGACTGCAATTTCCTAACTTAAACTTATATATCTCAAAAATGGTACAACCTAAGCCAATCTTGTACAGAATTTTCACTGCTACAACATTTTGATAGGACCTGCGGTTTCCAAGCAAAATCTGGTAAACCAAAAAAAAAACTAAAAATGTGAATTTTGATCGCGATTTTTTAAAAACTCCATTCAGCGATTTTTTCTTGTTTTGGATTTTTCTCACCTATAAGCATTGCTGTTTCAGAATCCGCAAAAACTTCCCTGGTGTAATCGGTTTTCATTCAAAATTAGTTAAGGTATACTGTCAATACATTGTAATATAAGGAGGTGATACAGTGAATCCATTGTCCTAATTTGAACTTCTATATCTGAATAACGGTAGAAACTACGAAGACATCATAAAATTCAATCCTGTAGAGAATTTTCAAATTTTATTCCAGTCACATTTCGAAAGGACTTGCGGTTTCCAAGCAAAATCGTGAAAACCTAAAAACCCTTAAAAATATCAACTTGAATCGCGATTTATTTAAAAAACGCTCCGTCGATTTTTCATACGGACAAAATATGCTTCATCGAAATAATGGTTCTAGACCACAAGTATGTTCGGAAGAAATCCATTTCAGATAATTTGGAGTCGATATATTTCCGTCTGTCTGGCTGGTGCGCACGATACCTCTCGAACGGATGAACCGATTTGGTCCAAAATTTGACTTTCGCATTATTTTTTCCGAACTTAGTTTAAGTTCGAAGATGGGTTTTATCGGTCCACTCCTTCAGGAACCTCCCCCACAAAAGTTCAAAAATGTTCGGAAAAATTGTTCGTACGGTAACTCTTGAATGGAGTGGCCGAATTGGTCCATACTTTACACATCCTAATATATCTACCAGATATAGATCAGGTTCAAATATGGACTACATTTGTCCACTCCATCCGGTACATCCCACACAAAATTTCGTATAAGTTCACTTTAAGACCTGATATCGAATCACTCTGATTTCTGTTGAAGCAAGTTGCATTCGCTGCCTCAATTACGATGGTAAAAGCTTTTTCAGGGGCAGGTCCATACTTCTTGAGCAAAAAGCCCGAAGGTTGTAAAAACCCCCTATGGCACCAAATGTAGTGGCTGGAGAGCTCGAACCGAATACTGTGTTCGTCCACACTTTGGATTTTGTAATATCTCTTCAAATATTAGATGAAATTTGAAGGTGGTGCTTATAGGTCCACTCCTTCCGGTACCTCCCGCACAAAAGTTCGAAAATATTCGCTAAAATGGTACTTTCGATTTCTCATAGACGTAGCAACCGATTTGGTCCAAACTATGGATCTCTAAATATTGTCGAAACTTAGTTTATGTTCAAATTTGGGTCATCCAATCCTTGTGGTAAAAAAAAACAAGTAAAAAAGTATCAGTCGGCTTTGCCGACAGAGATATAACCGACAAAAATGTTGATTAGGATTAAATATCAAAAGTATTGCGGAGGAGATACTAAAAGGAATGGATCGACATTGACCGTTATGAAGGAGTGGACCAATATGGCTTATGTTCAAACATAACCTATGTTTGGACAAAAGGCCATATTTTGGACCGAATTGGCAGATCCGTTCGAGAATTATCTTGCGCTCCAACAACTACACACGGTGTCATATGAGTTTTTTTTTTACCTTTCAGGCTATTTTGTCAAGAAGTGTGGGCTTGCCGCTGATGAAACTTGTACCGTCGTATGGAGGGCCGTGAATACAAGTGGCTACATGGAGTCCATATTGGAACCTCATCTAAGTTTGGTAGAAATTTCACTATGTGCAAAGTATGGACCAAGTCGGTTACTCCCTTCAAGAGTTATCGTGCGCACATATTTTCCGAACATCTTCGAACTTTTGTGGGGGAGGTACCGGAAGGAGTGGATCGATATAACCCATCTTCGAACCTAAACTAAGTTTGGACCAAATATTGCGATAGCCAACTTTTAAACCAAATCGGTTCATCCGTTCGAGAGTTATCGTGCGCACCAGCCAGCCAGCCACACAGACAGACGGACATTGCTAGATCTACTGAAAATTGTCAGAAACGGATATCGTACAAACATACTTGGGGTCTAAAACCATTATTTCGATGAGGCACATTTTTGGTCGTATCAAAGTGTAAATACCCCCCTTAGCCTAGAGGCTGAGGGTATAAAAAATTCACTAAAATGGTATACACGATACACTTTCTTGAACGGGTTAACCAATTTGGTCCAAACTTTGGATCTTCTAATATTTTGTCCAAATTTAGTTTAACTTCTAAACTGGCAAATATTGGTCCTCTCCTTAAGTACCTCCCCTGCAAAAATGCAACATTTTTGTTTAAGTTCAGTTTAAGGTCTCTTCGAAGATCCTTTGGAAATGTATACCGATGCTATTCGTTGTGGTCCTGTTTACAGCGTTATTATGTTTTCCGTGGTCAAGTTCATGCTTCCTGGCATACTGGTCCAAATGTTATAATATGACCCACTGAAATGACTGGTGGGCGCCATATCTATCGAAAAGATATGACCCCCAAAATAAGATCAACTTTCATAATGGACTATGTCGGTCCATTCCGTCAAGTACCTCCTACGCAACACTTTTGAACTTTAATCCTAATCCACATTTTTGTCTGTGAGTTCAAATGTTCAAAAAGGGCCACAAAATTCTGAAAAGACTCTAAATACATTCGATCTGTCCGCAGATGGAAGTTTCAATTTGGCTTTCGTAATTTTTTGTCTAAACTTAGTTTAAGTTCGAAGATGGGTTATATCGGTCCACTCCTTCCAGTACCTCCCCCACAAAAGTTCGAAAATGTTCCACACAACATTTCGGATGAGTTCACTTTAAGATCTGCTCTCGAATCACTTTCATTTTTTTTTTTTTTTGAAGTAACTTGCATTCGCTGCCTTAATTACGACTGTAATAGTTTTTTTAGGGAGGGGCAAGTCCATACTTCTTGATAAAACAGTCCGAAAGGTGTAAAAAATTCCTATGCAGCATATGTAGTGGCTGCAGAGCACTATAACTCTCGAACTGATCAACCGATTTGGTCCAAAATTTGCCCTTCGTCATATTTTGTCCAAACACAGTGTTCACTCTTTATTTTAAGGTGAGAGAAAATAAAAACAATTTATTTTAATTTCGATTTATGAATTTTTATTTATTTTTCAGGATTCTTTTTGGACGGTTTTAGAAGAAGTCGAAGACGATGCGGTTAATTGGCGGTAAGTACAACAACACAACTGAATTCATTTTATTACTTCATTTTCTTAATTCTATTTTGTTTTCTTTACAGCTAACTTAATGGAGATTTACATACTAATATACTACGTTAATTTGCATCCAAGGAATTCATATTAAGCTACGTCCCAATTTACATTAGGCGAGTTTACTTGCGGCAATTGTCAGTTTGTGGGTGAGAGAGGGTGTTGAGAGGCAAAGGGTTACCATATACCTCACCTCTCTCTCCATCAAACTGACAATTGCCGCAAGTAAACTCGCCTAATGTAAATTGAGACAAAGTTAACATTAAGAAAAAAAATTCAAATTAAAATGTAAAACAAAGAAATCAATAAAAAGCAATAAATCAACAAAAGCAGCAAAATTAAAATTAAAAAAATAAACAAAAACAATAATAAAAAAGGGAAATTAAAATTCAAAAATAAAAACCAAAATTAAATATCCATCACGCTCCAACATTCCGGCCCCATTGAATGGCCGCAGGACTTCAAACCATTGGTAGTGGAGCTAGCTTCGCAATTGGCCTCTTATAAACTCCGGTCTTGGTCCTTACTTCCGCCACCCTGACTCTTCCGTCCTTTCCTTCGGTGACGCTGACGACTCTGCCGGTGAGCCACTCCTGAGGAGGCAGACTGTCCTCGTGGACCAGCACTAGGCGCCCGACCTCGAGATTGGGCTGAGGATGATGCCACTTCGCCTTGCCTTGAAGACCCAGGATATAGTCCCTGGACCAAGCCCGCCAGAACCTCTGCTTGAGACCGGAGAGCATCTGCCAACGCTTGCAGTACCTCACCTTGCTGTCTTCTACGTCGTATTCTGGCGGCAGCGAACGCAGACCCGCTCCGACTAGTAGATGCCCGGGTGTCAGAGCTTCCACGTCGTTGGGGTCTGGAGACAGCGGTGCTATGGGGCGACTGTTTAGCACCGCCTCTACTTCTGCGAGCATCGTCACCATCTCTTCTTGTGTCAGCAACACTTTGCCGACAGCTCGCAGAAGCAGGAACTTCGCCTGTTTTACGGCAGCTTCCCACAGGCCCCCGAAATGAGGAGCCCTCGGAGGAATGAAGCTGAACTGCACGCTGCACGAGGCTGCGTATTCCTCCACGGCTTTGTGGCTTGCTAGGAACCTCTCTTGCAGTTCCCTCAGCTCTCGGCTGGCTCCTACGAAATTCGTCGCATTGTCGCAGTACATCTTCTTTGGGAGCCCACGGCGTGCGGCAAACCTTTTAAATGAAAGAATAAAAGTATCAGTGGATAAATCAGATACTAATTCTAGGTGAACCGCTTTGGACGTAAAACAAACGAAGACGGCAATATACATTTTGGTAGGTGGTCGCCCGCGTATTTTTAATGTAATATCAACGGGACCACAAAAGTCTACGCCTACTATTAAGAAAGGACGTAAAGCTCTCACTCTATCAGTGGGTAGATTTCCCATTACTTGGGTCATCAGCTTTGGCTTATATCTATAGCAATGAATACAATTCCGAACTATTCTGTTACATTCTTCTCGGGCATTTATTAGCCAAATTTGTTCACGGGACAAAGCAACTAGGGCCTTTGTACCAGCGTGACAATTTTTGAAATGTAAATCTGTCAAATATATTGAAACAAAATGATGCTTTTTTGGGAGTAAAAGGGGAAACTTCGTATTATGTGGTAACTTCGCATTAAGTAACCTTCCACCTACTCTTAAGAGAGAAAATGTTCTTTTACACTCAGATAAATCGTGTATAAATGGCGTCAATTTTTGAAGATTTGATTTTAGGCAGATTGATTTCTTTATTTTAGAAATATCCTCTGAAAAACTGGACTTTTGAACTACTTCGACCAATTTCAGGAAAGACCAATTCAACTCTTGAGCTGTAAGACAGATAGAATTTGGAATCTTTCGCTTCTTAACTCTATCAACGAATCGAAAGATATATGAGACCACTCTAAGAAGCTTTTTATAAGATGAGTGATCATTTATTAATTTTAGAAGAATGCTCTCAGAACATTCCTTATCTGTCTTACTATCTGACGCCAATAAAACTTTGGATTTTCTTACTTCCAATGATTTTTCTTCCTCAGTCAATTCAAAGTGTTTATTGACTGGCCATTTAGACATATCGTCTAATAGAAATTTAGGTCCTTCGAACCATATTGAAGACTTAAGTTCTTCAACACTGCATCCTCTCGACACTATGTCGGCTGGATTTTGTTTGGTGGGCACATGGCGCCAAATCCCGCTCTCTGACCACTCTTGAATTTCTGCGACTCTATTCGAGACGAAAGTGGCCAGAGTCGAAGGATGGGTTTTTAACCAATACAGTACAATTTCTGAATCGGACCAAAAGTATATATTTTCGACTTCAAAGTTCATCATTGGGTTAATTCGTAACCACATATTCGCCATTAAATGTGCTGCTGATAGCTCCAACCTCGGAAGAGACATTGTTTTGAGCGGTGCTACTTTAGATTTGGCCGTTAAAAGCCGACAAGAAACTCCACTGGAGTCCAAAGCACGAACATAAAAGCAGCAGCCATAGGCTCGCATCGAGGCATCTGAGAACCCATGAATTTGGATCCTCGAGGAAGTGGTCGTGTTTACGAATCTTGGGATTTGAATCGTATCTAACTTCGAAAGGTTAAATTTGAAATCTTCCCATGCTGTATTCAAACGCATAGGAATCGATTCATCCCAGTCTAATTTATTAATCCAAAGTTCTTGCAAGAGCATTTTGGCTTTGGTGATTATAGAGAGAGACACAAGAGACCGAGGGGATCAAACAAACGTGATGATATTGACAAAATGTGTCGTTTTGTAGCCTTCATATCTTGAAAGCCTCCCTCAATATAAAATTTAAAAACATCACTTCTTGGAGCCCAATGAATTCCTAATGCTCTTGCAGTTTCAGAATCTGAGTGCAATAATTTTTCACGGCAACTTGTTTCATTAAAGTCAGGATGATTTGAGAACCATTTGGTCAATTTGAATCCTGCAGAACTGAGAATGGTAGTCACTTGGTCACGAATTGTGAGCAGACTACTCAAATCAGCAGCACCAGTCAATAAATCATCAACATAAAAATTTTTGCGAACAACTTCAGCCCCAATTGGCAAAGTCTCTTTGGACAAATCGCTTAAATGGCTAAGACAACGTATTGCCAGAAATGGCGCAGAAGATGTGTCATAAGTGACCGTCTTCAATTTGAAAATTTGTAACGGATCACTATCGTTTGCTCTCCAAAGGATTAAATGAAAATCTCTATCTTTCTCGTCAAGTAAAACTTGACGGTACATTTTCTCAATGTCTGCAGTAATTACATATTTATGTAGACGGAAACGAAGCAGAGTGGAGTACAACTCTTCTTGAATAGTTGGACCAACCATCAAGAGATCGTTGAGCGAAACATGTGAAGATGTCTTGCTCGAAGCATCAAAAACGACGCGAAGTTTAGTAGTTGTACTTTGTGGTCGGAAAACACATTGATGAGGAATGAAATAATGTGGCGTATTAGGAATTTTATTATTTGTCATTTCCATGTGACCTAAGTCAAGATACTCTTTCATAAAGGAATTGTACATTTCTTTAGATGTGTCGTCATGAGAAAGTCTCCTTTCCAAAGAGAGAAACCGCCTTTTTGCAGTTTCAAATGACGAACCTAAACGTTTCACATCTTCCTTGAAAGGTAAAGACACTTGAAAGCGCCCTGACGGTAAACGTCGCACATATTTTTGGAAATGTTCCTCACATTTATTTTGCTCATCAGACCAAATCTTTAATGAATTATTTGGAATCTCTTCCAACTCCCAGAATTTTCTAACAATTGCATCAATCGTTTCACTATTCCCTATTGAACTATTTAAATGGCATATAGTAGAAGTGGACCCCTTTGACTCATCGTATTTTCCAGCTACGATCCAGCCAAGCGAAGTTTTTTTGTAAAACTGGAAGACTCGGATTTGGTTTGATTTGGCCTACACAAAGAAGTTCGAAGAAAACTTCAGCACCAATTAACAAATCAACTCTCCGAGGTTCATTAAAACTAGGGTCAGCCAGTTCAATATTTTTAGGAATGTTCCAATCAGAAATTGATATCCTTTTATCGGGTTGAATATTTGTTATGGAACTCAACACCCAGAACTTAGAAGAAAATTGGGTTTGATTGAGTCTCGACATTATAGACAGTTGGACACTATTCTTTGAAAATGATGATAACTCAGAAATACCAGTTAAATTTAATCTGCCACCTTCTCGTTTTACCTTAAGCCTCTGTACCAGGTCCTCAGTAATCAAATTAGGTTGAGAACCGGAATCTAGAAGAGCTCTAGCCAAAATGTATTTCCCAGAACTACTTCTTACCTGAACTAGTGCTGTGGCCAAAATTACGCCTTCACTCGACGCCGAATGGTTGACCGAAGCACTGGAAGTAGAGGGCTGCTCTTGATACAGATTTGAATTTAGATTATCAGAAGCATATCGATGCAGTAAGAAATGGTGTGCACCACTGCATACTCTACACTTCACTCCTGAATTGCATTTGGCCACCGTATGACCCTTCTTCAAACAATTAATGCAAGCAGGGACGGCTTTAATGAATTCAAATCTTTGGAGAACTGGTACAGTAGTAAAAGAAGAACAATTTGTTATGTTATGCTGCAAAGATCTACAGAAGACACACTTTTCTGGAGATTGTTTCTGTTTAGAAACAGAAAGTGAAGTCTTGAAATTCCTTTTAGGCTGATTATCGAATTTGGGTTTGTTTAATTTGGGTCTTGCACCAGAAGACTCCTCAGCAGAAATATGCTGGTATCTTTTATTTAATACAGCCTCGCAATCAGACCATAATGGGAGCTTTTCGAAGTCAAGCTGTTCTTCCCATTTGGACTTAGTGATTGGATCGACCTTTGACATAACTAAGTGGATTAAAATTGCATTCGTAATCTTTTTGTCATCACCAATTGACAACAATGAATCGTATATGGCAGAAACAGTATCGATCATGCTTCGCAAAGCAGAAGCCGAAGGTTTGGTGATCTCAGGAAGATCGAAAAGCTTAGCAATATTATCAAAAAATATCAAGCAATCATTATCATAAACCTTCTTTAAGCTGGCTAATGCTTTGGGGTAATTTTCTTCAGAAATCTGAAAAGCTTTTACAGTACCAAGAGCTTCGTCAGATAAGCATGAAATCAAATGGTTAAACTTCTCTATGTCTGTTAATGTCGGATCTGTATGAACTAAGTTTTCGAAAAGACTTATGAAATTCTTATATTCGGAATATTTTCCGCTGAATTTTGGTAATTTCATGTTTGGCAATCTAGATTGATGCGATTGAGCACAAAAAGAAGTCTCAGGCATACTGCTCCTCCTATTTTTAGATAAAACTCCTAAAAATAGGGACTTTGCCGATACACATAAGTCTTCCAATTCACCACGATCATCATTATCGGGATCTAGAATATCTAGTTCGGATTGCAAATGCATTGCCTCATCAATATATTTGTTTAAAATGTCTAATCGACCTTCTAATTCAAATGAATTGAAGGATATTTTCTTTTCTCGGAAAGAAGTCTTAATTCTTTCAATATTTTTTATTATTTTTTCCTGTTGTTGCTTCAAATTGGCTATTTCCGTATCAGGATTACTTTGGTGTTTCTTACCACCAGCCATTTTGATATTAATCAATAAGTTTAAAGGAGTTTCAAACAACAGAAAAACTCTACACACTTTTATATTTGTTAGTGGTAGGAAATGTCAAGTTTATTATCAAATAAACTCTCGCTTTTTTGTAATAAAAATATAATTGTCAGCTTTAAAATAGTATATTAATACTATCTCAATTAATTAATTTTAGTTCGACAATTGAAAACACAAAAATTTCAGTAAATTAGAAATTTTGGAAAATTGCGTAGTCTAAAGCACCCTTAAGTATTTTGTGTATATCGATAACACCGATAACACAATTGATCAAATTGAATAACCGAAGATGGGTACTCAATTACTCACAAAGTATGTGGCACTAATGAAATTAAATCAAAACAAAAGAAAATATTAGAAAAGTGGCAAATGTGCGAAAATAATAATTAAATTATATCAAATTGCCAAAAATAATAAATATTTTGTGTAAATAATTTCACTCGCGAAGTAAAATTGAATAATAATCGCGGAGAGTGGTGCTTTGAAAAGACCAACAACACAAACAATTGGAACGGCTGACAAAGTGAAATACAAAGCGGAATAGGAAAAGAAAAGCAAACTTAATTTAAATGTAATAATTAAGTTTGTGTTATTTTGCCGCGAATAACTATTGCCAAAGCGTTTCACAAAATGTAAATATGTTTTAATGATGAAGCGTATAGTGATAATTTGTGTGAAGTGTATATATTACAGACAAATTTGAACAATTTACAAATTCTCTAAACCTGAACAATTTACAGGTTAGGATTCACACAAATTATTACAACGCTTTTACCTGTGAATCAGAATCACTCTCCTGATTATGTTTGGATTTGCAGAGACGGCAATCACAGAATCGGGGCATTGATGAAGATCTGCAACACAGCAACAGGCAATAATGCGGGAAGTATATATTTTATGTAAAAGGTCTTTATGTTAAGCACGGTTTTTTATTAATGTTCTTCTTCTTCTTTTGCAGCAATTTAGCAAAATTTGGTTTTATAGAAACTTAATAAAACACAACCGACACTTTATATCCCGGGTTTCGGCACCAAAATGTTCACTCTTTATTTTAAGGTGAGAGAAAATAAAAACAATTTATTTTAATTTCGATTTATGAATTTTTATTTATTTTTCAGGATTCTTTTTGGACGGTTTTAGAAGAAGTCGAAGACGATGCGGTTAATTGGCGGTAAGTACAACAACACAACTGAATTCATTTTATTACTTCATTTTCTTAATTCTATTTTGTTTTCTTTACAGCTAACTTAATGGAGATTTACATACTAATATACTACGTTAATTTGCATCCAAGGAATTCATATTAAGCTACGTTAACATTAAGAAAAAAAATTCAAATTAAAATGTAAAACAAAGAAATCAATAAAAAGCAATAAATCAACAAAAGCAGCAAAATTAAAATTAAAAAAATAAACAAAAACAATAATAAAAAAGGGAAATTAAAATTCAAAAATAAAAACCAAAATTAAATATCCATCACGCTCCAACACACAGTTTCAGTTCGAATTGGCCCAACTTAGGATCTTTTAATATTTTATAATTTAGTTTAATTTGTAAAATGACCCATATCGGTCCTCTCCTTAGGGTACCTCCCGCAAAAAAGTACAACATTTGTGCCTAAGTGCAGTTTAGGATATGTTCGAAAATCCTGTATACCAATACTGTTCGTTGTGGTCCTGTTCATAGCGATATTATGTTTTTGGTGGACAAGTCCATGCTTCCTGGTATACTGGTCCAAAATATATACGAAGACCCACTGAAATGACTAGTGGGCGCGATATCTATCGAAAAGATATGACTCCCAAAATAAGATTCAATTCCATAATGGACTATGTTCGGCAAGTTCAAATGTGACGCATGCTGAGGGTATATCTCCGTCGGCAAAGCCGACTGATACTTTTTTATTGTTTCTTCATTATTTTATCAGAAATGACGCTCTACGTTGCTAAAAACGTTGGATGAATTTTCGGCTTCAATCCTGCAATTAAAATGGAATGGTCTCCGTAGTAAGGTTATCGAAATTGTGGATTTTATAAGTCGTTTAAAATTCATTGTCGCCGTGATCCAGGAAGCAAAGCTCACCGCCACATGTAGCTTGCAACAGTGCCAACGGGGTTACAATGTTCTGCGGAAGGATTGCCCAAGAAGCGGTCGAGGAGGACTTCCTTATACACCAATATGTCCAGGACAGACAAGCAGGCAAACAGGAGCGAAAAAAGTGGATTGACCACCTGAATCAATGCAACATTGGTACAGGATTAAGTAAATTGTGGGCAACGTTTAAATCACTTGGCGTGCTGACAAAGAAACCTTGTTGACCTCTTACAAAGCAATTGGTCGGTCTGTCGTAAGATATGCAGTGCTAGCGTGGTAGGCAAATGTTAGCACCACGCAGTATAATAACATTCAAACCTGCCAGAATGCCGCCCTAAGGACTCTAACAGTGTGCCTCTTCATGGCACCAGTGGACCATCTTCATGACGTAAGGAAGGTTTTACCGGAGCATGAGCACAATAGGATGTTGTCAATGTAGTAACTGCCTCCCTTTATCGATATAATGGAGAGACTTCCCCCATCCAGGCACGTCTGGATACATCTTCATAATCTGGAGAGAGAGGTACAAATGTATAAAAGAGAACCTGTGGACCAAAGAGCCTATCAGGCGTACTTGGATAGCATTCACACAGATTCAGTCGCGCAGGCAGTACACAATGCCGCACTTGGGGAACAATCCCCCTTCCCCCTTCCATTGCAGCAGAATAACACCAGCTGCCAAGGCAAATGCTAGTGGTTTTTAGCCCAGTTAAGATCCGGGAGATGTCATGTGTCTTTCTCGTCGGCTGGGGTAACTTCAGTCGCGTCCAGGGTCTCCATAAGGACCTACTAAACCTTACGAAATGAAAATACTAGTATACTCCCTTTCCTGGGGGCTAAATCGGGGATTTAATGATTAAATACTAATTTACAATCTACTTGTAATTATTAGCAGACTCGCTGGGGTTTGGCAGCTGAGTAGCTCGTGTTGAATTGGCGGGTTCTTCTTCGGGGGAAACGGGGGTTCGGCTGTAGATGACCGGTAAGACGATGCATTCGGTGTTCGGATGCAGATAATCGGGAAGGCGATGAATTCAGTGTTCGGTTGCAGATGATCGCAAGACGATGAATTCGGTGTTCGGCTGCAGATGATCGGGAAGACGATGAATTCGGTGTTCGGCTGAAGATAATCGGGTAGACGATGAATTCAGTGTTCGATTGCAGATGATCGGAAGACGATGAATTCGGTGTTCGGCTGCAGATGATCGGGAAGACGATGAATTCAGTGTTCGATTGCAGATGATCGGAAGACGATGAATTCGGTGTTCGGCTGCAGATGATCGGGAAGACGATGTATTCGGTGTTCGGCTGCAGATGATCGGGAAGACGATGTATTTGGTGTTCGGCTGCAGATGATCGGGAAGACGATGTATTTGGTGTTCGGCTGCAGATGATCGGGAAGACGATGTATTCGGTGTTCGGCTGTAGATGATCGGGCAGACGATGTATTTGGTGTTCGGCTGCAGATGATCGGGAAGACGATGTATTTGGTGTTCGGCTGCAAATGATCGGGAACACGATGTATTCGGTGTTCGGCTGCAGATGATCGGGAGTCGATGAATTTGGTGTTCGGCTGTAGATGATCGGGAAGAGGATGTAATCGGTGTTCGGCTGCAGATGATCGGGAAGAAAATATGTTCAGCTGTTGATGTTCGGGAAAACGATGGTTTCGGCGTTCGGCTGTTGATGCACGGGAACACGGCTTCGGACTAGGGTCTACTTTTTACAGTGTACTACTATTACTCAAACAGTGGAACAGTGGAAAGTACAGTGCCGAACGGAACAGATGACCCGAAGGCCTTGTAGAACTGGAAAACCCGATGGTCCAGTGCCGAATGGAACAGATGACCCGAAGACCCTGTAGAACTGAAAAACCCGAAGGTCCAGTGCCGAATGGAACAGATGACCCGATGGCCCTGTAGAACTGGAAAACCCGAAGGTCCAGTGCAATTTATTAACTACCACAATTTAATGGGTAGCCAAAAAGTATTCCCAAGGTGTACGTTGGTGGATTTAGAACAGTCTTTAGTTCCAACCCGTGTAGCTAACTCCGTACAGTAGCCAGCTAGCCATCAGCAACCAACTCTGAAATATATGAGTGACTCGAGGCATGAGGGGAATACGAATTATTCGCCCTAAGCACTGACTACGATAGTTGCAAAAATGAACTGGAGTTAAATTTACCAGTGTGTGGCCTGTTATACCACTAGTGTCAGGTAGAGACAATGTATGGTAGAGTGTTGTCAAAGCGCTGTTTACCCATGACTGTAAAGGCCTGTCTACATAAGCTGCCTCGCCTGGTTGCCTTGCTTGCTTCTGATAAAAGAATAAAAAAGAAAATGGCAACCCAGTTCGAAATTTGCTCGGCCTTCTTTATTCTTTTAGTTTTATTATGTCAGAAATGAAGCAGGGAAGTAAGGCAAGCAGGTGAGGCTGCTTATGTACCCAGGCCTTAACCCTGCGTTTACAAATGCCAGTATTGGCAAGACAATAGCAAAAATGCAAAGTATGCATGTATTGGTTAAAATGGTTTGTAACTTTGCTAATGTCTTGCCAATACTGTCTGTGTGTAAACGCCTAGTAAGGGTTTTCTTGGTAGTAGTTGTTGTGTTATGTACGTGATCATATTGTCACGTTACAGAGATGCAGCCGCTTCAGTTCGTATTGGGCCCGAATTGATGGTCCGATACCCAACAATTACCGTCATGTGGATTGGCTAATTTGGTTAGCTGCCCAGCTAAACCCACTCGCTTGTCTCCTGATTCTTTTTGTGGTCGCAACCAGTCCATGTTGCAGAATTTTTAAGTCCGGTTACGGAAGAACAAGAACATGATAACTAAATTGACCAAATTATATTGAAATCGGTTTAGATTTGGATATAGCTCCGATATATATTTTCGTCCGATTTCATGTATTTAATGCACCAAACACGCTATATATACCCGATTTTAATGAAAGTTGGAATGTCTGACGAAAATAGGCCTAGAAATAAATGTATCAAAATATATTTTACCTTATTCGGGGTAGCGAAGCGAACCGGGTTCAGCTAATTCTTGCTATAAAAATGTATCTCAAAAATTTGTGAAACATCAATTCTATAAGGTTTTTCATTTGTTTTGTCCTTCACTGTATTTTCGAACATGAACTTTGCAACTTTTCACGTTTTTCTGCTTAGTGTTTATAAAAATGTAACCTCCACCACTTTGTCCAAAGAAAAACCAAAACTTTTATTTTGCCGTTATGTTGTCTGCTGCAACATAACGATTTTCGATATCGTCGTTTGCATTGCTGTTAGTATACATTGTATTGTATACTATACAATACACTACCAAATACAAAACAGATTTGGCAGGTTGTGAAATGATATGCCTCGGATGAGAACGCCATTCAGTCAAACGTTTTTCTCTCTATCTTAAACATGATCTCTTTCGGTTCGGTGTCGTGTCGACAACAACGACGACAATATAATGAGGGTCGTTTGATGAGATTTTTGGTTTTTGGCAAGCTGAATGATGTTGCCTTAAGAGCAGTACACATTGTCAGTTTTGAATGTCGATATTTCGCAGTTATCGATAACTGTCCAACCGTCCAGCAACCACGAAACATTTTGTGGTTGCATGATGAATGACAAAAATGAATGGCCACACTAGCAAGCACAACAAAGCTGTCATTCAAAACTGGCAATGTGTACTCAGCTTTAAGCCGACAGAAAACAAAAATTTTCGGTTGTTGTCTTTTTTGGTCAGCTGTGACAGGCAGCTTTGTTGTAGAGAGTAGAGAATATTACACTTTGAATGCAAATGTTACGGTATGTGCAACACAATGAATGCATAGAGGCAAAAAAAAGACAATTTCTTTGCGGCATCTTAAAATTTTAGGAGAAATTATATACATTGACATCTATAACATGTGGTTTGAAAAATTATGTCTGTTTTTTTTTGTTATATTTATGTAAATGCGGTTTTAGCAGAAATATTTTCTTGAAGTAAAATATGATCATCTCAGCGGGCTTTGTTTTGGCAATACTAGCTTAGACCTAATTTACACTGGCACCTAAAACAAGTGTTTTGTTGAAATATGTCACTTATGGGACAGATGTTCAATGAAATTGAAAACTGAAATTACGGTTTCGTATAACTGCACCATAATATGGAGGGTATAATTAAATTTGTCATTCCGTTTGTCAATTTGTCATCAAACTATTCGTCAGAGACCTTATAAAGTATATATTAGGGTGGTTTTAAAAAATCGATGTCGGATTTTTTAGGCGTCACAACCTTAACACGTTCGCTGACGCAAAAAACTCAAAGAGGTGCAAAAAATTATACCCAATTTTTTTGAAATTAGTTTTTTTTTTTGTATTTATTAATTAACTATTAATATTATTATAATTTTTTATTTATTGTATTATGGATGTGTATGAAATTAGTCGTATTATGTACATGATAATGACTAAATCCTACGTCGCCATTAGAATGAATGCTATAGCATTCACGTCCATGAACGTGTTAAAGTGTTTAGTTTTATTAGATTTTAAGATTGCCAATGTTTGAGCACAATCGGAATATGTTAACACGTACCACTGCACAGTGGTCCCACTTGTATTGAAAGGAGTGCCAAAAATAGTTATAATCGAGCTACCGCCTCGAAATTTTAAGCATAGTTTTATAACGAGCCCAAATAAGAGAAAAACAATTAAAACAAGTGAGCAAAGGATATAGTCGGGACGGGGCCGACCATGTGATACCCTACACCACTACCCCTGTGCATAAGCTTTTCACTGGTAAACATTTCTTTTAGGGAATATAAACCGACTACCACCAAAAATAATATGCCTCTTTGTCTCTGGGACCCCCATAAGCAACCAAAATTTCGTGACCATCCGATCAAAATTACGACCTGTAGCTTGATTGCAAAAAAATAGAAGAATTGGATGCATTACCGACTATTGTGGTATCTCCCTTGTTTGACCACCTTCGCCAACCTGCTTTACACCAATGTAAAGGTAATATTTTCTTCTTCCATTGACAGGCTTTGTTGTTGGAATACCCCTACTAGAAGCCAATATATTCACAAAGAATAAAACTTTGAATTTGTCTCCAAATGAGTTTTTCCCCATTCTGACCCCTAAATATTATCCGACTATCACCAAAATCAATAGGCTTCTTCCTATGTGGGACCCGCATCAACTCTAATAAAATTCGTGACGATCCGATTAAAATTGCGACCTGTAGCGTGATTACAAACAAATCGAAAAATGGGATGCATTACCGACTATTGCGATATCTCTGTTGTTTGAGCAGCTACATACGACAACCTACTTTACATCGTTGTAAAGGTGATCTTTTCTACTTTCCTTGCCAGGTTTTGCTTTTGATATACCTCTTAAAGAAACAGAGATATTGGCTTTTAAATAAAACGTAGACCTTTTCTCCAAATAAGTTTTTGCCCATTCCGACCATCATTAAAGTCAGTAGGCTTCTTCCTCTGTGGGACCCCCATTAACCCCTAAACTTTCGTGACGATCCGATCAAAATTGCGACCTGTGGCGTGATTACAAAAAAATCGGAAATGGGATGCATTATCGACTATTGCCATATCTCTGCTATTTGACCACCTATGACAACCTAATTTACATCGTTGTAAAGGTGATATTTTCTACTTTCCTTGCCAGATTTTGCTTTTGATACACCTCTTAAAGAAACAGAGATATTGGCTTTGAAATAAAATGTTGACTTTTCTCCAAATAAGTGTTTGGCCATTCCGACCCCTAAATATTATCCGACCATCATCAAAATCAATAGGCTCCTTTCTTTTTGGGACCCCCTTTAACCCCCAAAATTTCGTGACCATCCGATCAAAATTGCGACCTGTAGCGTGATTACAAAAAAATCGGAAAATGGGATGCACTATCGGCTATTGCCATATCTTTGCTATTTGACCACCTACGACAACCTGCTTTACACCGTTGTAAAGGTGATATTTTCTACTTTCCAGGTTTTGCTTTTGATATACCTCTTAAAGAAACAGAGATATTGGCTTTGAAATAAAATGTTGACTTTTCTCCAAATAAGTGTTTGCCCATTCCGACCCCTAAATATTATCCTACCATCACCAAAATCAATAGGCTTCTTTATCTGTGAGACCCCCATTAACCCTGAAATTTTCGTGACAATCCGATCAATATTGCGGCCTGTAGCGTGATTTCCAAAAAAATAGAAAAATGGGATGTATTACCGACTATTGCGATATCTCCGTTATTTGGTTACCTACGCCGACCTAGTTTGCATCATTGTAAAGACGGGATCTTCTACTTTCATAGTCAGGCTTTGCTTTTGGAAAATTTTCAACCAAAGCTGTGATATTTGTCAATATAATTAAAATCGCAAAAATGAAAATTGGGGTTTTATTTACTACTATTGCGATATCTTCGTTGTTTGATCACCTACGAGCACCTTTACATCATTAGAAAGGTGATATTTTCTGCTTTCATTGTTAGGTTTTGCTTTTGGTATACCCCATATAGAAGCTGAGATATTGGCTTCGGAAAAAACGTTGTCTTTTTATCCACCTAAGTTTTTTGCCCTTTCCGACCACTAAATATTATCCGACCATCACCAAAATCAATAGGCTTCTTCCCCTCCGGGACCCCAATCAACATCCAAAATTTCGTGACGATCCGATCAAAATTACGGCCTGTAGCGTGATTACAAGGTTTAGATGGACAGACGGACAGACGGACGGACGGACGGACGGACTGACGGACGGACACACATAGCCAGATCGACTCAGCTCGTCGAGACATTCATTTTGATATATATAAGTATGGGTCTACGACCATTATTTCGATGCGTTACAAACTTTTTGGCCAAAACCAACTTATAATACCCTCCCCACATAGTGGTGTAGGGTATAATGAATGTAGGTCCACGTTTGGGTATAGCTCCCATATAAACGTACCTCCCGATATTCGGTATTTTGACGATTTTATCCAAATTTTCCACTCGATTTGGCTGTAATTTTGCATTTTGAGTTCTGAGGGAACAACATACCTCCTTGCAAAAAATGTTCAATATAGGTCCACGTTAGGTCCATATAAACGTAGCTCCCGATTTTCGGAATTTTGGCGATTTTACAGGCCTGGTATAAGGGGAATAACTTACAGGGTGGCAGCTGGATCGCGTTTTATCGTAAAAATGTTCAATATAGGTCCACGTTTAGGAATAGCTCCCATATAGACGTAGCTCCCGATTTTCGGAATTTTGGCGATTTTACAGGCCTGGTATAAGGGGAATAACTTACAGGGTGACAACTGTATCTCGTTTTTTCGTAAAATAGAGACTCTCCCCTGTATTTAAAAAAATATGGACTTGCCCTTACGGGGCCAACATAAGTAAAACTCAACATAAATTTATAGTAATGATATTAAAATTGGAACAAAAAGTCATTTACAAAGAATTTATTTTTAAGGAAGTTAGAAAACATATTTTCAATATGTTTTTTCGTAAAAACATAGTCAATGCCATCAACTATAATTTTCATTTTGGAAATTGTACATTTACCTCTTCAATTTTTTTTTTTTAATTTCACTCATAAACTACGAATGCTTTGCGTTACTATTTTTCGGTTTTAAGGCACCGCATACAAGTCTAAACTTCTTCGACTTAACTTGACATATTACCTCTGTAAATTGGCAAAAATAATATTGTAAATTAAAAATTTAATGTGTTAAGAGAATATTTCTTTCAATTGCAATCAAATTTGTCGCCATAAAATTTTCGATTTTTGCCCACGGGCGGAACCACAGTGCCCTGGGGCCTCAAGGTTTTAGCCTCATTATAACACCGAAATGACTAAAATTTAGTATTTCCATCTGAAATTTGTCGGTATAGGTTCACGTTTTCATATAGGTCCTACAGGACCGTACCTACCGATTTTCGGTATTTTGAAGTTTGTGGTCTGAATATCTCACCGAAATGACTGAAATTTGGTGTTAAGTGTTCGTTGGGGGTATAAAACTTTCCATCTGAAATTCATCGTACCTCCCGATTTCCGTATTTTCAAGCTTTTACCTCACCGAAATGACTGAAAATTGGTATTTAGTCTTCGTTGGGGGAATAAACCTTTCCACCTGAAATTTGTCGGTATAACTCCATGTTTTCAGATAGCCCCCATAAAACAGTACCTCTCGATTGAGGTTGTGCCCTCAACATCCTACCGAAATGGCTGACATTTGGTATATAGTCTTGATTGAAGTTTGTGACCTCAATATCACAACTTGAAATTTATCGGTTCACATCTTCATATAGCCCCAATAAAACAGTACCTCCCGATTTTCGGTATTTTTAAGGTTTTAGCCCCAATATTCCACAGAAATGGCTCAAACTTGGTATGGAATAAACCTTTCCACCTGAAATTTGTCGGTATAAGTCCTCGTCTTCAGATAGCCCCCATAGAACAGTACCTCCCAATGTTCATTATTTTGAGGTTGTGCCCTCAATATCCTACCGAAATTGCTGAAATTTCGCATATAGTCTTCCTTGGCTTTAGAAAACTATTCAAGATTAATTTATATAATCAATATTTTTGTATCACTTATAAACAGTGAAAAAATTAGTAGAAAATATAATGTTGGTTACTTAGCCAGACACTTAGACATTTAATAGAGGGTGAAAATTCGTGAATTATTAAATAATTTACATGAATGAATAAAGAATAATGTTAGTATCTTGGTGTCATTAGGATATTTATTTGCGGAAAAAGTTATTTCAGAAAAAGGTAACAATCCACATTAATTTTACCTGTACCAAGGAAAAAGAATCACATTCGTAGCATTAAAGTCACAGTGTTTTGCAGTTGACGGAAAAATTACCCTAGTCAGTTAAATTTATGATTGTATAAATTAAAACCCTGAATGTGTAGTATGCATGTATTTCTGTCGCGGCATTTCTATGAATTTTAACTGCTTCTTATTAGGGTGTACCATAGTGTTTGAAGTGAACAACATCCGTTAAACGTGATCTTTCATTGGAAAGGGTTTTTCCAAGCTGTTTTTATTTACACATTTAAGTATTTGTAGCGAAACCACAAATTTCAATATAATTTTATTTTTCAATATAAAATGTATTATTGAAGTAATGTTAGACGACCTACGGAATTGTGCCTGTTGCTTTATGGTACCAACAAAAAATGTAGCACTAAAAATCCGTTCATAGTTGAAACAATAAGAAATAATAATAATACAACTGTAGTGTACGTCCATATTTACATTAAGCAATTTTCCTTGCGACAATTGTCAGTTCGATGGAGAGAGAGGTGAGGTATATGGGATCCCTTTGCCTCTCAACACCCTCTCTCACCTACAAACTGACAATTTCCGCAAGGAAAATCGCCTAATATAAATATGGACATCCATATATGGGTTTATTTTATTATTATTTTATTATTAGATTTTTAAATAGTTAACCTTCTTTATGAGGATTTATTTGACGTATTCGTAATAGAATTGACATTTGAACACCAGTGGTTTTGTTAAATAGGGTTAGATATAAAGTACTCTTAAATCTTTAAGGATTTTTGTTTAAAAATGCAAAACTATATATATTGAACACAGGATCGAAGATTACACTGAAGATTACTGATTGCACCTTTTATGGATGCAGACATATTGAATACGGATTTTATGTGTTTTTTTCATTTGTATTATTGATGAGGCTGCGACGCTCACACTGGTATTTCTAAAAAGTAATAATATGATTAAAGTACTCGCTATAACGCATAATTGGATATGTGCAGTGACAATGTAGCCCACACAGCATCACAGTAATCTACTATCAAAGGCGAACATTTTGTGCGATATTTTTTCTAAAAATCCTATTTTTTGGGTACAGTATCCTTTTGTTTGTGCTGGGACCCCAAGATATTTTGGTTTTTTTTTCTGACGTTTTGGGTCATATACAGTGGGTGTCACTGAAACTTATGCAATCTGAATTAAAATTGTAAACGTTACTAATTTCGAAACGAGTTCAGATTTTTTTACAATTCAAAAACCATTGTGTAGGTTGAAAAGTGGTAATTAGGATGGCATACAAAAATATACTCTTTACAGTACCGTTATACTAAAATTTTTCAGAAAAACGAAAAATGGGCATTTTAAAATTGAGCATTGAAAATGATGCACCACAATAACTGATTAATAAAAAGCAAATTGTTGGCCTTTTATTCTATCTTTGTAATCAGAATGGTAGATTAAATGGTTTCCTATAGTTTTCAATACATTTGCCATTAAATCCGACAAGTAAAATCCTGTCATTGCCGTTATTTTGACATTATCGTATTTAGTACCCCTAAATAAGGCTATTTGGCTGGGAATTTCTAGTTTTTGGAGTTATTTTCCAACAAATGGCTATGAAAGTCGCTTACGGTCATGTCTAGACGACGTACAAACACTTTTGTGATATATGTAAAGTTCAATAATAGACAGGCATGCCCCGAACTAGATTAGTCTTTTACGTCGTTGCCCTGATAGAGGTAAAATCGAGAATAAACCAAAAAAATCTCAACTCGTTTAGAAATTCTTAACGTTTACATTGTTTAATTCAGGTTGCATCATTTTCAGTGACAGCCACTGTAAATCATTGATCGACAAAATACTACCCTGCAAATAGAAAAATTAGCGAAAAATGTTTTTAAAAATATTGAGGACCTTATCGAAATTTCTGAAGGTTGGCATTCTTGATTTCGCGAAATGAGAGTTTAAAAACATTTTAGATTGTGAATGTGCATTGTATTGATATATGTATGTAGGTGCAGATCGATTTTGATAGTGAAATCGGATGTGCATCTTAGCCGGCAAAGTAAATATTGGCAAATAGTACATTTAAATGAAAATAGAAGAATTTGCTGTATTGGTAAGCCGCATGCATATAAAGGGATTTTGAGGATTTCACGATCTACACACATTTCATTTTGGTACAGTTTTATTTCACAACTGTTTCCTATTTAAACGAACCTAATATTTGTTTGAATATTCTTAATATCTTCCTCAAAATGTTAGAGTGTATTCGAGAAGTGAAATTCAACTAAAATAGTCGTAGAAGACTATCTTCGACGTGTTATTCGTACATTTTCTTCAACTTACTCAAAAAATAAATTAAATTTTTTTCTTACACTAATTTAATAAATTTTCTCTATATATTTTTATTTTTGCTACAATATACAGTAAACATAATATATTTTTAATTTTTTTTTTTTTGCTAAATTTACAACTTTTTATACCCTCAGCCTTTAGGCTAAAGAGGGTATTTACACTTTGATACGACCAAAAATGTGCCTCATCGAAATAATGGTTTTAGACCCCAAGTATGTTTGTACGATATCCGTTTCAGACAATTTTGAGTAGATCTAGCAATGTCCGTCCGTCTGTCTGTCTGTCTGTCTGTCGGTCTGTCTGGCTGGCTGGTGCGCACGATAACTCTCGAACGGATCAATCGCTTCGGTTCAAATTTTGGGTATCGAAATATTTTGTCCAGATTCGATTTAAGTTCGAAGATGGGCCATATAGGTCCACTCCTTCAGGTACCTCCCCCACAAATGTTCAAAAATTGTCCCAAAACTTGTGCGCACGATAACTCTTGTAGGGAATTACTGATTTGGTCCATACTTTGCACATCGTGTAATTTCTACCAAACTTAGATGAGGTTCCAATATGGACTCAATCGGTCCACTCCTTCGGGTACCTCCCACACAAAATTTCGGAAAAGTTTAGTTTAGGACCTGGTCTCGAATCGCTTTGATTTTTGTTTACGCAAGTTGTATTCGCAGTCCTCTATACGACGCTGTAAGTTTCATTAGGGGCAAGTCCATACTTCCTGAGAAAATAGCCTGAAAGTTACAAAAAACCCTATGACACCGTGTGTAGTGGTTGGCGCGCAAGATAACTCTCGAACGGATCTGCCGATTCGGTCCAAAATTTGGCTTTCGTAATATTTTGACCAAACATAGTTCAAGTTCAAAGATGGATTATATCGGTCCACTCCTTCCGGTACCTCCCCCACAAAAGTTCGAAAATGTTCGGAAAATTTGTGCGTACGATAACTCTTGAAGGGAGTAACCGATTTGGTCCATACTTTGCACATTATTAAATTTCTACCAGACTTAGATGAGGTTTCAATATGGACTCAATCGGTAAACTCCTTCGAGTACCTCCCACACAAAATTTCGGAAAAGTTCAGTTTAGGACCTGCTCTCGAATCGCCTTGGTTTTTGTTGTAACATCTTGTATTCACTGTCCCCTATACGAAGGTACAAGTTTCCTCAGGGGCAAGTCCATACTTCCTGAAAACATTAGCCTGAAAGTTGAAAAAACAACCCTATGACACCATGTTTATGGGCGGAATAAGTTCACTTTAAGACCTGCTATTGAATTACTTTGATTTTTGTTGAAGCAACTTACATTCGCTGCCTCAATTACGATGGTAAAAGTTGTTTCAGGGGCAAGTCCATACTTCTTGAGAAAACAGCCCGAAGGGTGTAAAACCCCCCTATGGCACCCCTATGGTCTATGTCGGTCCATTCCTTTAAGTACTTTTTCCGCAAATTTTTTTAACTTTAAAAAAAGTTTTTTTTTGTGAAAAAGTGTTTCAATTTGCACAGGCTGAGGTTATATCTCTGTCGGCAAAGCCGACTGATACTTTTTTACTTGTTTAACAAAGTTATGGGACCTCAATACTCAACTGTGGACGTTATTGGTCAAAGTAACTAAAACTTAAATAATAAATAAGTATGTATTAATTGGATATTTTAGCTATTTTCATATTTTCTACTAATTTTTTCAAGAAGTGTTTCAATTCACACAGGCTGAGGTTATTTATATCTCTGTCGGCAAGGCCGACTGATACGTTTTTTACTTGTGTTTTTTTATGTATGTCCACCAATATTTTTGTAAAGTAATAGGCTGAGGTTAATTTCCTGATGACAAACCCTACTTAGTCTATTTTACTTTTTCCAAAAGAAAACAGCTAACGGCTATTAAATCTAGTTTCGTCTGGGAAACGACGAGTAGGTCAATGCCTTCTTGTGATGATAAAATAAGCAAGATACAACAGGGTCTTTACCTTTATTTTATACTGATATCTTCCACACCTCCTTTCTTCACCTTTTCATCTTCATCTTACTCCTATTTAATAAATCTATTCCGTTAAAAACTAAAAAGACTTTGGAACCTATAAAATCAACTAAAACTTTTGAACACCAACTTTTCTTTACAGATTTCGCTAAGCAAATGGTCAATTTTGCCCTGCGGAATCCTTTTTATATGCCACTTGTTACTCGCCATACAACACGTGCTGCAGATTTTTCCATGCAAATATTCGTACATTAACTTAATTACTACTTGGAGGCAAACGACAACAACAACAAAATAATGCCTCCGAAATCAAACTCCAAGATACTAAAACATTCATCCTTCCATCCAAGTAATAAAATAGTTCAGTTGAGTTTTAGTTTACAACGTTTTACACGCCTGCCCAGACTCGTTGTCACCCATGCAATATGTTAGACCCGAAACAGTCGAACGCACAACTGAACTAGAAGTGTTAAGAAAATAAAACTTCGAACCGGCATTGTAATTTTTAGTTCATAAAAACAATTTAAAGGGACGGCGTCATTGTGTATCCAATTTCTATGATGCTCCCCATAATAAAGCTTCATAAATGTTAGAGGGTCGTCTATCAAGTGAAAATTTTATGAAATAAGGATGAGAAATAAAGAATAGTAGCTGAAACAACTTGACGAGGATAATGTGGCTACTAAAGACCTGTGTCTGTATTTAGAAGCTGTGGATGGGAGGGTGGTTGAATATTAACAAAACCCTAAGATATTTCTTATGAAATGAACCGCAAATTATGTGTTAACACAAACCGACAACAACAAAACAAACAACAACAGCTGGATTTTCCCAACAATGTCACTGGACACGTACCCGCACATCATTACACTGTTTGCCGTTATGGGGTGTTGCTATAATGCAAAATGGTACCACAAAACCACTTAATTGATCACATAAGACACCATCATAACCATCAACGTTTTGACTTTTAGTTGGTCATCATAAAATCATGTGTAAAGAAGTAAACAAGGAATCACTCGGCTTTGCAAAACAGCGAAATACAGCGGGCTATGGCCAAAACACAACAACAGGAGTATTGGGGCCTAAATGTCATGTAACCAGGCCCTTAATTTAAAAACATTTTTGTAGGTGACAAAAACGTTTTTCAGAGTAGTTGCCATAAACAGACTTCCTTAGGATGCCGTCTGTTTATAAAATACCTCTTTAGGAGGTCTTCTGTTTATAGAAGACCTCTTTAGGAGGACTTCTGTTTATAGATGGCCTCTTTATGAGGTCTTTGGTTTACAGAAGATCTCTTTAGGATGCCGTCTGTTTACAGAGGACCTCTTTAGGAGGTCTTATATTTATAGAAGACCTCTTTAGGAGGTATTCGTTTTATAGAAGACCAGTTTAGGAGGTTATCTGTCTATAGAAGATATTCTTAGGAGGCCATCTCTTTACAGAGAGGTCATCTGTATATAGATGACCCCTTTAGGAGGTCTTTGGTTTATAGAAGACCTCTTTGGGAGCTCTTCGGTTTATGGAAGACCTCTTTTGGAGGTATTCGGTTTATAGAAGACCTCTTTGGGAGGTCTTCGGTTTATAGAAAATCTCTTTAGGAGGTCATCTGTTTACAGAAGATCTCTTTGGGAGGTCTTCGGTTTATAGAAGATATCTTTAGGAGGCCATCTGTTTAAAGAAAAGCTCTTTAGGAGGTCTTCTATTTTTAGAAGACCTCTTTGGGAGGTCTTCGGTTTATAGAAGACCTCTTTGGGAGGTCTTCGGTTTATGGAAGACATCTTTTGGAGGTCTTCGGTTTATAGAAGACCTCTTTGGGAGGTCTTCGGTTTATAGAAAATCTCTTTAGGGGGTCATCTGTTTACAGAAGATCTCTTTGGGAGGTCTTCGGTTTATAGAAGATATCTTTAGGAGGCCATCTGTTTAAAGAAAAGCTCTTTAGGAGGTCTTCTATTTTTGGAAGACCTCTTTCGGAGGTCTTCGGTTTATAAAGACCTTTTTGGGAGGTCTTCGGTTTATAGAAGACCTCTTTGGGAGGTCTTCGGTTTATAGAAGACATGTTTTGGAGGTATTCGGTTTATAGAAGACCTCTTTCGGAGGTCTTCGGTTTATAGAAGGAATCTTTGGGAGGTCTTCGGTTTATAGAAGGCCTCTTTGGGAGGTCTTCGGTTTATAGAAGACCTCTTTGGTAGGTCTGAAGACCACTTTTGGAGGTTTCGAGGTCTATTTTTAGAAGACCTCTTTGGGAGGTCTTCGTTTTATAGAAGACCTCTTTGGGAGGTCTTCGGTTTATTGAAGGCATCTTTTGGAGGTCTCGGTTTATAGAAGACCTCTTTGGGAGGTCTTCGGTTCATAGAAGACACCTTTTGGAGGTCTTCGGTTTATAGAAGACCTCTTTGGGAGGTCTTCGGTTTATTGAAGGCATCTTTTGGAGGTCTTCGGTTTATAGAAGACCTCTTTGGGAGGTCTTCGGTTTATAGAAGACATCTTTGGGAGGTCTTCGGTTTATAGAAAATCTCTTTAGGAGGTCATCTGTTTACAGAAGATCTCTTTGGGAGGTCTTCGGTTTATAGAAGATATCTTTAGGAGGCCATCTGTTTAAAGAAAAGCTCTTTAGGAGGTCTTCTATTTTTAGAAGACCTCTTTGGGAGGTCTTCGGTTTATAGAAGACCTCTTTGGGAGGTCTTCGGTTTATAGAAGACATCTTTTGGAGGTATTCGGTTTATAGAAGACCTCTTTGGGTGGTCTTCGGTTTATAGAAGGCCTCTTTGGGAGGTCTTCGGTTTATAGAAGACCTCTTTGGTAGGTCTTCGTTTTATAGAAGACCACTTTTGGAGGTTTGGATGTCTATTTTTAGAAGACCTCTTTGGGAGGTCTTCGGTTTATAGAAGACCTCTTTGGGAGGTCTTCGTTTTACAGAAGACCTCTTTGGGAGGTCTTCGGTTTATAGAAGACATTTTTTGGAGGTCTTCGGTTTATAGAAGACATCTTTGGGAGGTCTGCGGTTTATAGAAGACCTCTTTGGGAGGTCTTCGGTTTATAGAAGGCATCTTTTGGAGGTCTTCGGTTTATAGAAGACCTCTTTGGGAGGTCTTCGCTTTATAGAAGACATCCTTTGGAGGTCTTCGGTTTATAGAAGACCTCTTTGGGAGGTCTTCGTTTTATAGAAGACCTCTTTTGGAGGTCTTCAGTTTATAGAAGATATCTTTAGGAGGCCATCTGTTTAAAGAAAAGTTCTTTAGGAGGTCTTCTATTTTCAGAAGACCTCTTTTGGAGGTATTCGGTTTATAGAAGACGTCTTTGGGAGTTCTTATAGGATACCGGTTTATAGGATAACTATTTGAGAGGTCTTCGGTTTATAGAAGACCTCTTTTGGAGGTCTTCGGTTTAAAGAAGAGCTCTTTAGGAGGTCTTCTATTTATAGAAGACCTCTTTGGGAGGTCTTCGGATTATAGAAGACCTCTATGGGAGTTCTTCGGTTTATAGAAGACCTCTGTGGGAGGTCTTCGGTTTATAGAAAACCTCTTTAGGAGGCCATCTGTTTAAAGAAGAGCCCTTTATGAGGTCTTCTATTTATAGAAGACCTCTTTGGAAGGTCTTCGGTTTATAGAAGACCTCTTTGGGAAGTCTTCGGTTTATAGAATACCTCTTTGGGAGGTCTTCGGTTTATAGAAGACCTCTTTGGGAGGTCTTATAGGATACCTATTTGAGAGGTCTTCGGTTTATAGAAGACCTCTTTGGGAGGTCTTATAGGATACCTATTTGAGAGGTCTTCGGTATATAGAAGACCTCTGTGGGAGGTCTTCGGTTTATAGAAAACCTCTTTAGGAGGCCATCTGTTTAAAGAAGAGCCCTTTATGAGGTCTTCTATTTATAGAAGACCTCTTTGGAAGGTCTTCGGTTTATAGAAGACCTCTTTGGGAAGTTTTCGGTTTATAGAATACCTCTTTGGGAGGTCTTATAGGATACCTATTTGAGAGGTCTTCGGTTTATAGAAGACCTCTTTTGGAGATCTTCTGTTTATAGAAGACCTCTTTGGGAGGTCCTCGGTTTATAGAAGACCTCTTTGGGAGGTCTTCGGATTATAGAAGACCTCTATGGGAGTTCTTCGGTTTATAGAAGACCTCTGTGGGAGGTCTTCGGTTTATAGAAAACCTCTTTAGGAGGCCATCTGTTTAAAGAAGAGCCCTTTATGAGGTATTCTATTTATAGAAGACCTCTTTGGAAGGTCTTCGGTTTATAGAAGACCTCTTTGGGAAGTCTTCGGTTTATAGAATACCTCTTTGGGAGGTCTTCGGTTTATAGAAGACCTCTTTGGGAGGTCTTATAGGATACCTATTTGAGAGGTCTTCGGTTTATAGAAGACCTCTTCGGTTAATAGAAAAATCTCTTTAGGAGATCTTCTGTTTACAGAAGACCTCTTTAGGAGGTCTTCGGTTTATAGAAGACCTATTTTGGAGGTCTTCGGTTTATAGGAAATCTCTTTAGGAGGTCATCTGTTTACACAAGACCTCTTTGGGAGGTGTTAAGATGTTCTCTGTTTACAGAAGACCTCGTCAGAAGGGGTTCTGTTAATAGAAGACCTCCTTGAAGATAACATATGTGGGGTCTATAAACGATATTTCAATGAGGCAAATCTCTAATCGTGCCAATGTTTATGTATATACCCTCTGTAGGCATAAGGCTGAGGGAATAATCAGACCTACATGTCAAGGTCTTATTGTGACCTTCGTACTTGACTTCAATGTCAGTTTTTGATATGACTTACAAGACGATAATGTTTTCTAAAATGAATTTCATTACGGGTCATCTTTAATGTCAGGTCACAAAATTAAAAATGGCAATTGTAAGTTTCATAAAATTGTGCCTATGATAATAGTCATACAAGTACATTATATGTACATACATATGTATAATATACATTGTATATATTTACATACAATTCATTTTTTATTAACATCTAAACGACAATTTAAATGTGTTTATTTTGTAAGCGACTTTGTTGCAATCAGCAGAGCATGCGCGCATGTCCATAATTCAAATGAATGTACTTCGCCGGTACTCATTCATACGTACCTACATATGTATGTATGTATATGTGTTCATTCATATGTTAATATGTTTTTCATAACTATAGACCACCACATTTGTCAATGATAAAAAAAGACCAATGTTTTATTAAAATGTTCCAGCAGACTTGAAATATTAAGTCTTAAAAAGTGACCACAAAGTTGGTCTACAAATCTTCAACTAACTTTAGCTGATCTGTGCAGAGCTAAGTTTAGTTTGTAGTTCAGCTCTTGTGAGTCAATAAAAATGCAAATTTATGATTTTTCTTTTTCTTTTCTTTTGTATTTACCATAATTTTGGCTGTGGAAAATGCAAGCATTGTAAATGACATTGAATAACACAAGAAGACCATCATACTATGTACATTAGGGTTATGACTTTTTACAACCTCATATCCCTGTATCATAGCGTGATGAGTTTTGCCATAAGATTACATAAAATCTTAATTATAAGGTGATTCGGTGAAAAAACATCACGCACAAAATGATTTTAAAATTTGAATTTATCAAAATTATGGACATTTTTTTGAAGTCACTGAAAACAGATATATAATTGAAAAAAAAAAAAAACTTTTGAGCCACATGAGATAATTAAAATGACATAAAATATATTTCTCACTATTTTTCTTTAATTCTGAGAATCGTAAAAATGTCGTAAACGCTTTTATTCAAAAATATAATTTTTTCACAAAAACAAAAAATTTAAAATTTTTTCAAAGTGACTTTTTTCTCGACTTTTTTAATATTTGAATGAAATAAACGTTATTATAGTTATAAGTAGGCTTATATTTATTCATTCGTGCAAGAAAAAATAATTTTTTGAAAAAAAAATTTTTTTCATTTCATATATTTTTTCAAAAAATTATTTTTTTAAAATCGATTTGTGCGTGAACTTTTTTTATATTTCAATGGAATAAACGATAGCATAGTGATTAATAGGCAAAAGTTCATTCATCCCTGCTACAGGAAATCATTTTTGAGCAAAAATTTCAAAAAGTCATAACCCTAATGTACATATGTATGTATGTACGTTAGGGTTATGACTTGTTGACCTTTTTTCTCAAAAATAATTTCCTGTTTCAATAATGAATGAGTTTCTGCCTATTAATAACTAAAAAACGTTTATTCTATTTATGTATTAAAAAAGTTCATATACAAACCACTTTGTTTTTTTGTAATACTATGAAATGAACAAAAATTGCTCAAAAATTTATTTCCTTTTGCATGAATGAATGACCTTTTGCCTATTATTGACAATAATAACTTTTATTCCATTTAAATATTCAAAAACGTCCAGCACAAACCACTTTTTTTATTCAGATGATATATGAAATAATATTATATATGATATAAAATGTTATATAAATATGTAATGATATGACGACAAATTTAGTGAGAAACAAAAGGTTATGCCATTTTGGTTATGTCGTGTGGCTCCAAAGCTTGTTTTCAATTATACATTTGCTTATACTGATTTCAAAAGTCAAGCTCATATAGAAAGAATTCAAATGACTTTGTGCGGGAGCTTCTTTTTATCGAATCACCATATAACTAAGATTTTATATAATCTTAGGTAAAAGCTCATCAAAATTTAATACAGGGATAATAGGTTTTAAAAAAGTAATAATAATAACCCTAATGTAGGTACAATGTAAACTGTATTGTTTCCAAGTGTTGAATTGATTTCGTATACATACATTATTGTGATCGTTTTTATATCGTCGGAAAACCTAAAATGCCGTGATACTCACAGCTCTTGGTATCTGTTATGAATATGGTAAGGTTGTGAGTTATTGATCCATATACAAATAAGTCCATTTCGGTGGAGAGTTAGGGTTTGCCATTTGAAATAATGTCCTAAAAGTACCCTTCGATTTCATGCGTGCTAAAAAGTTATTTGGGATCAAAAATTTTAATAATTTGTTTGCATTTTTTCGAAAACTTTGGTAGACTGCCAATTTTTCAATCCGCACTTACATTAATCACGCGAAATCTAATTTGCCTAGTTTCAGAGAGTTTACTAATCACCGCTTCAAGATCTACCCTAGAAGAAAGAAAGTTCCGAGACATCAACACTGTTGCAGCTGCTCGCCCTACACCTGCTGGTCGAATACACGAAGTGAGACCAAATTTCCGAGCAGAAGCGACGGTTAGCAAATGAGCGTGATGAACTTCGGCGTGCTAACTTCCGAGACGCCAGAGTCAGGGAGCTGACGCTGTATGTTAACAGATTGGTCGGCGAGCATAAAGGCAACAAGTTGAACAATCCACAGAAGAGTTGCAACATTGGAGCCTGAATAGGTTAGGATATGTTGAAAAAAGGGGTAATGCAGGATCACCACATGTCCGTGTGGACATACACTTAAGCCATAAAGCCTAAGGCCTGTTGTGCGTTCTAATTTGTGGTCAGGATGAGGTTGTATATTTAGTGTATGAATTAGTTAAATTCCTGATTATTCTATTGACGTTAGTCTAGGATTTCTGTCATATTGACATAGTCTCTTTTAATGTTTTGAGCTCGATTGTCCTGATATGATCCTTTGTATTATGTCGCTCCCTTGTAGCTGGTTTCTCGGGTTTGTGAAAGCCTGGCAATGACAGAGGTAGTGTTCCAACGTTTCGTCGTCCTCTCTGCATGCCCTGCTTTCTGCACAACCTATTTTGTGCAGGTGCGCTTGTAGACGCAGGTGTCCTGTAAGGATACCCGTCAGTCTACTAATGTATTTTTTACTTAGTAAAAGCAGTCCCTTTGTTTTGTCCTCGTCTGGGCTACCCCATAGGATTTTTGTGTTTTTCCCTTGTCTTCTCTATATGCCAGAGGGATATATGTGCATCTTTTGCCCATGCATTTAGCTCTACGCGCGTCGCCTTTGAGGGCTTGGCGTTATCTAGGCTGACTGTAGGTTGCTCCCTGGCCCGTTTTGCTAAGGAGTTTGCTATTTCATTACCCCTAATCCCATATTGCGAAGAAAAAAACTCAAAAGAAGAATGTCAAAAAAATTACTTTTGGCCAATAAATTCACATTTTTTGAGTAAGAATGAAGTTAAACTTATCGGGCGATAAGATTTTGGTTTTGCGTAGCTTGCCTTGCCAGATTTAGGGATAAAAACTACCCTTGCCTCTTGCCAGGCTAGCGGGGTGTAAGCAAATTTTAAACAAGCGTTGAAGATCCCGACCAGTTTGGTCCAAATCCGCTGTAATAGGGCCGAGAAGATCTGGTCTGGTCCAGCTGCTTTGTATGGTGAAAAGCTCGTGATGGCTTGTTTTACCATCAAGCTTCTAATTTTTGGTGCATCTCATGATGTGTAACCCGACTGAGTCGATGCCTCGGTGCTAGCCGTGGTATTCGACGGAAAGTGCCTTTTCATCAAAAGGCCTAGAGTTTCTTCTGTTGTTTCCGTCCTTTTCGGTCTGTGTATGGGTTTTGGACATAAACTTCTTAATTTTCGAAACGTCGTTTACGCTATCCACCTGTTCGCAGAACAGCTTCCAGGAGTTACGTTTGGCGTTCCTTGTAATTTTGTTGTATTTCTTGGTAGTTGTCCCAGAATACAGCTGTTTTTTACGTTTTGCCCTATTATAAAGTCTACGGACCTCCTTGCCTTTAGTCCGAATTTCCCCTGTCATCCAGGGTTTTTCGTAGACGGATTTCCTCTCTAGAAGGGGACAACTTTCCTCGAATGAGTGCCTCAGTTAATTTTGAACTTTTCTATCTATGTCCTCCTTACTTAGACATTCCTCATCTGCTTGCCTTAGTCTTTCTTTTACTCGTTTTTCGAACTTAGTCCAATTTGTTTTGGATTTGTTTCGGAAGGTTATCGGGTTTGGCGGTGTCCTCGCTATTTTAAATCTAATATACCTATGGTCTGAGAAGGAGTATTCCTCCAAAACCCTCCACTCATGTACCTCGTTTATTAGAATTTCAGAACATATCGTTATATCTAATACTTCCTCCCTAACTCTATTAACAAGGGTTAGTGTATTTCCTGTGTTAAGTGTAATCTGGTCGTTAGTATTTAAGTTGTCTATAAGGGCTTGACCCCTTTTGTTATTGTTAGTACTACCCCACGAGATGTGGTGAGAGTTAGCATCGCTACCTACTAGTACTTCGTTACCTGTTTGCTTGATCGTTCTCACCAGTTGCTGTAAATCCGACGAAGGTGGTAGTGTCGGGGAGTCGAACGGCAAGTATAGTGATCTGAGGTATATATTTCCATTCCCCTGCTTCAATACTGTGACGTCCGACGATGACAACTCTGGAGAAAAAAAGAAAGCATACGTTTTTTGTGCCATATAATACAGGTCCTCGGGCGGGATTCCGTATTTGCGTAAAAAAGTTGATAATTTATATGGTTCAGTCCAGAAACTTTGTTTTTTTATGGTCCAAGGTTCTTGGATTAAACCAATATATTTATTAACTTTAGTTATTTTTTTCCATCAGGGCTAGTGTTGCCGTCTCGCTCCGATAAAGGTTAACCTGGATGACCTCAATCATTGGTCCTCCAGTAGGTTGGCTTCCTCTTCTGCTCCTCCCTCCTGAGTGTCTTTTGGTGATTTGACCTCCTGGGTGGTAGTTTTGGCATTCTCTTCATTGCCCACTCTTGCCTTTCCAATTTTGAAGTACACTGAGTTCGAGAGGAAATACGCCTTTCCCTTAGTCTTGGCGAGCCCGGCAAGTGAGAGGTCGTCGATCCCCACCACAAGGAGAGTGCCGTCTTCTTTCTCCTCCCTGTGGAAGACCTCCCACCTCTTCACTACCTCCCCGAGTGCAGCAGAGTTAGTGTGTGGGTCCAAGTGTGCAATAGGTGGTCCCTCCTGGGTTCACGGCAGTCGATTTTTATTGAAACACGCCCTTTCAGGATTTGTTCCAGTACCTTGTCGTTAATTAGCACAGATCGACCCTATAGTACCTATTGGCTACCTTGGCGTAAGTCGCTGGCGGCTCCGTTCCTGTTTCCGCGTCCATCTTCCACCTCCGGATGGTCTTAGAGTTCCTTGTTGAGTCCCCGGCTATTCCAGAAGGTTCCGATGTCGCGCTCACCCTCTTCGTGTCCGAACTCGCCTCAACAGTCTCCGTTGAAGGATACTTTTCTCCTCTGCTTGGGTCCTGATGGGGTTTGTTCTGGGCATTTGAAGGTAGGAAGCTCTTTTTCTTCTTGCTGGGTTTAACGGTGTTCTGCTCCTCAGGAGACCTTACCCTCTTCGCCGTTTCCGAAGAAGTGGAGGGAGTGTCTGTGGTACCCGTTAAAGCATCCCGCTGTTACTCTCTCTTTAGTCGGGCCTGGTTCTTGTACTGACGTCTTTGAGCCCCTGACCGCGATGCTCTCGCTCACTTCCTCCACCATCTTGTGGACTTCCACTTTTATGAAGTTTTCCACAACGGTGATGTTGGTTTTGCCGCAGCTGTCGCATGATATCGACGAGGTGTGACTCGTAGGCAGATCACTAGTCTCCGCCGGTACTGGGTTTATTAGGGCCTGCACCGTAACTTTTTTATTAATGTTTCCACCTTCCATGTTTGTTTTTTGTTTTAGGGGAACACCCCCGTAGTCAGTTTTTTGTCCGCGGGAAACTCTAGGTTTCCAGAGGTGGATTATCCCAGCACTCTGCCCCAGGCCCGCCATGCAACAAGTGTTGGACAGAGTGGTACGATCATCCGCCTTTCCCTATCCGCCGGTGGGGACGCGCCCATTAGGAGAACTGACAAACACCCTCTGGTGGAGCCGGAATAAATGTATTGTGGGCAACGGTTAAGTCATTCTCGAACCCTGGAAAGAAGGAAGATAGGACCTCAGTCACTAGAGCTGCGCAAGTTATTTTAATCAACATTTTGTAGAGAATAGTACCACGTCGAATTAGATCTCTTCCTGCCGAGATGGTTCCACCACAATTTACAATGGATGATGTTACGAAAATCATCATATCATCCAAAGCCTAGGGCCCTGATGGAATCTACATAGTAATAGCTGGATGAGGCGGGATTCGATTGTCTCACTCCCACACCCACATCGTTCCAAATGCCTGGAAAATGGGCAGGTTGTTCCCACTACTGAAGCCAAGTAAGGATGGCAGGATACAGATGATTGATTGAACGATCTTGGCGTAAGGTACCTTCCCTGATTTCATTTGTGAAGGGCTGAACTCCTATTTCACTTATCTTACCACCTTTTTCCACGCAAGGATTTTGCAAATATCCGCCATTAAATCTACGGCCACTCTGTTCATAACATAACATGGACTGCTGAGTGACCACTGTCGTGGTTGATGGTAGCAGAATACCAATCAAGATTCTTAGGGTCACATTCGACAGTGTGTTCAAGCCGTTCGCGCATGCTACAGCTATCTATGAGAAGCTGAGATATATGAACAAGATCCTCAAATCCCTAGCCGGCAGCACTTGGGGTAACGTGCGGCTCACAGTGGTTCAGAATCGTTTTTCCTGGTCAAAAGTCTATAACTTTTTTTTGTTAGATTACACTATGCAACACTGAAAATGCAAACAACTTCTAGTATGCATTTTAGTTTTGAAAGTACATATCGCTCATTTACTCAAAGAGTGGCATAACTCAAAAAATGCGATTTCTGAGTTAGCAATTTCTATTTTTTCTACAACTTCTACTTTATCTTGTGTCAAATTTTCATGCTGATATCTCTAAAACTCAACGAGTAACAGCTCATTTACTACAAACTTCACATAATTCAACACTACAGTTTTTTGAGTTTACGAAGCACTAAAACAAATCAAATCATGTTTGATCTTGCACAGAAATTTAGCACTGATAACTGGCTAGCTGTTTGCAAAATATGGTTCAAGTAGCTATTTTAGTTTTTGTGTAAAAATCTTTTTAAGTTGGGAGGTCAAATTCCAATCGCGAACTTAAAACGCATTTTTCTCGAAACTGGATTTTTTGAAATGTGTCACTCTTTGAGTAAATGAGCGATATTTAGACTACAAAAACCCTAATAGGGTTTTGTCCTGTCAGATCCAGTTCGAATTTTATGGCCTCATCTAAACTGGCTAAATCTACACTTTTTTGCATGTATCATGCCTTTATCTCAGAAACGAATAGGAATTTGGCCTTGCTGTCTTTAGCAATATTGTAGCCCTAAACTAGTAGAACTTATATTTTGAAAAAAACCACATAAGAAAAACTCCAACTAGGGCATCAAAATCTATAAAATATAGAAAATTTTACATAATTGCTGAAATTCTGGTCAGTATTGGCTAAACTATTGGAGTTGAACCAAGTAACCATTTGCAAAAATCTTCCAAATAAACTTCTCAACAATTCTTTAGAACATTCTGAAACTCTAAAATGCTTACTTCATGTTGTTTCAGCGGTATTTTGCATCATATCTTTTACAACACTGAAGCAATCAACATTTTAATAATTACAGTTTAACGCCCTCTACATTTCAATAGTAACACTTTTAAGCTTTTGTACTTTTGTCATTGTGATTTTATACCTTTCATATTTGCTATTGTGATTGATCTATACGTTTTTAAAGTTAACAGCTAAAAATACACCTCTGTAAATATATTTAATACTACTACTTTAAGCAACTATGTACTACTAAATTTTATCATACATGACTAAACAACTTTGGCGCTTCTCAAAAGTGAAGCTAAGTAGAATAAAATTCAATAAAGTCGTTCATTCCTCTTGAGCAACTTGAACTCTGTACATCAACCTCAGTGCTTCCTTAAGTAGTTGAAACTGATAGCAGAGCATCAACCGCAATACAGAGAGTGAATCAACCAAACAATCTACGAAAATCGTGTTTGCTTTAACACGTATTTCAAACACAGTTCACACCAATAGTTTATTCTTGCATTTCGGATTTCACTACATTATTGACATTTTTATTAAATCGTCGTTGAAAAATGTACTAAAAACAACGGCATAGGGGCATTTTACAACAACGACATGTTCTGAAGAATTATGAAAATTTTGAAATATTGAAAATATGAAAATATTCAGAAAAAATTAACGGCTTTGGAGATACGGTGCGAAATGTATAAAAATTGTGGAATTTTTGCATATGTTTTGAAATTTGAGGCAATAAATGTAGTTTTTTCGAGTTCATTTTTTTCTCCAATTATTTTATTCTTGTCCTTATCTACAAATTGGCTTCAGAGGTCAGAAGAAGATTCGCATTGGTTTCAGAGATATAGCCCCGAATTTCTTTAAAAACTCAATATTTAAACATGTTTAGATGGGGCCATAAAATCCGAGCTGGATCTGACACAACAAAACCCAACTAGGGTTTCTTGTCGTTTGGGTCTGTACTTTCAAACAATCCTCAGTTCGATTTGTTTGCACAAGATCACCTTAAAAATGTTGCACAGTGTTATAAAGAAAATCTCAACATTAAAACTATTTTTTTAATAGAAATTATTTTTGTTATTTCTGGCCGATTTCTGAATTTAATACCCTAATTTTGTCTTCAACAGCAACTTATATGTACAACAAACCAAACATTATTGAAAGAATTTTTGTTTTAATTTGAACATTTTTCAAATTCATCGTTTGTAATCATTTTTTGTCTAACTGGATTTTAACGAAAGAAAATCTTTTGTGCGACACCTGTTATGTGAAAACAAAATTATATACGTGAAACGTAGCGTAATGTTTGAATGCGCGGGACTTCGGTAGACTCCTAATTTTTCAATGTATATAATAGGTCTAATAAGCTCAACTCGAAAGAGAATTAATTAAATATCACTATAAATGACCTTCGCCTTAATAAGGCAAAAATAAAAAATAATTTCAGCATGAGCCAGGCTGGGATTCGAACCTGAGTCTCCGACAACTGAGTGTCAAGGTTGCCGGCGTCTTAGCGTTCTGACCCACCATCAACTTGTCAGTCTGTCACTTATCACCAAACTCAAATATATAATAGATATATAATTTTATTTCATATATCATATCAATTAAAAGTGTTTTTTGCGGGAACTCTTTTAATATTTAAATGGAATAAAAGTTATCATAGACAATAATAGGCAAAAGGTCATTCACTCGTGAAACAGGAAATATTTTTTTCCAATTTTTTTTTTCATTTCATAGTATTTTTCAATTTTTTTTTTTTTAAAGTTGCTTGTCGTTGACCTTTTTTAATACTTAAATAGAATAACCGTTACTTTAGTCATTGATAGACAAAAGTTCATTCATTCCCGCTACAGGAAATCATTTTTGAGGAAAAGAGGTCAAAAAATCATAACCCTTGTATTTACATAGCTGTCTGCTAAGCCTACTGATCATTTTACTTTTTTACCTGTGCGTACGTTACCCTATACTCTACACATTTCTCCAGGTACTAATCTTTCATACACCTACGAGCGTTTCCCAACCCCCCTCCTATTATAAATGGAAGAAATTCTTCTAAGATGTAATATTTTTTCAAGGAGAACTGCGAACATGATTTGGTCCGACAAATTTAATTGGGAAAGAGATTTGAATCACATTTTTGTTATTATTGATTACCAAAATATGTTTGACAGTTAACTACCAACTTCATGTACGAATGCAATTAATTCTCATTTGGTATGAAGACAAGGAGTGAAACTTATTACCAAGGATAAGCAAATACATATTGTTTTATAAATACTAATTGCTTATGTACGTACATATATCTGAGCTATGTTAAGAAGTGTTAGAAAACACTTAAAGATATAAGAGCTTATTAATACCAACTATATATGAATGTGTGGGAAGTTGTTTCAGCCTCATAGAATATCTGCCATTTGTTCTATAACTTTTTCCTTAGTCAAAGAGTTAACATTTCTTCTATAGCATGACGCAAATCTGTAAATTTTAATTACCACTTGTGGCTTTCAGTTCTACACACACCCCTTATTCTCTTGTTCTATGTCACAAAAATAACCGTTTACAATTTCACTGCCCAAACGAAACCATCAATTAGAATAATTTGTTGGTTTGTTGGGTTTAAATCATGACAAGCATTTGAAAACATTTTGGAGTTTTATTTAGAATAGAACGAACACAACCATGGGTATCATGGACTTAATTGCAGTTCTCCATTTCATCATCAACAACATTATCGTCATCTTCCCCAACATCAGCATCACTGTCGTCTATAAAATTTCATTCATAAATGTTAACAGCATTCTATCAATGAAAGCTGAAAAACGTCCAGAGAGAAGAATAGACGGATGACCAGAGTTCACAGTGATGACGTTAGACCATCATCATCAACAACATAACAGACAGACAGACAGAACATGATGCTCGGCTAATAACAATATGAAAATATAGTCTATAACGCTAAGGGCATCATGAATATTTTCTTAACATGAAGCGGGATTTACATACATAATCGCGAATTAGAGCCATTGTTATTCAACACATAGCACATACATACATACTTGTAAATATTTGTGGTCAAATATGAGGTATTCTGTAAAGAATTAGACCAAATATTAAAAGAAAGCTATTATAATAGAATGTATATTAGTGTGTACTTTTTTGAGTCACGGTTTATTAACCATATTTTGACACCGCAGCGTGATAGAAGACTAAAAATAAGAAGACACGTGTCCCGGCGTTTTACCCTATCACTTCAACTTTCGCGGTTATGGACCCCCATAGACCTGAGGACTTGATGTCAAAAGGGATCATTTTGTCAGGCTTATATCTTCTAAACCGCTAAGAATTTGGATTTACTCGTGGAAGCAAAGTTGAAGTGCGAACACATAAAATACATTCAATCTCATCTTTAAGGTGAATATTGTCAAGGTCAAATTTGCGTTTTAATTTTTCTCGGATTTTGATCTACAGATATCAAACCGATCAAAATTGAAGCAAACAGAAATGTGCCTTATAATGTCAATAAGCAACTTTCTAGAACATACGAACTCTGTAGAAGCGGTTCTTAATGGCCAAACTTGCAAAACAAATGCGATTTTTATCCTCGTCTCTCGGTTTCCGCTACATAGATACTAAACCGTTCAAAATTCAAGAAAACAATTAACCACGGTAATGTAGCAAAGATATCAGCAAACAACTTTCTGGAACATACAAAATGTCTATGAACGGTTCTTAAATGCGAAAATAGCCAAACACTTTTGAAAATATTAGATTTTTATACCTCTGGTCCAAAGATACCCAACCGCCCAAAAATTAAGGATACCGTCAAGTACAAAAATTTACCTAAGATTTCAATAAACAAGTTTCTAGAACATATTAAGATTCTAGGAACGGTTCATCAAGCTCAAAATTCGATTATTCTTTCCTGTTCAGGTCCGTAAATAACAAACATTAAAATTTTTCTTGAGTTTTGAACAGTTTGTTATTTCCAGACCTGAGTAGGGGGAACATTAAAAATAATTTTATTGTTTGCAAATTTCATCATAAAGAATCATTCCTAGAATCTTTTTATGTTCTAGAAAGTTGTTTATTGAGATCTAAGGAACATTTTACTAGTTGGTTGTTTGTTTCAATTTTGATCGGTTTGATATCTACAGACTAAAATCCGAGAAAAAACCATAATGGAAATTGGTCCTTGACGATTTTGACCTTGAAGATGAAGTTGAATGGATTTTATGTGTTCACAATTATTATTCTTTAGGACGAGAGCTACAACTTTATCTACAGCCCAATTTCAGGTATAATGTGACCTAATTTGCTATAATATTACATTTAATGTTCCCCACCGACGTACGCAGGGGGGGGATGTACTAAAACTTCCATTTTTTTCGAAATGGAAGTTTTAGTACAAGGTTTTCTAATTACTTTTACATAAAAAATTGTACACATTATTCGCATAAAATGTGCTGGAAATCACATTTTTATAATACTTTCTTGTGGGTTCTTTTCCAAGTCCTATAAAAGGTTTTTGATCATTGAGAACTCCAAATGGCAAATTACAACCAATTCGGGCCGAAAATTTTGATAATATCTTCAAGATACCTGAAAACGGGAGATATCGAAATATGAGAGCTATACCGAAACCTGGACCTAAGACCACAATGTTTGGCGCAGAAGGTTTTTGATCATTGAGAACTCCAAATGGCAAATTACAACCAATTCGGGCCGAAAATTTTGATAATATCTTCAAGATACCTGAAAACGGGAGGTATCGTAATATGAGAGCTATACCGAAACCTGGACCTATGACCACAATGTTTGGCGCAGAAGGTTTTTGATCATTGCGACCCCCAAATAACAAAGTACAGCCAATTAGGGCCGAAAATGTAGATAAAAGCTTCAAAATACCTAAAATCGGGTGGTACCGCTACATGGGGGCTATTGGATACAATGTATGAAGGGTCGGTCCTTCGTGGACTACATCTTGAAAGCGAATTAGAAATATGTTTTACTGCCATCGCCAAAATTATGTTATTCTATTTTAGACAAATTTGCTGCTAAACAGTATGAGAAAATAATGAAGACAAATGAAGTTTTGTGCGTGACTTGTTTTTTTTCCTTATCATCACCGAAGTTTAATTGTAGCCTCAGACTTTAAGGTTACGAGATTATATACACTAGAATGTTATGGATCTCGTAATGTTTTGTCCCAATTAAATTTAAGTCATATCGGTACCTCTGCCATAAAAGTTCAACAATTTTCAATAAAATGGTCGAAGGGACTAACCGATTCGGTCTAAAATCGAACCTAATATGGACTATCTCGGTCCACTCGCAAAATTACTTCCAAAGTACATCAAGTTCCAAGAGAATATGTTTGGACAACATCTTCAGGTCACTCATACAAGTCTAACATAACTGCAGGTTAAAGACTGTTCGATGATCCTTTGAACATTTTGTAGTCTTGTTTACAGCAATATCCTATTTTTCGTGGACAAGTTCATGCTTCCTGACAAAGCTCTCAATGCTACGGTGACCAACTAAAATAGCTTATGGGCGCGGTAACTATCGAGAGGAGTGTCTCTCAAAATAAGATCCATTTCTAAAATGAATTAGCTTATTATTAGCGAATAATTAAGTGGGGTTCAATAAGGATCGGTTGTAATTTGTCAAAACTATATAGAACTAAGTCCATCAAAGTGTTTGTCATCGAGTCCAAAAACTTCTAATCGTACAATTAAGAAAAAATATAATGCTTCTTTTTTAACATTATATTAAAAGTAAAAAATAATTCTGAATCATAGTACGGTTACACTATAGTTTTATGCCGGGTTAACCCACTTCGAGAGGATTTATTTGACGTTTGCGTAATGGAATCGACATTTGAAATCCAAACCCACTTGGTTAATCCGGTTAAGTGTAACCGGGGTATCAGACTCTATCTCTTCCGGTAAATAACACTATGCAGCATTCTTAAGGTAATCTTGTGCAAACTATTTGAAGTGAGGATTTTTTGAAAGTACAGACCCAAAGTCCAAAAGCCCTAGTTGCGTTTTGTTGAGTCAGATCTAGCTTGGATTTTATGGCCCCCTCTAAACATTGTTAATGATCGACTTTTTAAAGCAACACGGGGATATGGCCCTGAAACCAATGCAAATCTTCTTTTGACTTCTGACGCAAATTTGTAGATAAGGGTCAGAATAAAATACTTGGACAAATATTGAACTGGAAAAACTACAATTATTACCTCAAATTTTATAATATTTCTAAACATTATATAATTTGTATAGATTTCGCACCATATCTCCAAAACTATTAAATTTTTATACCCTACACCACTATGTGGGGAGGGTATTATAAGTTGGTTTTGGCCAAAAAGTTTGTAACGCATCGAAATAATGGTCGTAGACCCATACTTATATATACCAAAATGAATGTCTCGACAAGCTGAGTCGATCTGGCTATGTGTGTCCGTCCGTCAGTCCGTCCGTCTGTCCATCTAAACCTTGTAATCACGCTACAGGTCGCAATTTTGATCGGATCGTCACGAAATTTTGGATGTTGATGGGGGTCCCGAAGGGGAAGAAGTCTATTGATTTTAGTGATGTTCGGATAATATTTAGGGGTCGGAATGGGCAAAAAACTTATGTGGATAAAAAGACAACGTTTTTTTCCAAAGCGAATATCTCAGCTTCTATACGAGGTATACCAAAAGCAAAACCTGACAATAAAAGTAGAAAATGTCATCTTTCTAATGATGTAAAGTAGGTTCTCGTAGGTGATCAAACAACGAAGATATCTCAATAGTCGCAAATAAAACCCAAATTTTCATTTTTGCGATTTTAATTATAATGACGATTAGCACAGCTTTGGTTGGGGACTTTCCAAAAGCAAAGCCTGGCTATGAAAGTAGAAGATACCATCTTTACAATGATGTAAACTAGGTCGGCGTAGGTGACCAAATAACGAAGATTTCGCAATAGTCGGTAATACATCCCATTTTTCCACTTTTTTGGAAATCACGCTGCAGGTCGCAATTTTGATCGGATCGTCACGAAATTTTGAAGGTTAATGGGGGTCACACAGATGAAGAGGCCTATTGATTTTGGTGATGGTCGGATACTATTTAGGGGTCGTAATGGGCAAAAAAATTATTTGGAGAAAAGACAACGTTTTTTTTCCTAAGCGAATATCTCAGCTTCAATATGGGGTATACCAAAAGCAGAACCTGGCCATGAAAGTAGAAATAATCGCCTTTCTAGTGATGTAAAGTAGGTTCTCGTAGGTGATCGAACAACGAAGATATCGCAATAGCCGCTAATAGAACACAACTTTTAATTTTTGCGATTTTAATAATAATGACGAATATCACAGCTTTGGTTCGGGACCTTCCAAAAGCAAAGTCTGACAATGAAAGTAAAAATTCCCATCAATACAATGATGTAAAGCAGGTTGGCGTAGGTATCCAAATAACGGAGATATCGCAATAGTTGGTAATACATCCCATTTTTCCACTTTTTTGGAAATCACGCTACAGGTCGCAATTTTAATTGGATCGTCACGAAATTTTGGGTGTTATTGGGGGTCCCACAGAGGAAAAAACCTTTTGATTTTTATAATGGCCGGATATTATTTGGAAAAAAAGACCAACGTTTTATTTCAAAGTTAATATCTCCATTCTGTAGGAGGTATATCGAAAGCAAAACCTGGCAAGGAAAGTAGAAAATATCACCTTTACAACCATGTGAAGTAGGTTGTCATAGGTGGTCAAACAACAGAGATATCGCAATAGTCGGTAATGCATCCCTTTTTCCATTTTTGTGCAGTCACACTACGAAATTTTGATCGGATCCTCACGAAATTTTGGGGGTTGATGGGGGTCTAACAGAGAAAGAAGCCTATTGATGGTTGGCATACATCCCACCTTTCCATTTTTTATTTGGGTTGTACAGTCGATGCACTTAAATGCGTTTAAAAAAAATTGACCTGTGTTAATGAAGACATTCAGAGCAAATGCGCTAAGCTATCCCAATTTTAATTTTTTGAATTTTATTAGTCAAAAGCTTATGAACAGGGGTAGTGGTGTAGGGTATCACATAGTCGGCCCGACCCGACTATAGCCTTGGCTCACTTGTTCTTAATGTTTTCATTTGGAAACATAGCAACGACAACGGCAGCCGATATTCTTAAAAATTAGGCTAAGATCCTAAATATTATGAATTCTTTCTATTTTTTTGTTTGGTAATAGTTTGGCTGAAGGTCATTAAAAGACTGTTGTTTTAAGACTGACACAGACCACTGTGCACATATATATAGAAACTTAGTTCATAAGCATAGACGAAAGCTCAGTTGACGTTTACATTAGAAACACAATAGTCGCTCTTCTTCCATAAATTCAGGTAAAATGAGAATAACTTGTGTTACATTTATATATTTTATAAGTTGTAATTATAAATTTATGTTTTTAAAACAGATCCCTGAGGATGATTGTCGAAGACAATTGAAATATTGGAAATAAAACTTAAAACAACCAAATAAAAAACAGTCTTTTAATGACCTTCAGCCAAACTATTACCAAACAAAATTATAATTCAACAGGTCAACAATAACAAAAAACAATTCTTTCTATTAATTTATATACTTTGTATCAATATTTCATATAAAATTCGAAAAATCGAACATGTAGAATGGAATATGTGCCAAAAATATGTGCCAAATCGGACAAAAATTTACGGAGATATTAGCTTTCGAAGGGAAACATTTATTGTGTTCTGTATGTAGCATAGAATCTAAAAGCGTCTTTTCCTCGAAGTGGCACTTTTGAAAGCGGTGTCCACTGTAGCTCGAAAACAGATGCTCCGGTCTTTATATGTTTTTTGGGACTATTATAAACCATGTGCTTAACCGAGAGAGTCCTTAAAAAACTGCTGACGGAGTCCGTTTTTTTAAATCGAAATTTTGATTTTAACTGTTCAAAATTTTCAAAAATTGATTTTTTTAATTCCGTTTCGATAATGGACATGATTATTAGGTTCGTAATGATCCTACAAAAATATATGCTGATCGGTTTATTCTTTTTCGAACTACAGTGGGTACCGCAAACTGCTTTAGTAAAAACAGTGCTTTATAGGCGGGCATTTGTCAGAAAGATTATACAAAAAAAAGTTAGAAGGTTACTCAAGGTTTAATAGATTTCTTATAAAAAATGCATGAAAATGGCTTTTCTGATAATTATAAGTGGCCATAACCCCTTAAAATAGCTTAACGTAACGCTACACAACTTTTGAATTTTTCAAGATTTTTGGCCAAGTTGGGCCCCCCCGAAATGAAATCCTGCGTACATCCCTGATGTTCCCAGTGATGTAGAAACTTCTCCACAAAAAATTATGAACATAGGTCCAAGTTTTGTTATATCCCTCATATAACGGTAAGGCCCGATTTCACGTATTTTAGCTACATTTTCTGGCCGAATTAGACCAAAATAGGTATGATTTGGCATTTAGGGTTTCTAGTGTTTAAGTAATTTCGACATCCAAAGTTGTGGGCATAAGAAAAAAAGAGTGTTTTTTTACCCTGGAACCTATCTCCGAACTTTACATGGTTTTCCATAGAAAATCTTAAATCGCTTTTTCGTGTTTTTTGGAACGTATCAACGACGCAAAGCGAGGTCTTGGTGTATATAACATATTTTTGTGTCCCAAAATTTATGCTGAAACTGATCTAATCATAGGTTTGGCATGGCGTTTAAAAGAAAGGCGTCCTAAAATATACATAACAACGGCAAATCTTGAGCTTTTGCTGCAAATTTCATGGAAATTGGTTCAGTAATATTGGAGATATAACATATTTAAAACAAGTAAAAAAAGTATCAGTCGGCTTTGCCGACAGAGATATACCCTCAGCCTGTGTATATTGAAACAATTTTTCCCAAAAAAACGTATGTATTTGGGGGGTTAAAAAATGTTGGGCGTTTGAACCGACAAAAATGTTGACTAGGATTTAAGATCGGAGAAGATACTAAAAGCAATGGATCTACATATGGTGCCATAGCGGGTTTTTACACCCTTCAGGATGTTTGCTCAAGAAGTATGGACTTGCCCCTGAAAAAACTGTTACCATCGTAATGGAGGTAGCGAATGCAAACCGAAATCGAAATGCAAAAATCAAAGTGATTCGAGAGCATGTCTTAAAGTGCACTTATCCGAAATTTTCTGTGAGAGGTACCAGAAGGAGTAGACAAATATAGTCCATATTCGAACCTGATCTATATCGGTAGATATATTAGGATATGTAAAGTATAGATTACATCGGTCACTCCCATCAAATATTTTCGTGCGTACAATTTTTCCGAACATTTTTGAACTTTTGTGTGGGAGGAACGGGAGGAGATGGGCTATATCGGTCATCTTCGAACTTGAACTAAGTCTACAGTCGAACAGTAATCTTAAATTCAAATTTCAGGTTTCCAGTTCTATCCGTTTACCCAAATCCAAATTGTACCAAATTTAGTACCACTTAGTACTTTTCCTACCCATAAGTACGAATTTTCAAAAATTCTATCCGTTTACCCAAATTTAAATTATACCTAAATTTTACTTTTCGTACCCATAAGTACGAATTTTCAAAAACTGAATCAATCCTTCAGTCCAATAGTTTCATTCCAAATTTCTGGATTCCAGCTCTATCTGTTCTATTAAATCCAAATTTTGCCAAATTCAGTACTTCTCGTACACATAAGTACGAATTTCCAAAACCACCCCATACCTCAATCCTATACTTCAACAGTAATCTTAATTCCGAATTTAAGGTTCCAGGTTCACCCAAATCCAAGTTGTACAAAATTTTGTACCATTTAGTACTTTTTGAAAACAAAAGTGCGAACATCCAAAACCATTTTCTTATATCAACACCACTTCCCAAACTTGATTCTCATACCAAATTTGAAGATTGTAGCTATATCCTTCAAAATATACTATAGGTACCAAATTTAGTAACTTTTAGTACTTTTCGTACACTTATAAGTCGAATATCCAAAAACCCTCTCCATCAGTGACCCTCGTTCCAAATTTCAGAATTCTAGGTCTTCCGGTTCTCCTAATACAAAGGGGACCCAATTTAGTACCTTTTAGTACTTTCGTACCCTTCTAGTTCGATTTCCAAAAACACAGTCTTATCTCACCCCTACACACCAACAGCAAGCCACACTCAAAATTTCAAGCTTCTAGCTTCAGCCGTTTCGTCTGGGGGATGATCTGTCAGTCACTCACTCACTCACTCAAGATATAGGGTTGGTTTCACTGTTCTAGACATCGCCTTCTTCTTTTTCCAGAGACAACTATTTTCATGTTTTCAATTTGTTGTGAATCGACTCATATACTCATCAACCACATCCACCAAACTTTAAAAGTCAATGTGACAAAACAAACAAAAACACAAACACAGAAGGCCCACTCTTGTTAGAGGACACCATGGACCACTAAATTATTTGTGTGAAAAGAAACAAGCACAAAGAAACAACAGCAACAAAACCAACCAATTTGTTGCTAAACGAAATTGTTCGTGGCATTCCAACGGGCGTTACTTTTAGCTTTATTTACAAAAGAAAAACCAACATAAACTTTAAACATTTTTGTAAGATGAGAGATGTTGGAAAAGGAAGGCGTTTAAAGATCATCTTTTAGTGGTGACTTTATTTATTAACGAGCAGCTGTTAAATTATCCTCCATTGTGATAAGCGTTAAGTGAATAATAAAGGCTTGTGAGACCACAATTTGTTAGAACCAAAGTAAAATGACTTACTTAACACGCGGTAATGGCCAATGATGACAGCAAGGGAATATTGAAAGATTTTAATGTGGCTGGCAACATTTGTTGCGATACACGGCATCAGATACATGAAGTTTAGCAACTTCAAACGGATTTTTGGAAAATGATACATTTTTTATTTGTTTTAACGTATGCTTTATAATTATTTTGAATATTAATCATACTCACATACAGGAGTACAGGAAATTACTGCAAAATTCTGCATAAGTAAAGAAAGGCAGTTGGCTTTGTCGACAGCTTGTGACTGTGCATTGAGAATCACCGAATAGATCGATGATAACAGAAACTTAGAGGACTGCAGTAGTTGAAAACTTTAAACCAAAACTATTCAAGACCAGGGTAGAAAAGAACTTAATTCAGTCGAATATTTCTAAGTGTTTATTGGGGAGAAGTCAGTTATTCCGCACAATCTACATCAATTAAACACACAATCCTTTATTTAATAAACGAACTCGAAGATAAAATACTACCTCTGTAACAGGGTCCGCGAAGACGACCTGATTTTAAACTAAGCATAAGTGAACTATTTTTGAACTTTGTGCGGAAATCTATGACTAGGGGACCTTAAATATTTGCTTAACATCAACGGTTATGCGAATATTATAAAAGTTTATAATTATTCATGAGGATTTCACTTAAAGACCCTGAGGGCTTCTTATAGAAGACCATGAATATGCCTCTTTTTATATGACCCACAACGTATTTTCATAGGTGACCACGAGGTCTTCTCATAGCATAGCAACGGATCGATTTTAAGAAGACAATGCGACTTTCTTTTTGTAAACCATGTTTGTGTGTTCGTTCTTCTGCTCAACGTGGCTCTGGGTCTATCTCCAGTTCCAGGAAAGTGGCTGCTTCGATGGGATTTAACCACAGATCCACAGGTGTTAGATGACTAGGTTTAGCAGGGTAGTTTAAAAGGTGCAGTGTGTTGTACGGGCCCATGCCGCATGCTGAGCAAAATTAAGGTGACTGCAATATCCCGAGCGTAATTGAGTCAAAACTACTCTGGTTTGTCGTGGCAGCTGACGCTCCTTAGCTGCGATAGATGAGACATGTACTTCGAGGACTTTGTTCACACTGTATTTGCTTATGGCCTTAGCAACTACGTCCGTGTGAATGCTATTCAGACCCGCCTGATATGCCTGTTGATTTAGGGGTTCTCTCCTATATTGTTGGACCTTCCTCTCTAGAGCATGAATATCCTTCCTGATATGCCTTTGTGTATCGGGTCTACCCACCAGATGGTGATTTGCATGGCTCTCACGGTAACAACCAAGCAAGTACTGTAACGAAAGCATCTCATTGTTTTGCTGTACTGGAAGAACCTTTGTCTCCTCATGTAGATGGTCCACTGAAGACATGATGAGGCACCCTGTTGCTGTTCCCGGTACGGCGTTCTGACAAGTTTGAATCTTTTTCTATTGGGTATCACATAAATTCGTGGACCAAAGTGGCGCCGCATAGCTTACCACAGACCGACCTATTGCATTATATGTGGACAACAATGTTTCTTTATCTGCACCCCACGTTTTGCCGCTAGGGACTTGTGAACTTTGTTCCTACATCTCAGCTTGTCGTAGATAGCTGTGGTCTACGCGGAAGACATGGGCATGCTGTTGAATGTTACCCCTAGAATTTTGGAGTAGTTGGTGGTCGGAATTCTGCAACCATCGACCATTACATTCAACTATGTCTCACCTCTGCCGGTAGGAGTTAAACAGTTCCGGAGATATCACCCCACCTTGGGGAAATCCCTGTTTCAATCTACGGGGTTTGGACGTCTTGTTCCTGAATTCCAAGTACGACTGGCGTTCACCCATATAATTGATTATCCAACGTTTTAAGCTTGGCCGGAGGGTTGTCCGCTCAATGTCCTCAAACAGCGTGAAGTATCTGACAGTATCAAAGGATTTTGATAAGTCAATGGCCATCATCACTGTTCTATCACACGGCTTGTTCTGGCTGAGTCCTCTATTAATATGTGTGAATGTGGCGTGCAGATCTGTTGTTGTTCTATGCTGCTTACGGAGTCCATGCTGATGATCGGCAGCTGGATAGCTATTTCTGACGCTGGAGTTGACTGAGGCCTCAAAGGTCTTTGCTACGGGCGACAAAAGCGAAATTGGCCTGTACGATTCACTTTTGCTGACATCCTTGTCTGGCTTTAGTAGCTGGACCACCTTGCCCATTTTCCAGACTTCGGGAACAATGAGGGCAGCTAGCAACAGTTTGAGAACTTTAGTGAGATACTCCACTTCCGGCTCAGCTTAGCATTACCATGGAGATTCCATCATGGCCCAATGCTTTGGATGATTTACCATTCCTGATGGCATTCGCAACATCATCTATAGTAAATTGTGGTGGTTCATCCTCGGCAGGATGAGATCAAATGCGACGTAGTACTCTTCTCTCCCACCTGTCACTCCCGGGGTGCTCGACAAACTATCGATTAAAATAACTTGCGCACCTCTTCGGATTAGTCAGCGTAACGTCTCTAAACGTGGCTGAGGTCCTATCTCCTTTCTTTCCAGGGTTCGAGAGTAACTTAACCGCTATCCACAATTCACATAATCCGGCTCCAGATGATTTAACCACTTGTTTCGCTTATGCTCATCGACCAACCTGTTAACTTCCAGGGTCCTGCTCCCTGATTCTGGGTCACTGGGGTTGGCTCGACGAAGCTCATCACGCTCATTTGCTAATCTAGTCGCATCTGCGGGGAAGATTGGTCTCACTTCGGGTATTCAAACAGCAGGTATATGGAAAGCGGCTGTAGTGATGTTATTTTGGAACGTCCTTTTCGCTACCGGGGCATCAGAAGGAATGGGCAGATCTCTGAAGCGGTGATTGGTGAACTCTCTGAAACTCGGCCAATCAGCTTTCTCAAGATTGAGGAATGTTCCGAAGTGCCGTAAGAGTATTGAATAGTAACACGAAGTGCCAATAAAAAACATATGGAAAAGAGAAAAGTGTATTTTCAAAAACAAAAAAAAAAACTAATAATAATAACAATAATAATAATAATATAAATAATAATAATAATAATAATAATAATAATAATAATAATAATAATAATAATAATAATAATAATAATAATAATAATAATAATAATAATAATAATATTAATAATAATAATAATAAATAATAACAAATAAAAAGGAAAAGAGTATGAAAGATGTGAATATGATAAACTCAAGATGTTCAGGAGCCAGAATTAAGTCCAAGAATCTAACCTAGTGTGAATCACCAGACTGAAGGTAGTTATGGTGCAGGCACATTCTCCTGCGAAGATGATGAAGGGTGCTTCTATAGACCCTTTCTATAAGAAAGGGTGCTTCGATAAACCCTTTCTCAAAGAAAGGGTGCTTCGATAGACCCTTTATCCAAGACAGGTGCTTCGACAGACCTTTTCTCTAAGTAAGGGTGCTTCGATAGACCCTTTATCAAAGAAAGGTTGCTTCGATAGAAGGGGATCTTCGATAGAATTGCTCACGAAGAAAGGGTGTTTTGATAGGCCTTTTCTCAAAGAAAGGGTGTTTCGATATGCCCTTTCTCAAAGAAAGGGTGCTTCGATAGGCCCTTTCTCATAGAGAGGGTGCTCCGATAGACTCTTTCTCTAAGAAAGGGTGATTGGGTAGACTCTTTCTATAAGAAAGGGTGCTTCTATAGACCTTTTCTATAAGAAAGAATGCTTCAATAGACCCTTTCTCAAAAAAAGGGTGCTTCGATAGACCCTTTCTCGAAGAAAGGTTGTTTCGATAGACCTTTTCCCAAAGAAAGGGTGTTTCGATAGACCCTTTCCCAAAGAAAGAGTGCTTTGATAGAACCTTTCTCCAAGAAAGGGTGATTCGATAGACCAGTTCTCGAAGAAATGGTGCTTCGATAGACCCTTTCTCAAAGAATGAGTGCTCTGATAAACCCTTTCTGAATGAAAGGATACTTTGATAGGCCCGTTCTCAATGAATGGGTGCTCTGATAGACCCTTTCTGAAAGAAAGTGTGCTTCGATAGACCCTTTCTCAAAGAAATGGTGCTTCGATAGATCCTTTTTTGGAAAAAGGGTGCTTCGATATACCCTTTTTCCAAAAAAGGGTGCTTCGATAGGCCAGTTCTCGTAAAATTTGTACCAAACATAGATGAGGTTCCAGCACTGACTCTATCGGTCCACTCCTTCGGGTACCACTAACACAAAATTTGGGAAAAGTGTAGTTCTAGGCCTGCTCACGAATCTCTTTGATTGCGTTTGCAAGAGCTTGTATTCGCTGTTCCCTTCGATAGAACCTTTCTCAAAGAAAGAGTTCTTTGATACACCCTTTCTCAAAGAAAGGGTGCTTCGATAGACCCTTTCTATAAGGGGTTTATCGGGTCAAAATTAGTGATTGAACATGTAACATCGTTATATATTTCCAAAGAATCTTGGAACAGACCCTTAACTGCACTTAAACAAAAATGTTAAACTTTTGTGGGGGAGATATCCTAACGAGTGAACCGATATGACCCACTTTAGCGTTTAAAATAAGTTTGGAAAAAATATTTTAAGATCTAACTTTGGACCAAATGTGGGTGAGTTACCAGAAGGAACTTTATCTGAGATTCGAAGAAATATTACGATGACCAAATTTTGGATTGAATCGCCTGTCCCTTCGTGCGCTCCGGGAACTTTGGTAAAGGGAACAGCGAATACAAGCTATTGCAAACGCAATCAAAGAGCTTCGGGAGCAGGTCTCGAACTACACTTTTCCCAAATTTTGTGTTAGTGGTACCCAAAGGATGTTGAAAGCATTTACGATGTTGAAAGCATGGACCGACCAACTTCGTGCGTTATCTCGGGCACAATTTTAGCGAAATGTTTTGTATTTTTGTGGGGGAGGTGGAGTGGACCGATATGGCCCATCTTAGAACTTAAACTAAGTTTGAACAAAATATTACTAAGGCCAAATGTTGGTCCCAATCGGAGGATCCGTTCGAGAGTTATCGTGCGCTCCAGCCATTACACATGGTGTTTTTACATCTTTCGGTCTAATTTCTCCGAAAATTTGGAGTTGCCCCTGAAAAAAACTGTACCGTCATAAAGGAGACAGCGGGCCTCGAACTGCACTTTTCCCAATTTTTTTCGGTGAGGTACTCGAAGGACTGGACCGATATGGCCTATCTTCGAACTTAAACCACGTTTGGACGAAACATTATGAAGGCCAAATTTTGGACCCAATCGGTTGATCTGTTTGATATCGTGCGCTCCAGCCACCCAGACAGACGGAGGGCCGTACATGGCTCAGTCGACTTCAAATTGTCTGAAACGGATTTCGTCCAAACATACTTGGTGTCTAAAACCATTATTTCGATGAGGTCACGCACAAAGCATTTGAAAAAAATATATATTTTTGAAAAAAAATATTAAGATTTTTTTTTGCCTATATTTGACTATTATAACATAACACTTTTAATTGATATGATATATGAAAAATGAAAAGTGAGAAACAAAAAAATATGCCAGCTTGATTATGTCATACGGCTCCAAAGCTTATTTTCAGTTAAATATCAAACGTTTGTCAAATAAGCTCATATAGAAAAATTTTCAAGTGACATTGTTCGTGAGCTTTTCTTATCGAATCACCTTATAATTAAAATGTTATCTAATCTTATGTAAAAACTCATCAACATATGATACAGGGATACGAGGTTGTAAAAAGTCATAACCCTAGTATATACCATCGTTAGCATAAATGCTGAGGGTATAACAATTTAGGCCCAAACGGTCTGGTATCACCCTCACTCACTTAAATTTAATAGTGGGCCCCTTTTTGAATCTTTGAGAATTCCTTACATTTTATAATTGCTTTGGACCTGATCGCATGGGCTATTTTCTTCATGGCAAACACGTATTGTAACAGGATATTTATCCTTAAGATTCCATCGCTAAATTTTATAATTTAACTAAATTTACTCTTTGATTGACTAAACACCTGAGACATCATTACTACATTGGAAGTCTCCAAATTAGCCCTTTAAGAAGTTTCAATGTTTCTGACCATCGAATAAAAATATAAAGGGGAAATGTACGACTATTTTTCTAATTTCCTTCAAAAAAGGATGTTCAAATTTAAAAGAATTTTTGCAATGTTGTTGTTTTGTGTCTATGTTGACCAAAAGAAGTTGCAACTAAACCAAAACAGAAGAGAATTCATGCATGTGTGTTGTTCACAACAAACATAAATAGAAAAGAGTATATGTATGTGTGTTTCGGTGTTTTAACTTTTCGCTAGTCCATTTTCAACACGAAGGATAATATTTCCTTATTCATATTCAAACACAAGATAATAAACACACACGCACACTAGCACATCTCTGCAAATATACAACCGCACATAATGTGCAGAAATGAAGTTTGTTTGTGTGTGTTTGTATTTGACCTTGTATTTGTTATCCTGCTACTGTTTTTTGTTTCACATCCAGCCAGCCGCCAATCCGTATAAAAACTCTTGTTTGTTTACACAGGATTCACAGACGTTTCAACGCTTTATCACAGTCAACAAGTGTCGTGGTCGTCGCCATTTCCCGGATAACGCCACAATTACCGGATCTTGTTTTTTGATTTGAATTATTCTTGTAACGGACTTTTATCTTCTACTACGAAAAAAATAGAAATAATTTAAATTGGACTGTTTCACAATTTTGTGTTTAAGTTAAAATTATTTTTGTATTTCGAATATAAACTTCGGATTAGTTTTTTTCGTTTATAAACCTAGGGTAAGTTAAAGTGAAAATGGAGAAAAAATATAAAAAGTGCAAAGAAAACTATACAAACGGTGTAAAATTATTAAAAAAATATATATAAAAAAATGTGTAATATGACAAAAGTGAACAACTTTAATATTAATAATAATAGATTATAATGAATATTATTTTCACAAAAAAATGTGATGCTGAATTAAAAAAAAAACTCCAAACAACATTCTTGAATAGATTATGAAAATTCAATAAAATTTTTGCCACTTGAGCTTAATTAATTTGCAAATTTGGTTTGCAAAACTGATTTATAATGGATTGCTATTAAGATATGGACATTTTTACAACTTCAAATCAATTCCTGATTGGACCAAAATTAGATTTATTGTACCCTTAGCATTTATGATAACAGGGTATATGGTAAAAACCAAAAAAAGTTTTATAATTGATGTATCAGAGTTTCGCCCTTTCAGAATTCGAGAACTGTCGACATATTCTTTATAAAATGATTGAATTTCTTTAAAATGAAATGCTTTAGGAGGGGTCTCAAAATATCGATCATAAAAATTATTTACGTGGAAGCTGTGTTGGCAACAATGTGGAAAATTGCGTAAAAATGGGTTGAAGCCAACAAGTGGTTTTATGTTCCTTTCCGAATTATTGCTTAACCTTACATTTCATGGACCCATGTCCATGACCTAAGTCAAAGAATACTCCATGGGCAACTTGATACTAGTGTATGATTTTTCGATATATCCACTGCATTTACCTAAAATTTATGCTGACATTTTTAAGCCTGAATTTCGGGTTTTTTCTTTAATTTTTTTTTTTTAATAATTCGGACGCGCAACAAAATTTTATTTAAAACTGATTATAGGATTACAGAACTCGTCATTTTACGTCGTTTAATGTATATCTCATGAGTGCGCTCCGAAATTAGAGTCCAAAGGCCAAAATTTGACGTGTAAATTTTCTTAAAAACCTATTTTTACGTGTAAAATTAAAAAGTGTTATTCACTTTCCTTTGAACCCCGCGTGAATTTAGTTTTTTTACGCTACAGATCTAATGAGTCCTTCCTCGTTCGAATCCATCAACTAAAACGGTGGATATAGGCACCTTGAAAGCAGGAAAATCTGCAAAAATATATTTTGACAAATCCCCGAACTAAGCCGATTTTCTTTCAAAATTTTTATATAAACGGAATCCTTTATACACTATATAATAATAATGAAAATAGTATGTATATTAGGGTTATGACTTTTTTACAACCTCGTATCCCTGTATGATATTTTGATGAGTTTTTACCTAAGATTACATAAAATCTTAATTATAAAGTGATTCGATAAAAAAGCTTCCGCACAAAAAGCTTTTAAATTTTTTATTTTTTAGAACTTTTGAAAATTTTTTGAAGTAACTGTAAGCAGGTATTTAACTGAAAACAAGGCCAAAATTACATAACCGTTTGTTTCTCACTAATGTTATCATCGTAATATATATTATATATAACTTTATATTACATATAACATTATTTCATATATCATAAAAATTAAAAGTAGTTTGTGCGGGACCTTTTTTAATATTTAAATGGAATAAAAGTTGTTTTAGTCGTTAATAGGCAAAAGGCATATTCACATAAGGTAGAAGTGACAATCAGCAATAATCTTACTTTTTTGTAACTTTAGTTTTCAAAATGTAATAGGGTCTACTCATGAAATTTGAAACTTCGAAATTTGTTACCATAAAATACTGCTTTGCATTCTAATCGTGAAATAAAAATTACCTACGAGAGTTCTGAATGCGTTATATTTACATTTTGATTCAAATTAGATTTATTTTAGAGGATTTTCAAAAAGAATTTATGGAACGACAATTAATTTTCAATAACAACAATGTTGTTTTCGTAAATTTGTTAGTTTTTGTAATTCATGAATATACCTTATATAAATTTGCCTTGGGCAAAAGGCAATTCATTCGTACAAAAAGAAATATTTTTTTGAGAAAAAAATTTTTTTTCATATCATAGAATTTAAAAAAAAAAAAAATTCATTTTTGCCGAACCTTTTTTCATAATAAAATGCAATGAATGTTATTTTAGGCATTAATAGGCAAAAGTTCATTCATTCTCACTACAGGAAACCGTTTTTGAGAAAAAATGTCAAAAAGTCATAATCCTAATGTGTGTATATTGCGCTACCTTTATAAACTTTATGGTTTTTTGCATTGTGTGATGCAACGGACGGCACACTTTGGCCGCTGAGTGAAACATCGAAATATACATAGATATTGAAAGAGATTGATTTGCTGTATCCAAAATCGGATGCGCATCAATTGATTTCAACTAATTCGCGAATGACAGGCGTTTTACACCCAGTTTATGTATTTCGAAACGAAAATGTGTGCGCATGAAACACACCCAAACTTTAGTTTTTGAAATATTATTGCCTTTGCTTTTGCTTCAAAAAAAAAAAACAAATTTGAAAAACACACTCAAATTTGGTAGTTTTTCTTGCGTATTCATTTTCTTATCGACATACATGAACAGGCCCTTAATTTTCATATTTTTTTTAATGATTCTAATTTCAATATTACTTCGTAGGTTTTACCATTATTGAAAAATAGAAGTTCAAATTTGGACAATGCACTGACTGTGTCATGAAGGGTGCGCCTTAACTAACTTTTAATGAAAACCACTTACACAGGAAAAATTTTTGTGAATTCTGAAACAGCAATGTTCATAGATGAGAAAAATCCAAAAATCGCGTGATTATTTACAAAAATATTTTCACAATTATACTAAATACAAAGTTTTTCTAAAAAATTGAAAATACTTTTATAAAACCGAAAAGCGCCACAGCTGAAATTATTTTTGAAAAAATCGCGCGATTTTTTACAAAAATATTTACACAGTTTTACTTAATACAAAGTTTTTCTAAAAAATTTAAAGTACTTTTACAAAACCGAAAAACGCCGCAGGTGAAAATATTTTTGAAAAAAAATTACGCGATTTTTTACAAAAATATTTTTTGTATTTAAAAAAATACAAAGTTTTTGTAAAAAAATGCAAACACATAATTATTTCCTGATTTAATTTAAATAATTAACACGGTGCTCTTGAATCAAATTTAAATGGAAGGTGCTTACACCTGTAAAGTTTTTGCGGATTCTGAAACTACAATGTTCATAGATGAGAAAAATCAAAAAACGCTTTTAAAAAAATTGCGATTCAAGTTGAAAATTTTAAAGGTTTTTTAGGTTTTCACGATTTTGCTTGGAAACCGCAAGTCCTATTGAAATGGGACAAAATAAAATGTTGTAGCTATGAAAATTCTCTATAATATTCACTTTTATGATATCTTCGTAGTTTTTACCGTTATTGAGATATAGAAGTTCAAATTAGAACAATGGATTGGCTGTATCGCCTCCGTATAAAACAATGTTATACACGGTGCACCTTAACTAACTTTAAATTATTGAAACAACTATGTTTATAGATGAGAAAAATCCAAGCAAAATCGTGAAAACCTAAAAAACCCTTAAATATGTCAACTTGAATCGCGATTTATTTAACAAGCGCTCCGGCGATTTTTTTAGTTTTTTGATTTTTCTCATCTATGAAAATTGTAGTTTTTGTAGTCAGAATCCGCAAAAACTTTCCAGGTGTAAGCACCTTCCATTTAAATTTGATTTAAGAGCACCGTCTTAATATACTCTATATACGAAGTGTCTTCGTCGAATACCGTAGTCAGATATAATTTTATTTTTAAGTATGTACTTTTATGAAATCTGGAAGATTTTGTGGAGACTTCGGTATTGTTTGGCACTTAAGCCTTCCCCAAGTATGTTTGGACGAAATGTGTTTCAGACAATTTGGAGTCGATTGAGCAATGTCCGTCCGTCTGTCTGTCTGGCTGGCTGGAGCGCAAGATAACTCTCGAACGGATGAACCGATTCGGTTCAATTTTTGGCTTTCGTAATATTTTGCCCAAACTTAATTTAAGTTCGAAGATGGGCTATATCGGTCCACTACTTCCCGTACCTCCCACACAAAAGTTCGACAATTTTCGGAAAATTTGTGCGCACGATAACTCTTGAAGGGAGTAACAGATTTGGTCCATACTTTACACATCCTGAAATGTGTACCAGACTTAGATAAGTGTTCAATATGGACTCAATCGGTCCACTCTTTCGGGTACCTCCCACACAAAATTTTGGAAAAGTTCAGTTTAGGGCCATCTCTCGAATCGCTTTGATTTTTGTTTCAGCAACTTGTATTCACTGCCCCCAATACGATGGTACAAGTTTCAATAGGGGCAAGTCCATACTTCCTGAGAAAATAGCATGAAAGTTGCATAAAACCCCTATGGCACCGTGTGAGGTGGTTGGAGCGCAAGATAACAAGATAACGGATCTGCCGATTCGGCCCAACATCTAGCCTTAGTAATATTTTGCCCAAACTTAGTTTAAGTTCGAAGATGGGCAATATCGGTCCAATCCTTCCGGTACCTCCCACACAAAAGTTCAAAAATGTTCGAAAAATTTGTACGCACGATAACTCTTGAAGGGAGTGGCCAAATTGGTCCATACTTTACACATCCTAATATATCTTCCTGATATAGATCAGGTTCAAATATGGACTATATTTGTCTACTCCATCCGGTACCTCCCACACAAAATTTCTGATAAGTTCACTTTAAGACCAGATATCGAATCACATTTATTTTTGTTGAAGCAACTTGCATTCGCTGCCTCAATTACGATGGTAAAAGTTTTTTTCAGGGGCAAGTCCATACTTCTTGAGAAAACAGCCCGAATAGTGTAAAAACCCCCTATGGCACCATATGTTGTGGCTGGAGATCCGCTTCCATAACGGTCAATGTCGATCCATTCCTTTTAGTATATCCTCCGCAAAACTTTTGATCTTTTATCCTAATCAACATTTTTGTCGGTTCAAACGCCCAAAAGTTTTAAAACCACCTAAATACATACGTATTTTGAGAAAAAATTGTTTCAATATACACAGGCTGAGGGTATATCTCTGTCGGCAAAGCCGACTGATACTTTTTTACTTGTTTTTTTTTTTTTTTTTGTTCTTAATAAAATTTATGAAATTACACCCTAATTTTGTTCGTTTTCTTCATAATAACTTTCGAAAATTCACCCCAATTTATTTTTTCTGTTAAACACTGGATTGCATTTGGGCCCTAAACATGTGCAAACAGGCCTGAATGAAAAATGCAATTAGACCCCAACATCATTTAGACCCCAATTTGATTTTAAAATTTTCGATTTACTTGTTGTAAAGACAAAGACGGTCCACTCCTTCTGGTACCTCCCACACACAATTTTACAAAAGTGCAGTATAAGGCCTATTCTCGAATCGTTTTGATTTTTGTTGTACAAACTTATATTCGCTGTTCCCATTACGACGGTACAAGTATTTTCTGAGACAAGTCCATATTTCCTGAGAAAATACCCCGATGGAGCGCACGATATCTCCCGAACGGACGGACAAACCGATTCAGTACAAAATTTGGCAGTCGTAATATTTTGCGCAAACTTAAATCAAATTTTAAGATGGGTCATATCGGTCCTCTCCTGGCGGATGTGGTTCATACTTAGCACATCGTAATATTTCTCCGAGATATATTTCAAGTTCGAATGTGAACTATATATCTCAACTCCTTCGGATACCTACCACACAAAATTTCGGAAAAGTGCAGATTAGGAACTCCTCTCAATTTGTTTTGATTTTTTCTTGCGACAGATTGCACTCAAAGCTCCTATTAGTGGTAAGTCCATACTTCTTGAGAAAATGACCCGAAAGCTGTAAAAAACCCCTGCGTCCATCATGTGTAGTGGCTGGGTGGGCACCAAAACTCTCGTTCCGAATACTGCGTTGGTCCACAATTTGCACATCGTAATATTTCTTTGAATATTAGATGAAATTCAAAGTGGTGCTTATAAGTCCATTCCTTTCCGTACCTCTCTCACAAAAGTTCGAAAATATTCGCTAAAATGGTCATAAATAGAGCACCCGTTTAGTACAAACCTTAGATTTCGAAATATTTTGTCCAAACTTTGTTTATGTGGGGTACCACCCACACAAATGTTCAACACTTTTTGTTTAAGAGAGGTTAAGGGTCTGTTCGCGAATCCTTTTAAATTTGCTACCGAAGGTACTCCTAGTGGCCCTGTTTACCGCGATATTATGTTTTTCGTCGGCATGCCCATGTCTCCTGATATAATAGCCTAAAAGTTCTAAATTATATGGTGACCATCCGAAATTACTGGTGGGCGCGATATCTATCGAGAAGAATGACTCCCACAATAAAACCCACTTCCAAAATGGACTATGTCGGTCCATTCCATTAGGTACCTCCCCCGCAAAACTTTTGAGCTTTAATCTAAATCCATATTTTTGTCGGCAAGTTCATACGACCAAAATTCTAAAAACCCCTTAAATACATAAAAAAGTGTTTCAATTCACACAGGCTGAGGGTATATCTCTGTCGGCAAAGCCGATCGATACATTTTTACTTGTTTGCTCATCCTTTGCACTTCGCGCATTTGAACGATAACCTCAATATACCAAAAACTACAAATGAAGAAGGTCTACCTATGCAGATTCAATACTGCACTTCTTCAAATATTATTCAACTGCGTCATAATATTTGAATTGTTTACTATAGTAAATTTGTATAATTTCCAATTTCATTTCAACCATGAAATGTCTGTACAAAGGTCAATGACATATCCGTAATTAGACACATTGCAGCAGCTAATTAATTGATGCATTATGGAATACTATGTTCAGTAGTAATTTTACTAATTAAGAAGTTTTTGACAAATTACATCAAATTTATTGTTAATATTTTACAAACTCCAGGTAAATTATGTACATTTGTATGTGCACCTAACATAGGAATATTTTTTTTTTTTTTTGGAAAAACAAGTTTATTTTTAATTTTAAAATGTCATTGAAATAGAAATACAAAGACATGTATATCTTCTACAAAGGCAACATAGAAATCTAAAAGTTCAAACCCATTGAGGTCCCACAGTTCTACATCGGATTATAATCGACAGAACAATAAATTTGAAACTCTCAAAATAATTCAAATCTGTGTGGGCAAAATTCTTGGGATGTAGAAAACCAAGTAACCTGAAAAACTAAATTGCAATCAAGTCAGTTGGAAAATGTTATAAAGACCTACATATAGGTACCTCCCCCACAAGTGTTCGAAATCGTTCGGAAAAATTTTACGCACAATAACTCTTGAAGGGAGCTACCTGATTTGGTTCATACTTTGCACATCGTGACGTTTCTACTACTTATAGATAAGGTTCCAATATGGGCCAATCGCTCCACTCTTTCGGTTACCTAACATAAAATTTTGGAAAAAATAAGTTTAGGACCTGCTTTCGAATCGCTTCGATTTTTGTTGTAACACGTTGTGCTCGCAGCCCTCAATACGACGGTACAAGTTTTATTAGGGACAAGTTTATACTTCCTGAGAAAGTAGCCCGAAATGTGAAAAAACTCTAAAAAAAAACTTTGCCGAATCGGTCCAAAATTTGGTCTTCGTAATATTCTGTCCAAACTTAGTTTATGTTCGAAGCACTATCGGTGCGCAACTCATGTCGAATATTGTCAATTGATGAAACTTCCAATTCACAAAGGCTGAGGGGATATATCTCTGTCGGCAAAGTCGACCGATACTTTTTTACTTGTTAATTTTTTTATGTTTTTATGATTTGTTTAGTGTCGTTTGACCTTTTTTAATAGATTGGAACATATGAAAAACTCGAAAGCACTCATATTTTGAAGCAACATATGAAAACGCAGCTGTGCATCTGTCGAACAAAAAACAATTTTGAACCACTGTGGGGCGTTTAGTTCGGTCGAGCCGAACTTTTTACACCGTCCACTAGGTCACCTAAAGGTGACGCACTGTATTATAGCTGCCATGACACAAAGCATGAGTTTGGTTGCGGATTTGTAGTTGGTCGGTGGTTAAAACATCTGGTCTCCAGCTTTACATCAGTGAATGAAAGACTCGCTGCAATTCAATTAAAAGCAAAATTCTTCAACATCAGCTTTATTTGCGCTCATGCTCCCACTGAAGACAAGGACGAACAGACCAACGATATATTTAACGAGCGCTTAGAAGAAACATATGACCGTTGCCCTGCCCATGAAATTAAAATTATACTAGGCGATTTTAATGCCAAAATTGGAAAGGAGAATATATTTGGCGCAACAGTCGGGAAATTCAGACTCCACAGTGAAACATCTGACAATGGTATGAGACTGATAGACTTTGCAGCTGCATGAAACATGGTAGTTGGCAATACCAGATTTAAGCATCTCGATATTCATAAGGGCACCTGGCTCTCGCCAGATCAAAGAACAAAAAATCAAATTGATCACGTTGTGATAGTTGGAAGACATGCATCAAACGTGATGGATGTACGATAGTTCCGAGGTGCAAACATAGACTCCGACCACTACCTTGTTGCAGCAAAGGTACGTACCATATTAAACGTAGCAAACAAAGTAAGAACAGACACAACACGGAAGTTGGACATCGGTAAGCTGCAATCACAACATATAGCCACAGCATATTCCACTCAACTGGCCCAACTGCTTAATCAAAGCACTCCTCGTCCCGATAACATATCAAGACAATGGCAAAACATTGCCCACTCCATACAAATAGCCGCAAAATCTGTACTTGGATACCAGAGAACTCCACCAAGGAATCCATGGTATGACCAGGAGTGTCGTGCTGTTACCGAAGAGAAAAATGAAGCATAAAGGGCTACTTTACTATCAGTAGCAACGCGTAGCGCACGAGAGAGGTATCGGAAGAAATGGAGAGAGGAGAAACGTCTTTTCCGCAGGAAAAAGAGAGAGATGGAAAAGCGGGAGTGTGAACAAATCGAGATGTACAGGAGACAGAATAAAGTCCGAAAAATCTACCAAAGAGTGAAGCATAAAACTGATGGCTTTGGAACTGGCACATCCTCCTGTAGAGACCAGCAAGGTAATCTGGTAATTGATACACATAGTGTGCTAAGGATATGGAAAGAGCATTTTCCAAACTGTTGGTATCGAATAGTAGCGAAGTCGACGAAGATACCACAGATCCAATCCCAGAAGATGGTATTGAATGTATACCACCCGGCCAAGATGAGGTAAAGACAACAATAAACCGGCTGAAGAATAATAAGGCAGCAGATGGCCTACCAGCCGAGCTGTTTAAAACCGGAGGCGACACGCTGATAAGGTGTATGCATCAGCTAGTTAGCTCCATCTGGCAGGAAGAACGCGTACCCGACGATTGGAACCTGAACATCCTGTGTCCCGTCCATAAGAAAGGAGATAAGACTATATGCTCCAACTATAGGGGCATAAGTCTTCTCCCTATCGCAAACAAGATAGTGTCAGGGATATTGTGCGAACGACTAAAGCCAATGGTCAACGAAATAAATTGGCTGGAGCGCAAGATAACTCTCGAACGGATGAACCGATTCGGTTCAATTTTTGGCTTTCGTAATATTTTGCCCAAACTTAATTTAAGTTCGAAGATGGGCTATATCGGTCCACTACTTCCCGTACCTCCCACACAAAAGTTCGACAATTTTCGGAAAATTTGTGCGCACGATAACTCTTGAAGGGAGTAACAGATTTGGTCCATACTTTACACATCCTGAAATGTGTACCAGACTTAGATAAGTGTTCAATATGGACTCAATCGGTCCACTCTTTCGGGTACCTCCCACACAAAATTTTGGAAAAGTTCAGTTTAGGGCCATCTCTCGAATCGCTTTGATTTTTGTTTCAGCAACTTGTATTCACTGCCCCCAATACGATGGTACAAGTTTCAATAGGGGCAAGTCCATACTTCCTGAGAAAATAGCATGAAAGTTGCATAAAACCCCTATGGCACCGTGTGAGGTGGTTGGAGCGCAAGATAACAAGATAACGGATCTGCCGATTCGGCCCAACATCTAGCCTTAGTAATATTTTGCCCAAACTTAGTTTAAGTTCGAAGATGGGCAATATCGGTCCAATCCTTCCGGTACCTCCCACACAAAAGTTCAAAAATGTTCGAAAAATTTGTACGCACGATAACTCTTGAAGGGAGTGGCCAAATTGGTCCATACTTTACACATCCTAATATATCTTCCTGATATAGATCAGGTTCAAATATGGACTATATTTGTCTACTCCATCCGGTACCTCCCACACAAAATTTCTGATAAGTTCACTTTAAGACCAGATATCGAATCACATTTATTTTTGTTGAAGCAACTTGCATTCGCTGCCTCAATTACGATGGTAAAAGTTTTTTTCAGGGGCAAGTCCATACTTCTTGAGAAAACAGCCCGAATAGTGTAAAAACCCCCTATGGCACCATATGTTGTGGCTGGAGATCCGCTTCCATAACGGTCAATGTCGATCCATTCCTTTTAGTATATCCTCCGCAAAACTTTTGATCTTTTATCCTAATCAACATTTTTGTCGGTTCAAACGCCCAAAAGTTTTAAAACCACCTAAATACATACGTATTTTGAGAAAAAATTGTTTCAATATACACAGGCTGAGGGTATATCTCTGTCGGCAAAGCCGACTGATACTTTTTTACTTGTTTTTTTTTTTTTTTTTGTTCTTAATAAAATTTATGAAATTACACCCTAATTTTGTTCGTTTTCTTCATAATAACTTTCGAAAATTCACCCCAATTTATTTTTTCTGTTAAACACTGGATTGCATTTGGGCCCTAAACATGTGCAAACAGGCCTGAATGAAAAATGCAATTAGACCCCAACATCATTTAGACCCCAATTTGATTTTAAAATTTTCGATTTACTTGTTGTAAAGACAAAGACGGTCCACTCCTTCTGGTACCTCCCACACACAATTTTACAAAAGTGCAGTATAAGGCCTATTCTCGAATCGTTTTGATTTTTGTTGTACAAACTTGTATTCGCTGTTCCCATTACGACGGTACAAGTATTTTCTGAGACAAGTCCATATTTCCTGAGAAAATACCCCGATGGAGCGCACGATATCTCCCGAACGGACGGACAAACCGATTCAGTACAAAATTTGGCAGTCGTAATATTTTGCGCAAACTTAAATCAAATTTTAAGATGGGTCATATCGGTCCTCTCCTGGCGGATGTGGTTCATACTTAGCACATCGTAATATTTCTCCGAGATATATTTCAAGTTCGAATGTGAACTATATATCTCAACTCCTTCGGATACCTACCACACAAAATTTCGGAAAAGTGCAGATTAGGAACTCCTCTCAATTTGTTTTGATTTTTTCTTGCGACAGATTGCACTCAAAGCTCCTATTAGTGGTAAGTCCATACTTCTTGAGAAAATGACCCGAAAGCTGTAAAAAACCCCTGCGTCCATCATGTGTAGTGGCTGGGTGGGCACCAAAACTCTCGTTCCGAATACTGCGTTGGTCCACAATTTGCACATCGTAATATTTCTTTGAATATTAGATGAAATTCAAAGTGGTGCTTATAAGTCCATTCCTTTCCGTACCTCTCTCACAAAAGTTCGAAAATATTCGCTAAAATGGTCATAAATAGAGCACCCGTTTAGTACAAACCTTAGATTTCGAAATATTTTGTCCAAACTTTGTTTATGTGGGGTACCACCCACACAAATGTTCAACACTTTTTGTTTAAGAGAGGTTAAGGGTCTGTTCGCGAATCCTTTTAAATTTGCTACCGAAGGTACTCCTAGTGGCCCTGTTTACCGCGATATTATGTTTTTCGTCGGCATGCCCATGTCTCCTGATATAATAGCCTAAAAGTTCTAAATTATATGGTGACCATCCGAAATTACTGGTGGGCGCGATATCTATCGAGAAGAATGACTCCCACAATAAAACCCACTTCCAAAATGGACTATGTCGGTCCATTCCATTAGGTACCTCCCCCGCAAAACTTTTGAGCTTTAATCTAAATCCATATTTCTGTCGGCAAGTTCATACGACCAAAATTCTAAAAACCCCTTAAATACATAAAAAAGTGTTTCAATTCACACAGGCTGAGGGTATATCTCTGTCGGCAAAGCCGATCGATACATTTTTACTTGTTTGCTCATCCTTTGCACTTCGCGCATTTGAACGATAACCTCAATATACCAAAAACTAAAAATGAAGAAGGTCTACCTATGCAGATTCAATACTGCACTTCTTCAAATATTATTCAACTGCGTCATAATATTTGAATTGTTTACTATAGTAAATTTGTATAATTTCCAATTTCATTTCAACCATGAAATGTCTGTACAAAGGTCAATGACATATCCGTAATTAGACACATTGCAGCAGCTAATTAATTGATGCATTATGGAATACTATGTTCAGTAGTAATTTTACTAATTAAGAAGTTTTTGACAAATTACATCAAATTTATTGTTAATATTTTACAAACTCCAGGTAAATTATGTACATTTGTATGTGCACCTAACATAGGAATATTTTTTTTTTTTTTTGGAAAAACAAGTTTATTTTTAATTTTAAAATGTCATTGAAATAGAAATACAAAGACATGTATATCTTCTACAAAGGCAACATAGAAATCTAAAAGTTCAAACCCATTGAGGTCCCACAGTTCTACATCGGATTATAATCGACAGAACAATAAATTTGAAACTCTCAAAATAATTCAAATCTGTGTGGGCAAAATTCTTGGGATGTAGAAAACCAAGTAACCTGAAAAACTAAATTGCAATCAAGTCAGTTGGAAAATGTTATAAAGACCTACATATAGGTACCTCCCCCACAAGTGTTCGAAATCGTTCGGAAAAATTTTACGCACAATAACTCTTGAAGGGAGCTACCTGATTTGGTTCATACTTTGCACATCGTGACGTTTCTACTACTTATAGATAAGGTTCCAATATGGGCCAATCGCTCCACTCTTTCGGTTACCTAACATAAAATTTTGGAAAAAATAAGTTTAGGACCTGCTTTCGAATCGCTTCGATTTTTGTTGTAACACGTTGTGCTCGCAGCCCTCAATACGACGGTACAAGTTTTATTAGGGACAAGTTTATACTTCCTGAGAAAGTAGCCCGAAATGTGAAAAAACTCTAAAAAAAAACTTTGCCGAATCGGTCCAAAATTTGGTCTTCGTAATATTCTGTCCAAACTTAGTTTATGTTCGAAGCACTATCGGTGCGCAACTCATGTCGAATATTGTCAATTGATGAAACTTCCAATTCACAAAGGCTGAGGGGATATATCTCTGTCGGCAAAGTCGACCGATACTTTTTTACTTGTTAATTTTTTTATGTTTTTATGATTTGTTTAGTGTCGTTTGACCTTTTTTAATAGATTGGAACATATGAAAAACTCGAAAGCACTCATATTTTGAAGCAACATATGAAAACGCAGCTGTGCATCTGTCGAACAAAAAACAATTTTGAACCACTGTGGGGCGTTTAGTTCGGTCGAGCCGAACTTTTTACACCGTCCACTAGGTCACCTAAAGGTGACGCACTGTATTATAGCTGCCATGACACAAAGCATGAGTTTGGTTGCGGATTTGTAGTTGGTCGGTGGTTAAAACATCTGGTCTCCAGCTTTACATCAGTGAATGAAAGACTCGCTGCAATTCAATTAAAAGCAAAATTCTTCAACATCAGCTTTATTTGCGCTCATGCTCCCACTGAAGACAAGGACGAACAGACCAACGATATATTTAACGAGCGCTTAGAAGAAACATATGACCGTTGCCCTGCCCATGAAATTAAAATTATACTAGGCGATTTTAATGCCAAAATTGGAAAGGAGAATATATTTGGCGCAACAGTCGGGAAATTCAGACTCCACAGTGAAACATCTGACAATGGTATGAGACTGATAGACTTTGCAGCTGCATGAAACATGGTAGTTGGCAATACCAGATTTAAGCATCTCGATATTCATAAGGGCACCTGGCTCTCGCCAGATCAAAGAACAAAAAATCAAATTGATCACGTTGTGATAGTTGGAAGACATGCATCAAACGTGATGGATGTACGATAGTTCCGAGGTGCAAACATAGACTCCGACCACTACCTTGTTGCAGCAAAGGTACGTACCATATTAAACGTAGCAAACAAAGTAAGAACAGACACAACACGGAAGTTGGACATCGGTAAGCTGCAATCACAACATATAGCCACAGCATATTCCACTCAACTGGCCCAACTGCTTAATCAAAGCACTCCTCGTCCCGATAACATATCAAGACAATGGCAAAACATTGCCCACTCCATACAAATAGCCGCAAAATCTGTACTTGGATACCAGAGAACTCCACCAAGGAATCCATGGTATGACCAGGAGTGTCGTGCTGTTACCGAAGAGAAAAATGAAGCATAAAGGGCTACTTTACTATCAGTAGCAACGCGTAGCGCACGAGAGAGGTATCGGAAGAAATGGAGAGAGGAGAAACGTCTTTTCCGCAGGAAAAAGAGAGAGATGGAAAAGCGGGAGTGTGAACAAATCGAGATGTACAGGAGACAGAATAAAGTCCGAAAAATCTACCAAAGAGTGAAGCATAAAACTGATGGCTTTGGAACTGGCACATCCTCCTGTAGAGACCAGCAAGGTAATCTGGTAATTGATACACATAGTGTGCTAAGGATATGGAAAGAGCATTTTCCAAACTGTTGGTATCGAATAGTAGCGAAGTCGACGAAGATACCACAGATCCAATCCCAGAAGATGGTATTGAATGTATACCACCCGGCCAAGATGAGGTAAAGACAACAATAAACCGGCTGAAGAATAATAAGGCAGCAGATGGCCTACCAGCCGAGCTGTTTAAAACCGGAGGCGACACGCTGATAAGGTGTATGCATCAGCTAGTTAGCTCCATCTGGCAGGAAGAACGCGTACCCGACGATTGGAACCTGAACATCCTGTGTCCCGTCCATAAGAAAGGAGATAAGACTATATGCTCCAACTATAGGGGCATAAGTCTTCTCCCTATCGCAAACAAGATAGTGTCAGGGATATTGTGCGAACGACTAAAGCCAATGGTCAACGAAATAATTGGACTATACCAATGCGGCTTTAGACCTGGCAAGTCAGCCATTGACCAGATATTTACCCTACGCCAAATCCTGGAGAAGACCCAAGATCCAAGATGCAGATCCACACCTACCTCATTTTTGTCGACTATAAACCTGCCTTCGACAGCCCGCTACGTTCAAAGGTATTCCAAGCAATGTCTGAATTTGGTATCCCCGCAAAGCTCATTCGGCTTTGTAAAATGACTCTAAGGGGTAGTTTACACTATATGTAAATGTCATATGGCATGAAATTTTCCATTGTTCTATAGTCGCTAATATGTGCAATATTGGGGATTTTCCTAACGCCATTTACTTTGTGTGTCCACACCAGCAAAAATGTATTAAGATTTCGTCTTCACATTGCCTGCGTGGGTAGATATAGAATGTTTTTATTTCGTGTCATATGACATTGATAGATAGTGTAAACTACCCATAACTGACACAAGATCTTGAGCTAAAATAGGAAAGAACCTCTCCGAAGAGTTTTGTACCAAAAGAGGTTTCAGGCAAGGATACAGCCTTTCGCGTGACCTTTTCAACATCCTTTTTGAAAAGGTTATAGAGAGGCAAACGTCAAAAGAAGTGGCACAGTCTGCACCAACAGCCACAGCTTATGCTGATGATGTAGACATCATGGGACGATCAGTAAAAGAAGTAACCGATACCTCTATGAAGGTCGAAGGAGAATCTGCTAAAGTGGGTCTGACGGTAAACGGCGAGAAGACCAAGCTGATGGTGTCGACGAGCAATGCGTCCGTTGAGATCGGACCAACTGTTGAAGTTGGTTCCTACAATTGAGGTAGTAAAAGACTTCGTATACCTTGGCACCGCCGTAAACACAACAAACGACATCAGTTGTGAAATAAAATGAAGAATTGTATTGGCCAACAGATGCTAATTTGGCTTAAGTAAGCACTTTAAAAACAAAGCCACAACTCGTCAAACAAAAATAACGCTTTACAAAACACTGATACTACCCGTGCTGATGTATGGTTCCGAAGCCTGGGTACTTGCGCAAGCAGATAAGGCAGTGCTTGGCGTGTTTGAGAGAAAAATTCTTCGAAATATCTACGGACCGATCTGCGTTAATATCGACGCCGTATGAACCACGAGCTGTATCTGCTATACCACGACATCAATATAGTTAAACGTATCGAGAGGCAACGATTGTGTTGGCTAGGCCATATAGTAAGAATGAGCGATGATGAACCCGCTAAAAAGGCCACATGGCGGTGCACGCAGAATTGGCAGGCCAAAGAATAGATGGCGCAAACAAGTGGAAGAAGATATCGGTATAAACATTGCTGTCAACCTTTTAATTCATATTTTACCGATTTCTATCGGTAACCCAAAAATGAGTTCGAGAATAACATTAAAAAATAGTAAGTCTGTTAAACTTTTTTATACGTAGGGTAAACGCAGGTCTCTAAACAAGTAACTATTGGCTTTAATCCTTAAATAAATGTAGACACACACAGATTATAATTAGCTTTCCAAAAATCCCGACAGTCTATCACACATTTTGAGAGCATTTGTAATTTTAGACAGCAACTAAAACAATGCATCATCCTGGAAAACATACACAGACATAAATGTTGCATGACGCGAATGGAGACCCAGGAAACCAAAATGTTAAGGGTTTAGAGAGAAAAACTTCGAAATTTCCGTTTAAGGACAGTTTTAGGGTGGTACAAGGGTCGTTTTAATTTTTTTTGCAACTAAATCGAAAGGAGTGACTCCCATACTTACATCAAGTTCCAAGTTGTGGCCCATCCGCTCATGTATCTCCTCCAGAAAAGTTTTACTGCAAAATCCTGCACTTAACTTTAGTCTTCATAGTCCACGGTGCTCTTGAATCAAACTTAAATGAAAGGTGCTTACACCTGGGAAGTTTTTGCGGATTCTGAAACTACAATGTTCATAGATGAGAAAAATCAAAAAACAAAAAAAAATCGCCGGAGCGCTTTTTAAATAAATCGCGATTCAAGTTGACATTTTTAGGGGTGGTTCAGATTTTCACGATTTTGCTTAGAAACCGCAAGTCCTATCAAAATAAGACGGAAGAAAATGTTGTAGCTATGAAAATTCTCTACAAGATTGACATTTACGGTAATTTCGTAGGTTTTACCATTTTTGAGATATTGAAGTTCAAATTGGGACAATGCACTGACTGTATCGTCCCCTTATAAAACAATGTCATGAAGGGTGCGCCTTAACTAACTTTTAATGAAAACCGCTTTCACAGGGGAAGTTTTTGTGAATTCTGAAACAGCAATGTTCATAAATGAGAAAAATCCAAAAACAAGAAAAAATCGCAGTAGGGATTTTTAAATAAATCGCGGTCAAAATTCACATTTTTAGGTGATTTTTAGGTTTTCACGATTTTGCTTGGAAACCGCAAGTCCAATCGAAATGGAGCTAAAGAAAATGTTGTAGCTGCGAAAATTCTCTACAGGACTGAAGTTTATGAGTTCTTCTCAGGCTGTACCATTTTTGAGAAAAAGAAGCTCAGTTTACATTTTTATGTTTTTTTGTTAGGGTTTCGCGATTTTGCTTGAATACGGCAAGTCTTATCGGCACGGGACCTGAGAAAATCTTATAGCTGTGAAAATTCTCTACAAGACTGGCTTATGTAATTTTTCTTAGGTTGTACCATTTTTTTAGATATATAACTTTAAGTTGGGAAATTACAGTCATGACATTGTTTTGTAAGGAGACAATACAGAATTGAATTGAATTTGAATTGTGCCGATTTCAACTTCTATATCTCAAAAGTTGTAAAACCTACGAAAATATCATTAAGGTCAATCTTGTAGAGAATTTTGACAGCTACAACATTTTCTTTATTCCCATTTTGATAGGACTTGCGGTTTCCAAGCAAAATCGCAAAAACCTAAACAACCCCTAAAGATGTCAACTTGAATCGAGATTTATTTAAAAAGCGCTCCAGCGATTTTTTTTGTTTTTTGATTTTTCTCATCTTTTTTTGATTTTTCTCCACAAAAACTTCCCAGGTGTAAGCACCTTCCATTTAAATTTGATTCAAGAGCACCGTGAGTCTTCATTTTATTTATTTATTTGAAATTTTTTATTATTATAAAAATTACAAAAACAAAATTATATAAAAATAGCACTAGCATCTATAGCTATATAAAATATATAAAATGTAATTAATAAATAATCTTAATTATATTTTATGATGTATGTTTAGGTATTTTAAAAAGTTGTATACATTGGTGATGTTGTCATGAGAGGCGATTTTTAGCGTATCCAATGCGCTCGTTGGTGAAAATCATGTCGCTCGTAAATTCTGAAGTGACGGGCAACTATTGCTGTTTTTTTAAGTCATGGTCTGTACGAATTCCTTTTTATTTTTGCGTGCGGCTCCCAAATTGTTCATTTCTGTAGCAGCACGGCACTCCTTGTCGTAACATGGGCTTCTTGGATGAGGTCACAGTTTAGGTAATTGATGGCAACTGAGAAAAACACGTAAAAAAGTATCAGTCGGCTTTGCTGACAGAGATATACTCTAAGCCTGTGTAAATTGAAACTTTCATCTATTGACAATATTGAATCGACTAGCGGCTACGTAACCAAAATCCTCTTCCACAATAATTACATGTGTATTAGGGATTTTTTAGATTTTATGGCGGTTTTTGGAAGTATGAACTTGCCGAAAAAAATATATATCTGGATTAGAACTCAAAAGTATTGCGCAGGAAATACCTGAATTGCACAAAATAAGAGGAGATCCAAAGTTTGAACCAAATCGCATGATACTTTCAAGATAATCGTGCGTACAATTTTAGTGCAATTTTTTCCACTTTTGAGGTGAAGGTACCGGTAGGAGTGGACCGATATGCCTCTTCTTTGAACATAATCTAAGTTTGGATAAAGATTAAGAAGGCCAAATTTTGGACCGAGTCGACTGATCCGTGCGCTCCAGCCACTACACATGGTGCCGTAGGGCTTTTTAAAGATTTCACGCTATTTTCTCAGGTAGTATGGATTTTCTCCTGAAAAAAAACTTGTACCGTCGTAATGGGGCGTTTAGAGAGCAGGTCTTAAACGGCACATTTCCAATATTTTGTGTGGGAGGTACCCGAAACAGTGGACCGATAGAGCCCATATTGGGACCTCATACATGTCAGGAAGAAATTTTACGATGTACAAAGTATGGACCAAATCGGTTACTGCCTTTGAGAGTTATCGAGGAACAATTTTAGCAAAAAGATTTGAATTTATGTGGGAGAGGTAAACGAAGTAGTGGACCTATATGGCCCATCTTCAAACTACACATGGTGTCGTAAGGTGTTTTTAAAGCTTTCACGCTATTTTCTCAGGAAGTATGGATTTGCCCTGTCGTAATGGGGCAATTCGAGATCAGCGCTTAAACTGCGCTTTTCCGAAATATTATGTGGGAGGTACCCGAAGGAGTAGACCGAGAAAATCCATATTAGAACCTCATCTATGTCTAGTAGAAATATTACGATGTGCAAAGTTTGGACCACATCGGTTGCTGCCTTCGAGAATTATCGAGCGCACAATTTTACCGAAAATTGTTGAACTTTTGTGAGGGAGGTATCCGAAGGACTGGACCAATATGGCACATCTTCGAACATAAACTAAGTTTAAACAAAATAGTACTAGGGCCAAATTTTGGACCGAATCGGTCGAGAGTTATCGTGCGTCCCAGGCACTACACATGGTGCCATAGGGCTTTTTACAGCTTTTGGGCAATTTCCTCCGGAAGTATGGTCTTGCCCCTGAAAAAATCGTAGCGACGTAATGGGGACTGCGAATACAAGTGTTGGCAAAAAAAGAATCAAAGCGATTGGAGAGCATGTCCTAAGATGAAATGTTCCGAAATTTTGTGTGGGAGGTACCCGAAGGAGTGGACCGATAGAATCCATATTTGAACCTCACCTACATATGTCTGGTAGAAATTTCACGATGTGCAAGGTATGGACCAAAACGGTTGCTCTTTTCAAGAGTTATCGTTCGCACAATTTTTCCGAAAATTTTCGAACTTTTGTGGGGGAGGTACCTGAAGGAGTGGACCGAACTTAAACTAATTTTGAACAAAATATTACGAAGGCCAAATTTTGAACCAAATTGGTTGATTCGTTCTAGAGTTATTGTGAGCTCCAGAAAGCCGGATTTCGTCCAAACGTATTTGCGGTCTAAAACCATTATTTGGATAAGGCGTGTATATACCCTCGTTAGCATAAATGCTGAGGGTATAAAAACACCCTAAAACATAACAACTTGGTCCAGACGTGTCGAATATCTGGCATTTACTTTGCTGGGTAGCGTCATTGGAATGAAATGTTATTTTGTACAACATACATTGGTCGCAAACGTTATAGCGATAAGCACTTCATACAAATATATTTTAAGACGTTTATCAAAAGAGTCTGAGGTGTGGCCTATATGTTTGAAATTATGTACAAATTTTCTAAAATAGTGATACAAATATGAGAGAAATTTCGAAAAAAGAACTTTATAATTTCAGCTGAAATAATAAAGGCTGGGTCTGGGAACACAAATTCCTAGTGCCAACCTTAAATTATCCTCCCCACAATTTATATTTATAATTTCTATCTATAATTATATCTCTCAACCTTTTTAAAGAAACCCACCTACAATAGAAATGACACTACATAAGTTCATAACCCTATTACGGTTGTGCGTAAGTTTTTCTTTCGTGTAGGATTACGGCAGCATCCAAATAATTTATGAATATTTTGCGCAACAGTTGTTCCTGAGAATGCATGCAACCACCATTTGTTGCTCACAAAGCGCGTGTGAGTGTCTGAGGTTCATTTAAGGCTACCAAGGTACATATGAATGATGTATATTATGATCCCACGTTAAGTCCCGCACACCAAATAAAGGTATTTTTATGATGTGTAGAATGAACAGCCAACCAACCACAGGGACTATCATTAATCTTTGATTTTGTTTTTGGCATGGGAATGAGAATGGCGTGGAATAACTGCTACTAGTTTTGTCACCCACATATAACTGTTGATGAATTCAAATCATAAATGACAAATTAAGACCAAAACATTCCATTCAAAAAAGCTTTTCAACCAACAGGTGAGTAGGATGTTAGATTTTGCTGGGCGAATTTGTCTACAGACATTCTTTAGAGCTATTTTTAATTTAGTGGCATTTCGTTTACACCTTTATCGTTCGCCTTCATAGTAGCTCTGTTTCAGTGTCTTTTTTAAATGTCCAACAGTCCTTGGGACAATTTGGTACGTTAACAAAAAACTTTACCATAGAAAATTATAGCAATTGTTATGTGACTTATTTAAAAAAATATGCATGAATATCAACTGTAACCAATGTAAATAGGGGCGGCGCTGTAAGAAGACCTTGAAAAATATACAAAAAAAAAAAATTAACAAATTCCCTGATTTACACAGTTTGTCAAACTTTTGGCTTGTAATTGATGGCTTTTAATTAAAATTAGTTGAAACGAAGACAAGGTCAAGAGGTAAAAAGAATCAGACTGTTTTGACGACTGCTGAATATACCCAGTCTGGGACTGGGGAAAACAATGGAGAATAAAATTATAAGAGTTCTAAAGGCCTGGGTACATAAGCTGACTCGCTTGCTTGCCTTGCTTGCTTCTGATAAAGGAATAAAGAAGACTGAGACAATTTCGAACTAGGTTGTCCTTTTATTCTTTTATTTTTATTATGTCAGAAATGAAGCAGGAAAGCAAGGTAAGCAGGCGAGGCAGCTAATGTACCCAGGCCTTAAGAAAGAGCATGAACTTGCCCACGAAAAACATAATATCGCTGTAAACATGACCACAAGTCGTAGCTTTGGTAAAAAAATTGCTAAGGATCCTTGAATAGACCTTAAACTGTATATAAACAAAAATGTTGAACTGTTGTGAAGGAGGGAGGGATAGTACCGATTTCGAATTTAAACTAAGTTTAGACAAAATATTACGTGAACCAAAGTTTATACCAAAGTGGTTGATCCGTTCAAAAGATATCGCGCTTACCATATTAGCGGAAATGTTTAAACTTTTGTGGGGGTACCTGACCCCAGCCGAACTTTATCTAAGCTTTGCAGAAATATTATAATATGCAAAGTTTGTAGCAACAAAGTACCCGGTTTGAAAGTTGCACTGTGCACCAGTCGGTACACATGGTGGTCGTAGGAGTTTTTACAGTGTTCGGCCCATTTTCTCAGAAAGTATGGACTTGCCCCTGAAAAAAAAACAACTTCTACTGTCCTAACAGGGGCCTCGAGAACATTCTTTTGCAAACAAAATAAAATTATTCGAGAGCAGGTCTTAATCTGCCATTTTTCCCAATTTTTGTCAGTCGGAGTGGAGCGATATAGTCGATATTCGAAACTGATCTTTATATGTGTGAAATATTACGATGCGCAAACTTTGCACTGCAAAGAATGGACCAAATCTGTTACTTCCTGTGAGGTGCACAACATTTTTGTGGAAAATTTTAAATTATTGTGCGGGAAGTAACCGAGGGAGTAGACCTATATGACCATCTTCGAACTTAATTTTAGTTTGGACAAAATATTACGAGGGCAAGTTTGGACCAAATGGATCTATTCGAGAGTTATAGTGCGTTTCAAACAGCTAGATAGACGGACAGGACTAAATCGATCCAAATTGTCGGAAACGGATTTCGTTCTATCATACATGGAGTCGAAAACCATTATTTCGATAAGGCACCTTTTTATACCATCAGACTTTAGGCTAAAGTGGTTATATACGATGAAAATGTGCCTCATCGAAGTATTGGTACATTGATTCGGTCCACAATTTGGCCTTTGAAATATTTTGTCCAAACTTAGTTTAAGTTGGTAGATGGGAAATATCGGTTCACTTCCTCGGATGCCTCCCTAATAGCTCGAAACCAATTGAAATGACTGCTGAGCACGAAAACATACGAACTGATTATACGGTTTGGCCGAAACTTTGCACATCGTAAAAATTCTTCCAAACCTACATTAAGTTTCACGAAGATCTTTATTGGAAAACGTCTTCGGGTACCTCCCTCACAAAAGTTCAACATTTTTGCTTAAGGCTGTTCAAGGATCGTTTGCAAATTTTTACCGAAACTACTTTTAGTGGTACTGCTTACAGCGATATAATGTATTTCGTGGGCAAGTCCATGATTCCTGAAATAATGGTTCAAAAGCTCTAAACAAATCCACGGTAACCAACTCAAGTGCCTCATGGGGACGATATCTATAGAAAGGATAGATTGACATTGGTCCCACCCTTGCTGATATTTCACTCGTACTTAAATCAAGTACGAATATGTACTATATCAGTTAGTATAATTTTTATTGGGGGGTAAGACCATACTGAATGAGATAATTACCTTCAAGCTGCAAAAACCCTACGGCCACCGACAATGACTCTTAAAGAGACCAATCAGTGCACATCGTAATCATTCTTCCAAACATATATCAAATTTTGTTTTTTAAAATAGTCAGGCTTAATCCCATAGTCGTTGTTTAAATATTTTATTAAAACAACTTTAATTTATTAGTGGGAAAAAATTGGCGATGTTTACCAAGGGGTAAGGCAGGGAATACTATAGTTTCAGATCTCGCCACAGATCTTCATCAGTTCCTTTGTTTCTTGTTTTTCAACAAGAAACTTTTTATACCCAAGTGTCAATTGCTAGCTCAAATAGATACATGCGCAAAGAAACACTCTGATCGAGAATTTCTTTGGCACTACCTAAACTCTAGCAACTTCACTTGCAAACAAAACCAAATCTTTCCCACTGCTATGCGTTCGTCGATTCTCGACGAAAAAACTCATAACTAATTTGTTGGTATTGCATACTACAGCAATAAACAACATATCGACGGTGCCCGGTTTCACAATTAGGAGGGTTGGCGTCGTCATCCCAAACAAAAAACGTCAACCCTCCATATATCAAATTGGAAGATGGGTTGTATCGATCCACTTATGCAAGTACCATTACCACCCCACAAAAGTTAAAAGATTTTAAGAACAGATGACACCTGTTTACGGATATATTTTAAACTCTATTTATACTCAGCCTTTAGACTAAAGAGGCTATACAATAAACTTTGATGCGAAATAATAGGTTTTGACTTCAAGTATGTTTGGAGTGTTTTACCCAATTCGGAGTGTTTTACCAATGTCCGCCCGTCCGTCTGTTCGAATTTCGAAGATGGGCCACATAGATCCACTGCTTCCGGTACCTCCCCCACAAAAGTTCAATATTTTTCGATGAAATGGTTGCACGATAACTTTTGAAGCGAGTAACCGAATTGGTCACAACTTTGCATACGGTAATATTACTTCCAGGCATAAATCGGGTTCAACTACTTCGGGTACCTCCCACACAATATTCGGAAAAAGTGAAGTTGATGAGATCCTGTCTGATCATTTTGAAATTTGGAGCTAAGCCTTGACAGTACCAACTAAAATGGCAAATCCACCAAATAACTCTCGCAGGGAGTTTCTGATTGATCCAAACTTTGCACATCGTATTATTTCATCTAGTTATGTATCAAGTTGGAATATGAACTATATCACGTCTTTCGGGTACCTTCGACGTAAAATGTGGTAAAAGTGAAGTTTAACAGCTCGTCTCAGATCGTTTTGATTTTTTTCCATATGGAGGCAAGTCCATACTTCCTGAGATAATGGCCAAACATATTCAAAATAACTTACCGGCACCAACAAATGTGGGTAGTACGTAAGATAACCCTCGACTATTGACTACATCGGACCACTCTTTCGGGTACCTCTCAAACAAACATTGGAAAGAGTGCAGTTTAGAGACACGTCTGGGATCATTTTTATATGTTTGGCAACATGTTGTGTATGTGGCCCTAGTTACTACGGTAAATTATTTTTTTATTTATTTTTATTTTTTTTAGCAAATCCATACTTTCTGAGAAATTTGTCCAAAACACAAAAAACCCTACAGACGTCACAAGTATTGTGTTTGCTTCTTTTCTTTAGGTCCGAGACTGAGGGTATATCTCTGTCAGCAGAGGTGACCACAAAAGTTCGAAAATGTTCGGAAAATTTGTGCGCACGATAACTCTTGAAGGAAGTAACGGATTTGGTCCATACTTCCTACCAGACTTAGATGAGGTTCCAATATGGACTCAATCGGTCCACTCTTTCGGGTCCCTCGAACAAAAAATTTCGGAAGAGTTCAGTTTAGGACCTGCTCTTGACTCGCTTTGATTTTTGTTGTAGCAACATGTATTTACGGCCCCCCATACAACGGTACAAGTTTCATCAGGGGCAAGTCCATACTTTCTGAGAAAATATCCTTAAAGGTGCAAAAAACCGCTATGACACCATGTGTAGTGGTTGGAGCGCTAGATAACTCTCGAACCGATCTATCGATTCGGTCCAAACTGTGGCATTCGTAATATTTTGTGCAAAATTAGTTTAAATTCGAAGACAAGCCATATCGGTCCACTCCTTCAGGTATCTCCCCCACAAAAGTTCAAAAATGTTCTGGATGGGAGTGACCGATTTGGTTCATACTTTACACATCCAAATATATTTACAAAATATAGATCAGTTCGAATATGGACCATATTTGTTTTTCTTCACTCCTTCGGGTACCTGCCACACAAAAATTCGGAAAAGTTCACTTTAAGATCTGCTCTCGAATCACTTTGATTTTTGTTGAAGCATCTTACATTCTCGGCGTCAATTACGACAGTAAAAGCTTTTTCAGGAGCAAGTCCATACTTCTTGAGAAAACAGCCCGAAAGGAGTAAAAAAACCCCTGTGGAATACTGGAATACCGAATAGAGAGTTCGTCCACACTTTAGATATCGTAATATTTCTTCGAATATTATATGAAATTCGAAGGTAGTGCTTATAGGTCCACTGCTTGCGGTACCTCTCCCACAAAAGTTCGAAAATATTCGCTAAAATGATAAGCGCAATATCTCACAAACGTAGCAACCGATTTGGTTCAAATTTTCGATCTCGAAATATTTTGTGCAAGCTTAGTTTATGTTCAAATTTGGGCCCTATCGGTCCAATCCTTGGGGTATGACCCATACAAATGTTCAACATATTTGTGTAGTTAAGGGTCTGTTCGAGGATCCTTTGGACATTTTTACCGAAGGGTTTCCTAGTGGCCCGATATTATGCTTTTCGTAGGCTAGTATGGTACAAAATCCCTATCTATTGATATCCCCCCAAATTTCTGCGCTTTAATACAATCCATATTTCTGTTGGTTCATACGCCCACACATTTCTTTTTTTTTTTTTTTTTGGAAAAAAGTATTTCATTCCACACAGGCTGAGGGTATATATCTGGCAATGCCGACTGATACTTTTTTACTTGTTTTTTTAATAGAACAATCACACGCCGTTCGGGCTCGGCGATATACTGTAGGTCCCATATCATTGAGCTAATATGAATCGGGGTGCACTGATAGATATGAGAGAAGTCTCCCTTGTCCCTTCTGGCATGTTTGTTTAACAATTATATACATATATCGTCGGTATCATGCTTAAGTGTTCCATACGCCATTTTTGACTTTCTGAGATACACGGGATTTCTATGGTTTTTCGGGATACTCTTTCTGAATTGTTGGTCGGCTTTCTCCTATCTGCTCTATTTTACGAGATATCCACGGTTCGACGCGAAAGCATACATTTTTTCAGTTATGAAATTAATATTTTAAAAACATACAAATTTAAAAATACATTTAAAAATCAGAACTTTAATTTTTGATTTAGAAGTTTTTAATTTATTGCGGCAAATATGAAAAAAAAATGTTGTAACTTTGTTCCATATGGTATACAATTGGCCTGTTCCCGTACTTTAAAAAGTGGTAAAAGTCGTAAAACTTGTAAAAGTCGTAAACGATTTTCATATAAATTTTGTGTACGGGAACGCAAAATGTGTAAAAGTGGTAAAAATTGTAAAAACTTTTTAGTTCTGGAACAGAGCTATAATTTCACATTTGTGTCATAGGTGTGGATAGGGAACAAATCGTCAAAAGTTCTAGTTTTAAAAAATAAAAACTTATAGTTTTATTTTCCAACACATATTATTCTATATTTTTTTGAAAATAAGTTTACTATTAATTTTTTGTTCAACTTACAGAACTCGATGAGTTCTTAATTGATACGTGCTGATAGTTGGTTGCAAATATTTTTGTTCTGATGTTTTTTGGAAAACCGAAAAGTGAGTGTGATTCTCATTACTCACTTAAAGAGTTCGGGTTTTCGCTAAAAAAAAAGGCATCATTTCAAAAAGCTGAGAAGCCAATAGATAATTACCTTCGTCGGGATGAAATCATGATATTGGTAACGATCAGTAAAATTGTGCAACACTGTCCGTTCGTTTTGAAAAAGATTACTCTCTGCAACAGAAAGTAATGATGAAGTTTAAGCTATTGGGGTAATACTCCAATTTAATAATTCAAGTCAAAAATATAAATATTTTCTTTAGTCAGCTGAATGCAGTTGCGACGCAAAACATTAAAATGCGATTATCTCAAAACGGGAAAATGGGGTATGGAACACTTAAGCATAACACTGACGATATTATACAATGAACGTCAGAAAAAACTACATAATGAAAAAAAGAAAATAAATTTTCCAAAGTCAAGGTGTATAAACAAAAATGAAAGAGAATTCACCAACCTTAATGAACACGGTGCGCCTTAACTAATTTTAAATGGAAGGTGCTTACACCTGGGAAGTTTTGGCAGATTCTGAAACTACAATGCTCATAGATGAGAAATATCAAGAAACGAAAAAAATCGCCGCAGGGATTTTCAAATAAATCGCGATTTCAGTTCACATTTTTAGGGGTTCTTCAGGTTTTCACGATTTTGCTTGGAAACCGCGAGTCCTATGTAAATGGTTCTGAAGAAAATGTATTAGCTGTCCACAAGATTGGTCTTTAAGATATTTTCGTAGGTTTTACCGTTTTGAGATATAGAAGTTCAAATTGAGACAATGCACTGACTGTATCGCCTCCTTATAAAACAATGGCATTACTGCAATTTCCCAAATTAAACGTATATATCTTGAAAATGATACAACCTAGGAAAAAATAAAGCCTCCAATCTTGTAGAGAATTTTCACAGCTTCAACATTTTCGTTAGTCCCATTTTGATATGACTTGCGGTTTCCAAGCAAAATCTTGAAGACTTAAGATAAAAACCTAAAAATTTGAACTGAACCCCTATATCTCAAAAATGGTAAAACCTACGAAAAAACCTAAAGGTCAGTCTTGTAGAGAATTTTCACAGCAACAACATTTTCTTTAGACTCATTTCGATACGACTTGCGGTTTCCAAGCAAAATCGTGAAAACCTAAAAAAAACCCTAAAATTGTAAATTTTAATCGCGATTTATTTAAAAATCCCTCCGGCGATTTTTTCTGTTTTTATTTTATTTTTCTTATCTATGAACATTGCTGTTTCAGACTCCGCGATCTCTTCCCATGTGTAAGCGGTTTTCATCAAAAGTTAGTTAAGGCGCACTGAGCATGATATTGTTTTATAAAGAGGCGATACAGCCAGTGCATTGTCTCAATTTGAACTTCTATATCTCAAAAACGGTAAAACCTACGAAAATATCATAAAGGTCAATCTTGTGGAGAATTTTCAGAGCTACAACATTTTCTTTAAAGCCATTTACAAAGAACTCGCGGTTTCCAATCAAAATCATGAAAACCTAAAGAACCCCTAAAAATGTGAACTTAAATCGCGATTTATTTAAAAATCCATCCGGCGATTTTTTTCGTTTCTTGATATTTCTCATCTATGAGCACTGTAGTTTCAGAATCTACAAAAACTTGCCAGGTGTAAGCACCTTCCATTTAAATTTGGTTAAGGCACACCGTGTGAAATCATGTATAAATGTAATTTTTACAAACAAATATGTATGTATGTACATAATACAAACAAACAAATATGCACATTTTTGTTTGTATATGGTGTTTCTTAAAACCATTAAAAGTGTCAAACATATCGAATAACGTGTTAATATGTTTGGCAAACAATCATCATCAAATCAATGTGAATTTCTTATTGTCACCTAAGGCACACATCCATACATGAATACATATGTTTATGTTTTAATTGCTTGAAAGGTGTTGGCGTATTTTTACGACTTCAAAGGAAGTTATTTTTCGCATAATATCAGTTTCAGAAGTTGGCATAAAAATCTCACACACATACATACATACATATGTATATCCGTCGTATGTGTCGGGATTTTCATTATCAAGTTTTGTTGTGACGTTTGATTTGTTTTAAATTTATAATAAAGAAATAACAGCATCATATCAATTTACATAACTGTTATTTTGTTTCGAATCATTTCGAATTTTGGAATTGTCTGATGCTCTTCATATTACATAAGAGGGAGCAACACTCAAGATGTATGCTACATTCATAATGTAACAAAGTCATTGAAAGTAGAGCATGCACATATAAATCGCGCACATATTTTGAAAATATTTTCTTCTAATTCTGATCCAGAGATCCTATAAGGTAGTATTTTCCTTATACATACATATCTCACATCCATTGAATATTTAAATTTTACTTGAAGTCCACAACAGATGTAGTGTAAGAACTAAATATATATTCTGCAAGAAGCTTTCTTTAATAACATTATCTGCCATCCACACATAAAGCCCACATTTCCAACTCGCACACAATGTGACCATTTGGAGATAATAACTACACTATAAAACATATTTGTTTAATTAATTAATATGTAGCACCTTTAATAAATACCTTATGTACGGTTTATGTTGGGTAAGGGCAAATGCATATCCTTATGCTCCAACATACACACACCCACCCACAGGTGTGGGTGAATGTATTGGTGTTTATGGTGTTCTGTTGAGCGGAAATATGAAATGCGGGCTAATAATGTGTAGTCTCATCTCATAATCAGTAGAAGACCGTTAGACAACTGCCATATTAAAATAAATGGCCAAGTAATTTGAACTTCATACAAATTAATTTCAATATTATCCCGCTTCTTCGATGCCGAAGCAGAAGGCCAACAAGTTTTGTTGTTGTTTTTTTTTTTAACATAGGAGGGAAAAATAATGTTGTTATTTTTTTAAATTAATTGTGACTCCTTTGTTGAAGGCAGCAGATGGGCACATGACCAACAATTATAGGATCTTCCTACGACTTTTTTCGTAAATGGATGCACAACGGATAGGAGTTCTCTTCACTGTTGCTAGTTTGTCATTTGTAATCAATATGACAATATTTATAATATAAATTGATGGACATTTTGATGAATAATTACACGGTGCAACAAAAAAAATAAAAAGCAAAATCGGGGAAGGTTCTGAATAGAGTTGTGCTTTCTAGTTCATTTAGCTGATCGATCTTTTTAGTTCACCTCTTTTGATTGAACTAGGTCGTTCTTTTAGTTCAATAGTTCAGTTCGTCTTTCAGATCCGCTTATTAGCTGTCTTCATGTTCGGTTGCTGTCTTCTCAGTACCAAAGGAGTATTATGATGCTTTGTATTCATGTCTACTTAAATTGCCAATGGACCCTCCAGCAATACACGAAGATGTGTCGCAATACTTGCATGTCGCTCTTTAAGATCCGTGAAATGGATCCAAATTCCACTATGCTTTCTGTTCTCAAACATATAACTTTCTTAGAAGAAATTTGCACTCTTCGATTGAGAAAAACTAGCAAAATGTAACTGTCTTAACGTATTGGCCCCAAATAGGTTGGCAACATATTTTTTCTTTTACCACATACACCTAAATGAAAGCATTATTCAAGAAAATATGTAAAAACTCACGTGTTTGCCGTTGCGTTCATTTAGACATATTGAACTAGATCAGCGTTTTGTATGAAGTGGTTGAAAAAGCTGACATTTTTTCGTTATATTAAGTCTGTCTGGTTACTTTCCCAGCAAGAATTGTCCAGCAAGAACTTTCTCAGAGAGTAAGGGGTTTTTATTCTCTTTTGCTAGAAAATTTTAAAAAGTAAACAGACACCTTCCCAGCAAAAACCAGCAAGCAATCAGCTGACTTGCCAAAACAGAACAATTTGTCCGCCAACAAAGAAAGCAAACACGTTGTATTTTATTAAAAATAAAAAAGAAAATGGAACAAAAAAGTATTTTTCCACTTTACAAATTTGTTCTCCATAAAACAATACAATTAGACTATGTTATTTCCACAATAAAATTGTTTTTAATGTTCACAAACATAAATCAACAAAAAAACTAAAAACAGCTGATTGATTGTTTTCAGGAAGAAGAAGAGCTTGCAAGTGCTTGCTAGAAGAAATTTGTCCAGCAAGAATTTGCAAGCTCTCAGTGAAAGAACTGTCAAAATGTCTCTCTCGAATCGCTCTCTTTTGCTGGTTTTTTGTGTTAACAGACGACTTCCAGCAACAATTGGTACAAATTGTTACAAATTTTAGGGTAACCAGACACAGCTATTACTGGACTACTGAACTATAAAGAACGACTTCGAGTGATCTAGTTCAGTCGTTCTTTCAGGTGAGTCGTTCAATTGAACTAGTTCGTTCGCGAACTACACAACTCTAGTTCTGAAAGATGAGGTCAAAACAGAAAACACCGATTTGAAAATTTACGTAGAGAGGTTACCAAAATAAAATTTAAATTGATCCCTTTCAAACTTTTTTGGAACAACTCGGGCACGATTTCTTGTAATCATTTAATTTTGGGTATAAAGTCACTTCCGCAATATTACCTCTTTAAGAAATAAGATACGTGGGTGGAACGTGTCTTCCAAGAATAAAGATATAACATATATATTAAACTTTTTATCGATTTTCACACAGTATTCCTTTTTGACCGGCCAGAATTCATGATGCACCAAACCATCGAAGAAAAAGTGAGCAAAAGCTCCACATTTGACCGAACATGAGAGGTTTTTTCAGTCTTGGCTCTTCTAGACGTTTCCATTAGGATGATTGGCCTTTGGTTTCAATGTCATAGCCATACGCCCATAATTCGTCACCAGTTATGACCTTTTGAGGTAATCGGGATAGTTGTTGACGATGTTCAACAGCTCCAGAGTGAGGTCTACGCGACGTTATTTTCGTCCAAAAAAAAAACAATCTTCGCTGCCGCACGTTTCATGCTTAAAACATCCGTTGTTTGTTTCGGTAAAATGGTGCGCACCATAACTCATTGTAATATTGGTCCCCTCACATAGATGAGTTTCGCATATGAAAAATATCGGACCTCTACTTCGGGTACCTCCCAAACAAATTTCAAAGATTTTTCTCAGAAGTTCAGTTTAGAAACATTTTCGGATTTTCATAAAATGTTTTGTGGTTCAACATCGATTTTTCTGCTCAAACTCTGTAACTTTGAATTGATAGAGATATTTTCATATTTTTTATTTCCTTTTTTTCGACAAATAACACTTTCAGCCTACCGATGCATCAAAAACGAAACGGTCTAGTAGTTGCAGAGGAATTCAATGTCAAAGTTAACTTTTTTTAGTATTTTCATATTATGATCAAAATATGAGTGTTTTTGAGTTTTTCATATGTTCCAATCCATTGGAAAAGGTCAAACACCAATAAACAAACCACAAAAATAAAAAATAAACATTTTTTTAAAGAGAATACCCTCAGGCATAATTCTGCGAAAAAAAATTTTGCTCCATGCTGTTCATTAAAAGTTCTAGTCCACTACATTTTGAATTTCGCTAAAATTTTGTACCAGCGAAAAAACAAAATAGCTCACTTCGTGTAAACGCTACGGCAATTTATTGAAACGGTTCTTAAAGGCAACAATTCTACATACCTATCAGGTAAAAGGAAACATTGAGCACAACATCAATTATACGAGGGCAGTTCGGAAACTTCTTAGCCTAGCACAAAAAGCGCGGTATAAACAGAAAAAAGTTAAGTGGAACTTTCCATCTCTGGTATGAACACATGTTAAATTTTGTTTCGATCTGGCAACTCCTTCATATAGAAACAGCTGTTCAAAAAAGACGCATCCGCAATTTTTTTACAATGGAAAAATTAGAAATGCCTGCTGTCATTAAATATTTACATAAAAAAGGTTTATCGGGACAAGAAATTCATAGTGATATGCTGAATGTGTTACACGCAGAGAAATAATATGATTCATGCTACCATATTTTGAAAGAAAAATATATATTATGGATATATGGTAACCTCTATCATATTTTAATAATACAATTTTTGAAATATTTTAAAATGATGTGGTAGCCGCCGAAACATGTTGTGGTTGGCTGTAATAAGTAGTATTTTTATTGGAATTATACTGTACCTTTGTGATTAATTGCCCATTAAAAGATTTTTCTAGATATTTTAAATAAAAGTTTTATTTATTTAAGAACACTATGGATATAATAGAATAAATAAGTTTAATATATATTACACTTATACTTTAAAACATTAAAAAAACACTATGCAGTTCTCTCTGTTGTCTCTGCGTTTGTTCCATACCTATACCGAATACATGTTTATGTTGGAGAACATTACGAAACAACAACAGATGTTTATGTTATACATACATTCTTTTTTTTATACCCTCAGCATTTATGCTAACGAGGGTATATACACTTTCATACGGGCAAAATGTGCCTCATCGAAATAATGGTTTTAGACCCCAAGTATGTTTGGACGAAATGGAGTCGATTGAGCAATGTCCGTCCGTCTGTCTGTCTGTCTGTCTGGCTGGCTGGAGCGCACGATAACTCTCGAACGGATGCACCGATTCGGTTCAAATTTTGGCTTTCGTAATATTTTGCCCAAACTTAGTTTAAGTTCGAAGATGAGCTATATCGGTCCACTCCTTCCGGTACCTCCCCCACAAAAGTTCGAAAATGTTCGGAAAATTTGTGCGCACGATAACTCTTGAAGGGAGTAACCGATTTGGTCCATACTTTGCCCATCGTGGAGCGTGTACCAGACTTAGATATGGTTTTAATATGGACCCAATCGGTCCACACTGAAAGTTGCAAAAAAACCCTATGACACCGTGTGAGGAGGTTGGAGGGCAAAATAACTCTCGAACAGGTCTGCCGATTCGGTCCAAAGTTTGGCCTTAGTAATATTTTGTCCAAACATAGTTTAAGTTCGAAGATAAGCCATATCGGTCCACTCCTTCAGGTACCTCCCCCACAAAAGTTCAAAAATATTCGGAAAAATTGTGCGTACGATAACTCTTGAAGAGGGTGGCCGAATTGGTCCATACTTTACACATCCGAATATATCTACCAGATATAGATCAGATTCAAATATGGACTATATTTGTCCACTCCATCCGGTACCTCCCACACAAAATTTCGGATACATGTTCACTTTAAGACCTGCTCTCGAATCACTTTGATTTTTGTTGAAGCAACTTGCATTCGCTGCCCCAATTGCGATGGTAAAAGTTGTTTCAGGGGCAAGTCTATACTTCTTGAGCAAACATCCCTGAAGTTGTAAAAAACCCCTATGGTACCATATGCAGTGGCTGGAGATCCATTCTTTTTAGTATCTCCTCCGCAAAACTTTTGATCTTTAATCCTAATCAACATTTTTGTCAGTTCAAACGCCCAAAATGTTTAAAACTCCCTAAATATATGCGTTTTTTGGAAAAAAAAAGGCTGAGGGTATATCTCTGTCGGCAAAGCCGACTGACACTTTTTTACTTATTTCTTATTATTTCAATCACTTGCATACGATTTTATTAATTACCAAATGAAATAATGCACAACCTATGCACGAAACATTCGGAGATTCTCTTTATTTAACAAGTGAAAGGAAATGAAACACAGCTCAGGCACTTTTTGATTTTTCTTTCTACACATTTTCATATCTTCATTCACAAAAAAATTGTTGTCATTAATACCGTCAACAAATACTCGAACTATTTAATTTTTTGTTTGGAATCTGTTTTTACTAATTTTATACCATTCTTTTAAATGAAAATTAAGCAAAATTTACAACCTTTTTACTCAGCGACAGAACAACTAATGAGATAATATGTATTTGCTTTTGGCAGTGAACAGCTATTCCTAGTTTTTGACACTTCATATGTCAAAATGAGAAAGTTAAGCAGATTGTGGTTGGATTGCCCATCAGATAGTTATGAAAATATTACCATATATCAAGATTTTGTGATTTGTTGTTGTTTTATATGGTGAACAGAATCAAAAATGGCAATATACATTATCGCCTTCAAAATAATATGTGTTCCACAAAAATTATTTGGTGTCAGCCAAAATAAAATTTTGCCCACCACCAGTTAAAAAAATATTTTTTCTCTGCGTGTAGGTGAAAGTGCTCCTTCATATGCAACAGTAAAAAATTGGGTTGCTAAATTTAAACGTGGTCGTACAAGCATTGAAGATGAACCACGTAGTGGACGTCCAAAAACAGCAACAACTATCTGCAAAAGGGTAAAACAATAAATTCAGAGTACTATTGCAACCTTTTGGATCAATTAAATGTACAAATTCGAGAAAAACGTCCTGGCTTACAACACAAAAAAATAATTTTTCATCAAGACAACGCACCAGCGCACAAGAGTGTTTCAACAATGGCTAAAATCAACGAATTAAAGTACGAGTTGCTTGACCACCTACCTTATTCTCCTGATTTAGCTCCCAGTGACATTTACTTGTTCCCAAATCTAAAAAAATGCCTTGCTGTCATGCGTTTTACCTCAAATGAAGATGCAATTACAGTTGTAAACCACTATTTTGAAGACCTTGAGGAAAACTATTTTAATCAAGGAATAGAATTGCTAGAAAAGCATTGGATTAAGTGTATTGAAGTTTCAGGAGATTATATTGAAAAATAAAAATATTTTTGAAAAACTAACTATTCTCTTTCCGAAAGGCCCTCGTAGCTTCCGAAAAATAGCTATTTCTTTCTCCAGAAATTTGTAAACATGACGTATTTTCCAAAATTGCTAAAACAAGGTCGTCTTTAGGAGCACACCACACCTTCCAATATTTTGACCTAATTTTGGTTTTCTTAGTATCAATATGTTTACTATCGAATCCCATATAGAAATTAACAATCGGTGACGACAAAAAATGGGGTTTTTGCCAGGAAAATACATTTCTGAACCATAGTGCGTCGGTCCCTTGACCTTCGTTATAAGTGATTGCGATTGTATATGCATTTTTATATGCAATAAAAGTTCTGATAAGCATCTACTGCAAATTTAATAGGTCTACCTTTAGCCTTTTGGACACAGTGCTATCGAAAGGAGTGACTTCCAAACGTTGACCAGATTCAAAAATTGTCTGTGTCGGACCATTTCTTCAGGTATTGCCTTTGCAAAAATCTAAAGGCCTCTGTACATAACCGGCTAGCTTTCTTGCTTACGTTATTTTTTGTAGAATACTAAAAGTAAAAGGACAACATATTTCGAATTTGGCTCTGTCGCACAGTGTTGCCGCTTCCATATAAAAGTGGACAAAAATAGAAGGCGTTAACCTAGATTGATGAATTTTTGCACAAGTACTTATGAGGGCACAGGAATGAAAAATATCAACTTTGGTCCATATCGGTTCAAATATGGATATAGGCCCCATATATATTCCCGATTTTGCTACAACTCGTTAAATTTTGATCGAATTGCCTTCAAATTTAATATGTGTTATTTTCTTAGACCGATTTTCACAAAAATCGGTTTCCCCGATTTTGCTATAAATCGCTCAAGTTTTGATGAATAGTCTTAAAGTTTAGCATGGGATGTTTTCTTAGGCCCCTGAATAGCTACACCGATTTTGAAAAAAATCGGTTTAGATTTCCATATAGATCTCATATATATTTTCGCCCAATTTTATGTAATTGATGATTAAATTAGGAAAATTTGACGTAATTATTCGTAATTAAGTGACATCGGGCGAAATTATATATGGGAGCTATATTCAAACTTGAACCGATATGGACCAAAGTTGATGTTTACGCCGGATTTCTCCAATTGGCAACCCTATTTATATTTTTCTTGGTTCCGAAATATTCGCATTCGGCATCCCTAGTTCTGCTCAGAATTGTACCTGTATGCTCTCTCTCTCTCTCTCTCTCTCTCTCTGAACTTTCTTATTAAACTTACATTGTAATTTTCTTCATAATAAACACTTGTAAACTAAGCATCAACCAGTACTGTCCTTGGTAAGAAGTCGTTCTGTTTCACTGAATTCAATAAAGAAGAACCATAATTGTTCTTACTCCAAAATTCTAAAACACTGCATTTTCTTTCCATTATTCCTTGGTGGATGAATCTTGAGGAAAATATTTCCACTATTGAAATATTTTCGAGGCTCAGATCAAGAAACCAACCGCCCTTCATTTCTAGTGAGAACACCCACAATTGTCGTTTTCAGTTGATATTTTTCATCAAAATTCATCAACATAGGTCAACGGTAAAACTGAACAGGGACCTGAGGAAACATCCCATGTTAAATTTGAAGGTTATTTATCCAAAATTTCGAGAATTATAGCAAAGGCGGAAAAAATATATGGGGGCTATATCCAAAACTTTTAATATTATCATCAACATTTCCAAAAATAATTATTTTAGCGGTCGTCTAGTTATACCCTCAGCATTTATGCTAACGAGGGTATATACGTCCAAATGTGCCTCATCGAAATAATGGTTTTAGACCCCAAGTATGTTTTGACGAAATCCGTTTCAGACAATTTGGATTTGATTTACCAATGTCCATCCGCACGATAACTCTCGAATGGATCAACCGATTTGGTCCAAAATTTGGCTTTCGTAATATTTTGTCCAAACTTAGTTTAAATTCCAAGATGGGCCATATCGGTCCACTCCTTCCGGTACATCCCCCCCAAAAGTTCGAAAATGATCGGACAATTTGTGCACAGGATAACTCTTAAAGGGAGTAACCGATTTGGTCCATACTTTGCACATCGTAAAATTTCTACCAGACATAGATGAGGTTCCAATATGGACTCAATCGGTCCACTTCTTCGTGTACCTTCCACACAAAAATTTCGGAAAAGGTCTGTTTAGGGCCAGCTCTCGAATCGCTTTGATTTTTGTTGCAGCAACTTGTATTCACTACCCTCCATACGACGGTACAAGTTTCATCAGGGGAAAGTCCATACTTTTGAGAAAATAACCTTAAAGATGCAAAAAACCCCTATGACACCCTGTGTAGTGGTTGGAGCGCAAAATAAATCTCTAAAATTTGGCCTTCGTAATAGTTTGTCCAAACATAGTTTAAGTTCGAAGATAAACCATATCGGTCCACTCCTTCAGGTACCTCCCTCACAAATGTTCAAAAATGTTCGGAAAAATTGTGCGCACGATAACTCTTGAAAGGAGTGACCGATGAAATCCATACTTTCCACACCCTAATATATCTACCAGATATAGATCAGGTTCGAATATGGACTATATTTGTCTACTCCTTCTGGTACTTCTCACACACAAATTCGGATAAGTTCACTTTAAGATCTGCTCTCGAGTCACTTTGATCTTTGTTGAAGCGATTTGCATTCGCTACCTCCATTACGACGGTAAAAGTTTTTTCAGGAGCAAGTCCATATTTCATAGGAAAACAGCCCGAAAGGTGTAAAAAATCCCTATGTCACCATATGTGGCGGTCGGAGAGCACGATGACTCTCGAACTGTTGAACCGATTTGGTCCAACATTTGGTCTTCGTCATATTATATCCAAACTTAGTTTCATGGGGCAATACCGGTCCACAACTTCCGGTTCCAATTCTGTTGAAATTTTACTACGTAGTAGTCATTGTGATCTTGACTACAACAATGTTATATATCTTGAAGTATGGGCCTCGAAAAGTCCCAATATTTAGGACAACTTATTCATACTAATGTTTTCCGTAGCCTTCTTGCTCATTGTTTCTCTTAATAATGACCCGAATGTTCCAGAAAATAAGAATAATTATTTTTATTAATATTTTTTGAGCTGAATGATCAACACATTTTGCTAATGAAAGAGGAAAGCCGAACAGATTCCCAGACAAACACCAAATTATGCGACCATTTTCGCTGTTAGTTGCGTTAGCTCATCAGGCATATTCGGTGTGGAGCGGGTCGAGATCTGTTCATAATACATTTAGGTCCCTCACTACTGTTATTGTTATTTGTACAGGGTATAATCCGACTGATACTTTTTTAATTGTTTCAGAGGAACATTTTATATGGAATTTTATGTATGGGACTATAATAAATAGTTCGTCCTATAGAAATCAATTAATATTTTTACTTCTTTTAAATTATTCATATTTACTCAACTATAACTTTTTTCAGAAAAAAATCACCAGTGGGTATAATTAGAATATGCTAACCTATTTCCTCAAAAGGTGTAAGACATTAACAACAATATTGTTTTTTTAATAACATCAAGCTATAATCTAATTTAAGTAATAGGTATTTTCCACAGCCTATACTTTAGTTTTCTATTTTGTTATTGTTCCTACTTCCGAGTTGCTGACATATGACTTATTTCATAGCAAAAAAAAGTTTACGTGTAAACAAGAACAAAGTTCAAATCCAAATTTCTTGGTAAAAACAATAAACTATTGTTTTCTATTTGCATTACAAAGTGACGTGTCTAATTATAACACTTTATGACGACATTAGAATCCACTGAGCCTATTATGGATGGAAAACTACTTTGACTGGTATATGAGTAAGCCATATTAAATGCTCTGTCTAGTTGGCTAACTAAAACATTTAGATGAATGTAATCTATGGACCGAGGCAATTAAATCTTCTATTACTTGTGTAAAGCTGTTAAACGTCACATTGTTGTTGTTTTTGTTCGCGTCGTTATTATCACTTCTCATATAGTTTCATAATTCATAGTTTTATTACTACGAAAAATAAAATTTCCTCTATGGCCTAAAGGGGTAGGTAGTTAGGTAACATTAAACCAAACATTGTTAAGGCATAGGCTTAAGCAAGGCAGTAGATCAACAAAGTAAATTAACCAGAAGCATTGGAAGGGAAAAGTCTGCAAATATGTTCTTCTAATTTCTGATACAATAGATAAGCTCATATTAAAAAGATGGACAACAGTAACTTTGTGGAACCAGCAAGATTAGCTGCTTCAAAAACCTGGTCTTCCGAACTTTTGTGCGAAAAATATGCGACCTAAATATTTGTTTGGCATTTCCAACTCAACTTCTTGTTAACTTTGCACGCTACTGCACAGTGGTGCAGCTTGTATGGGAATGTGTACCCTCAGCCAGTGTGAAAGCACCTGTTCCAAAAAAAACTAATGTATTTAGGGGGTCTTCAGAATTGTGGGCTTATGAACTTGCCATTTTGGAAATGTGTCTCATTTTGGGAGTCATTCCTCTCGATAGGACCATTATATCAGGAAACATGGACTTGCCGACGAAAAACATCATATCGCTGTAAACAGGGCTACTAGAAGTACCTTCGGAAAATTTTCAATAGGATTCTCGCATAGGCCTTTAACGACATTTAAACAAAAATGTTGACCAATGGGACCTACTTTTGAACATAAACTAAGTTTAGGCAAAATATTTCGAGATCCAAAGTTTGGACCGAATCGGTTGCTCCGTTTATGAGATATTACGCTTACCATTTTAGAGAATATTTTCGAACCTTTGTGGGGAAGGTACCGGCAGGAGTGGACCTATGAGCACAATCTTCGTGTGGTCCAATGCACTATTCGGGAGTTGTCGTGCGCACCAGCCACTACACATGCTGGTCGTAGGGTTTTTTACAGTTTTCGGGCCATTTTCCCAAGAAATATGGACTTGCTACCGAAAAAACTTGTACAATTGTAAGGACTTTTTAGAGCATTAGGCGTGGATGTCTAAAGGAAGTTTTTTAAAGGTCTTTCCGAAGGATTTTTAGACTTTTAGAGCATTAGGCGTGGATGTTTAAAGGAAGTTTTTTAAAGGTCTTTCCGAAGGATTTTTAGAGTTTTAGAGCATTAGGCGTGGATGTTTAAAGGAAGTTTTTTAAAGGTCTTTCCGAAGGAGTTTAAGACTTTCAGAGCATTAGGCGTGGATGTTTAAAGGAAGTTTTTTAAAGGTCTTTCCGACTTCTAAGACAAGGATACAAGGTCAGACAGACTTTGTTGTTATTTATCTGCAATTTTGAAATTTGTTTAACATTAACTTGAGTTTCTTATTATTTCTTACTAAACTATGTCGCAGAAAATATTTTCCCTTTCATACAAATATTGTTATAAAAAAACACATTAAAACGCTCATCATACAGCCCAACAAAATGTGGCTGTGAGAACATGTTTTAGCCTGTTGAACTTGACACTTAAAAATCGTAACAAAGTGAATATTTTGTAAACACAATTTGTCGTAATTACCCGGTAGGTTCATTAAGTCTGTCAGCCTATGTGTCATTCATTGAATGTAATCTCAAGTTATTGTTGATATTTTAATTTTTAATTTCACAATTTTAAAGTAATTTACAAAACATTTAAATAAACTGAATTAAAATGTAAATATTGTACCGAACATGAATTACAGTAGAATCTCGATAATTCGCAATTCAAGGGACCAGCCATTTTATACGAATTATCGAGAATTTCGAATTATCGCGGACACAACAATTTGCAAGTATTTTTGAATGTTAATATTTGAGCTTTTTACGGGATTTAACTCTTTAATGAGGATTTATTTGACATATGTCCACCACTTGTTTACACCATTGCACAGTGCGAAATATGGACACTTTAGTGGAACTTAACTCATAACTTTTAATGTGAAGAACGTAGGTTACTAAAATTTTCCAAAAATGTTTCTTATTGTTGAGGGTCGTATGTGGATAAATATGGGCCACATAGACCTTTCCTATTTTGCTGCAAATTGGTATTTTTTGGGTTTAAGTGGATGGAGAACATATCGCTCATTTACTCAAAGAGTGGCATAACTCGAATAATGCGTTTTCTGAGTTAGCAATTTCTATTTTTTTCTACGATTTCTACTTTATTTTGTGTAAAATTTTAATGCTGATATCTCTAAAACTCGACGAGTTACAGCTCATTTTCTACGAGTTTCGCATAATTCAACACAAACGTTTTTTGAGTTTATAAAGCGCTAAAACACTTCAAATCATGCTTGATCATGCACAGAAATTTATCACTGATATCGGTCTATCTGGTTGCAAAATATGGTCCAAGTAGTTATTTTAGTTTTAGTGTAATAATTTGTTTAAGTTGGGAAGTCAAATTTCAATCGCCAACTTAAAACGCGTTTTTCTCGAAACTTGATTTTTCGAGATGTATCACTCTTCGAGTAAATGAGCGATATGTACAAAATATTGTCAATATCTGTTCGCGTATTGGTATAGCCCTCATTGAGCAATATAACATATTTTACAGACTTGGTATTTTATGTTCTCCATAGGTAGAAAATCATTTTGCGAAATATTAGCAACGTATTTCCTCGTTTTGCTATAGCCCCAATATGAGGGGGGCACCCCATTTGGGATATTTAAATGGTGTTAGGAAATTATTGCCCACCGAGTTTGGTTTACTTCAAAATTTGTCTTTATTAAATAGAAAATATTCTAAAAAAACAATTCAGAGCATAGATCCTTGCTTTGGCCCCTCCCCCCAAGCATCCACATACATTAGTATGTCTGGCTGGTGCGCACGATAACTCTCGAACGGATGAACCGATTTGGTCCAAAATTTGGCTTTCGCAATATTTTGTCCAAACTTAGTTTAAGTTCGAAGATGGGTTTTATCGGTCCACTCCTTCCAGGACCTCCCCCACAAAAGTTCGAAAATGTTCGGAAAATTTGTGCGCACGATAACTCTTGAATCTCCCACACAAAATTTAGGAAAAGTTTAGTTTAGGACCTGCTCTCGAATCGCTTTGATTTTTGTTGTAGCAACTTCTATTCACTGTTCTCTATACGACAATACAAGTTTCATCAGGTGCACGTCCATACTTCCTGAGAAAATAGCCTGAAAGGTGCAAAAAACCCTATGACACCGTGTGTAGTGGTTGGAGCGAGATAACTCTTGAACGTATCTGCCGATTCGGTCCAAAATTGGGCCTTCGTAATATTTTGTCCAAACTAAGTTTAAGTTCGAAGATAAGCCATATCGGTTCACTCCTTCAGGTACCTCCCTCCAAGAGTTCAAAAATGTTCGGAAAAATTGTGCGCATGATAACTCTTGATGGTAGTGCCCGATTTAGTCCATACTTTACATATCCTAATATATCTATCAAGTATATATCAGGTTCGAATATGGACAATATTTGTCCACTCCTTCGGGTACTTCCCACACAAAATTTTGGATAAGTTCACTTTAAGAACTGCTCTCGAATCACTTGGTTTTTGTTGAAGCAACTTTCGTTTGTTGCCTCAATTACGACGGCAAAAGTTTTTTCAGGGGCAAGGTCATACTTCTTGAGAAAACAGCCCGAAAAGTGTAAAAACCAATGAATGTAAACAAACAAGACGATTCCCGTACCAATCACACAACGCCACAAACTTTTCAGCTTCTCTGAATCGTTTCATTCTCACAACCAAAACAAAACCACAAACTTTTCAATGTAAAAGGATGAAAACCGTACGATTGCTCAAATGTACTTCGGCTATGCTTTGCCGAGTTGTTTCATTCACCACCGAAACAAAAAGATTTTTTGGCAAACGTTTGCCGTGCGTTATGGTCAATGACACACACAGGCACACACACACACATGTGATTGCATAACAACCCTATAAACCAACATCAACATACCACAGTGAATATTGTATCAACCACCAAACGTTTTTGATTTATTCACATGTGTTTAGTACTATTTACATAGTTTTTTATCTGCTCTTGTGGAGTTGAGTACTTTTCGCTAATCGTTTTGTTCGCACTCGCGAATGTAAACAAAACGAAACTAAACAGCGAACTCCGCCAGCGTGGGTTATGTTTCGTTTTGTATTGTTCCTATGGAAAATACGAAACGAAACTATTGGAAATGTTATTTAAAGTATTTTTACGTACGCTGGTAAAAACCCTCTATGGAACCCTGTAGTGGCTGGAGAGCACGACAACTCTCGAACCAAATACTGAGTTGATCCACACTTTGAATATCGTAATATTTCTTCGAATATTAGGAGAAATTCGAAGGTGGTGCTTGTAGGTCACTCCTTCCTGTACCTCCCCCACAAAAATTAGAAAATATTCGCTAACGCGCAATATCTCATAAACAGAGCAACTCGCTATATCTATCGAGGGGAATAATAAGGAATAATATGTCGGTTCATTCCTTTAGATACCTTCCCCTCAAAACTGTTTGAGCTTCTATCCAAATCCATATTTTTGTAGGTTCATAAATAAATTTTCAAAACCCCTTAAGCTGGGTACACATTGTTAGTTTTGAATGACAGCTTTTTTATTGCTTGCTAGTGTGGCCGTTCATTTTTGTCATTCATCATGCAACCGCAAAATGTTTTGTGGTTGCTGGACAGTTTGACAGTTATCGATAATTGCGAAATATCGACATTCAAAACTGACAATGTGTACCCAGCTTTAAATATATAAGTTTTTTGGAAAAAAAAGTGTTTCAATTTACACAGGCTGAGGGTATATCTCTGTCGACAAATCCGACTGATCCTTTTTATTTATGAAATTCTGGAACTTTATCCGCACCGGCGTATGATTTACACAAATTATTTTATTTATGGGATGTTAGTTATACGCTAGGGGGTATAACTATAATTAACACTGTGCAACATTTTTAAGGTAATCTTGTTCAAACAATTTAAGCTGAAGATTTTTTGAAAGTACAGACCCAAACGCAAAAAACCCTAGTTGGGTTTTGTTGTGTCAGATCCAGCTTGGATTTTATGGTCCCATCTAAACATGGTTAAATATTGCCTTTTTAAAGCAATTCTGGGCTATATCTCTGAAATCTATGTGAATCTTCATCTCACCTCTGAAGCAAATTTGTAGATAAGGGCAAGAATAAAATATTTGTAGAAATAATGAACTCGAAAAACTACATTTATTGCCTCAAATTTTATAAAATATCGAAAATTTCCATAAATTGTGTAATTTGTATGTACTTTCAAAAAATTCATACTAGAAGTTGTTTTCATTTTCAGTGTTGCATAGTGTTAATTCACCTTATTTCAGAAAGCGCTTCCTACGATTTGATTCTAACTTTTATAATTTTTCATCGATTCCATTCTTCCAAAGACCATTGTAATCTTGACTTTGTAAACGTGGAAAATCTATAAATGACATATAAAATCCGTATATAGTAATACTGTATTTTGGCCGACGTTATGATATCCAGTTTTTCAAGTCAAAATCGCGAAGCTCGATTTTCACGGTAGACATAGGTTCTAGTGGACTGTTTTGCTCAGTACATTCCCAAGAATCAGAAACGCGAAGCGCCCATTAAGAAGTTTTTTTCCTTCCATATAAATCGCCCCACCCTAGTGTACTGTCATCATCTATTCTCCTGACATGGTCTAGGCAATGCAATCGTTGTAACTCGATAGATCTTTGGAAGAATTTCTTTCTCTCAAACACACAAAGTATTGCTTATCTGCTTGGTTGTGTCAACCATTGGGTATGCTTTCAAACCATCTGGTACGCTTACATCATGCTAACTAGCTAATCCATGCACCTGCAGGTGTGTACATCTCGGCTGGTAAATCATTTATGGCTTCGGAGGTCGCCTGTTAATACACGGCGTTTAGAGAGTTCGCTATAGACTTTCACCCTCACAATAGCACTTGAACTGCTTACGGATAGGAGGTGGATAAAATCCACCCTCCAGATGGAAGCACCTCAACGTGATGATTAGACTGAGACGCCTGATCTGTGTAGTAAGTAACACATTATCTTGTCTGACTGACAGCATCCTGGTCTCCTCATGCAAATCGACCACATTTGTCATCTGGATGCATTCGGGGAGCATTGGTGTATGCCTCTGGTATCGAAGCATGGATTTTTCAGCTATTTACATAGAGTAGGTAATAATTTACCACTGTGCTGATATGATATCGGAACAAAGAGTGCTTCCATTAAACAATTGGACCAGTTGAGTGGAATATGATGTGGCTATCTGCTATGATTCCACTATACAACTTTGGTGTTGCCTTTAATCAGTTGTGAAGTTTACTGCAACAAGGTAGTGATCGGGGCAGATATATCCTCCTCGTGCGCTCGATGAATGTCTTCCTTCTATCACAACGTGACGGTTTTATCATTTTCAAATGTGAAGGAACAGACCAATTAATATCTTTCTACTAAAGCGGGGTACACTCGATCAGTTTTGACTATAGATTTTTCGGAATTATCGATTACTGTGAAACAGTCCAGCAAACACAAAATATACTGACAAAAGTGAGCAGACACACTGACAAACAACCGATTATTTGAGCAAAACTGACAGTCGTGTGTACCGCGCTTAAGGATAGGTAAGCCGACTTTCGATTAGTCGACTTTTTGTATTCAAATGTCTAAAAATCGTAGTCTAGTTTTTATTTGAGAGAAAATGGCATAATCGATTATTTTGTGATCGATTCGATCGAGTATTTGCTCGTGAATTAAAAAATCGAACTATGAAAACCTATGTGTTCTTCAAAGAACATTAAGAAAGTAGATGGTAAAAATTTGTTCATTTTTAAAGAAAAACTAAAAAAAAACAAAATTATTAATGAGAAATGTAAATATAATAATTTATTTATTTATTATTTGTATGTAAGTCAAACTTAATCTCATATTTGTTGTTTTCAAATTTAAAAACAACAAGTTTAAAGTGGGATGTCGTTAAAATTGATTACTTTAGATTTTTTTAATTTTAACTACATCCCACTTTAAACTTGTTGTTTTTAAATTTGAAAACAACAAATATGAGATTAAAGCTTGACTTACATACAAATAGTAAGTAAAACGCACATCTCAACAAAACTGCCAAAGTGAATCTATAATAATTGTAATAATTTCGTAATGAAGTTGTGCTAGAAAAATGTACGAAATGATTTATTTTTGTAAAACTTTTTGACATTGTTGTAACAAATTACTAATGCATCCACCTTAGTAAATATACGGTTGGTGGCTAGAGTTGTACAATCTAGTTCATTTGAAAGATCTAGTTCAATAGTTCAGTTCTTTTAACTGAACTAGTTCAGTAATCTAGTTCATAGTTCACTATCCAGTTCATTCATTCGGATCATAATCGTTCAATCAAACGCATACATACACCAAATAGAAACAAACAATAGCAAAAATCTTATGCTGTGCGTGTGTATAGAAACTGTCAATGCGAATAAGCTTTGTGCGTGTGTGTTTCTTTTTATTTTTTTCTATACAGAACAAGGCACATTCAATATGGGAATATGTGGAATTTGATGTGTTTTTGAACAAATCTTTACTTTCGAACAGCTATTCATTGTACCTTGATCCAAAATGTAAACAAACTCATCACATTACGAAGGCATCACTTAACACTGACGACGGCGTAACTTTATGCATATGTGAACGACATGTTGAACTAGATTGTGAATCGTTCGTTCGTTGATCGTACGGTTGCCGACTGATTATAGTTCAGTGAACTATAATGAACTATATCGACTGATCTAGTTCATACGCTCTATTCAATGAATCGTTCAATTGAACTAGTTCGTTCATGAACTATACAACTCTATTGGTGGCACGAATAGGTTTTCATAGTTCGATTTTTTCATTCACGAGCAAATACTCGATCGAATCGAATGTCGTAATTAGGCCCCTGATCTGTGCAAAGGACCAAAAGAAAACTCGAAAATCAACGAATAATCGATTATAATCCATTTTCGAAAGTCGAGTTTTAGGACAATTGAAATAATCGCCAGACCGAAAATTCGCATTTTTAGTTTTAGACCAAAATGGAAAAAATCGATTATTGCTTTTCATTACCTATAGCTGCTTTGTACTTGCAAGTACATTTTCCAGATCAAAAACTGCACCTTCTCTATAAAGAGTCCAAACATTCGAAATTCAGATTCGTAGATCATGGCCCTCAAAATATTTACGGGGTATGTTTGTATTTTGAGCTGGTGTAGACCTTGTAACCAAAAGAAACAAGTAAAAACGCGAAAAGCCCGGTCCGAACTTTTTACACCCTCCACCATAATTTATATTTATATCAGATTTCAGACATTTTGGTTGAATGTTGTGGCTAAAACTTTAAAAATACCAAAAATTGGGCAGTACCATTTAATGGACCTGTCCCGAAAATTCTCTTCAGGAATATTTTATACCACCAACGAAGGCTAAATACCGAATTTCAGTTATTTCGGTTGGATAATACGGATAAAACCTGCGCAATCCGGAGCTACTTATTTATAAAAATGGTGGACTGGTACCAACAAATTTCTGGGAAAAAGTTTTGTAGTCCCAACGAAGACTAAATACCAAATTTCAGCCATTTCGGTAGGATAATGAGGCTAAAACTTTCAAAATAACGAAAATCGATAGGTACTGTTCTATGAGAGCTATAAAAACCATTGACTTATGCCGACAATTCTCTACAGTAATGTTATATATCCCCAAAGAAGACTATATATCAAATTTTTGCAATTCTTGTAAGATATTGGTTTAAAAATATCGAAAATCAGGAGGTATTTGGTCTGTTCCTTTACTTTTGAAAATGTTAAAACCGGCAAAAGTAGTAAAAGTTCTAAACTGCTCCCATATGAATTGTATTGTGTCTAAAGTAAAGGAACGCATTTCGAGTAAAAAGTGGTAAAACTTTAAGATTCTTGCACGTAAAGGAACAGAGCTATTATTTAATTTGAGCTACATAAATCAAAACGTTGACCTGTACCAACAAATTTTTGGAAAAAAGTTTTATAGTCCGAACGAAGAATAAATAACACTAAACTTCAGCCATTGGATAATGAGGCTGAAACCTGCAAAATACCGAACCGGTACCGTTCTAAGGGGACTATATCAAAACTTGGCCCGATTTAAACCATTTTCAATACATTACATCCTAGGAGTAGTGAAGCCTCTGTATCAATTTATAAAGCTATATCACAAATATTGCGAGCTCTATCTTGATTTCGACAGTCAGACACAAGGACTGACGAACGCCATTATATCGACTTAGAATTTTATGCTGATCAGGAATATATATACAAATGAAACGACAAAGTTAATATATCTTCCATCCTATGGTGGAGGGTATAAAAACCAACAGCTTCTCATGGTCGATGACTAACCCACACCCTTTTTATTCCTCTCATTTCAGACATCAAAATGGTGGCACCTCTTCTCATTAGTTTGCTATCACTTCTATTGTGTCAAACTGCAACATGGGCCTACATTGGAAACCCGGCGAATTTTAACTCAATTCAAGATTCCAATTATCCCGATCTCTCCCCCGGTAGTCAAACTAATGATGTGACAAGTGAAACAGAGGATTCTGTGAATGATGGCAACACTATGGCTGAAGAAAACGATAACACACCCCTGGTACAGACCATAGATGATGAAACTGAAATGCAATTTCCCAAACCCATACAATGGGTTAGCATTGATCATTTGCGAAATTCCATTATATTGAGGTTTCAAAGTCCAACACCCAAAATTCTAAATAAACTCGATACGGAAGAGATGAAAAGACTGCGCTCGTTACAGGAAAACGCCATGCGTTGGGGCAAACGATCATACGAAAGTTATCCACTGAGCCGTAATGGTCTTCCGGACAAATCGTCTATGGGCCGCATGGATTTCTTGAGTAGCCATCAAGTTATACGTGACTCTCGGGGTGATAATTTTATGCGTTTTGGTCGTTCGGCGGGTGGTGCCAGTGGCAATGATGAGAATTTTATGCGTTTCGGCCGTTCAACTGGGAAGAGCAGTGATTTCATGCGTTTTGGTCGGGCTGGCCAGGATAATTTCATGCGATTCGGAAGAGCAGGTGCAGGTCAAGATTTTATGAGATTTGGTCGCAGTGCTGGACCAAATTTTATGCGGTTTGGTCGAGCCGGAGGGCAGGATTTCATGAGATTTGGTCGTGCTGCATCTGGTCAAGATTTCATGCGATTTGGTCGTGCACCATCTGGGCAAGATTTTATGAGGTTTGGCCGTGCACCATCTGGACAAGATTTTATGCGATTTGGCCGTGGCTCTGGACAAGACTTTATGCGATTTGGTCGTGCACCATCTGGTCAAGATTTCATGAGATTTGGCCGTGATCCATCATCGACTCAGGATTTTATGCGTTTCGGTCGACCCGATAACTTTATGCGTTTTGGAAGAACACCACCAAAATCAAGTGATTTTATGCGTTTTGGCAAGAGCCTCAGCAAATCTGAAAATAAAACATCCACTCAACAAAAGCAACAACAACAGCAACTAGGAAAAAACGAACTAAAACAAGCCGTGAAGTTAATACACGAAGCCGATAAAAATGCCGAAAATGGAAATCCTGTGGATACTGCAATCAAAGCTCTATTCGATAAACACGAACTCAATGACCACCTGCAACAACATGTGCCAGATAACAGCGATGAAAATCATTTGGCCGATGCTACACTACATGAAAATAATTCCGATGAACAAAACAACGATTTGGATTACTTTTTCACTATGAAAATGGCAAACTAAGGAACTCAAAATGATCTAAACGAATGGCAGAAATCGCTACGCAAATAGGGAAAATTTGTAAATAAAAATGAATTAAATTTTATATAACTGAATATAAGAGAAAAAATTAAAAAAAAACAATTGAGAAAAAACGTCAAATTAGTGCCATATATATTTCAGTTCTAAGAAATAGCAAATTGTTGCAATAAGTGAATTTTTTAACAGGGCTGGATAAATAAATTCACTTAAAAATAATTAAAAAAAAAAAAAATAATAATAAGAAAAATACTGTGTAAATCTATTAAAAAATATGTTAAACATTGTATTTATGTATGAGTATTATAAAATAAAAACAACAAAAAGACACAAAAATATTTATTGAAAATAACAAAAACAGAAATATAAATAAAATTTAAGTTATATATTTTAAAGAGCAACTGAAAATGAGTGTTTTTTGTATTCTATTTGAACTTGCATTCAGATTCAAGGCTCAATCATTGACCAAAACACCACATTTTTGGAGCTGTGGGGCTTGCAGTTAGCTGGATATTAAAACATCCTGGCTAATGCTGCGGTATAAAGTTCGGCTGACCTCCACCATAAATTGCATTGAAAGCAAATTTTAGCGATTCGGGTGGATGATGAACTTAAAATCGGACTCTGGGACGTATGCAGGACCAGGGACGTATGTAGGACCAAACCGAAATGGTTTTGGAATTCTTTAATGAATGTAAAGGTCTTGAGGCTTTAAAGTCATTCTGTATTCAAAACGATTACAAATTCAGTATTGTGCGGATTAGAAGTGTATAAAATTAAATGTCTATTGGACAATATGTACGACATATCAAGAGTTTTCTGTGGAGTATATCTCGAAAACCAATTAGAAAATTGATTTACTGCCTTAATCAACATTTTATATTCCCATTTTATATCAACTTGTTGCTAAATATTGTTATTTGTAAATGAAAGAAGCTACACCCTAGATGAAAAAATAAAATAAAAATCGCATTTGTAGGGGCTTTTAGGTTTTGACGGCTTTGCTATAGAAAAATTTGTAGCAGTGAATATTCTTGTTCTCTTATGATATTTTCGTAGGTTTTACCATTTGTGAGATATAGAAATTTAAATTGGGACAATTCACAGACTGTAGCGCCTCCTTATAAAATAATGTCATGACTGCAATTTCCCAACTTAAATTTATATAACTCAAAAATGGTACAACCGAGGAAAAAATTACAAATCCCAATCTTGTGGAGAATTTTCTGTAGTCCCATTTCGAAAAGACTTACTGTTTTGAAGCAAATCGTGAAAACCTAACAAAAAACCTAAAAATGTGACCTGAACTTCTATATCTCAAAAAGGGTAAATCCTAGGAACAAATTTTCCTCCTCAGCCATTTGGCTAATGATAAAAATGTAACCCGCGTCAAACAATTTGGAGTTCGATCCCAGTTGGTTGTTGTTGTTGTAACAGTGTTAGTTATTATGTTTGTATGTTCGTTCTTTTGTTCAATCTGGCTCTGGGTCTGTCTCCAGTTCCAGGAAAGTGGCTGCTTCGATGGGATGTAAACACAGATCCACTGGAGTTAGATGAGTAGGGTTGGCTGGGCAGTTGAAAAGGTGTTTTAAGTCGTGTGGGCCCATGCCACATACTGGGCAGATGTTTTGCACCGCGCGGTCGATTTCCGCCCAATAAGAATTTAGGTGACTGCAATATCCCGAGCGTAGTTGAGCCAAAACTACTCTAGTTTGTCGTGGCAGCTGACGCTCCTCAGCTGCAATAGATGGGGGATGTATTTCGAGGACTTTATTCACACTATAACTGCTTAAGGCCTTGGCAACTGCATCCGTGTGAATACTATTTTTATTTTGTTGATCTAGGGGTTCTCTCCTGTATCGTTGGACCTCTCCCTCTAGAGCATGGATATCCTTTCTGATCTGCCTGTATGTGCCGGGCCTACCCACAACATGACGATTGGGATGGCTAACACGGTAACATCCAAGCAGGTACTGCAACGAAAGCATCTCATTGTGTTGCTTTACTGGAAGACTCTTTGCCTCCTCATGTAGATGGTCCACTGAAGATTTGAGGAGGCACCCTGTTGCTGTTCTCAGGGCGGCATTCTGGCAAGTTTGAATCTTTTTCCAATCTCGGGGACCAGACTGGCGCCGCATAGCTTACCACAGACCGACCTATCGCGTTATATGTGGTCAACAAGGTATCTTTAACTGCACCCCAAGTGCTGCCAACTAGGGACTTGAGGACCTTGTACCTACTCTTCAGTTTGTCGCAGATAGCTGTAGCGTGAAAGTAGTGTCGAATGTGACCCCTACAATTTTGGGGCAGTTTGTGGTCGGAATTCTGCTACTGTCGACCACGACATTAAATTCTCTTCCAAACTGCGCTGTCCATGTGGTGAACAGAGTGGATGTTGATTTTGTGGGGGATATTTGCATATTCCTCGAATGGAAAAAGGTGGTAAGATCGGTTAAATAGTTGTTCAGTCTCTCACAGATGTCATCAGGATAGGCACCCGACGCCAGTATCGTGCAATCATCCGCATATGTTACGATCTCGATGCCGTCTGGAGGGGGCGAAATACAGGAGAGGTAGAGGTTAAACAGTTCCGGAGATATCACCCCACCTTGGGGAACTGCCTGTTTCACTCTACGGGGTTTGGACTTCTTGTTCCTGAATTCCACGTACGACTGGCGTCCACACATATAATTGACTATCCAACATTTCAAGCTTGGCCGGAGGGTTGTCTGCTCAATGTCCTCAAACAGCGTGGAGTGTCTGACTGTATCAAAGGCTTTCGATAAGTCAAGCGCCACCATCACTGTTCTATCGCACGGCCGTCTCTGGTTGAGTCCTTGACAAATATGTGTGGTAATGGCGTGCAGAGCAGTTGTCGTGCTGTGCTGCTTACGGAATCCATGCTGATGATCGGCAACTCGATAGCTATTTCTAATACTGGGGAGGACTAAGGCCCCAAGGGTCTTTGCTACGGGCGACAAAAGCGAAATCGGCCTGTACGATTTACTTTTGCTGGCATCCTTGCCGGGCATCCGTAGTGGGACCACCCTGTCCATTTCCCAGACTTCGGGAACAATGAGGGTGGATAGCGACAAGTTGAGACTTTAGTGAGATACTCTACTCCCGGCTCATCCAGCTGCTTCAGAATTACCATGGAGATTCCATCAGGGCCCAACGCTTTGGATGATTTAGCGTTCCTGATGGCATTGGCAACATCATCCATTGTAAACTGTGGTGGTTCCTCCTCGGCAGGAAGAGATCTGACGCGACGTAATACTCTTCTCTTCGCCCTGTCACTCTCGGGGTGCTCGACAAACTGTCGATTGAAATAACTTGCGCACCTCTTCGGGTCAGTCAACGTAACGTCGCCAAACGTGACTGAGGTCCTATCTTCCATTCTTCCAGGGTTCGAGAGTGACTTAACCGTTGCCCACAATTCACCTATACCGGCTCCAATGTTGCAACTCTTCAGATGATTTAACCACTTGTTCCGCTTGTGCTCGCCGACCAGCCTGTTAACTTCCAGTGTCAGCTCCAAGACTCTGGGGTCATTAGGGTTGGTTCGACGAAGCTCATCACGCTCATTTGCTAATCCCGTCGCCTCTGCTGGGAAGTTTGGTCTTACTTCGGGTATTCGACCAGCAGGGATATGGCGAGCGGCTGCAGCAGTGATGATGTCTCGGAACGTCCTTTCCGCTACCCGAACATCAGAAGGATTGGGCAGTTCTCTGAAGCGGTGATTGGTGAACTCTCTGAAACCCGGCCAATCAGCTTTCTTATGATTGACGAATGTGCGGCGTTCAGAGGTAATGAAATCGGGTGGTCTGCTAATGGAGACAATTATGGGGAGATGGTCTGATCCAAGGGAAATTACGGATTGCCAGGTAACGTCATTTGTCAGACCAGGTGACACGATGGTTATGTCTGGCGAGCTGTGACACTTTCCTCTAATTCTCGTAGGGGCGTCCTCATTGACCGTGCAAAACGTAGAGCTGTCAATCTGCTAAGCCAGCGCTGTACCTCTCTGGTCGTTTCCGAGGGCCGAATGCCACATCTCATGATGCGCATTAAAGTCCCCCAGGACCAGACGATTATGACCTTCCAAAAGCGGGCTAATGTTAGGCACGTAATCTGAGATACAGCTATTTCTCGGCGGCTATTTCTGAGCACAGATATATTGGTCCTGGGTTTTCCTCCGTCCCGGCACGGACCAAAAGAATTCGTAGCAAGCATTCCGGGATATGCTCCCAACACAGAAAAACGAAACAAATACAAACATATGTACACTGAGGTGGCAGCCGCTGGCCGGAACAATGATTTTATGTTGTTCTGGGTCAATCCGGTACGAAAGAACCCGCTGCCGTGGGATCCCAGTTGGTCCGTCCGTCTGGCTCGAGCCCATTATAACTTTCGAACATCCAACAGATTTTGTACAAATTTTGGATCTCGCAATATTTGGCTCAAACTTCCTTGGGACACTTCCCCAGCCAGACTTCAAAATGTTTCCCTAACATCTTGAGCAAAGTCCAATTCGATTTTTTCGAAACCTAGAGTAGGTTTGAATATGGATCGATTCACTCATTCAGGTACCTCCAACACAAAATTTCAATTATCGGATTTGACTGAAACTTTAAACATCCTCAAATTACTTCCAAACTTACATATATCAAGTACCAAGAGGGCCTATTTGGGACAACATCTTCGGATATATCCCTCACAAAAGTCCAATCTCAGTGTAGTAGTATAAGGGCTGTTCGAGGACCCATTGCACATTTTGATCAATGTCACTTCTTGAGGTCACGTTTACACCGATATTGTATTTTTCGTGGGTGAGTCCACGGTTTTGTCAGGATTGTTCCAAAAGCTCTAAATCTTACACCGACCAACTAAATTGACTTCCAAAATTAGGTCCACTTCCAAAATAGACTTTATCAGTCGATTCTTTCAGGTATAGTCTGTACAAAAGAGCAAAACTTTTGCGCTTTCATCGAAGTCAGATTTTGAGCATAACGCCAACAATCGAGAAGTTGTACACCCAAAGTTAATACGTCCAAAAAAGGGGACGAAATTCTAAAACTTCCTAGCTACAATTTACAGAAAAAATTTGGCTATGCAGCCCGTATTCGATCTGTCTATATATAAAAGTCTCAACTAACACAGGCTGAGGGTATATCTCTGTAGGCAAACCCGACTGTTACTTTTTCTTGTGTTTCAGAAAACAAAAGTTATGAATTTTCATAAGTTTGCCTCCGCTGTGCCGACAGAAGGGATTGATCGTTGGAACCCTCGATGTATCAGATGGAGTTTTTCGACTTAACCTATTTTTTCAGGATTTAGGTAAAATGTTGCAGAGCTTTTTTAGAGATATTTTTTCGATTATGTTTTTGCGAAGTCTCAAACAGTACTGCGAGTGGGATTCGGAGTCTATGAGTCGTATATTGCATCGCCCGGCTCCTGAATTATTATTATTATTATTATTATATTATTTTCTTAAAATAATACAAAACTTTTTAATGGCTCTGAAGTTAGTGTGTAATATACATATGTATGTACTTTAAAGAAGAAACGCTGTTATGTTCGAGTCGAAACTGAACCAAAATCCATATTACTGACGATATTTTTAAAAATTAGGCTAATAGCCTCGAATTAAAGAAAATCTTTCGAAAGCTTTCGCTGTGGGATTTAGAACCTAAAATGCCGTATGCATTTGAAATTCTCATTGGAGATTTTGGTTAAAAACTTTTGTATGGGGACTATAACGAACGTGGTCTGATATGGTTTATTTTCAATTCTAACTTTGTGCCAATATTGAATATACATAAAATCGTCAAAAAAAAACTTTAAAATAGCTTTACGTTACGATACACAACATTTTTAAGTTTCATGATTTTTGGTCAAGTTGGGGGTATTAGTCGATTTGGCCGACAGAGATATACTCTCAGCATTGAAACTCTCATACTTTTTCCCCAATAATTAGGTATTTAGGAAGTTTTAATTTTTGGCTTAATTTTGGATTGAATCCTCTAATCCGTTCTAGAGTTATTGTGCTGTCCAGCCTCTACGCATGGTACCATAGGGGTTTTTACAGCTTTCGGGCTGTTTTCTCAGGAAGTATGGACTTGACCCTAAAAAAACTTGTATCGTTGTAATGGGGGCAGGGAACTTAAACTAAGTCTTGGAAAAAATATCACAAAGGCCAAATTTTGGACCGAATCGACTGATCTGTTCGAGAGTTATCGTGAGCTCCGAATTGCATGGACCAACTAAGTTTGGACAAAATATTACGATGGCCAAATTTTTTACCAAATCGGTTGATCCGTACGAGAGTTATCGGGCCGATACTGCCAAATCGACCAAACTGTCTGAAACGGATTACTTGGGGTCTAAAACTATTATTTCGATGAGACACATTTAATCGTATGAAAGCGTTTGTAGAAAGGGTCTATAGAAATACGCTTTCTTAAAAAAATGGTCTAAAGAAGAATCCTTTTACAGACCTAAGGGTCTATAAAAGTACCCATTCTCATAGAAATGGTCTACAAAAGCACTCATTCTTGTAGAAAGGGTCTATAGAAGACCATTTCGAATAGAAAGGGTCTATAGAAACACCCTTTGCTATTGAAAGGGTCTATAGAAACACCCTTTACTATTGAAAGTGTCCATAGAAACACCCTTAACTATAGAAAGGGTCTACAGAAGCACCCTTTGTTATAGAAAGGGTTTATAGAAGCATACTTTCTTATAGAAAGGGTCTATAGAAGCACCATTTTTTATAGAAAGGGTTTATAGAAGCACCCTTTCTTATAAAGAGGGTCTATTGAAGCACACTCTCTTATAGAAAGGGTCCATAGAAGTACCCTTTCTTAAAAAAATGATCTATAGAAGAAACCTTTCATAAATTGAAGGTCTATAGAAGAAACCATTCTCATAGAAATGGTCTACAGAAGCATTTATTCTTATAGAAAGGGTCTATAGAAGCACGCTTATAGAATAGGTCTATAGAAGCACACATTCTTATAGAAAGGGTCTATAGAAACACCCTTTACTATAGAAAGGGTCTATAGAAACACCATTAACTAGAGAAAGGGGTTATAGAAACACCCTTTCTTGTATAAAGAGCCTATAGAAGCATTCTTTCTTATAGAAAGGGTCTGTGGAAGAACCACTTCTTATAGAAAGGACCTACAAATGCACCCTATCCTATAGAAAGGGTCTATAAAAGCAACCTTTCTTATAGAAAGAGTCTATAGAAGCATTCTTTCTTATAGACAGTGTCTGAAAAAAAACACCCTTTACTATAGAAAGTTCTATAGAAACACCCTTTACTATAGAAAGGGTTTATAGAAACACCCTTTACTATAGAAAGGGTTTATAGAAACACCCTTTACTATAGAAAGGGTTTATAGAAACACCCTTTACTATAGAAAGGGCTTATAGAAGCACCCTTTCTTATAGAAAGGGCCTACATAAGCACCCTATCTTATAGAAAAGGTCTATGGAAGAAACCATTCATAAATTAAGGGTCTATAGAAGAAACCATTCGCATAGAAATGGTCTACAGAAGCACTTATTCTTATAGAAAAGGTCTATACAAGCACCCTTATAGAGTAGGTCTCCAGAAGCACACATTCTTATAGAAAGGGTGTATAGAAACACCCTTTCTATAGAAAGGGTCTATAGAAGCAACCTTTCTTATAGAAAGAGTCTATAGAAGCATTCTTTCTCATAGACAGTGTCTAAAAAAACACCCTTTACTATAGAAAGTTCTATAGAAACACCCTTTACTATAGAAAGTTTTTATAGAAACACCCTTTACTATAGAAAGGGCTTATAGAAGCGCCCTTTCTTATAGAAAGGGTCTTTAGAAGCGCCCTTTCTTATAGAATGGGTCTTTAGAAGCACCCTTTCTTAAAGAAAGTGTCTATAGCAGCACCCTTTCTTATAGAAAATGTCTGTAGAAGCACCCTTCCTTATAGAAAGGGCCTACATAAACACCCTATCTTATAGAAAGGGCCTACATAAACACCCTATCTTATAGAAAGGGCCTACATAAACACCCTATCTTATAGAAAGGGCCTACATAAACACCCTATCTTATAGAAAGGGCCTACATAAACACCCTGTCTTATAGAAAGGGTCTATAGAAGCACTCTTTTTCATAAAAAGGGTCTATAGAAGCATTCTTTCTTAAAGAAAGGGTCTATAGAAGCATTCTTTCTTAAAGAAAGGGTCTATAGAAGCATTCTTTCTTAAAGAAAGGGTCTATAGAAGCATTCTTTCTTAAAGAAAAGGCCTAAAGAAACACCCTTTACTATAGAAAGGGTCTATAGAAGCACCCTTTACTATAGAAAGGGTCTATAGAAGCACCCTTTGTTATAGAAAGGGTCTATAGAACCACAATTTCTTATCGAAAGGGTCTATAGAAGCACCCTTTCTTATAGAAAGGGTCTATAGAAAGCACCCTTTCTTATAGAAAGGGTCTATAGAAGCACCATTTCTTACCGAAAGGGTCTATAGAAGCACCCTTTCTTATAGAAAGGGTCTATAGAAGCACCCTTTCTTATAGAAAGGGTCTATAGAAGCACCCTTTCTTATAGAAACGGCCTACATAAGCACCCTTTCTTATAGAAAGGGTCTATAGAAGCACCATTTCTTATCGAAAGGGTCTATAGAAGCACCCTTTCTTATAGAAAGGGTCTATAGAAGCACCCTTTCTTATAGAAAGGGTCTATAGAAGCACCCTTTCTTATAGAAAGGGTCTATAGAAGCCCCATTTCTTATCGAAAGGATCTATAGAAGCACCCTTTCTTATAGAAAGGGCCTATAGAAGCACCCTTTCTTATAGAAAACGTCTGTTGAAGCACCCTTTCTTATAGAAAACGTCTGTTGAAGCACCCTTTATATAGAAAAGATCTGTTGAACCACCCTTTCTTATAGAAAAGGTCTGTTGAAGCACCCTTTCTTATAGAAAAGGTCTGTTGAAGCACCCTTTCTTATAGAAAGGGCCTATAGAAGCACCCTTTCTTATAAAAAGGGTCTATAGAAGCACCATTTCTTATCGAAAGGGTCTATAGAAGCACCCTTTCTTATAGAAAGGGTCTATAGAAGCCCCATTTCTTATCGAAAGGATCTATAGAAGCACCCTTTCTTATAGGTCTGTTGAAGCACCCTTTCTTATAGAAAAGGTCTGTTGAAGCACCCTTTCTTATAGAAAAGGTCTGTTGAAGCACCCTTTCTTATAGAAAGGGCCTATAGAAGCACCCTTTCTTATAGAAAGGGTCTATAGAAGAACCCTTTCTTATAGAAAGGGTCTATAGAAGCACCCTTTCTTATAGAAAGGGTCTATAGAAGCACCATTTCTTATCGAAAGGGTCTATAGAAGCACCCTTTCTTATAGAAAGGGTCTATAGAAGCACCCTTTCTTATAAAAAGGGTCTATAGAAGCACCATTTCTTATCGAAAGGGTCTATAGAAGCACCCTTTCTTATAGAAAGGGTCTATAGAAGCATTCTTTCTTATATAAAGGGTCTATAGAAGCCCCATTTCTTATCGAAAGGATCTATAGAAGCACCCTTTCTTATAAAAAGGGTCTATAGAAGCACCATTTCTTATCGAAAGGGTCTATAGAAGCACCCTTTCTTATAGAAAGGGTCTATAGAAGCCCCATTTCTTATCGAAAGGATCTATAGAAGCACCCTTTCTTATAGGTCTGTTGAAGCACCCTTTCTTATAGAAAAGGTCTGTTGAAGCACCCTTTCTTATAGAAAAGGTCTGTTGAAGCACCCTTTCTTATAGAAAGGGCCTATAGAAGCACCCTTTCTTATAGAAAGGGCCTATAGAAGCACCCTTTCTTATAGAAAGGGTCTATAGAAGCACCCTTTCTTATAGAAAGGGTCTATAGAAGCACCCTTTCTTATAGAAAGGGTCTATAGAAGCACCCTTTCTTATAGAAAGGGTCTATAGAAGCACCCTTTCTTATAGAAAGGGTCTATAGAAGCACCCTTTCTTATAGAAAGGGTCTATAGAAGCACCCTTTCTTATAAAAAGGGTCTATAGAAGCACCATTTCTTATCGAAAGGGTCTATAGAAGCACCCTTTCTTATAGAAAGGGTCTATAGAAGCATTCTTTCTTATATAAAGGGTCTATAGAAGCATTCTTTCTTATATAAAGGGTCTATAGAAGCACCCTTTCTTATAGAAAGGGCCTATAGAAGCACCCTTTCTTATAGAAACGGCCTACATAAGCACCCTTTCTTATAGAAAGGGTCTATAGAAGCACCATTTCTTATCGAAAGGGTCTATAGAAGCACCCTTTCTTATAGAAAGGGTCTATAGAAGCACCCTTTCTTATAGAAAGGGTCTATAGAAGCACCATTTCTTATCGAAAGGGTCTATAGAAGCACCCTTTCTTATAGAAAGGGTCTATAGAAGCATTCTTTCTTATATAAAGAGTCTATAGAAGCACCCTTTCTTACAGAAAGGGTCTATAGAAGCACCCTTTCTGATAGAAAGGGTCTATAGAAGCACCCTTTCTTATAGAAAGGCTCTATAGAAGCACCCTTTCTTAAAAAAAGAGCTTATAGAAGCACCCTTTCATGTTTAAAAATTTTTTAAAATGCATCTATAGTTTTCTCATAAATACTCATTTTAACTATTTTAAATTTACAGTTCGTCTTCGGATGTCTCAGAGAAAAGATTGTTGTTTGCTTGGAAACGTCCAACTCACAAAAATCGATATTATGTTCCTGGGTGAATCCAAACGAGGCTCATAATGGTCTCAAATGTCTGTGGGGTACATGTTTTGTTTCTCATTGTTTTTTTTTTTTGTTTTCAAAATTAACGGCTTCATTAGTATGAAGGAAATATTTTGCCGCCGTTGAAATATTTAGTTGGCTCCAGACTTTGGTACAATCAAACAGGTGGAACAACTTGGAATTGAAACAGCTGACCGAAACGTTTAATTCGTGGCGTAAACGTAAATATTGTCACCACTTAAAAATTAATAACAAATTATTGAATTGCAATTTAAAAAAGTTAATGAACATTTTAATAATAAGGACAAATTAAATATATTTAATAAATACATTGTTCATGAAGTAGAAACCATACAATTTCTGCCACAACTGTCGCGACGCTTTTATTTAGGCAAACACTGCGTTGAACTTTTCAACTGTTGCTTTTTGCTGGAACAGCTGAATTTTGTTTTGGTTTGCAAATTTCAAGCAAAAAGAACAACAAGAAAAAATTTGGAAACGTGTCGGTAAAGTTATTGAACTACTAAAAGTTTTTTTACAATTAAAGTAAGGCACTTCAAATAAAAATGTAAACAATGATCTAGTTGTAAATGTGAAAAAGAAGAAAGTTTTGTTACAAAAATAAAGATGAATAACAACGATAAAATAAATTCCTCAAAGTCTAAAGTTCAATTATCTCTTTCGTTGTTATTAATAAGTTTTGTTTTTGTTATTACTTTTCTATGCTCTGATGATGGACGTCAAATGTTCGTACGCCGCTTAATTTATCTGAGAACGGTGGACTCTTTTTCTGCTAGAACTAGCCCATCGTATTCAGTGTAGCGTAGTGGGCGAGAGAAGGAATACATTGGAATAGTAGCTTAATTTTATTATTATTGTTAATTGTACATTCAAAGGTGTGTTGTTGTTAAACAATCTATTACAGTTTCTCTACGCCCTCGAGACGCCGTGTATGTGGTATAAGTGCCTTTGATTGATTTCTCTGCTGTTCCTAGATTTTAAGCTGCCCACTCCAAGATGTCGGCTCTGTTAAAATTGGCCAGAGGTAAGTTAGTGATCATGTATGGAAATTTCGAAATTTCTTTATCAATTTTCATTTCTAGTTTCACTATCGTACATTAGTTTTATTACATAATAAAATAAAAAAATGGTAGCACAACATAAATGTTTAGAAACAAAATAATTGATAATAGAGAAATGGCAAAGTGTATGTGAAAAGTGTTATTTTTAATTTCAAAATACAAAAATTAATTGATTTCTCTTATCATCCGGCAAAGTTCAATTAACAATTAATTCAAAGATGTTAGTAAGTGGTTATTTCCTCTTAAGATTCGATTTTGGTTAAATGTTTAGCATATTCCTAATGAATTGTGTTAATAAACATGTCGTGCTAGTAAAGCTAAAATATAGAAATAAACTAGTTTTGTTACCTAATATAGAACATGAGAAAGGCATCGCTTCACTGAAACGATCCGAATTCGAATTTCTTGAAATTTCTGCTGAATGCGCATCGGCAAAACCCGCTATCGTAAACAGCCAGCTGATGTTGTTTCCCCATTATAAATAGTGGGTCCTAGACTATATGTCCATCACCTGGATTCAAAAGTTCTTGCCTTATAATAAAAGAAGAGGCGAACAAAGTAGGAATATATTTATTAGATCTTATTATGGTCATCTATTTGTTAGATAATATAATGTCTATGTTAGATGATAATGATGTTTGACTTTCATCTGTGATTTCGATTCCTTCTTAAGGAGTATCGATGAAAATACCAATGTAGTAGAAAAGAATCAGTCGTCTTTGTCGACAACAAAATTCCCTAATGTCAGTCTCCCCTTTCGATAGCTATTTTAGTTGGTCACTACAGGATTTTTTTTCTGGGAGCTACCTGAAGGTATTTACCGATATAGACCTTCTTGGAAAAAATTTTATGATGTGCAAATCGGTTGTTCGAAGTTATCGTGCGTAACATTTTTATACCCTCAGCATTTATGCTAACGAGGGTATATACACTTTCATACGGGCAAAATGTGCCTCATCGAAATAATGGTTTTAGACCCCAAGTATGTTTGGACGAAATGTGTTTCAGACAATTTGGAGTCGATTGAGCAACGTCCGTCCGTCTGTCTGGCTGGCTGGAGCGCACGATAACTCTCGAACGGATGAACCGATTCGGTTCAAATTTTGGCTTTCGTAATATTTTGCCCAAACTTAGTTTAAGTTCGAAGATGAGCTATATCGGTCCACTCCTTCCGGTACCTCCCCCACAAAAGTTCGGAAAATTTGTGCGCACGATAACTCTTGAAGGGAGTAACCGATTTGGTCCATACTTTGTCCATCGTGGAGCATGTACCAGACTTAGATCAGGTTTTAATATGGACTCAATCGGTCCACTCCTTCGGGTACCTCCCACACAGAATTTCGGAAAAGTTCAGTTTAGGCCATATCTCGAATCGCTTTGATTTTTGTTGTAGCAACTTTTATTCACCGGCCCCATACGACTGTACAAGTTTCATCCGGGGCAAGTCCATACTTCCTGAGAAAGTAGCCTGAAAGTTGCAAAAAACCCCTATGACACGCGTAAAAGGTTGTTGGAGCGCAAGATAACTCTCGAACGGATCTGCCGATTCGGTCCAAAATTTGGCCTTGGTAATATTTTGTCCAGACATAGTTTAAGTTCGAAGATAAGCCATATCGGTCCACTCCTTCAGGTACCTCCCTCACAAAAGTTCAAAAATGGTACCTCTGTAAGGTAGTGGCCGAATTGGTATATACTTTACGCATCCTAATATATCTACCAGATATAGATCAGGTTCAAATGTGGACTATATTTGTAATCTCCATCCGGTACCTCCCACACAAAATTTCGGATAAGTTCACTTTAAGACCTGATATCGAATCACTTTGATTTTTGTTGAAGCAACTTGCATTCGCTGCCTCAATTACGATGGTAAATGTTTTTTTAGGGGCAAGTCCATACTTCTTGAGCAAACAGCCGGAAGAGTGTAAAAACCCCCTATGGCACCATATGTTGTGGCTGGAGATATGTAGGGTTAGGTGGTCAGCTAAACAAATGCAGCGAGTCGTGTGTTCATCTGTTGGGTATCGTGGCATCAATTCGGTCCCAATACGAATTGACGCGGCTGCATCGTCCAGACCTTAACTGGACTAAAACCACTCGTCTTGCCTTGGCAGCTCGAGTTCTTCGGCTGCGATGGATGGGGGGTTGGTGGTCCCCATCGGTATACATTTCGAACAGACCCCAAACTGCACTTAGACACAAATTTTGAACTTTTGTGGGGAGGTACCCTAAGGAGAGGACTGATATGGGCCATTTTAGAAGTTAAACTAAAATTCGACAAAATATTAGCAGGTCCAAAGTTTGAACCACTTGGTTGCCCCGCTCAAGAGATATCGTGCTTATCATTTTAGTGGCACTTTTTTAAATGTTGGGGGGAAGTACCGGAAGTCGTGGACCGGTATTGCCCATCTTAGAACTGACACTAAGTGTTGGGGAAGTACGTGAAGAAGAAGAAGTGGTCCGATATGGGACATCTTCAAACCTAAACTAAATTTGGATAAAATATTACGAAGGACAAATTTTGGACAAAATCGGTTCATCTTTTCGAGAGTTATCATGCGGTCCAGAGAGCTGGACAGGCGGACGGACATTGCTAAATCGACTCCAAATTTTCTGAAATTTTCTCGGGCCCCCATGCCACCCCCCAAGCACGCCATTCTGTACCGCCTGCGCGTCTCCATCAGTGTGTCTGCTATTCAAGTCTGCCTTAAAGGTTCGCTGGTCTAGATGTTCTCTTTTATACCTGTGGACTTTCTCTCTTGATCATGAAGATCTCTCCTGACATGCCTGGGAGGGGAAGCCTGCCCATTAAACCATGCTAGGTATGCGCACTGCGATAACACCCAAGCAGGTAATGCATCGACAACATCCAGTTATGTTGATGCACCGGTAAAATCTTCGTCTCTTCATGAGGAGGCACCCTTACCACAGACCACCGACCTAATGCTTTATAAGAGGTCAACATGGGTTCTTTGTCAGCGCCTAAAGTGCTATCGGATAGCGACTTGAAAATTTTGTTTCTACTTGTGATCTTGTGGCAGATAGCTGTGGCTTGCGCGCACTATTTAAAGATGCTGTCGAACGTTATACCCAATATCTTCGTGTAGAGATTGGTCGAAATCAGGACACCGTCGACCAATATTTTCAGCCGTCCAGGTGGTGAACAGTGTGGTAGTGCATTTAGCGGCCGGTATTTTCATATTCCTCATATGGAAGAACTGCACTATGTCAGCTCTGTTGATATTTAACCTATCACATATGTCATCAATGATAGGACTCAACGCCAAGATCGTACAATCACCTCCATATGTACATTACTATATCTATACTGTCTGGAGGATGTGAAATTTCAGAAAGGTAGAGGTTAAACAGTTTCGGGGGTTTAACAGTTTCCCCGACTTGGGGAACTCTCTGCTGTTTTTATTTCTGAATTCCACAAACTACTGGCGTCAACACCTATAGTCGATTATCCAATGTTTCGAACTCTACTGGTATGAAGTCTTCTCTACGTCCTCGAACGGCTTGGTATGGTTGACGGTATCGAATGCCTTTGATAGCCCAAAAGCCATCATAACGATTCGGTCGCACGGTCTATTCTTGTTAAGTCCTGGAGAGATATGTATGGATATGGATGGCCTGTAATGCAGTTGTGGTACTGTGCATTATCCGGAATTCATGCTGATGTTGCACAAACGGGAAACTGCTTCTAATCATGGGGGAGAGTTTGGCCTTTACAATTCGCCTCTGCTTGTATTCTTGCTTTTCTTCAGTAGCGGGAGCACCCTGTCCGTAGCACACTCCTCTTCGTGCTATCACTCTCGGTGTGCTCTATAAATTGTCGGGTAAAATAACATGCCCACCTCTTCAGATATGTCGCTGTCACGTTGAAAGTTTCCTGACATTATCCGGGATATTTAAATTTGAGAAATTGACATATTTTTTCAGAGAAAGAACACTATTATCTTAAACCTTCTAGTTTTTCACATTGAAATCGACCATGTTGATAGCAATTATAGGGGGTTATCATGAATGAAATTTCCCCGTGAGTTTCGTCTTTCCGCCCTTGCAACTTAAGGGAGAAAGTAAAAAAATTTATGGGGAATTGCCGTTCATGATAACCCCCATAATATTTGTCTTTCCGAATCCCATATTTACTACTTCTCTTGGATTTTCCATCTTTTAAATTTACTGCAAAAGGAATAAAAACTGGGCAAATCACTCTTTTTGATAATTCAATTTGTGGCAATTTTTATCTTGGCAAATTTGGTCAACAGAAATTTAGATTAAATTTAGCGAAATGTTATCAAAACTTTATCAGTATAAAATTCACCTACGGTCTGTCTGGGTTTATCTTTAAACGTTCTTCCTTATCACTCATGTGAAAGTTGACACAATAAACATTTACCTGTTGTCATAGGCAAGTGTTTGGTAGTACTAACCAATGGAATAAACAGCTTAGATATTTATAACGAATCAATATCAGGAAAAATTATGACATCTGTGTAACAAAGATTGCCCTACTATGTTTTCCCAATGCTAACACTTTAATTACAACTCTTATTTTAATTCCAGTTCATAAACTTATTACACCTAACTCCATTCGCACCATTTCCGATGCGGTGAAATATCCCAAAATCACCACTCATTATACCGTCTGTCCCAGGGACAAGGATGAGCGTTGGAAGGGTAAGTAACCAAAACAAATACATTTCAAAATGAAATCCTAGTAAATGTATCCATTTTTCTTTAACAGATGTCGACATGGAACGCTATGTCGATGAAGTCGACATTGTTATTGTCGGTGGTGGTCCAGCTGGTATGTCTGCTGCCATTCGGGCTAAACAATTGGCTGCCGAACAAGAAAAGGAAATTCGTGTTTGTGTCGTTGAAAAAGCCGCCGAAGTTGGTGGTCATATATTATCGGGTGCTGTTATAGATCCCATTTCACTAAATGAACTATTTCCCGATTGGAAGGAAATGGGTGCTCCACTAAATACACCCGTTAGCACAGATAAATTCTCATTCCTCACCGAAACTGGACGCTTCTCTATACCCATTTTCAAGGGTTGGCCCATGGACAATCATGGCAACTATGTTGTACGTTTGGGTCACTTGGTTAAATGGTTGGGTGAGCAAGCTGAAGCCTTGGGTGTGGAAATTTATCCAGGCTGTGCTGCCTCCGAAGTTTTGTTCCACGAAGATGGTAGTGTTAAGGGTGTAGCCACAAATGATGTGGGTATTGCCAAGGATGGTTCACCCAAGGATACATTTGCGCGTGGCATGGAGTTGCATGCCAAGACCACCATTTTTGCCGAAGGCTGTCGTGGACATTTGAGCAAGCAATTGATGCAACAATTTAATCTCAATGCAGGTAGCCAACCCCAAACCTATGGTATTGGCTTGAAGGAAATTTGGGAAATTCAACCCGAAAAGCATCAGTACGTATTGGAAATTTCTAAAAAAAATATTCATATTCACATGTATGCACGTATATAAAATAATAATTTTGTCTTCTTTAGACCCGGTTTGGTTGAACACAGCATTGGCTGGCCATTGGACAAGTTCACCTATGGTGGCTCCTTCTTGTATCACTTGAATGAACCCACACCCACAATTGCAGTTGGTTTTGTGGTCGGTTTGGATTATCAAAATCCCTGGATAAGTCCCTTCCAAGAATTCCAACGTTTCAAGACCCATCCCAAGGTGAGAGGAGTTTTCGAAGGTGCCACTCGCATTGCCTATGGTGCTCGTGCCATTAATGAGGGTGGTATTCAGAGTTTGCCAAGTAAATTGACATTCCCTGGTGGTTGTTTGATTGGTTGCAGTGCTGGTTTCCTCAATGTGCCAAGGATTAAGGGATCCCATTATGCCATGAAGAGCGGTAGGTTAAAAAAACAAATAAAACTCGTGAATGGGCTTTAATGTTTTGTTCTCATTTTCAGGTATGTTGGCGGCTGAAAGTGCCTTTGAATCAATTATGGGTGAATCTCAAGAGACTGCCGGTTTTACACCACTTTCATATCCCGATAAGTGAGTTTTTTTCGGAACCATATTATATTTCACTTGCTATATTATTAATCAAATTTCTCTTTTTCGTTTTCCTAGAATTAAAAACTCCTTCATTTGGAGTGACTTGAACAAGGTACGCAATGTACGCCCTTCCTTCCACAACCCCTTGGGCTTATATGGTGGCCTTGTCCTCAGCGGTTTCTCCATCTTCATGGGTGGTCGTGAACCATGGACTTTGAAACATGGTGGTCCCGACAACGAATCCCTAAAACCTGCCAGTCAATGTAAACAAATCGTCTACCCTAAGCCAGATGGCAAAATCACCTTTGATCTGTTGTCTTCGGTTGCCTTGACTGGTACCAATCACGAAGGTGACCAACCCGCCCATTTAACTTTGAAAAATGATCGTATTCCCGTTGATCATAATTTGGCCCTGTATGAAGGTCCCGAACAACGTTTCTGCCCAGCCGGTGTCTACGAGTTTGTACCCAATGAAGAAGGTGGCAACATGAAGTTACAAATCAATGCCCAAAATTGCATTCACTGCAAGACCTGTGATATTAAAGATCCCAAACAAAATATTAACTGGGTTGTACCAGAAGGTGGCGGCGGCCCAGCCTACAATGGAATGTAAATTCTCTGCCGGAAGAGATTTTATTATGAAATTTTCGATGGAGGCTTTGAAAGTTTTCCACTGAACGAAACAATAACCAGCTGCATTTCATTAGTTTAACTAAGAACAAAAGTTGTCAATATTGCGTGAGCGAGAGAAAATTTATTATTGTTGTAATTTAATTAAGTGAAAATAAAGTTTAATTATTCGAAAAAATGAATATGTTTTTGGACAATAGTGGAGAGTCAACATAACAAAACAGAACCATTTCGAGGTAAAGGCATTGAGTGGCATATAGTCCATATTCACATTAGGCAATTTTCCTTGCGGCAATTTTCAGTTGTTCGGTGAGAGAGGGTGTTCAGAGACAAAGGGTTACCATATGCCTCACCTCTCATTCATACTGGCAATTGCCGCAAGGAAAATTGCCTAATATAAATATGGACATAATTAAATACGAACTTACATAACAGAGTGGCTTTGAATACTCAGCGCTTCGAATTTTCCAGAATTTGTTCACCTGAAATTCATAAGGGCTAAGCAATTTGTCTGCTTCCCTAAAATATGCTACAGCTGTCGTTAAGTTTGTATGATTTTTTAATGAGTGGATTCGTCTTTTTCCATGCCAAGTATCACTGCTTGGAATAGTTACATTTAGTGAGTAAAATGTGAGGTGGGCACCCGGTCAAATTTGACCTCAGTTATGTTGCCGGCAGCGTTTTGAATTTGTTCTCCTCGGGTTTTATAGAAATTTGGGAAATTATCATTTATTGACCCGAAAGGAACACTTTCTAGATAACCTCCTATTTGTTCATATTGGACTCGATGTTAGTGAATATAAACTTTCCCGCAAATATTGTCATTTTTATACCCTCAGCCTTTAGGCTAAGGAGGGTATATACACTTTGATACAATGAAAATGTGCCTCATCGAAATAATGGTTTTAGACCCCAAGTATGTTTGGACGAAATGTGTTTCAGACAATTTGGAGTCGTTCTAGCCATGTCCGTCCGTCTGTCTGTCTGTCCTGCTGGCTGGAGCGCACGATAACTTTCGAACGGATGAACCGATTCGGTTCAAATTTTGGCTTTCGTAATATTTTTCCCAAACTTAGTTCAAGTTCGAAGATGAGCTACATAGGTCCACTCCTTCCGGTACCTCCCCCACGAAAGTTCGAAAATGTTCGGAAAGTTTGTGCGCACGATAACTCTAGAAGGGAGTGACCGATTTGGTCCACACTTTGTACAGCTTAAACTTCTACCAGAGTAATATGAGGTTCCGATATGGTCTCAATAGGTCCACTCCTTCGGGTACCTCCCACACCAAATTTCGGAAAGTTCATTTTAGGGACATCTCTCGAATCGCTTTGTTTTTTGCTTTAGCAACTTGTATTCCCTGCCCTCCATACGACGGTACAAGTTTCATCAGGGGCAAGTCCATACTTCCTGAGAAAATAGCATGAAAGTTGCAAAAAACCCCTATGACACCGAGTGAGGTGGTTGAAGCGCTAGATAACTCTCGAACGGATCTGCCGATTCGGTCCAAAATATGGCCTTAGTAATATTTTGTCCAAACATTTAAGTTTGAAGATAAGCCATATCGGTACACTCATTCAGGTACCTCCCAAACAAAAGTTCAAAACTGTTCGGAAAAATTGTTCGTACGGTAACTCTTGAAGGGAGTGGCCGAATTGGTCTATACTTTACACATCCTAATATATCTACCAGATATTGATCAGGTTCAAATATAGACTATATTTGTCAACTCTATCCGGTACCTCCCACACAAAATTTCGGATAAGTTCACTTTAAGACCTAATATCGAATCACTTTGATTTTTGTTGAAGCAGCTTGCATTGGCTGCCTCAATTACGATGGTAAACGTAGGCAAGTCCATACTTCTTGAGCAAATAGCCCGATAAGTGTAAAAACCCCCTATGGCACCATATGTTGTGGCTGGAAATCCACTTCCATAACGGTCAATGTCGATCCATTCTTCTTAGTATCTCCTCCCCAAAACTTTTGATATTTAATCCTAATCAACATTTTTGTCTGTTCAAACGCCCAAAATTTTTAAAACCCCCTAAATACATACGTATTTTGAAAAAAAAATTGTTTCAAAATACACAGGCTGAGGGTATATCTCTGTCGGCAAAGCCGACTGATACTTTTTTACTTGTTGAATCCCATATTAACCATTCCGTCCCATTTAAAGTATCTTCAAACTTTCAAGCAATTTTTATCCTGACCCATTTGGCCACCAACGAATTAGATTGATTTGAGCAAAATGTTATCAAACTCATGTGAAAGTTTAAACAATAAACTTTTACTTGTTGTCTTAGTTGAGTGACCAGACCTTACATCCTTCTACCCGTAGTAATATCCATCGCTCCATAAGGTCTCTAATTCCGTCAGTAACATCAATCTTCCCCATACTATATACATACATATATTTAAAAAAATCTACGAACTTGAAAATATATTTTTTAAAAAATTCAACAAGCTTGAAAAATTATTTAAAAAATTCAACAAGCTTGAAAAATTATTTAAAAAAAATACACGAGCTTGAAAAATTATTTTTAAAAAATCCACGAGCTTGATAAATTCAATTTTATAAAAACTACGAGATGGAATAATTATTTTTTAAAAAATCTAAGAGCTTGAAAAATTATTTTTTAAAAAATATACGAGCTGGAAAAATATTTTTTTAAAAAATCCATGAGCTTGAAAAATTGTTCCTTAAAAATCCACGAGCTTGATTTTATTTTAAATCAACGAGCTTGATTTTTTTTTATAAAATCCACAAGCTTAAAAAATTATTTTTTAAAAATAAGTCTGAAAAATTATTTTTTGAAATATCCACGAGCTGAAAAATTGTTTTTTAAAATATCCGCAGACTTAAATATAATTTTTTAAAAAAATCCACAAGCTTGAAAAAAATTTTTTTAACAGTCCAAGAGCTGGAAAAATTGATTTTTAAAAAAATCCAAGACCTGGAAAAATTATTTTTAAAAAATCCATGAGCTGGAAAAATTATTTGTTAAACAATATTTTAAAAAATCTACGAGCTTAAAAAACGTTTTTGAAAAAATACACGAGATTGAAAATTTGTTTTTTAAAAATGGACGAGATTGAAATTTGTTTTTTAAAAAATATACGAGATTGAAAAATTATTTTTTTAAAAAATCCACGAGCTTGTAAAATTATTTTTTAAAAATCCACAAGATGGAAAAATTATTTTTAAAAAAATCCACAAGCGTGAAAATTATTTTTTATAAAATCCACTATCTTGAAAAATATTTTTTAAAAAATACGGGAGCATAAAAAAATTATTTAAAAATCACGACCTTGAAAAATTATTTTTAAAGAAATCCACGAGCTTGAAATATAATTTTTTATAAAATCCACAAGCTTGAAAAATATTTTTTTAAAAAGTATTTTTTTTTAAATACGAAAAATATTTTTATAAAATACGCGAGCTTGCAAAATTATTAAAAAAAATCCACCATCTTGAAAAAAATTTTTTACAAAACCCACAAGCTTGAAAATGTATTTTTTAAAAATTCCACAATCTTAAAAAAATTATTAAAAAAAAATCAACGAGCTTAAAAACTTATTATATAAAAAATCCAAATCCTTGAAAAATTACTTTTTAAAAAATCCTCATGCTTGAAACAATATTTTTTTTTTAAATCCACAAGCTTAAAAAATTATTTTTTAAAAAATCCACGAGCTTGAAAAATTATTTTTTAAAAAATCCACAAGCTTGAAAAAACATTTAAAACAACTACAAGCTTAGAAGTTCTATTTTAAAAAAATCAGAGCTTGAAAAATTATTTTTTTAACTAGCATGAAAAATTATTTTTAAAAAATCCACGAGTTTGAAAAATTATTTTTTAAAAAAATTGAAAAATTATTTTTAAAAAAAATCCTTAAAAATTATTTTTACAAAATCAACGAGCTTGGAAAAATATTTTTAAAATAATTCACGGCCTTTAACAATTTTTTATAAAATCCACAAGCCAGAAGAATTATTTTTTAAAAAATCCACGAGTTTGGAAAATATCTTTTAAAAAAATACGTGAGCATGAACATTTATTTTTTTTAAACCACAAGCGTGAGAATATTTTTTTAAAAAATCCACGAGCATGATAAAATATTTTTTTAAAAAATCCACGAGCATGATAAAATATTTTTTTAAAAAATCCACGAGCATGATAAGATATTTGTTTAAATCCACGAACATGAAAAAATATTTTTATAAAATTTACGAGCATGAAAAATATTTAAAACAAGTAAAAAAATATCCGTCGGCTTTGCCGACAGAGATATACGCTCAGCCTAGGTTAGGTTCTTTTCAGAATTTTGTGGCCCTTTTTGGACATTTGAACTTGCCGACAAAAATGTGGATTAGGATTAAAATTCAAAAGTGTTGCGGAGGAGGTACTTCAAGGAATGGACCGATATAGTCCATTACGAAAGTTGATCTTATTTTTGATACATATCGCGCCCACTAGTCATTTCAGTGGTTCATCGCATAAATTTTGGACCAGAAAATCGATATCGGTCATTTTGGAAGTTTAACTAAATTTGGACAACATATTAGGATATCCAAAGTTTTGAACAAATTGGTTGCCCCGTTCAGGAGACATCGTGCATTCCATTTTGCATTTTTAGTGAAATGTTTTAATTATTGAGGGGGAAGTACCGGAAGTTGTTGCCCATCTTCGGACTGAGACTAAGTTTCGACAAAATATGACGAAAGCCAATATGACCAAATCGGTTGATCAGTGCTCTCCAGCGACTACATATGGTGCTATGGGGTTTTTACACCTTTCGGAAGACTGGACTTGCCCCTGAAAAAGCTTCTACTGTCGCAATTGAGGCAGCGAATGCATGTTGCTTCAACAGAAATAAAAGTGATTCGAGAGCAGGTCTAAAAGGTGAACTTATCCGAAATTTTGAGTGGGAGGTACGCAAAGGAGTGGACAAATATAATACATATTCAAAACTGATATACATCTGGTAGATATATTAGGGTGTGTAGTGTATGGACCACATCGGTCACTGCCTGCAAGACTTATCATGCGCACAATTTTTCCGAAAATTTTTGAACTTTTGTGGGGGAGGTACCTGAAGGAGTGTACCGATATAGCTTATCTTCGAACTTAAGCTAAGTTTGGACAAAATATGACGAAGGCCAAATTTTGGACAGAATCGGCAGATCCGTTCGAGAGTTATCTTGCGCTCCAACCACTACACACGGTGTTATAGGGGTTTTTTGTTGCTTTCAGGCTATTTTCTCAGGAAGTATGGACTTGCCCCAGATAAAGATGTTACAACAAAAACCGAAGCGATTCGAGAGCTGGTCCTAAACTGAACTTTTCCAAAATTTTGTGTGGGAGGTACCCGAAAGAGCGGACCGATTGAGTCCTTATTGGAACCTCATCTAAGTCTGGTAGAAATTTCAAGATATGCAAAGTATGGACCATATCGGTTACTTCCTTCAAGAGTTATCGTGCGCACAAATTTTCCGAACATTTTCTAACTTTTGTGGGGGAGGTACCGGAAGGAGTGGACCGATATAACCCATCTTCGAACTTAAACTAAGTTTGGACAAAATATTACGAAAGCCAAATTTTGGACCCAGTCGGCTCATCCGTTCGAGTGTTATCGTGCGCACCAGCCAGCCAGACAGGCAGACAGACGGACAGACATTGCTCAATCGACTCCAAATTGTCTGAAACTTGGGGTCTAAAACCATTATTTCGATGAGGCACATTTTGCCCGTATGAAAGTGTATATACCCTCGTTAGCATAAATGCTGAGGGTATAAAAATACAGAAGCATGAAAAATATTTTTTTTAACAAAATACAGGAGCATGAAAAATATTTTTTTAAAAATACAGGAGAATGAAAATATATTTTTTTTAAATCCACGAGCGTAAAAAATTATGTTTTAAAAAATCTGCGGGCATGAAAAATATTTTTTAAATCCACGAACATAAACAATATTTTTTTAAAAAATTCCACTAGCACAAAATAAACATATTCCTCCTACCTCCATTCGTACCATTTCCGATGTGGTGTAATATCCCAAAATCAGAACCCATGGTACCGATGGAAGGATGAATGACCAAAAATATATTTCGATTTTTTTTTTCATTAAAGATGTCGACATGGAAATTTATGCAGTTATTATTTAAGGCCCCGCCCACAATAACAACCCCAAATTAAAAACATTTTGAAGTTTTTGAAAACATTTATCTCATTTTACTTTTACTTTTTTATTTATTTATTTTCTCAGAATGTATAGATAATTTAATTTGTTAAAACATAAAACTTATTGTTACAATTGAATATCATTTCATTTTAAAATTCAGTGCTTTCAACAATTAAAATGTTTTTTTTTTATTAATTAAACTTACATAAAATCTTATAGAAGAATCATTTTTAATCATATACAATAAGTTAGACATAATAATACATTTTGTTTTTTATTTTATATAATTAGATTATATTGTATTTCTTTTTTAGAGAAACAATGTTTCCGAACACTGTGCCGTCAGATATTAGATTTAGAGTAAAACAAGTAAATAAACTTTGTGCACATGTATGTTGTTGTAATAAGACATAATATTAATTTGTTGCTGATCATTTTATAATTATTTTATTTTTTATTTATTATTGTATATCAACAATTATATATAACATATAATATGTAAGTATGCTTAATTATAAACATAAAACAATTATGGATAATTCACAGATTTTTTTCTTCATAATTTTATAATATTTACTTAAAATTATAATTTTTTTTTGTTTTTAATGTATTCTTTTTTAATTTAAATTAAATTTCTTCTTGCTTTCTTAAGTGTGTTTCATACACTGAGAAGAATTTTGGAGTTAATTTAAATCAGTTGAACTTTTTGTAATGACACATTGTGGAATTCTTACAGCCAGGTGATCAAATTAATTAAGCTTATACGGAGACACATAAGCAGAAAGTCATTCTTATTTGGTTATTTCTGGTAAAAGAGTAAAGGGCATTATTATTATTTTTTACCAGAAATGACAAACAAAATTAACAACCACTTATATGTTCAAAACAACAAATATTCATTCCTTTTAATGAAACAAAAATTTGCCAAACCAAAAAAATATTTTCTGTTGCGTGCAAAATCTACGGTTTTTTTAATTTTAGTATTAAATATTTATTTTCCAATTTACGTTTATTGTATACATAAATGTTTACTTTTACATTGTTTTTCTTATAATATGTGTATATATTTTAATATTTATTTTTCTCATAAATATATATTTATTTTTGTATATTTCTCTATCTAAATATACTTTCCCATGTATATATAAAGTATTTGTTTCTTGTCTTTAAAATATATATTTTATTTGTTGAAATATTGTATTTATTTAAAAACTATTTCCCATTTTGTTTTGTAACTAGTTTTCTAGGTTAAAAGTTTTTTCTTCTATTTTGTCATTTGTTGTGGGTTTTATGTTGTCCAAAGTTCCATGTGTTTGGTTGTGGTCCCCTTGACCTTAATGTGGCAAATCTTTTCCTCGTTTAAGATTAAGACTTACTTAACAATAGTTTTGAAATAAAAACAAAAAACACAGATTTAAAACAAATAACTTATTTACTTTATAACTTATTTCTTTATAACAATTAACATTTATGTTGGTTGCCTTTATTAGTTTTAGTTTTAACATTAAAATGATGCATCGGATTTTAGGAAGTGATTTCTGTATATGTATTTGGAATTGTATAATGGATTTTTCCCGAAGAGATGACATAAACCTCAACTTTATACTTTTAACACCCATACCTAAATCCTGACGTACATACGTCAGTAAAAATGTAGAAAAATATCTGTCGGCTATGCCAACAGAGATATACCCTCTGATTAGTGAAGGAGACGAAGATTTTACCGGTACATGAACACAACTAGATGTTGTCGATGTAATTTCTGCTTGGGTGTTACCGAAGTGAGCCCCCTGCCACGATCTAGTGGAAAGGCTTCCTCGCCCCACAGGCACGTCAAGGGAGATCTTTATGATCTGGAGGGAGAGGTCCAAAGGTATTACAAGAACCTCTGAATAAACGAGCCTATCAGGCAGGCTTGAATAGCATTCATGCTGATGCAATTGCGCAGGCAGTACAAAGGTAAATACGTCGTGGTGCTGAATGTGAGTACTTACCTTGTGGTGTGCTCTTAACACTGGGTGAAAACAATGCGTCTACCAACGCCCCTACACGAAATATACGAGTACCATTTCGCTCACACGTATTTGGACGTGATCGCCCTCTTGGTTAGGAGTGGACCCTATCTACACTCCTGTTTTTCTTTGGGTCAGGCACCCGATTGAAATGCAACTTCACATTTGCGCGGAAGCTCTACCCGCGATTTGCGTCACAGCAACCACGATGCTCCCACAAGTGGGACAACACCAACTGTCAGGCCAGATCCAAGGATTTGGGGCACCTAGCAGAATATTGTCTCCACTACGACCACTACCAGTTGGACTCCCGACTGGTGACCTTCAACATTTTAACCAGTGGAACAAACAATCAATACAGGACCACAAACAATTATCATGCTGTCCTGTGTAACAGGCCCACAGAGATCGCGGCAACGGACAACACAACACAAACAATTAACAAGGCCACCCTTACGAGTGACTGAGACAACATCCACACCAAACACGACGCCGTACCAACACCAACTCAACTCCAACTCATCCAACTGTAGAGGAGGGATTACCTCCACTAAGACTAGTTCTTCTCCTATCAAACACTTGACGTACTGCTTAAATAAGTAAAGGTGCGACTGTCTCCAAGTGCCCTACTGATATTCCACCCCAGCCCTCCATATTTAACACCCATATTGACTAAACCTCTAATGACATAATAGTACCGGTATTCCGTCAGTATACGCCTCCAGTCCTCAGTCATCCCACACCCACACAAATCTGACCCGGACAGGCCTCTTGCGTTCAAAAGTGCATTTAGAGGGCCATGTTCCGTCAATAAGAATCCCTCAGATCCGCCCAGAATCGTGCTAAATCCGAAGTCTGGGCCGTCCATATGAAAGTAGCGTCACGAATAAATTCGTACGTCACCCTCCCATTGTCACTCTTCGTCCACCTAGTTCGCCATCTATCAGCAGCACGCCCCCGCCTCACACCCACAAAATCGCGCTTCAGCTTGTACAAAACAGCCCTACATCTCGCTTCCAGATCAAAGAGCATGGCGCCAACTGACACCTGCATTTCTTCCGTGGACACTGTGCGACACACTGACAGACATTCTAACATCACCACACGTTGACGCGACAAGAGCTTTCTCCGTCCAATAACAGACTCTGCTCAAATTCCAGTCGGTCTGCAAGACCCTACTGACCATACCAGCAACAGTTGTCAACTTGTCCTTCAAGCGATCAAAGTGCGGCAGGAAGTTCATTCTTTCGACCATCGTTATACCCAGGTACTTGACTTGCCTGGCGTACCGCGTTCCATGTTCACCAAATCGAACGTGAGGAGGATAACTGTGTGCTAATTTGCCTTACAGCAGCATTAGCTCAGCCTTCTCCCCAGACACCTCAACACCCACTCGGTCAGTCCAGGACCCCACAATGCCCATGGCTTGCTCATCACAACGTTCCAGTTCGACACGTGTCTTCTTCCCCTCGATCATGATAAGCAGGTCATCAGCATACGCACAGATCCTGAATGTGGCCGCAGCAGAGAATCCATCATGAGATTCCAAATAAATGGACCCCTGACGGTAACCGCTCTCCACATCTGTCCAAACCGTCTCATTAGCTGCCACGATACAAGCCCTTCTTCCACTAAAATAGCTCGATCAGAGAGCAAACTCCTGACACCTAATCTCAGACAACTTAGCGAGCACGCTATCCCACGAAAGGAAGTCAAATGCGCCCTTAACGTTCACAAATGTGCCTAAGACATATTTCGCATTTGACCCGCTCAGTACCTCTACCCTCGACAAAGCCGAACTTGTGCGGTGAAGGACCCACGCCACGGCACGCCCCAATCCTTGCTAACATAATCAACACCAGCACTTTTCCAAAGGAGGCTTATGCCCCGATGCGAGCGAGGATACTCCTCATCCGATCAGACGATTTAAGGAGAACCACAACGCGAGCCTTTTTCAGCGCACGTGGGCAGTACCCCTGGCTAATTCGACCACAAAGAACGGTCACAATATACGCAGGCATGACCTTGTGGCCTTATACATCCTTCCAGTCATACCTGGCGATTTTCTACTTCTAATTTGGGAGATACTGTCCGAAACTTCATTACGTTCCTAGTCAGGAGACTCAAATGCAACGCCTGTATGTCAACCTAACGCTTAGACCCACCATGTCGGCTTACTTTTCCCCAGGGATCATCCCTGTTGTCATGTATAAATCTATTCCAATCGTTTTCTATATTCCTATATAGCTCTTCCTTGTATGGACGTACAAGGCATTGTTTCGTCTTGCCCTCTGGAAACGCTTTCTTAGGCGCGCAACTCCCCATCGCATCAGACCCAAGTCTCGGGTCCGCCACTTGACCTTATTGGCTTAAACAGACGACGTCCGCCAAAGAGTAGTCATTAACGCTTCTCATCCAATCTGTTGACCGGGTCATGTAACGTCAGTGGCCTGAAGTCCTCTAATGGCATAGCTGCCTCCCTAACACAGTTCGCATAATGGTCCCAGTTTACGTCTCGTTCCACCTAACCCCGGAAACACAGTCGGAATGCCGTTGTCGGAGACAATTCCCCATCCATCGCAGCAGAAGAACTCCAGCTTCCAAGGTAAACAAGAGTGGTTTTAAATGCGGACGATGCAGCGGCCTCAATTCGTATTGGGCCTGAATCGATGGCACGATACCCAACACATGCCTGGCATGTGGATTGGGACTACACGGCAAGCTGTCCATCTAAACCTACTCACCTGTCTTCTGATTCTTTATGGACACATCCAACCCAGGTTTCAGAATTTTTGAATCTGGATAAAGAGAAACTAGAACCACATAGCTGTGCGGAAGGTATGTGAAAGAGTGGCGCTATATATTGGGGCCCATATCTCGGGAAATGTTAGCTTCCTCTTTTCCGTAATTATACTGTTGTAGTCAAGGACACAGAAGTACCCTTTATTAAAATTTCAACACAATCCGAGAAGCGACCTTAAACTGGATTAAAGCGCAAAAGTGTTAATATTTTGCGGGGGAGGTACATGAAGGAATTTACCGACATGGTACATCTTGGAACTGTATCTAATTTTGGGAGTCATTCCTTCCGACAGTCACCATGTCGTTTTAGTTAGATTTTTAGGGCTTTTGAAGCATTATGTCATTGTCAGGTACCAAAAGGAGTTGTCCGACATATCGTTTTTAGGAGCGTGATTAAAGTTTGAGAGAACAAGTAAAAAAGGATCAGTCGGCTTTGCCGACAGAGATATAGCCTCAGCCTGTGTGGATTAAAACACATTTTTTCCCAAAAAACGTATATATTTAAGGGGGTTTCAAAATGTTGGGCGTATGAACCGACAAAAATATGGATTTGGATAGAAGCTCAAAAGTTTTGCGGGGAAGGTATCTAACGGAATGGACCGACATAGTCCATTTTGGAAGTCCTAAAAAGGTTGCATATTCTCGAGGCCATAACTACCTGATGGAGCGTTCCAATGTTTTTGCGATGCACCAGAGAGTTCTTAACTTGTGTCTTGGCTACAATTGTTGTCTTTGTGTTGGGTCGAAAATCTCAGTGGTTTGGCTGTTACAAGTCAAAATATAAAAAAAAAAAAAAAAAACTTAAAGTCAAAATCCGGGAGCTCGATTTTCACAGTAGACATATGGTCTAGTTCACTTTTTTGCTCAGTACAATCCCAAGAATCAGAAATTCCAGGCGCCCGATAACACTTTTTTCCTTCCATACCAATCGTCCGGGCCTAGTGTATACCCTTCTCCTTAGTCTAAAGACAATTTGAAAAATGTTCTCTAGTTGCTGTTTATATCATCTCTCTTTGTATATATGAATTTGAGTGTGTGTTTGTAAATATATTAGGCCATTCGTTCATTATTAATTAGTTTTTGTTAATTTTGTTTTAGTTTGTTTAACTCGTTTGCCTTTTTTGTTTGTAATTCACTATCGTAAACATTTCATTAAATTCTATCATATAACATTTCTTTATAATTTTAAATTTTAACTACATAATTCTCTTTTTCAATTTGTAACAGCCTATAGTTTTTTCTTTTGGGAGGGGTTTTGTATATTTTCTCTATGCATTTGTCACAGAAATGTACATTAAAATATGTTTTTGTTTTTTTGTTTGTTATAAATATTTTTATTTTTCCATAAAAAGGGAGACTGTAATTTGTCTTTGGTTACACACAGCATTACTTTTGCATTTAATTTGTACGTTCCAATCTTAAAATTGTTTATTTAATTTAATTGTGTTTTTATTTGTTTCATTTGTATTGAGAAGGTTAAAGCCATTTTTATTTCAATTTTCCTGTGTCTTTGTTAAAAGGATGATTTAATTTATTTCATTCATTCATCTTATTCGTAACAATCTGGGTCAACATTAATTAGCTAACTGTCTTTAAAATGTATTTTATTTTTAAAGATTATTATGTTATTTATTTTATTTTTAGGAATTCCATTTATGTGCTTCGACATTTATATGCGTTTTTATTGGTTATCTAGTGTTTTCTTTTTTATTTGTTATTTTTTTGTTATATAAAAAGAGGCACTGTATTTAAGGCATCTACAAAGTGGAGTGTTGAATATTGTATGGAATAGGATTAAAAACAAAATTAATTATTAAAATAAAATTTTTAACATGACACCCGAGGTCAGTTTCTCAATATTGAACGAAAAGAAATCCAAATGGGCTGAATGGAGCATTTCATTCATTCAGAAATTATATAAACACAACGTATACCCATTAAATTGAGATGTTTATTGATCTAATATTTTTTTAAAATTGAGAAACTGCCTGTAAATTGTGATGAGAAAAAATATGCAGTCGAACTTCTTCTCTACAACGAACCGTGTTATAAAACAACAATATGAATTCTCATACAAAAAAATATCTCTCTAGAGCGTAGTAGGTCCTCGTCATTCATTTGAAAATAGAAAAATATGTATCCCCCTAATAAAAGCCACAAAAAATACTTGCGATACAAATTTTGGAAAAAAAATGTTGGACTTTTTGTGGGGGGTACCAGAAGTAGTGTCCGATTTAGTCCATAATATATTTTAAAAGAAATAAGGAATTTTGGAGTTTTCGAGTCATTATTTCCGGACGTATGGACTTGCTCACGAAAACAATTATGCTCTTTTACTACAGTCGAACTTCTTTATAACGAACACCTCTATTACGAATAATTCCCACACAAAATAGTATTCGTCCGCAGCAGCCACGTTATAGAATAGCTCCCCTGTTTTTGATTTAAAAATTTCAAAACTATTCTCAAAAAGGCATAAAAGTGCATTTTGGCGATTTTTTTAACTTTTGAGGAAGATGTACTCTATGTAGGGGACCGATGTAGCCCATCGTCCAACTTGATTTACGGTTGACATTAATATTATGACATGCAAAGTTTGGACCAAATCATTTAAGAGTTGTCGTGCGCATCAGCCACCAAACTTGGTGACCATAAAGGTTCCAGCAGCTATTGGGTCATTAACTCAAAAAGTATGGACTTGTCCCTGAAAAACTCGTACTATCTGTACTTAATTTTGTTCTAAATTTGTCCCTACAATATTTTGTTCCAAAAACCTTTGGTTTTCTTCTGGGATTTGGAGAATACCACGCGGTGATCCTCTATAAGAGGACCCCATTGTCTTCAAGGTGTTATATAAGAAAACCTCATGGTCTTAAATTCGAAGACATCAGTGTCTTCTATAAGAAAACATCAGTTTCTTTTATAAGAAGACATCTGCGTATTTTATCAGAAGACCTCATGGTTTTCTATAAGAAGACAACATGGTCTTCTATAAGGAGCCCTCATGGTTTTCTATAAGAAGTCCTCATAGTCTTCTATAAGAACACCTCATGGCCATCTACAAGAAGACCTCATGGTTTTCTATAAGAAGACCTAATGGTCTTCTCTAAGAAGGCCTTGGGGGCCCTCTATAAGGCCTCATAATCTTCAATTCGAAGACGTCAGCGACTTTTATAAGAAAACCTCAGCATCTTTTATAAGAAGACTTCTGCGTGTTTTATCAGAAGACCCCACGATCTTCTATAAGAAAACCTATTGGTCTTCTATAAAAAGACTTCATAGTCTTCTTAAAGAAGACCTCATGGTCTTTCACACGAAGACCTCATGGTCTTCTATAAGAAGACATCTTGTCCTCATTGTCTTCTACACGAAGAAGTCATTGTCTTCTACTACCTCATGGTCTTCTACAAGAAGACCTCATTGTCTTCTATAAGAAGACCTCATGGTCTTCTATAAGAAGACCTCATGGTCTTCTATAAGAAGACCTCATGAAGAAGAAGACCTTATAGAAGACCTTATAGGCTTCTTATAGAATACCCTATAGGCTTCTTATAGAAGACCTTATAGGCTACTATAGGAAGACCTCATGGTCTTCTATAAGAAGACCTCATGATCTTCTATAAGAAGACCTCATGATCTTCTATAAGAAGACCTAATGGTCTTCTATAAGAAGACCTCATGGTCTTCTACAAGAAGACCTCATTGTCTTCTTATAGAAGACCTTATAGGCTTCTTATAGAACCCCTTATAGAAGACGTCATGGTCTTCTATAAGAAGACCTCATGGTCTTTTATAAGGAAACCTTATGGTCTTCTATAAGAAGTCCTAATGTCTTCTATAAGAAGACCTCATGGTCATCTATAATAAGACCTCATGGTATTCCATAAGAAGACCTCATGGTCTTCTATAAGAAGACCTCATGGTCTTCCATAAGAAGACCTCTCATGGTCTTCTATAAGAAAACCTCATGGTCTTCTATAAGAAGACCTCATAATCTACTATAAGAAGACCCCATGGTCTTCTATAAGAAAACCTCATGATCTTCTATAAGAAGACCTCATGGTCTTCTATAAGAAGACTTCGCGGTTTTCTATAAGAAGACCCCATGGTCTTCCATAAGAAGACCTCATGGTCTTCCATAAGAAGACCTCATGATCTTCTATAAGAAGACCTCATGGTCTTCTATAAGAAGACTTCGCGGTTTTCTATAAGAAGACCCCATGGTCTTCTATAAGAAGACCTCATGGTCTTCTTATAGAAGACCTTATAGGCTTCTTATAGAAGACCTTATAGGCTTCTTATAGAACCCCTTATAGGCTTCTTATAGAAGACCTTATAGGCTACTATAGGAAGACGTCATGGTCTTCTAGAAGAAGACCTCATGGTCTTTTATAAGGAAACCTTATGGTCTTCTATAAGAAGTCCTAATGTCTTCTATAAGAAGACCTCATGGTCATCTATAATAAGACCTCATGGTATTCCATAAGAAGACCTCATGGTCTTCTATAAGAAGACCTCATGGTCTTCCATAAGAAGACCTCATGGTCTTCTATAAGAAAACCTCATGGTCTTCTATAAGAAGACCTCATAATCTACTATAAGAAGACCCCATGGTCTCCTATAAGAAAACCTCATGATCTTCTATAAGAAGACCTCATGGTCTTCTAAAAGAAGACTTCGCGGTTTTCTATAAGAAGACCCCATGGTCTTCTATAAGAAAACCTCATGATCTTCTATAAGAAGACTTCGCGGTTTTCTATAAGAAGACCTCATGGTCTTCCATAAGAAGACCTCATAGTCCTCTATAAGAACCTCACTCTCTTCTTATAGGAGACCTTATAGGCTTCTTATAGAAGACCTTATAGGCTTCCATAGGAAGAATTCGTGGTCTTCTATAAGAAGACCTAATGGTCTTCTATAAGAAGACCTCATGGTCTTCCATAAGAAGACCTCATGATCTTCTATAAGAAGACCTCATGATCTTCTATAAGAAGACCTCATGGTCTTCTATAAGAAGACCTCATGGTCTTCTACAAGAAGACCTCATTCTCTTCTTATAGGAGACCTTATAGGCCATGAATTCTTCCTATGGAAGCCTATAAGGTCTTCTATAAGAAGACCTAATGGTCTTCTATAAGAAGACCTCATGGTCTTCTATAAGAAGACCTCATGGTCTTCTATAAGAAAACCTCATGGTCTTCTATAAGAAGACCTCATAATCTACTATAAGAAGACCCCATGGTCTTCTATAAGAAAACCTCATGATCTTCTATAAGAAGACTTCGCGGTTTTCTATAAGAAGACCTCATGGTCTTCCATAAGAAGACCTCATAGTCCTCTATAAGAAGACCTCATTCTCTTCTTATAGGAGACCTTATAGGCTTCTTATAGAAGACCTTATAGGCTTCCATAGGAAGAATTCATGGTCTTCCATAAGAAGACCTAATGGTCTTCTATAAGAAGACCTCATGGTCTTCTATAAGAAGACCTCATGGTCTTTTATAAGGAAACCTTATGGTCTTCTATAAGAAGTCCTAATGTCTTCTATAAGAAAACCTCATGGTCTTCTATAAGAAGACCTTATAATCTACTATAAGAAGACCCCATGGTCATCTATAATAAGACCTCATGGTATTCCATAAGAAGATCTCATGGCCTTCTATAAGTAAACCTCATGGCTTTCTATAAGACAACCCCATGGTCTTCTATAAGAAGACCTCATGCATGGTCTTCTATAAGAAGACCTTATGGTCTGCTATAAGAAGACTTTAGGGTGTTCTATAAAACCTCAGCGTCTTCTGTAAGAAGACCTCATGGTCTTCTATAAGAAGACATCATGGTCTTCTATAAGAAGACCTCATGGTCTTCTATAAGAAGACCTCATGGTCTTCTATAAGAAGACCTCATGGTCTTCTATAAGAAGACATCTTGGTCTTCTACACGAAGACCTCATTGTCTTCTACACGAAGACCTCATTGTCTTCTATAAGAAGACATCTTGGTCTTCTACACGAAGACCTCATGGTCTTCTATAAGAAGACCTCATGGTCTTCTATAAGAAGACCTCAGAGGGTCTTCTATAAGAAAACCTCATGGTCTTCCATAAGAAGACTTAATGGTCTTCTGTAAGAAGATCTCAGAGGGTTTTCTATAAGAAGACCTCAGAGGGTCTTCTATAAGAATACCTCAGAGGGTCTTCAATAAGAAGACCTCAGTGGGTCTTCAATAAGAAGACCTCAGAGGGTCTTCTATAAAGCCTCGCGGTCTTCTATAAGGCCTCACGGTCTTCTATTAGGCCTCACGGTCTTCTATAAGGGCTCACGGTCTTCATTTCGAAGACCTCAGTATAAGAAAACATCTAAAGGGCTCATGGCCTTCTATAAGGCCTCATAGTCTTCAATTCGAAGACCTCGGTGTCTTCCATAAGAAAACATCAGCGACTTTTATAACAAAACCTCTGCATCTTTCATAAGAATACCTCTGCGTCTTTTATCAGAAGACCTCTATGTCTTTTATCAGGCTCTATAAGAAGACTTCAGGTTTTTCTGTGAGAAAATCTCATTTAGGCTCTTCTATAAGAACACACCAGATCCTTCTATAAGAACAACTCAGGCCCTTCTATAAGAGGGCTTCAAGGTATTTTTAGAACATCCCAGGTTCTTCTTTAAGCAGACCGCATGGTCTCTACAAGAAAATCTCAGGATGTTCTAACAAATACCTCAGGCTCTTATATAAGAATACCTCAGATTCTTCAATAAGGAGATCTCAGGTTCACTCACATGGATTAGAGGATACTGTCATAGTTCGCCTGACAAATCCATCGTGTCATATGGCGGGTTATTTTAGCCGACAGTATATTGAGCACCCCCGGTCAGGCAAAGAGATGTTTTTTTTCAAACTCTTCCAGCCGAGAAGAAATAATTTCCACAAGGTCTCAACTAGAACAGACAGTGCCATAGAATAGTTAAGCTGTTAGACTATGTTGAAATTACTACCCTACAAACCTGACCCCACGGAGTAAACCATGGAGTTCCCTAAGGAGGGTTAAAATCTCCGGAACCGTATTACTTATACCTTTCTGCAATTCCGCAACCAACGGCATTGGTATAATTACGCACGCGGATTGTAAGTTCATGGTGTCAGGTCCCATCGTTAGTTCTTATTGAGTTATTTTACGCGAGAAATATAATTCCGATTATTATTCGGCGCCAGTGTGGTATTCCAATGTAAGTGATACTCCATGAAAGAATTTACAATGGCAAAGGGATGGCAAAAGGGTGTTCTCCTGATGTCTTTGGTGGTCCACCTACAAGATGTTGCCGATGCAGTATCTGCTCTGGTGGTATCGACAGAACCATCCAAATTATCATCTTGTGGATAGGTAACCCCCGCCCTGGCATACCAGGAGTGATCTTCATGATCTAGAGAGAGATCCAAAGATATAAAAGAGGACTCTTAAATCAGCAGGCATATCAAGCAGGTTTGAAATGTAATTCATACTTATGTCGCCATCTGTGGTAGCGGATGAACAACACCAGCCTCCACAAACGAGACTCGTTTTGGCGCAATAAAGTTCAGGTTTGTGTAGCCGCTTCAGATCATATTGGGTCAAAATTGATGGCGTAATGTAGAACAACTGATCCGAATGGAATAAGGGACCGCTTGATATGCTGCACCTATACAACTGCCCAACCAAACAAACTCACTTAAGTCCCATTTCATTATAGACAAATTCTATTCATTTTTAACTTGGAGTTGGAAGCAGTATCAAATTAATAAAAATGAAACGTATGTAGGTATTATATTTTCTCTCTCTAGAGTTGGGCAATAGTTCCTATATCACTGTCCTGGTTCCAAAAACTATGAGTGATGTCACACAAACTAACGTATGAAATTACGATACACAGTGTTTTCATACAAACGAAGCGGACGAATTGAACTAGAACGTTCAATTGAACTAGTTTTCTCATCAAAATTTGGTGTCACTTTTCAAAATGCCTTTCTTCACTGGGATACTGGGAAATTTGGGAAATATTTTTGGATGGTTAGTTTTGTGTTGTAATGCAAATTATATAATAAAAAGGGGGAATTTTAACATAACATTTGTGTTCATATAATTAGGAAAGGGGAGATGGTGGAAGGAACTTTCAACATTTACTTTTTAAGTTTACTTCTTTTTTTTACAAACAAACAGTGCAGGAGGCATTTACAAGAAACCAATGTGATGCTTATTCGTACATACAAATTTACAACTATGTACATATATATTTACAAATATTTAATACAAACAATATTTATTTCAGATTCAAAAAAAAAAATTAAAAAAATAAAAGAAAAAATTTAAATGTAAAACAAAATAAAAAAATGGTAGGAGAATTTATTAATTGTCATTCACTATGTAAGAAAATTTAAAGAAATTTCGTTAATCCGACTTTCAAGAGAAATTACATTTTGTTACCAAAACTTCAGCCCAATTGTAGGTCTGTCTGGTTACTTTCCCAGCAAGAATTGTCTAGCAAGAACTTTCTCGGAGAGTAAGGAGTTTCTGTTCTCTTTTCCAAGAAAAATGTAAAAAGTAAACAGACACCTTCCCTGTAAGCAATCAGCTGTTTTTCAAAACAGAACAATTAGTCCCGGTCCACACTAACGCGAATTTCATTAAAAAATTTCATGAAATTAGGCGTTCTTGAATCGAATTTCTCACAACAACAATTTTATGATTTTACTCTACTATGTCCCGGTCCACACTAGTATGAATTTCATTAAAAAATTTCATGAAATTAGGCGTTCTTAGCTCGAATTCCCCACTACAGCATTTTTATGATTTTACTCTACTATGGAACTCGATCTAGAGACGCATAATTTCGTGTCAAAATTTCAGTGAAATTACTTAGTGTGGCCCGAGGCTATGGAATCGATCTAGAAACGCATAATTTCAAGAATTTATTCAATGAAATCACTCTAGTGTGGACCGGGACTTAGTCCGCCATTAAAGGAACCAAACAAGCAAAAAAATTGTATTTTATTAAAAATAAAAAAGAAAATGACATGAAAAAAATAAATTTTTCTATTTTGAAACTTGGTTCTCCCAAAAAAAAAAAAAAAAAAAAAACATTTAACTCGGAATTGACACACCAAAATTGTTTTCAATTTGCACAAACATAAATAACCGAATAATTAAAAACAACTGATTTATTGTTTCCAGTAAGAAGAAGAGTTGCAAGTGCTTGCTAGAAAAAATTTGTCCAGCAAGAATTTGCTAACTCTCAGTAAAAGAACTGTTTAAATGTCTCTCTCGAATCGCTCTCTTTTGCTGGACTTTTGTGTTAACAGACGACTTCCAGCAACAATTGGTACAAATTGTTACAAATTTTAGGGTAAACAGGCAAACCCAATGAATATCAACTCCCCGAGAGTTTTCCTTTAAGTTGAAACGATAGAAAGAAAAAACTCACGGGGAGTTGACATTCATTATAACCCTGCTTATTAGAAAAAGAAAGTTGTATTGTGTTGCTTTTCGCTGAAATCTAAATAAAACAAGTAAAAAAGTATCAGTCAGCTGTACTGACGCAGATATATCCAAAGCCTCTGACCAAACCGTGAATACAACCTTTCCAAAATTGTTCAAATAGGTCCAAGACGAGTCTTTAAACTGTACTTTTTCCACTTTTTCCATGTGCAAAGTTTGGAACAAAATCCCTGTGAGAGTTATCTTCCGGATTTGCCATTTTAGTGGGTCCTGTTAGCGTTTCTTGGAGCTTTCAGACAGTTATCTCAGGAAGTATGAACTTGCGCCGAAAATAAGGGGCGACAAGGATAAATGCTGAAAAAAAATGTCAAAACAATCCGAGACAAGCTCTTAAACTTCACTTTTTCCTAATTTTGTGTGGGTGGTACCCGAATGACGGGACCAATATAGTCCATATTCTAACCTTATACATGAATCGATAAAATAAAACGTTGTGCAAAGTTTGGACCAATCATTCACTCTTTGCCAGAATTATAATGCGGATTTGCCATTTTAGTTGGAGCCGTCAGGGTTTCTTTGAATTTATGAACTGGCGGTGCAGGAAACCAACCTCAACGACAACTACAGCTTAGAGCGTTGTTATGGTTACATCTTATTAAGGAAGGATCGCACCAGAAGTAGAGTTGGAGGTTAGCTTTCCTTTTGCTCTGTTCAATACATGACCCGTACATGAAATGTATGGGGGTAGCAATCAGGTGCGCAACTGCCGAGATAGAGTTGCTGAACGTATACATTCCGCCGAGAAATAGCTGTATCTCAGATTACAAGTCTAACATTAACAAGCTTTTGGAAGGTCATAATCGTCTGGTCTTGGAGGACTTTAATGCGCATCATGAGATGTGGCATTCGGCCCTCGGAAACGACCAGAGGGGTACAGCGCTGGCTGACCGTTTTGCACGGTCAATGAGGACGCCCCTACCAGAATTAGAGGAGAGTGTTACAGTTCGCCAGACATAACCATCGTGTCACCTGGTCTGACAAATGACGTCACCTGGCAACCCGTCATTTCCCTTGGATCAGACCATCTCTCCATAATTGTCTCCATTAGCAGACCGCCCGATTTCATCACCTCCGAACGCCGCACGTTCGTCAATCCTAAGTGAGATTCTCCACTCCCGCTTCAAAAAACTGTCCCATCCTTCTGATGTTCGGGTAACGGAAAGGTTAAATCATCTAAAGAGTTGCAACATTGGTGCCGGTTTAAGTGAATCGTGGGCATCGGTTAAGTCACTCTCGAACTCCGGAAGGAGGGAAGATAGGACCTCAGTCACGATTGACGACGTTATGTTGAGTGACCCGAAGAGGTGCGTAAGTTATTTTAATCGACAGTTTGTCGAGCACCCAGAGAGTGTCAGGGCGGAGAGAAGAGTGTTAAGGCCTGCGTACATAAGCTGCCTTGCCTGATTGCCTTGCTTTCCTGGTTCATTTCTGACATAATAAAAATAAAAGAATAAAGAAGGCCGAGCAAATTTTGAACTGGGTTGCCCTTTCTTTTTTATTCATTTATCAGAAGCAAGCAAGGTAAGCAGGCAAGACAGCTTATGTACTCACCTCTTTACGTCGCATCAGATTTCTTCCTGCCGAAGATGAACCACCACAGTTTACAATGGATGATGTTGCGAATGCCATCAGGAACGCTAAATCATCCAAAGCGTTGGGCCCAGATGGAATCTCCATGGTAATGCTGAAACTGCTGGATGACCGGGAGTGGAGAATCTCACTTAATTTCTCAACCTGTCACTAGCCACCCTCATTGTCTGGTCTGGAAAATGGCCCGCTACTGAAGCCAGGCAAGGATGCCAGCAAGAGTGAATCGTACAGGCCGATTTCACTTTTTTCGCCTATAGCAAAGACTCTTTAGGCCTTAAGGCCTGCGTACATAAGCTGCTCTGCCTGATTGCCTTGCTTTCATGCTTCATTTTTGACATAATAAAAATAAAAGAATAAAGAAGGCCGAGGAAATTTCGAACTGGGTTACCCTTTTCTTTTTTATTCTTTTATCAGAAGTAAGCAAGGTAAGCAGGCAAGGCAGCTTATGTACGCAGGCCATAAGTCCTCCCCAGCGTCAGAAATAGCTGTCTAGTTGCCGATCATCAGCATGGAGTGATATCTCCGGAACTGTTTAACCTCTACCTTTCCTGATGATCCTGATGACAACTGTGAGAGACTGAACTCCTATTTAGCCGATCTTACCACATTTTTCCACATGAGGAATATGCAGATATCCGGCAGTAAATGTACGGCCACTCTGTTCACCACATGGACGGCGCAGTATAGAAGAACGTTGAATGTCGTTGTCGATGATAGCAGAATTCTGACCACAAAATGCCTCAAAATTCTTGGGGTCAAATTCGACACTACATTCAAGCCATGCGCACACGACAAACTGAAAAACAGGAACAAGGTCCTCAGATTTGGAAACCTTGTTGACCCCATATAACGCGATAGGTCGGTCTGTGGTAAGCTATGCGGCGCCAGTTTGGTCCTCGAATTTAGTTGATACGCATTGGAAAGAGATTCAAACTTGTCAGAATGCCGCCCTGAGAACAGAAACAGGGTGCCTCCTCAAGTCTTCAGTGGACCATCTGCATGAGGAGGCAAAGATTCTTCCAGTACAGTAATACAATGAGATGCTTTCTTTGCAGTACTTGCTCGGGTGTTACAGTGAGAGCCATCCCAGTTACCATCTGATGGGTAGACTCGATACACCCAGGCATATCAGGAAGGATATTCATGCTCTAGAGAGGGAGGTCCAACAATATAGGAGAGAACCTCTAGATCAACAGGTATATCAGGCAGGTTTGAACAGCATTCACACGGACACAGTTGTCAAGGCCATAAGCAAATACAGTGTGAATAAAGTCCTCGAAATACATCCCCCATCTATCGCAACTGTGGAACGTGTCTAACCCTTTTTTCGATATGGATTTGCATAAAAACTTAAAAGTGTTGCGGAGGAGGTACCTGAATGAATGGACCCGTCAAGGTATAATTTAGAACTTTTGGACCATATTTGGCATCGGCAAAAATGTCCAAAATATGCTCGAACAGACCTTAAACTACACTTAAATAAAAATGTGAAACTTTTGTGGAGGAGGTACCCTAAAAAGTGGACCGATATGCTTCATTTTCGAACTTAAATTATGCTTGGAAAAATATTAATATTAAGTTTGAAACAAATTGTTTGTTCCATTCAAGAGATAACGCACAAGAATTGATGGGGAAGTACCGGATGAAGTAGACTAATAAACACCATCATTAAACTTTACGGTTTACAGGCATATTACGATATGCTATGTTTGGACTAAAGCAGTATACGTTTCGAAAGTTGTCGTGCACACCAGCAGCTTCACATAGTGGCGTAGGGCTGGTTTTTACAGCTATTGGGCCATTTTCACGGAAAGTGTGGGCTCGCCCCTGCAAAAAAACTTGTACCGTCGTAATAGGGGCCCCATGAACAACCTGTTTAAAAACAAATGAAAACGATTCGAGTGCAAGTTTTAAACTGCACTTTTCCGAAATTTTTTGTGGGAGGTACCCGAAGGAGTGGATCGATCTAGTCCGTATTCGCACCTATAGTGCGATTTCCTAACTCATTTTTTGAGTAACCGACAAAAATCGGTCAAATTGAAATGCTTACAATTTCGGTAATTAACGATATTATTCGGTAAGTTAGCGACCAATAAAATGTTGATGTAAAGTTCTACCGATAGCAACAGTGTTGTCTACTTTTATTTGAACTTTTCATTCATAATTTTGCGTTTTAGAGAGAATGAGTTAGAGAATCGCACTACAGATCTATGTCTGGTAGAAATATTACAATGTGCAAAATAATCCCAGTCCCATTTTCTTAGGAAGTATGGACTTGTCCCTGAAAAACTTGTACCGTTGTAATTGGGGCGTACAAGTTGTTTCAAAAAAGTTTAAACGAGAGCAGGTTTTAAACTGAACTTTTCTGAAATGTTGTGTGGGATATGGACCATATTGGAACGTCATCTATGTCTGGTAGTAATTTCACGAGGTGCAAAATATAGACCAAATTGGCTACTCCTTCCGAGCGTTATAGTGTGCGCAATTTTTCAAAAAAATTGAACTTCTGTGGGGGAGGTACCCGTTAGAGTGGACTGATATGGGCCATCTTCGAACTTGATATAAAGTTTGGACAAAATTTTACTAGGGCCAAATTTTGAACCAAATTGGTTGATCCGTTGTGGACACTTCTAGGCCAAATCCTGGCAAACATTCCAAATTTTATTAAAATCGCACATTTATAGCGCGTTTCGTGCATCAAATACCTAAAATCGGCCGAGAATATATATGGGAGCTATATCCAAATTTGAACCGATTTCTATATAATTTGGCACACTTATTTCTAGGCTTAATTCCGTCGCACTTTCCAAATTTCATTGAAATCGGACATATATAGCGTGTTTCGTGCACCAAATTCCTTAAATCGGGGGAAAATATATATGGGGGGTATATCCAAATCTGAACCGATTGCTATATAATTTGGCACACTTATTTCTAGACCGAATCCCGGCAAACATTCAAAATTTTATTGAAATTGCACATTTATAGCGCGTTTCGTGCATCAAATACCTAAAATCGGCCGAGAATATATATGGGAGCTGTATCCAAATCTGAACCGATTTCTATATAATTTGACACACTTATTTCTAGGCTTAATTCCGTCGCACTTTCCAAATTTCATTGAAATCGGACATATATCGCGAGTTTCGTGCACCAAACGCCTTAAATCGGTCGAAAATATATATGGGGGCTATATCCAAATCTGAACCGATTTTTACCAAAATAAATAGCGTTCGTCCTTTAATCAAAAAAAACTATCTTCCCCAGTTTTCATGCGAATCAGACAATAAATGCGACCTGTTTGCTCAGTACAATCCCAATAATCAGAAAATCCAGGCGCCCGTGGTGGTGTTCAAATCGCCCTACCCTAATGAGTATATCTCGTTTCCTTTTGCATGTTACAAACTTATGCACAAAGACATACTACCCCTTACCACAAGGTGGTGTAGGGTATAAAAATGCAATAAGCGCATCCGGCTTGCACTCTGTATGGCCGAGTTCGATTCCCAGGCAACAAGACAACATCACATTTTTAATTGTGGCAAAAGTATCCCTCAGCGTATTGTTGGTGACATTTCCTGATTATTTCAGACATGAAAACTTTTCTTCAAGTGGTGACGTTAGGCACGCCGTTCGGACTCGGCTATAAAAAGTAGGTTCCATTATCATTGAACTACATAATATGAATTGAGGTGCACTCATTTATATAAGAGGACTATCCTTTGATCTTTATCTTCACATTGAACGGACCTTGCGTATTCCCATACACAAATAATGAAAACAAAATAAAATCAAAAACATAATTTCTTTAAAATTAAAATTATTTATTTAGAAAAAAATTATAAATTTTCTTTAACTAAATAAAAAGGAGAAATTAATCAAATTTTGTTTATATAGTTTAAGGATAACTTAAGGAAAACAAATTTAAACAAAACAGAATATTTTCATAGAATTAATTAATTGAACTTAAGTAGTAATGTTTTTTTTTTTTCTTTTGTTTATATAAAAAGAGCAGAACTAAAATATGGGTTTTTTATTATTAATGATTTATTGCAAATTGTATTTTTTTTAGGTAATAATTTGACACACAATGGTTTTTATTTGATATACCCAAAGTCCACAATTTGTATGTTTTTAATATTTATGGAAAATATTTTTTTTCTAACAAAGAGTCATTGAGCAAATCTATAGAATAATAATAATAATTTTAAATTATTATAAACTAAAAAATGTAATTATTAAAACTAAACAAACTAAAAAAGTCTTGAGATGTTTGATTAAAAATTAAAATTATGACTTGAAGGCAAATTATATAATAAAAAAAAAAAACAAATTTAATTATAATAATATAAGAAATTATGGAACTAAACTAAGAGCAAGAATTGTATTTATATATGTTTATAGTTTGTTTTATTTTGACTAAGACATGTTTGGGAAAATCTAAAAAAAATGAAATTTCATTGTTTTTTCGGCTTAGATTAGATGGGTAATTTTTTGTTGGTTTGAAACTTATACAAAAATTATTGCCTTTAAAAAATTGCACAGAATAATGACATTATTTATAAAATGGCTATTTTTTAAAATTTTATCATAAAAAATTGTATGTATGTTTTCTACCCCGCTGTGTTTTTCAGTTAGACTAGAAAATCTTATAATTAACTCTTATAGAGCATAAAGATATTATTTTTCATGTAACGATTTTCATTAAAGTGGGGGTTTAAAAAGTTTATTTAAACATTTTTGTGGGCGATATTTATTCTTGGCAAACAATTAAAAATAATTTCTTTTAATGACTATGTTTATGTTGTAATTTACGTATTTTTCCATTCTTATTTTACTTAATTATTGTTTTTCTTTTGCTATTTACAGTTTTCCTTTAAAAAATAATAATAATTATATTTAAAATTGTTTTTTCTCTTTTTTCTTACTATTGTGTTTAAAAGGAGTTTTTTGTTTTTTTATTTATAAGGGATTTTTTGTAATTTCTTTTAAAGAAACTCTGCTTTTTTGCTTATATTAAAGATTTTAACTAACTTGTTTTTCCTACATTATTTGCTTTAGAAACTAATAAGGAATTTATGCCGGTTTTTTGTTATAGTTGTGTGTGTTTTGTTTGTTTTGAAATCAATACCAATTATTGTGATTTTTATTTTAAATTTTTTGTTTGTATTTTTTTAATTTAACAACTGTTTCCGGCAATCTTTGTGCCTTTATTGTTTCATTAAATATGGGCGGGTTCTTTTTTAACACATTTATCTCTTTTTTACACTAATTTTTGTTTTGTATTTTCTTGGCCTTAATTTTAAAACTTATAGTTAATAATGTGGCTTTTATAAAATTGTTTGCAATATGTTTGAAAATGTTTATGACACACTGATGTTGTTGTTAACATATGGAAATTTTGTTTATTGTTGATTGAACGGAGTTGTATTTACACTGGTCTAAATTTATTTTTATATCAATATTTTTGAAGAACCTTGAACCTTATTAAAGGCATTTCTGGGTATGGATTCCTGTTTTCTGAAAGCCTAAAATGTTCGTTAGAGTTCTGTTTCTCTAAGTTAGTACGAAATCGAATTCCTTAGAAGCACTACCAACTTCTTTAAAACAAAATAATCAATAAATTTTTCAAATAAAAAATATTCTACAATAACAGAAGTTTGGTACTAATTCGAACGAATATGGCTTCTAATCATCTTAGAGAAACATATCATAACTTTTTCCTTTATAAAAATCTTCATCTCATTCGTTTTAAAGTAATTTGTGTTCGATACAATATGATCTGTATTGTAGTCTTGGAAAATCTAGTTCATTGAGTTCTTTTTCCATCATTTTCTCAAAAGAACTACACCATTTTCACATGTAATTCGAAGAATTTCAGTTGTAATTTGATTATTTCATTTGAAATTCGAAACATTTCACTTATAATTTGAGATTTCTATTTGATATTCGAAATATTTCATTTGTAATTTGCATTTTTTCATTTGTAATTCGAATTATTTCATTTTTTATTCGAATTTTTCCATTTGTAATCTGAACTTTTCTATTTGTAAATCGAAGTTTTTCATTTGAAATTTCAAATAAAAAAGTTGAAATTAAAAATGGAAAAATTCGAATTACAAATAAAACAATTCAAATTACAAATGATATAATTCGAATATCAAATGGAATTCTCAAATTACAAATGAAATAATTCGAATTTCAAATGAAATTCTCAAATTACAAATGAAATAATTCGAAATTCAATTGGAATTCTCAAATTACAAGTGAAATGTTTCGAATTACAAATGCAATTATTCGAATTACATGTGAAAATGGTGTAGTTCCTAGGTTTACATTTACGAAATCCACTCGACTTCAACTGTCAACTCCATTGCTTAAACGTCATATGAAATCCAATGGATTTCAGATGAGATTTCATTTGACATATACGCAAAGGAATTGACAGTTGATATTCACTCGTAAATGTAAACGTGCTATAAGTGCGAATTTTATTTATCAATCAATAACATATGGTCGGGTGTCACCATGGTGCAATGATTAGCACGTCCGCCTTGCACTCTGTATGTCTGGGTACGATTCCCAGGCCGGGCAAATTCATCATACATACTTTCCAACGGTGGCAAAAAAAACCTAAGCGGATACGTCGCATTCCTGAGTGTTCCAGCCACGTAAAACTTTTCTACAAGTGGTATCGTATGACACGCCGTTCGGACTCGAAGATAAAAAGTAGGTCCCATAAACTTTCAGCTAATATGAATCGGCGTGCAATTATAATTATATAATTCCTCTTTATAAATCCACTGGATTTTGTTTGACGTATACGCTATAGAAGTGACTTTTGAAAACGTGGGGATTTCGTAAACCTAAACGAAGTTTTAAACGCTTTTGCCGTCGTATTCATTTAAACGAAATTGAACTAGGTCATAGTTCAAACAGCTGAACAACAGTAAGACGCATTTTACATTTAACCTGCAACATTTGTTGTCAATTCCATACAATATCTGTCAAATAAATGACGTAAATTTAAACTGGCAAAACACCTGTTTTAAGTGAAAATGTAAAATGCGTTTAACGTTCGTTTTTTTTATTGAGCTATAGAGTTGTACAATCTAGTTCATTTAAAATATCTAGTTCAATAGTTCAGCACTTTTAACTGAACTAGTTCAGTAATCTAGTTCATAGTTCAATATCCAGTTCAATCATTCGGATCCACTACCTTGATTCAAAACATAAACAAACACATCACATTACGAGGGCATCACATAACACAGGCGACGGCGTCACTTTATGCATTTGTGAACGACATGTTGAACTAGATTGTGAATCGATCGTTCGTTGATCGTTCTTCGTGGATCTTTCGGTTGGCGCTCAGTGAACTATTGAACTATATTGACTGATCTAGTTCATACACTCTTTTCGATGAATCGTTCAATTGAACTAGTTCGCGCATGAACTATACAACACTACTACAATGAACGACTTTGGCTGACCTAGTTTAGTCGCTCTTTTCAGTTTATTATGAATAAAAATTCCGTGCGGAATTTGTTCCCATCCCCCAATTTCACAATTATTTATGTCCAAGAAGGGAATATTTTTGTCGATTCGACGAGAATTTTCCATAACTAAGTGATTCTAGTAGTTTCAACGTTTTAAAATATCAATTTTAAAAGAATTTTATTTTTTAAAATTATTTTCCGTGCGAAAAATTCCAGGTGCAATATTTATGATTAGCCTTGGAGAGTCTTTTCTTTGCTAAACAAAGGCAGATGAGAATAAAGAGAGAATATTGGGCGAGCACAGCTGATTTCGACAGAAAGTACGACGTTGATTTGATCATCCAGGATCTGAAACAAAATTATTTGATCCTTGTTCTTAAACTGTACTTTTGGGCAGGTTGAGGGTATAACAAATTCTTGTAACTGGAATTGGAACTGCACAAGCATAATTTGCTAGTTTAAACGGACTTGCCATATTGTGAGGAATAGAAAGCGCTTTGGAAGCCAAGAAAATACATATGTATTTGTTGGTTGCAGTTTCAAGAATAGGCCAAAACTCAATGGATTTTTGTTGCTTGCTCGGCTTTCGTGGCTTCAAAGCGAAGCAAGATTTCACGCGCCGAAGTTAAACATTTTTTAATTTTGGAATTCTTATTCGGCTTGATATTTTAGAGTACATTTGACACAACACAATCAATTTTAACAATAACAATATAATAACAAAAAATATACGAAGTTTGAGGAAAAATTAATAAAGTGCAAAATACTTTTTGTTTACTCAAAAACATATGATCGCCGACGCCAAAAAAGTCACGCTTCGATGTGTGAAGCTGAAAACACATACAACGTTTGAGTAAAGTTTTGTGTCGTTTTGGCCGTTTTTACACTGTTGGGCATGATGCCGAAAAATTCAAATTCATTTGAAATATATGCCGGCAAACACATCAACGCCGGAATTTGATGTCGGCGTCGCCCTGTTGTTTTTGTTTTTTTGTCAACGCCCAACGCAAAACTTTACTCAAACGTTGTATGTGTTTTCAGCTTGATACCAAAAATAGGGACGACATCGTGAAAAAATAATTTTGACATTTGTAAAGCGAACAATGCAAGCAACAAGCTACATAAGTTTCGCCCTTAAGACATTCAAATGCCTGTTTTGGGTCATATCGAAACTAATACAAGTGAGTGATAACTTCTCAAATCTTCCAAAGGTTTATTCTCAGCCATAATTTGGTCCCACAAGATGCCCTATGTTTTTTCACGTCAAAAATATAATGGATGTTATTCTGAACGAAAATTCCCCAGAAGTTTTGCCTTTGCACCGTTTCAACTTAAATGAGAAAGTGAGAAATATCACGGGAAATTTACGTTCAGAATAACCCCCAATATATATAGATCAGAGCTCCGATTTTACTCGCGAGTGAGAGTACTTGAAGAGTACGAGTTTGACAGGAATTTATGTGGCAGCGCTCGCAAGTACTCCTTGCTGAAAAAGAAGAGTGAGAGTCAAAATGTTTGAAATAGAGTAAAGTTTTGTTAAGTCAATGAGTCAAATCGAGGGGAAAACATACATTTATTTTTTTTTGCCAATTTCTGTGTTCATTTGGGTGTGTGTACTTTAAAAAAGTTTTTGATGTTGCACACAACTCTGAGCTATTAACCCAGCAAACCAATCGTACCGACATCGTAACGAAATCGGAACAAAATTCGGACGATACGTCCGATATCTGATCCGAAATCGTAACGATATCTTAACGAAAGTTGTATGAAGTGGTTGACATAATTTCGGAACGAAATGTCGGAGCGACATCGGATCGATTTCGGTCCTATTTCGTAACGAAATCTAAAGAAAATTCTTGGGAAATTCGGAAAGAAAATTTCTTTCCGTCATTCGTTCCGAAATCGGTACAAAATCTGAACTATTTCCTCTCCGAAAAATCGTTTAGAAATCGGAACAAAATCTGAACGACTTTGCTTCCGAAATTGTTCAGACGTGTCGGACATCAGACATTTGGTTTGTTGGGAAAGCACAAAAGCATTATTTCTATCATCTGATTGTCGACGTACTTGTCTTTTTTCCGTTTTCAGCTGTGAATTAAAAAAAAACTGTATGACAAAAACTGAAAGAGTACTCGGCAAGAATATAATCGGCTCGATTTCGAGCGTATTTTACATCCACCCAAAAACGAGCGAAGCATTTGCACTCTTATTATTATTAATGGCATAAAAAAATAAAGTACATTTCTTTTTTCTACTCGCAGGAGTACTCCCGCTCGAATTAAAACAAGTTTCACACTCTACCCTAATATGAACGAGCATTAAATTTCTGCCAAATTCATCTATAGGTCACAAAAATACACCCTAAACTATTTTCTAGAGTTGTGTAGATCCGGAATCAACTAGTTCTAAGCAACTACTCCGGGCAAGGAACCATTGGAACTATATCCTGCTCTTGTGTATATATTGGTTCTTTAGGTCATATAGTTCCTTTCGTTCTTCTCGTTCCTTTAATTTATGGCCGATCGATCTTTCTTGTTTTTATGTCAATTCATTCACCAAACCATGACGACATTTCGGTCTCGGAACTATTTGGAACGAAAGAAATAAAAAGAAGGACGAAAGAGAACTATTTAGGTCTCCGAACTATTTGGAACGAAAAGAACGATGAAAGAGAAAGATTCGTTGCATTATATCTCTCTCGCAGCTATTTGGAACTATATTAAGAAATTAGTTCCTTTTGGGAAAAGGAACTAAAAAGATCGATCCGCTCCAGGAACTATATTTCCCAACTCTACTATTTTCATTCATCTGAAGCATGCCTTAGGGGTACTTTACACGGTTTGTTTTTAAAGTACCCATTAAATGTGATATTCATTCAATGCGCCAAGAGTTCGAGTTGTACTTTTTAGCTCTTTTAGGTGATCGCTCTTTTTAGTTCAGATTTTTAAAGTGAACTAGGTCGGTCTTTTAGTTCAGTAGTTTGTTCAATCGTTCATCCGCTGTCTTTTCGCTCTTCATTCACCAGTTCTGAATCGTTCGAGCAAACACATCTATACATACAACAAAAACAATCAAACAACAGTTGAATATTTTGCGTGTGTGCATGTGTAAACTACAAAAATCATTACATTTACAAAAGCATAATTTAACTTAGCCATTATGCATAAGTGACGTGCAGAACTAGATTGAATCGTTTTTTTATCGTTCCTTCATTGATCGTACTTTTATCTTTCTGTCGGTGCTCAGGGAACTACTGAACGATAATGAACTATATCGATTGATCTAGTTCATACGCTCTTTTCAATTAATCTTTCAACTAAACTAGTTCGTTCGTGAACTATACATCTCTAATAGCTATTCAAAAACAGACATTCGAAATATAGAAACCCAAAATGGGTAGAAGGAATAGAACTCAAAGATTTGTGATTTTTGTTCAATAATAGTATGTTTACATTAGACCCTTTTGCCGGATTAACGTCATTTTTGTTGATTTATTTGGTCTATATGCAATGGAATGGACTATAGAAATCCACTGGATTTACTAAATCCATTACAATGTAAACGTACTATCAGATCAGTGTTAAACCAGCTTGATACTCAATTGCAAGGCTACAAACATTAAGGAATAAGAAGGTGTTACATCAAATCATGTCAAACGTCAAATTTGCTAACAATAATGCATTACTGTGAATAGCTTGTTTACATTTTGTATGTGATTTTATTCAAATTAATGCTTTGTTTACATTTACCAAATCCACTCGATTTCAACTGTCAATTCCTTTGCTTATACGTCAAATGAAAACTCATCTGAAATCAACTGGATTTCATTTGACGTTTAAGCAATGGATTTGACAGCATAACGCATTTTGACAACTGGTATGAAGAGCTGCTGTTTTTGGCGTTACACCTTATTATTCCACCATGGCTACAAATATGACGGTTAATAGTACATTTAGACTTACGAAATCTACTGGATTTCAAATGTCAATTCCATTACGTATACGACAAATAAATTCGGGTCATAAATCCATTTGGATTTTATTTGATGTAGATAAATGTACTTTACGGTATGAGATTGAAATTTTAAATCCAGGTTTCAATAAAATGCGTCATTTATATAGTGACGTATTTACCCTAAATATTTGTATTAGGTGTCAGTGTAAATAGGTTCAAGTTGGATGTTTATTCTTAAGACCTTTCCTTAAATATTTTTTAGGCCAGTGTAAAACTATCCATGAGTATGTACGTATGTTTACAGATTGTTTTTGTATATATGTGTATTTATGTTTGTATGTTTTATTGCATTGAAATAGAAACAATTTCTAAGAAAAATGTGTCTTAAAACAGTTAAAAAAGAAAAAAAGGACTTGCTATTATTTATTTGTATGTATGAGTATGTTGTTATTATATGTATGCAATTGTAATATGTACAATTAAAATTCTGTAACTATGTAATGTATGTATATATACCTCTATATATACTATGTATGTGTATATTATAAGATTATTGTTCTTAGAATTGTTTTAATTGTTGCTGAAACATTAAAACATTATCCATACCCATTGAGCTATTGTGGTTGCTGTTGTTGTGGTGGTTGTTATGGCCGCCGACGACCATTGCTGCTGATGGTGTTGGCCCTCTTGAAGGGGACAATGATGTTGGCGGTTGTGGCGATGTTGAAGGTGTTGTTGTTGTACTTAAGACTTGTAAATTGTTTTTATTTTCCGATTCTCTCGGCGAAGAATGATGGGGATGCTGCTGTTGTTGATGTTGCTGGTGGTGTTGCTGTGCCATCATTTGGTGGGTGTTGTTATTGTTGTTGTGATTTAAACTATTTAGGTGGTTTTGCATTAATTGTTTGGCCTGTTGACGGGCCATTGCAATGGAATTTTGACAATTACTCGAATCCCGGCCTGTTGCAGTTGTTGCTGCAATACTTAAATAGGTGTTGTACAAGTCATGTTGTTGTAGCTGGTGATGATGAGTTGATGATATTGATTGCTGTTGATGATGATATTGACTAAATTGTGACGATAAATGTCGTTGATTTGTGATGTTGTTGCTGGTGGTGTTACCACCATTGCCAGTAGCACTAAATTGCTGCTGCTGCTGATGATGCTGTTGTTGATAATTGTCTACTAATGTTTTGTTGTTGTTGCTGTTATTTTCATGTGGCTATGTCCAACCCCCAGATATTCTGGGCCGCTTATGCGCCTGATTTGGCCCATCATAATCACTCAAATGCTGTTGTTGTTGCTGTTGCTGCTGGTGTTGCTGCTGTTGACGCATATCCGGTGATGGTATATTGCTCGGCGTCACATTACCTGCATTAATAAATATAAAATCTGCATTACACAAAAAGAAGATTAATAGGAAATTTCTATACATTTCATCTTTTGCTCAATAGGTTTTTCGTTTTGTTTTTGTTTCTTTTCGCAGTTAACTCTCGTGGTTGAGCGGGGGGAGAAGGGTGGTGTTATTGGTTATGAGAGTGTCATATTAGCAACATTTGGCATTAGAAGATGAAGAAGAGAAACAAAATAAATTATGGCAAGAATAATTAAAAACAAAATGAAAGCAAAGCGGGTAAATGATGGGTGGGTGTGAGAAGCAGGGTGGAGTTGTGATGTCAAAGCAGTAGTCATTGGTCACGTCATTGGTACAGAAAAAAGGGACAATCCTCTTCGGATTGGACAACAAAACTTCAATACAAAATAAGTCCATATCTGCAATAGGCAATTTTCCTTGTGGCAATTGTCAATTTGTCGGTGGGAGAGTTGAGAGGTGTTGAGAGGCAAAGGATTATCATATGCCTCGCCTCTCTCTCCATCAAACTGACAATTGCCGCAAAGAAAATTGCCTAATGTAGATATGGACTAAGTGTTTTGAAAAATAAGCCGCATGCATTCGATGATAAATTTCAATGAAATGATTAAAAATTTCGATTTGAAAGGTAGTAGTCCTTAGCGTGTAAATACGTAGGTAGGAAAGTATCAGACGGTTTTGCACACAGAAATGTATCCATGTTTATGGCAGTGAAAGTCTTCGTCATGTGGTCAGATCCAACAATGGCTTCCAAAGAAAATTTCCGTTTTCCAAAAATTCCTTAAAAAAATCAAACATTTGGAGGGTTTTGCTGCCACATCTCGGGAAGTATGCACTAACACCCGAAATAAATTATACCATTGATATTAGGACCCCAGTGGAACACATGCGGTTAAAATTTAAAAGCGATGCAAACTCAGGACTATAATTTTGAGCGTGTTAAGGCGGAGGATTAGACCTAAATATGACACGGTAAGATCGAATACCGGCTACGAGTCTAAAATTCAATTTTATTTCAAAAAGTCGAGTTTTTACTTGAAAAAAGGAACAAATTGAATACTCTACCAGCTGGCAGAAAAAATCTGATTTTTTTAAATTGTAAGTTTTTTTTAGTATCCGTCCTTCGGCCGGGGATTTAATACTTTCTCCTATGGACAGGAGACAATTTAGGGCACGGGAACAACATTTTTTTAATTTAAATTTTTTTCTTACTTTAACAAAGGAAATTTTCGGAACTTCAGAGGCCCATATCTCGGGAAGTATAGACTTCCCCCCAACAAACTTTATATTTTTGTAATCAGGACGTAAAGATCTACCTGTGGTAAACATTTCAGATTTTTCCGCCAACTGGTAGAGTATTCAATTTATGCCAAAAAAATCCAATTTATCCCCATCCCAATGTTTTGAAATATGTTAAAGGTCATTCTGTACTGGGTCAATTTTGTATAATGTAAATAGTTCTATTTGAAACAACTTGGATATATAAATAATTATGAGTAATTAAAAAATATCACATGAAATGAAATAAATGAAGTGAAGGAACAATTTTGAAGAAATTGTGTTTACAAAAATTGTGGGAGTGTGTGTGTTTAGAATGGAAATTTGGGATTTGAGAGAAAAAAATACCAACATATAGATGATGAATAAAATGTGAAGTGAAAGTGAAGAGGGCGGGGCAAGAAACTAAATATGAGAACATGTTAAAAACAAAATGTGAAACATAAATAAATTTGCCATCGTTTCTTTTTTGGTGATATTTTTTCACTTCAAAATATGTAGTTTTTTTTTTGGATATTTAACAAAAGATCAAATGTATAGACGACGGTGGCTGTGAAGGGGTTACGGGGGAGAGCCAATTTACCAATATTCCATAATCTAGAATTCTGACCCAGTTGTGACCGATATGTATAATTTTCGTATTTATCTAAGCCTATAAAAAACGTTACAAAATTGAGGTAAGAAAAAAAAAAATTATGTTAAGTTAAGCCTTTTTTAATAATCACACACATAGATATTTATATATTTTATATAGGGAAAGTACTTTAAAAATTTAAATATAATTTAAAAATTTTGTTTCCAAAAAAATTTGTTAAAATGATGGTTAATTGTGAGAGTTAATTTAGCAAATATGGCCAGCCACATCCATCATTTTAATGAATTTTGCTTTTGAAAGAGGGGGGACCGAATTTGTTAATCGAGCGGCAATAGAAAGCTTTGGCACATGCACTTCTCAAGATAAACATTAAGGATAACTTCGAGAAAATAAATAATAAATACTGCATAAACAAGTAAAAAGAGTTATCAGTCGGCTTTGCCGACAGAGATATACCCTCAGCCTGTGTGAATTGAAACTTTCTTCTTTTGACAATATCGATTTGAATACCGGCTACACAACAATAATTTATTATTTATTATTTGTTATTTATCATTTATTATTTACTATATATTATCTATTATCTATTATTTATTATTTATTATTTACTATTTATTATTTACTATTTATTATTTATTATTTACTATTTACTATTTATTATTTATTATTTATTATTTATTATTTATTATTTATTATTTATTATTTATTATTTATTATTTATTATTTATTATTTATTATTTATTATTTATTATTTATTATTTATTATTTATTATTTATTATTTATTATTTATTATTTATTATTTATTATTTATTATTTATTATTTATTATTTATTATTTATTATTTATTATTTATTATTTATTATTTATTATTTATTATTTATTATTTATTATTTATTATTTATTATTTACTATTTACTATTTACTATTTATTATTTATTATTTATTATTTATTATTTATTATTTATTATTTATTATTTATTATTTATTATTTATTATTTACTATTTACTATTTATTTTTACTATTTATTATTTATTACTTATTATTTATTATTTATTATTTATAATTTATTATTTATTATTTATTATTTATAATTTATAATTTATAATTTATAATTTATAATTTATAATTTATAATTTATAATTTATAATTTATAATTTATAATTTATAATTTATAATTTATAATTTATAATTTATAATTTATAATTTATAATTTATAATTTATAATTTATTATTTATTATTTATTATTTATTATTTATTATTTATTATTTATTATTTATTATTTATTATTTATTATTTATTATTTATTATTTATTATTTATTATTTATTATTTATTATTTATTATTTATTATTTATTATTTATTATTTATTATTTATTATTTATTATTTATTATTTATTATTTATTATTTATTATTTATTATTTATTATTTATTATTTATTATTTATTATTTATTATTTATTATTTATTATTTATTATTTATTATTTATTATTTATTATTTATTATTTATTATTTATTATTTATTATTTATTATTTATTATTTATTATTTATTATTTATTATTTATTATTTATTATTTATTATTTATTATTTATTATTTATTATTTATTATTTATTATTTATTATTTATTATTTATTATTTATTATTTATTATTTATTATTTATTATTTATTATTTATTATTTATTATTTATTATTTATTATTTATTATTTATTATTTATTATTTATTATTTATTATTTATTATTTATTATTTATTATTTATTATTTATTATTTATTATTTATTATTTATTATTTATTATTTATTATTTATTATTTATTATTTATTATTTATTATTTATTATTTATTATTTATTATTTATTATTTATTATTTATTATTTATTATTTATTATTTATTATTTATTATTTATTATTTATTATTTATTATTTATTATTTATTATTTATTATTTATTATTTATTATTTATTATTTATTATTTATTATTTATTATTTATTATTTATTATTTATTATTTATTATTTATTATTTATTATTTATTATTTATTATTTATTATTTATTATTTATTATTTATTATTTATTATTTATTATTTATTATTTATTATTTATTATTTATTATTTATTATTTATTATTTATTATTTATTATTTATTATTTATTATTTATTATTTATTATTTATTATTTATTATTTATTATTTATTATTTATTATTTATTATTTATTATTTATTATTTATTATTTATTATTTATTATTTATTATTTATTATTTATTATTTATTATTTATTATTTATTATTTATTATTTATTATTTATTATTTATTATTTATTATTTATTATTTATTATTTATTATTTATTATTTATTATTTATTATTTATTATTTATTATTTATTATTTATTATTTATTATTTATTATTTATTATTTATTATTTATTATTTATTATTTATTATTTATTATTTATTATTTATTATTTATTATTTATTATTTATTATTTATTATTTATTATTTATTATTTATTATTTATTATTTATTATTTATTATTTATTATTTATTATTTATTATTTATTATTTATTATTTATTATTTATTATTTATTATTTATTATTTATTATTTATTATTTATTATTTATTATTTATTATTTATTATTTATTATTTATTATTTATTATTAATTATTTATTATTTATTATTTATTATTTATTATTTATTATTTATTATTTATTATTTATTATTTATTATTTATTATTTATTATTTATTATTTATTATTTATTATTTATTATTTATTATTTATTATTTATTATTTATTATTTATTATTTATTATTTATTATTTATTATTTATTATTTATTATTTATTATTTATTATTTATTATTTATTATTTATTATTTATTATTTATTATTTATTATTTATTATTTATTATTTATTATTTATTATTTATTATTTATTATTTATTATTTATTATTTATTATTTATTATTTATTATTTATTATTTATTATTTATTATTTATTATTTATTATTTATTATTTATTATTTATTATTTATTATTTATTATTTATTATTTATTATTTATTATTTATTATTTATTATTTATTATTTATTATTTATTATTTATTATTTATTATTTATTATTTATTATTTATTATTTATTATTTATTATTTATTATTTATTATTTATTATTTATTATTTATTATTTATTATTTATTATTTATTATTTATTATTTATTATTTATTATTTATTATTTATTATTTATTATTTATTATTTATTATTTATTATTTATTATTTATTATTTATTATTTATTATTTATTATTTATTATTTATTATTTATTATTTATTATTTATTATTTATTATTTATTATTTATTATTTATTATTTATTATTTATTATTTATTATTTATTATTTATTATTTATTATTTATTATTTATTATTTATTATTTATTATTTATTATTTATTATTTATTATTTATTATTTATTATTTATTATTTATTATTTATTATTTATTATTTATTATTTATTATTTATTATTTATTATTTATTATTTATTATTTATTATTTATTATTTATTATTTATTATTTATTATTTATTATTTATTATTTATTATTTATTATTTATTATTTATTATTTATTATTTATTATTTATTATTTATTATTTATTATTTATTATTTATTATTTATTATTTATTATTTATTATTTATTATTTATTATTTATTATTTATTATTTATTATTTATTATTTATTATTTATTATTTATTATTTATTATTTATTATTTATTATTTATTATTTATTATTTATTATTTATTATTTATTATTTATTATTTATTATTTATTATTTATTATTTATTATTTATTATTTATTATTTATTATTTATTATTTATTATTTATTATTTATTATTTATTATTTATTATTTATTATTTATTATTTATTATTTATTATTTATTATTTATTATTTATTATTTATTATTTATTATTTATTATTTATTATTTATTATTTATTATTTATTATTTATTATTTATTATTTATTATTTATTATTTATTATTTATTATTTATTATTTATTATTTATTATTTATTATTTATTATTTATTATTTATTATTTATTATTTATTATTTATTATTTATTATTTATTATTTATTATTTATTATTTATTATTTATTATTTATTATTTATTATTTATTATTTATTATTTATTATTTATTATTTATTATTTATTATTTATTATTTATTATTTATTATTTATTATTTATTATTTATTATTTATTATTTATTATTTATTATTTATTATTTATTATTTATTATTTATTATTTATTATTTATTATTTATAATTTATAATTTATTATTTTATATTAATTATTTATAATTTATTTTTTTATTATTTGTTATTATTTTATTATTTATAATTTATTATTTATTATAATTTATTAATTGTTAATTATTAATTATTTATTATTTCATATTTAATATTTATTATTTGTTTTTTATTTATGAACTTGCCGACAAAGGATTAAAGCTCAAAAGTGTTGCGGAGGAGGTACCAAAAAGAATGTGTCTGCATAGTTCATTTTGGAAGTGACCACATTTTGGAACAAATCGACTGTTCCGTTAAAGAGTTGGCGTGCCAGCCACTACACATGGTGCATTGCGGGTTTTTACACTTTTCAGGTCATTTTCTCAGGCCCCTGTAATGGGGGCAGCGAATACAAGCTGCTACAACAAGAATGATCGCGTTTCGAGAGCAGCTTTTCCGAAATTTTGTGTGGGAGTTACCCAAAGGAGTGGACGAACATTGCCCATATTCGAACCAGATCTATGTTTTGCAGAAATATAGAATACCTTCTTAATGTCTTCTGTTTATAGAAATCCTTTAGGAGTTTCTATATAAAAAGGGTTTTATATCCGAAGAGGACCGAGGACCTTTAAACAGTCGTCTATCTACATATAGAAGACTTTTAAGAAGTATTCAATATGTAGATCTTTAGGAGGTCTGCTCTCTGTAGAAGATCTTTAAGAGCTATTCTAGCTGTAGAAGACTTCTTCTAGCCGTAGAAGACCTAAGAGGTCATCTATATGCAGAATACTTATCTATTTAAAGACATTTATCAATAGAAGGCATTCAGGTCTCCTGTCTATAGAAAGTCAATGGAAGGTTTTTACGAGTTCTGCTATCATTAGGCCTCATATCTTTCAAAATAGTTTTTAAAATCTAAGAGTAAATTTATAGCCTAAAAACTTGATCAAATTTACGTTAGCTTTAAAAATTCTTTTAAAATATTTTTTTCTCGAAATTATCCTCAACTATTTCCATAATATTTTACATTAAATAAATAACATCAAAAAATAACGAATTCCACTTACCCGGTGTCGGTGTTAAATGACCCGTCGATGATGGTCTTGAACCAGCCATGACCAAATGCTGTTGTTGGCTATGATTTAAAACGCTCAAATTTGTTGCCTGATCATTTGCCGAGCCATTGGATGTTGAGGAAGAATTTGAAGCACCACCATTGCCGCCACCGCCGCCGACACCACCTCCACCACCACTACCAGCACCCAAGGGACTAGAACCAGCTATGACACCCACTCCACTGTTGACACTTAAACCGCCGGTATTTATGGATAATGAATTATTCAAACTGTTGGCATTTAAATTGGAGTGACTAGAAGAACCGCCTGGGCCATTGCCACCCGTACCACCGCCACCACCATTGGTGGCACTTGAACCATTACTGTGCTGATGGCCACCGGAGAGATCACGTGGAGGAGATTGAGGCTCGGATTTGACTTTGATGCTTACGGGTGATGTGGCAGGTGGAGGTGTACTATTGGAAACACTTAGATGGGAGAGTCTGGGGGAAGAAAAAAATGAAATTAATTTTCATATTCATTTTGATTTTTTGTTTTGCCTTTTTTCGTTTCATTTCAACTTACCCCGTTTGATGTACCAAACCCTGATGAGTACTCCAGGTGGGTAAACTCATGACATCGGAGGTGCTACTCATGACATCGGAGGTGCTCATGGAAAAATCTTGCGGTACAAATGGATAACCCTGTAACGCAGGTATGGATGTCTGTAATGTCATAACGGGAGTATTTAAAGATGTTTGATTGTGACGCTATAATTGTTTATTTTTAAATAGATTATTTGTTTGGACGGGGGAATCAAAATTTGAAAATGGTACACTTACATCGCCATAACCTAATTCATCGGCAGCACTGGACATATTTTGAGCAATTGTGGGTGCCGGTATAACTACTCGCAAATTGGAAGATCGACCATTTTGACTACCTGGTGATTGTTGTTTGTGTGTTAGTTGATGAGCTGTGGAAAGAAAATGAAGGAAAAATAAATTAAAAAAATCAAATAAATCACACTTTGTTCAAAAAACGAAATTGGGTGTTAAGGGTTATTTGTTTGGAGGTTATTTTGAAACAAAACAATATATTATTTGTTTAGTTTAGTTTTTCCTTCATACGATGAAATCATGCAAATGTTTAGTTTTTTTTTCAAAAAGCAATAAATTTGTGAAGATGAGAAAATATAATTTTTCTTTGTTTTTGTTTTAAGTAGTTAGCTATTCCATTTGTCCCTTGAGTGGTGTTCAAGGATCGTGTGTATCTATTAATGTAAGTTGAGACTTAACACCACATTGGGCGCCCTTGCAATTTTGGTTAAATTCGGGGAAGTTTTTTTACTTTTATACCATTAAGACTATAGCGTTAAATCTCCATAATTCATATCTCAATAAAAAACCAAAACCTCAACCTCAATTCGTATTAAACTATCGGTGCCTTGAATAAATTTTCTACGTATCTTCTTAACTCCCATAAACAGAGTGTAATGATAATAGAAAAAAATTAGTTATTGGGATTCTATTGCATTTGATTCGAGTTTTTATGATATTCTCTCCTCACTAATGTAAATAAAAATGTCATCGTCACGTTGGGCGGCACCCTAAATTTCGATATCTATTGCTGGAGGCAGAACGAGTAAAAACTATCAAATAAAAAAAACCCTGGCTACAAAAAAATCGTAGAACAGATTGTAAGTTGAGACCCAAACCCACATTGGGCGCCAATGCAATTTTGTTTATCATATAAGCATTTTACAACAACATTGCTTTAATTTGTATGCCGATTAATCAAAAACCTCCATAATTCGAAATAAATTTTCGGCGCCGTGAAATAAATAGCTGGTCCTTGAATTATGATTTATTGGGATTCTACAGTATTTGACTTCTGATTTTAGGATTTCTTAGGTTTCTCAGCAAGAGTGGACACAGAAATGTCGTCCAATACGTTGGGCGCCACTATTGATTTCGCGTTTTTTGCTGACCTAGCTATAATTCGTATACCAATTAATCAAAAACCTCCATAATTCGCAATAAATTTTCGGTAGCTTGAAATGATTTACTTCACATTTTGATTACGATAAATCGGAACCCCGAAATTCCTTACAAAATATATGTATATATAGCTGGCCCTTGGATTGCGACTTTTTGGGATTTTACGGTATTTGCCTTCCGATTTTAGGGTTTTTTTAGTTTTCTCAGCAAGAGTAGAAACAAAAATGTCGTCGACCACATTGGGCACCACTATTTATTTTGTGTTTTTTTCTTTTATGGAGGCAAAGGGACCAAAACGATAAATAAACAAGTAAAAACAAGATCTTTCAGATATACAATAAACTTCCCTTATCCTATGACTAGGTTTTTGCAGCAATCGGTCCAGAGGACGTACTAAAACTTTATTGGGAAATTTCGGGGTTGATATCTCAGGATGTATTGACTTCCACTAGTAAAAAACAATGTGATATACTGCCAACATGATTCGACAAGTGTCAGCAAAAATGTCGTCGAATACGTTGGGCGCCACTATTGATTTCGTGTTTTTTTGCTGACATAGCTATAATTCGTATACCAATTAATCAAAAACCTCCATAATTAGCAATAAATTTTCAGTCCCCTAAAACGGGTTCCTTCACATCTTGTCTCCGATAAATCGAGAACCCCGACAGTTCCTATAAAAGCTGGCCCTTGGATTACGACTTTTAGGGATTCTACAGTATTTGCCTTCCGATCTTAGGATTTTTTAGTTTTCTCAGCAAGAGTGGAAACAAAAATGTCGTCGACCACGTTGGGCGCCACTATTTATTTTGTGTTTTTTTGCTTTAATGGAGGCAAAGGGACCAAAACGATAAATGAACAAGTAAAGACAAGATCCGTTTAGGTTTGCCTACAGCTAACTTCCCATACGATAGGGGATTAGTTTTGGAGCAATCGGCCCATTTTCGAGTAAAGTATGGTGAATGAAATTATAGAAATGGAACAAAGACTTTATTGGAACATTTTGGGGTCGATATCTCAGGATGTTTTGGCTTCCACTAGTAAAAAAAACAAAATGTTGTACTACCAACATGATCCGACAAGTGTCCTTAAAGTAGATTGAAGCGCAAAAAGTGTTAAACTTTTCCGGAGGAGGTACTCGAAGGAATCGATCTACATATTCCATCTCTTTCATGGCTGAAATTACTCGCTGAGGGGATTGGCCACCGCCGAAAACTTTGAGGTTCTGGTGGGGGATTGCTTATCACTGCACCACGGTGCCCCCCGTTGTCATCGTGCCTAAGAGTTTATTCGGCCACGTAAGGACTTTTTAGAGCCAGGAAGCATGGACTTGCGCACGAAAAAAATAAATCGCTGTAAATAGGACCATATCGACTAGTCTTCCGTAAAAATTTGAAAACCATGCTCGGACAAAAACCATACTGTACTTAAGACAAATATTGAACATTTGTGAGGTAGGTACCCGAATGTAGACTTTGGAATTTGATGTACGTTTGGAAGAAGTTTTCCAAGGTTGGACCATGGCCAGTCACTCCTTTTGATAGCTATCGTGCCCAGGGGTGCCGAATTGGTGGTTTTGCCGCTACTTGTTGTTGTTGTAGCAGCTTCTACAAGTACATGTAAATTTTTATTTTATTGATTCTGCTCTGCCTCCAAAGAGAGAGAGAGGAGTTAAGTCAGTCGGGTAGGCTGGGCAGTTAAACAGGTGCTGCGTAGTATGCGGACCGGTGCCACATGCTGGGCAGATATTCCGCGTGCCATCAATCCTGGCCCAGTAAGAATTGGGGTGACTGCACCAACCAGATCTAAGTTGCGCCTACACGACTCTCGTTTGTCTTAGCAGCTGCTGTTCTTCCGCTGCCACGGGTGGTGGATGATCTTCGAGGACTATATTCACACTGTAGGCTGCCAGAGCCTCTGTAACCGCATCAGTATGAATGTCTCTTAAACCTGCCTGGTACGCACGTTGATCTAGAGGTTCTCTTTTATATCTTTGAACCTCTCTCTCTAGATCTCTATAATCCTCCCTAACTCGCCTGGGGGGTTCAGGCATATCCACCAGATGGTGATTTGGGTGGTCTTGCCTATAGCATCCAAGCAAGTACTGCATCGTCAACATCCTGTTGTGACGACTCACAGGAAGGATCTTTGTCTCCTCATGTAAATGGTCCTGCAGACATGAGGCGCCACAGGGTGTCTGTTCTCAGGGCAGCATTCTGACAGATTTGTAGTTTATCCCATTGCGTATCACTTACGTTAGCAAACCACGCTGGCGCCGCATAGCTTACCACAGACCGGCCTATCGCGTTGTATGTGGTTAGCAAGGTTTCTTTATCCGCACCCCAAGTGCTGCCGGCTAGGGACTTGAGGACCTTGTTCCTGTTTCTCAGCTTATCACAGATAACTGCTACTTGTGGTGATTTTTGACGTACAAAAACAACTGTTTTTTAAGCACGAATGTCAACTGTTTTAAGGTAAAAAGCGCTACAGATCTATGGTGCGTATGTGGCTGTAGCGATTATTACCTCGGAACAGTTGGCATCCCTGATCGTGCCCGCCGCCGGTCATTCTATTTGATTGGCTGTAAACAAAAATTTCCAAGCTATCCTCGAAGAGCACTTAAACTGCACATAAGCAAAAAATTTTGAACTATTGTTGTTGCTGTAGCAGCATATGATGCTAGGTTGGCAGCCGACGGCTGAAACACTTTTGATTTCGGACCAATCCGGTACGAAAGAACCTGCTGCCGAGTGATTGAAGTTGAACTATTGTGAAAGAGGTTTCCGAAGTTGTTGTCTAATACAGACCTTGTTAAAGAAATTTTAAGTGCTTTGGTCAAATCGGATTCCTAATTCGTGGGTAACCGAGTACATCAATTCATTTCGATTCGAAAGCTGTTCTAAAGTGCACTTTTTCGAAAACTTTTAAAATTTGTTTTGGAGGTAGAGAGTTCATAGTTCATAATCGATCTAATCCGATCTAATTCTGGAAAAATTTTTTAAGGTGTGTAAAATTTGGTCCATATCAGTTACTTGTAATAAAGGCCGCGAGCACAAACTGCTGCAACAAAACGATCGTAGACATGTCCTTAAACTGCACTTTAATGAAAAGTTTTGAAATTTGGTGTTGAAAGTATCCGAAGGAGTGGACCGATCTGGTCTTTAATCGACTCTAAACTATTTCCAAAAGAAAAGTGCAAAATTTGGACCAAAATTATTTCGATTCTTTCCATATAGCGTTCTGATGTTGGGCGTCATTTAATATTGAAGCCACGAGCTTTTATATAACAGGCGGAAATATAAATCCTTGCACCACGGCGTCCCCCTAGGACAGGGAAAGGATTATTTTAATTATTTTTTTGTCTGTAGCAACTGTATTATACATCATCACCTCCTCGTTGGGCGCCATATAATATTGAACCAAAGAGTTTTTGTATACTAGGCTGTCATGTTAACCCGTGAACTGCGGTGGAAAGGCTTATTTTGATTCATTTGACATTTTGTTTCCCATAGCTAACGTTCTGATGTTGGGCGCCAATTAATATTGATTCCACGAGATTCTATAAAGCAGGCGGAAGTGTTAAACCTTGCACCATGGAGTCTCTCTAGGACAGGGAAAGGATTATTTTAATTATTTCTTAGTCTATAGCAACTGTATTATACATCATCATCCCCTGGTTGGGCGCCATATAATATTGAACCAACAAGCTTTTGTATACTAGGCGGATATGTTAACCTTTGCACTACGGCGGAAAGGCTTGTTTTGATTCTTTTGGCATTTTTGTTGTTGCCCATGGTTAACAGCAATATGTTATCGTCCCCACGTTGGGCGCCATGTGATGAACATGTGATGTCCTGTGAAGCTGACTTTTTGACATTTCTTTTGGCGCCATAAAATATTGAACCAACGAGCTTCTGTAGACTATGCGGACATGATACTCCTTGCACCACTGCGGAAAAGGTTATTTTGATTTTTTGGGCAATTTGTTTGCCCATAACTAACAACAATATATTATCGTCCCCACGTTGGGCGCCATGTAATGATAATGTGGTGTTGTCTTGTGAATGGAGGCTTCCAAGGACATGGACAAAATTATTTTGACTTTTTTCACATTTCTTGACCTATAGCTAACGATAATGCATTATTATCCCCACGTTGGGCGCCATGTAATATTGAACTCCCGAGCTGATTTTTACTAGGCGGACATGTTAACCCTTGCACCACGGCAAAAGCGTGACTTTGATTCTATTTACATTTCATTATCTATAGCTAACGGTAATACTGTATCGGCCTTGGGCGCAATGTGATGTTGTCATGTTAGAATATTCAAAGGACGACCTTATACATATATATTGGGCGGACATATTAACCCTTGCAACATGGTAAACTCCCACGGACAGGGAAAATGTAATTTTGATTAGTTTGGCCTTGTTGGGCGCCATTTAATATTAAACACACGAGCTGTTGTATACTAGGCGGACATGTAAACCCTCCGTCCCACGATCTTTCTTTGTCTATAACTATATATTATACATTATCAGCCCCACGTTGGGCGCCATATAATATTAAACCCACGAACTTCGGGATACTAGGCGGACATGTTAACCCCTACCCCACCGCGGAAGGGGTTATTTTGAGTGTTTCGGGATTTTTTTTTTGCAAACTGACTCATTATCGGCCCCACATTGGGCGCCATATACGTTTTTCTTACAAACTATTTTAATAATCACTAATTATTATACATATTTAACTACATACAAAATATGATATTAAGAATTGTTGTTAAGAATGGACAAATTTACAAAAAAGGTTAGTTAATATGTTTTAGCAAAAAAATAATGAAAACTTGAATAAAGTTGCATGCCACTAAAAAAACTTTTAGGTTTTGAAATTTTTTTTACAAGCTATTTAAAGGTTATGCTAATTTTGCTAATTATTTTAGTATAATAATTAATTTTAAATTATGAAAATTAAATTAATTTAATAAACGCCCACCTATGCCAGGACTTGGCCCCGGACTGGGAGAACCAACAAGCGGCGAATGTGAATGAGGATAACCATTAGACATCTCCAACATAGAACCAGATGGATATACTATTGTTTTTTTTTTTTTGATGATTTGTTGTTGTGATATTTAGATGATGATGGTTGTTGATGACAAAAAATTATTAAATATTTTGTTGTTGTTTATAAACATGAATGAGCGTGTCCACCAAAATAACAGGATATGATGATATTGTTGTAATGTGGTTGATTGTTATTGATGGCATTATGATGATGTAATGATTTAAATTTGTTGTTGTTGTTGCATTCAATTGTCGTTGTTGTCATTTCGAGGATGTTGTTTATTTTGTTGTTGTTGTTGTTTATTTTGAAAGAAAGAAAAAGAAATGTTTTTTATAAAATAAAATTGTAAAATTCTCAAATTAAACTAATTATGAAGAATAAAAGGAAGAAGTAAATTGAGAGATTTTTTTTGAAGTATTTCAAATACAAAAACAATCGTGCAAAAGGTTGAGGTTTATTGGAAGAAAAAAAGAGGTGGGTGGGGGGGACTTTGAGGAAGGGAGTATGAATAGTGGTAGGGAAGAGAAAATTTGATTGGGATGTCAGGCACTTAAATATTTCATGTGAATTTTTAAAGGTTTTGGAGAGGTGACGCGTGGAGATGAGCGCGCTCATTCTTAACCAAAACCTCAAAAAATTATTATGAGATATTTTAATGTTTGGCTTCATAGTATTGGGAATTATAAAGAAATAAAACAGGAGAAGAGGCAGTTTTTTTGTAAAATTAAAAAATTAAATTTGAAATTAAAAAAAAAAAATACAATAACAAACAAAACATGCTTACATTTGTTAATATGAAATGAATGAAAACAAAATTTGGAACAGGAAAAAAATTTAGTTTTGCAAAAAAAAAAAAAAAAAAAACATTTTAAAAATTGGTTGGAAGGGTGTGGCTTCGGACCTCTTAACGGCCCAACTCGAAAGAGAATTAATTAAGAAAATGTTGTTTCTGCATACAAAACGTTGGGCGCCAAATGTGGAACAGAGATTTTTCAAAAAAAAAAAAAAAAAAAAAATTGTTTGAGGTATTAAAATCTTTTATTTTGTGACTAGAAGTTTCTAAATTTAAAAATTTTGCTAAAAATTCCGACATTACATTGGGCGCTAGACACCTTTTTACCTTTTTTGTGAAATTTACTTCTGATTCTAAATAAAAAAAATCTGTTGTATTTCAGATATGATGACGTTGGGCAAGATCCGACAAGTGTCCTTAAAGTAGGTTGAAGCGCAAACAGTGTTGAACTTTTCCGGAGGAGGTACTTGAAGGAATGGATCTACATATCCCATATTTTTCATGGCTGAAATTACTCGCTGAGGGGATTGGCCACCGCCGAAACTTTGAGGTTCTGATGGGGGATTGCTTATCACTGCACCACGGTGCCCCCTCCATTGTCATCGTGCCCAAGAGATTATTTGGCCAAATAAGGATTTTTAGAAGCATGGACTTGTGCACAAAAAAATTAAATCGCTGCAAATAGAACCATATCGACTAGTCTTCTGTAAAAATTTAAAAACCATCCTCACAGAAAAACCATACTGCACTTAAGCAAAATGTTGAACCTTTGTGAGGTAGGTACCCGAAGGTAGACTTTGGAATTTGATGTACGTTTGGAAGAAATTTCCCAATGTTCAAAGGTTAGACCATGCCCAGTCACTCTTTTTGATAGCTATCGTGCCCACCACCGGCCATTTTAATTGGTTGGCTGTAAACAAAAATGTCCAAACTATCCTCGAATAGCCCTTAAACTGCACATAAGCAAAAATTGTGAAGTATTGTTGTTGTTGGCGTCAAATTGTGATTAGGCAATTAAAAACATTTTATATTTTAAAAATTCTAAGAAACTGAAATCTTTTCTGATTCTGAAAAATTTTGCTTTTAAATGTCAATATTCAGACATTGCATTGGGCGCCACAATTTTAACTGTGAATTTTATAAATTTTACGTTGTCCTGCTAGAATATTGAACCCACAAGCTTGCGTATACTGAGCGGACATGTTAACCATTGATTATTTTGGCCTTTCTTTATCTATAACTAAATATAATACATTATCAACCCCACGTTGGGCGCCATATTATATTGAACCCACGAAAAGTTGTGTACTTGGCGGAGATGATAACCCTTTCACCACGGCGGAAGGGGTTAGTTTTATAATTTTGGCATTCCTTTGCCTATAGCTAACGATAATACAATATCGACCCCCACCTTGGGCGCCATGTGATAAAAATTTCCTACCAATATAATGAATAATAATACAGCATGGCAACTCCCACGGACAGGGAAAGTGTCAGTTTGATAATTTTTAGCATTCTTCGTCTATAGCTAAACAGTAGACATTATTAGCCTCACATTGGGCGCCATTTAAAATTGAATCAACGAGCAGCTGTATACTAGCTGGACATGCTAACCCCTGCACTACGGCGTAAAGGGTTTGTTTTGAGTCTTTTGGGATTTCTTTGTCTATAGCTATAGATACATGATCGTCCCCACATTGGGTGCCATATAATGTCTTCATCATTTTTAATAAAATTTTAAAAATTGAAAAATTTTAAAAATTGAAAATCTATTGCCGGTGAAAACTTGAATAGAAAATTTCATATAAAAATTTTAGATTTTTTTTTAATTTTGAGATTTTCAACCGTTCAAAATTTGGCGCCCAACGTAATTTCAAAATTTCTTAACCAACGTTTTTATTTAGGATACGTTGGGCGCCAAATTTTTAATTGAATGAGAATTTCGCAAAAATTTTGAGAAAAGCGTTTCTTTTTTGAATATAATTTTGAAAAATATGTTTATCTTTTTTCTCCAATGATCCATTTTTACATTTTTGTGGAAATATATGTATTTCTAAATGTCGAAGTTTTATAAAAAAATTCAAAAGTTTGAATTGAGAATTGAGAATTACAAATACAAATATTTTTTAAATTTGGAGAAATTAAAAATTATTTTTTTTATTTTTTCAATGCTAAAATTATGTAATATTGCGTTGGGCGCCAAATTTTCAATATAAAATTTTTAAAGAAATTTTGAGAAAACGTTTTGGGCGCCAATTCCCATTTCCATTTTTTTAGAAATTTATTTCTAAATGTTAAAATTTCTACATTAAGACGGACGCCATATTTTGAACAATGAATTATATAAATCTTTGTTTAGTAAATGTTTTGAGACTAAAACTTTTTCCCGAAATGACAAAATTCTCTTAAAAATTTCCGAAGTTACGTTGGGCGCCAATATGATTCAACTATTTGCTATCTTATAACTTTTTTGCAAAACTAAAATTTTTCCCAGGTTAGATAACAACAAAATAAAATGTTAAATTAAAAGGTTAAAAAGGTCAAGAAAATAAAAAATAAACAAAAAATTAAATAAAAAAATTAAACAAACAATAAAAAAACACAATGAAAAACAATTAAACAATAATGAAAGATAAAAAAATGGTGTGCTCGTTTTTTTCGATGTTGTTGTTTTTGCGCAAACACTCTCTACTAACTTATCAATGACATCCCACCTGAATCCGTTTCCGAACTCGATGGTCGTGGGCTTATATTTGTGTGGGACATTTGTGGACTTGTCTGCAGCATATTATCACCATAAGCACCGGCCACCGGTACCGATACGGGTAATGTATAATTGGCATTGGACATGTTGCGGCCACCTGCGGCCCCGCCAGCCATTTGGGTGCGATGCATTATCAGCTGAAAGTCTTCATCGATTTTATTGTATTTGGCTTCGGTACGTGGTGTCAGGGTGTAATCGGCTTCTTGTTCAGGTGAATCGGGTGACATGACACCGTTTTTGTTCTCTTTCTGAAATGGAGAAGAGAGAATCTATAAATTTTACATAAATGTTTAGTAAATGTTTTGATATTTCGAGTTGATGTAATTAACAAATGATTAATTAATTATATGTTTAACAGATTTGAGGTGGAGTAGGTTGGTTTTTGGTACTTTTAATATTTATTTAAATTTTGTAACAAAATTTTGAATTTGCTTTAAGATTTTTTCTAGGCTTAAGTAACAAACCATGTCAAAAATGTCAAAATCTATTAAATAAAAGCCAAAATAAATAACAAGTTAAACAAAGCAAAAACAATCATGCAAATAATATCCAATTGACCGGAAGATTAAATATTAATATTGTAGGAAAAAAGAAAAACAAATACACACACACTGTCCTTCCTTAGCATCTATAGCTATGAATTTTGTTTACATGTCCAAGTTTTTTTTTTTGGGCCAAATTCAAGGAATTGTTTGTATGAATTACTTATAGTCCAAAAAAGAAATAAATATACAACAACAAAAGCATGTTAGAACTTTGTTCTAGAAGAATATGAAGAGAAGAAGGAATAAACAACTTTATCAATAATTTAAAAAGTCCATTTACACAATGACGTAAAGGGCAGAAAAAAACTCATTGTACAGTGATTTGAAAGCAATAACATGTAAAAGAATATTTGGAAAACATTTGACTGAAGGACGTAAGTACATTAAAACTCACAGGGTCAACATTCACGTTTGGCGCCAATGTATATTTCATTTATTTATTATTATTATAATTTTTTTTGATACTCATAGTTCTCATTTAAAAATATTTAGAATGTTCTTGGCACCCAAAGAGAGCTAAAATGAAATTCATCATAGAATTGGCGCCCAAAGTGGACTCAAACTATACAGGCTATAAAATGTGGCCACGCTAGTGTCCATAACTTAAAGTAACGTAAAGTAAAATTACTTCCTTCACATTCTTCGGGAAACACTCACAGAAAAAATGGAGGTCTAAAATTATGTATAAAACCTAATTTTCCTTAAAAAACGTGGACCAAAATTCGATAGAGATTTCCTTTCCAACATTACGCCAAAATCAAAATAAACGTCAGTTGCTAAAGCATTTTAGTAAAATTGGCGCCCAAAGTGGGGCTACAAAATATGGCGACGCTTGCGTCATTAACTTAATGCAAGTAAAATTGCCTCCTACACATTCTTTGGGAAATATTCAAAACATAAATGGCGCCCAACGAGGTCTAGAATTATGGATAAAACCTAATTTTCCGAAAAAAAAAAACGTAGACCAAAATTCAATAGAGATTTCCTTTCCAACATTACGCCAAAATGAAAATAAACGTCAGTTGCTAAAGCATTTCAGTAAAGTTGGCGCCCAAAGTGGGGCTATAAAATATGGCCACGCTAGTGTCATTAACTTAAAGCAAGTTTTAATGTCAATAAATTTAAGCTTTAATATAACGTAAAGTAAATTTGCTTTCTACACATTCTTTGGGAAATACTTAAATCATAAATGGCGCCCAACGAGGTCTAGATTTATGGTAAAACCTAATTTTCCAAAAAGAACGTAGACCAAAATTCAATAGAGATTTCCTTTCCAACATTACGCTAAATAAAAATTAAACCTCATTTGCTAAAGCATTTCAGTAAAATTGGCGCCCAAAATGGGGCCAGACTATACGGACTATAAAATATGGCCATGCCAGTGTCCATAACTTAAATTTAAGTTTGGGAAATACTTAGAACATAAATGGCGCCCAACGAGTTCTATAATTATGGATAAAATATTATGTTCCGAAAGAACGTATGCCAAAATACGATTATCGGTTTTTCGATTATTCGGGTTTCGTCTAAAACATAAAACTCGGTTTTTGGGTTAATCGATTGATTTTGTTTTTTTACAATCGAAAACCGGTTATAATCGACCGTTTCCGTTTCCAATAGCCAACTACAACTACGACTAATAGTCAATCCCACGGCAGCGGGTTCTTTCTTACCGGATTGACCCGAAGCCATAGTGTTTCGGCAAGCGGCTGCCAACCCAGCATCAAACCTGTGCTTCTCGTAGGTTTCTTCGCTGCTACAATAACAACAACGACTAATAGTTCACTGCGAATTATGGTCAAAAACGACTTATAGTCGACTCCGATTAATGGTCAACTACGACTAATAGTCGACTAAGTTTTTCGAAAGTCGATTAAGAATAATCGATTATCCAGTTTTCGCACAATCAATAGTCGTCTACGGCTTTTTGGACATATTACCACCAATAATCGATAGATCGAAATCGACTTTAGGGATACTCGATAGAGATTTTTTTACCGAATTTTGAACAGAAAATTTTATCAAGATTATTTTTTTTTAAATATGGAGAAATTAAAATCTTTTGTGATTGTGAATAGATTTTAACGTGGAGCGCCAAATTTTGAAGAAAAAATTTTCAATTTTAGTTTTTCAAAAATTAAGAAAAAAACCAGTAAGGAAAGGATCAAAGTCGGGCGGGGCCGACTATATGATACTCTACACCACTGTTAATAGGTAAAATATATATGGGAGCTAAATCCAAATGTGAACAGATAACGATATAATTTGGCACATATATTTCTAGACCAAACACCGTCACATATTCCAAATTTCATCAAAATTAGACATACATAGCGCCTTTGGTACATGAAATACCTTAAATCGGGCGAAAATATATATGGGAGCTATATCTAAATCCGAACCGATTTCGATATAATTTGGTACACTTATTTCCAGACAAAATTCCGTCACACATTCCAAATTTCATTGAGATCGGACATAAATAACGTGTTTCGTACACCAAATACCAAAAATCGGCTGAAAATTTATATGGGAGCTACATCCAAATCTGAACCGATTTTGATATAATTTGGCACATTTATCTATAGACCTACTTCCGTAACACATTCCAAAACTCATCAAAATTGGACATATACAACGTGTTTGGTGCATCAAATACATCAAATCGGCCGATAATATATATGGAAGCCATATCCAAATCTGAACCGATTTCGATATAATTTGGCACAATTATCTATAGACCTAATTCCATCATACATTCCAAATTTCATCAAAATAGAACAGATACAACGTATTTGGTGCATCATATACCTCAAATCGGCCGAAAACATATATGGGAGCTATATCCAAATCTGAACCGATTTTCACCAAAAGCAATAGCATTCTTCATTAGGCTAAAAAAATGATCTTCCCCAATTTTCAGCAAAATCGAACAATAAATGCGACCTGTACGTTGCGATCTGACGGAAGGACGGAAATTCTATGCATATCCCTAGAAGGAACTATGGGTCTATCTCTTTTCCTTAGGCATGTTACATACAAATGCACTAACACATAATACCCTTACCACAGGGTGGTGTAGGGTATAATTAAAATGCTTTCTGAAAATACAAAATTCTGTTAAAAATTCTGAAACTACGTCATTTTAGATTTTCAAAGTTTTTTTAAATTCTAAAATTATTTAAAACATTTTAAGATATTTAAATTTTGTCTAATGGTGAAGAGAATTTTTTTCTAAATGTCAAAATTCTTCTAAAAAAACTATCGCACCATTTACATTTGGCAACAAAAATTGAACAAAAATAAGTCCCAATTTACATTAGGCGAGTTTACTTGCGGCAATTGTCAGTTTGATGGAGAGAGAGGTGAGGCATATGGTAACCCTTTGCCTCTCAACACCCTCTCTCACCAACAAACTGACAATTGCCGCAAGTAAACTCGCCTAATGTAAATTGGGACTTATATCAATTTTAGGTCTTCAAAAATTTTGAAAATTTAAAATTGTTTAATTCTTACATTATTTCCGAAAATATCGGAGACCAAAATTTGTCAGGAATATATACAAATACAAAATTCTGGCACTACGAATTATATCATTTTATTTTTTCAAGCATATTAAATATTTTTAAATTTTTAAAAATTCTAAAATTTTGTGAAAAAATTGTTTTTTTTCTAAATGTCAAATTTTTTTTTAAAAAAAAATATTGCACCTACATTTGGCGACAAAATTTGAACAAAAAATTTATTTAAATTTTAGTTCAAAAATTTTGAAATTTTCAAATTTTTTTTTAAATTTTCAAAAATTTTCTGCGATATATACAAAATATAAAATTCTGTTAAAAATTCTGGCACTACGTTGGGCGTCAAATTTTGAACAGAGAATTATTTTTAGTTTTTCAGACATATAACAAATTGTTTAAAATTCTAAAAATATTTAAAACATTTTAAGATATTAAAATATTTTCTAATGGTAAATAAAATTTTTTCTAAATGTAAAATTTCTGCTAAAAAAATTATCGCAGCTACACTGGGCGGCAAAATTATATCAACTTTAGTTGTTCAAAAATTTTGAAAATTTAAAATTTTTTTAATTTTTAAAATATATCCGAAAAGATCGTAGACCAAAATTTGACAGGGATATATACAAAAACAAAATTCTGTTACAAATTCTGGCATTACATTGGTTTTTCAAACATATTCAAAATGTTTAAATTTTTTAAAATTCTAAAATTATTTAAACAATTTGAAAATATAAAAAAAAAAATTCTAATGGTGAATCATTTTTTTTCTATATGTCAAAATTCGCACCTACGACAAAAGTTGAAAAAAAAATTATATCAAATTTTGAAAATTGCTTTTTTTTAATTTAAATTATTTCCGAAAAGTTGGTAGACCAATATTTGTCAGAGATATATACAAATACAAAATTCTGGCACAACGTTGGGCGCCAGTTTTTCAGTTTTTCAAACATATTACAAATTTTTAATTTTTTTTAAAATTCTGTTAAAAAAATATTGCACCTACATTGCGCGACAAATTTTGAACAAAAAAATTATTTTAATTTTTCTTTGTATCTCTTAGGTCATGAAAGCTCAATTCGAATGAGAATTAATTAATTAAATAAAAAATTCATTATAAATGACCTTTGCCTTAATAAGGTAAAAATAAAATATTTCAATTTTAGTTGTTCAAAAAATTTTAAAATTTCAAAGATTTTTTAATCTTAAATGATTTCCGAAAATATCGCAGACCAAAATTTTTCAGCGATATATACAAAATATAAAATTCTGGCACGACGTTGGGCGCAAAATTGTGAACAGAGAATTATATCATTTTAGTTTTTCGAACATATAACACATTTTTTTAATTTTTAAATTTCTAAAATCATTTAAAAAATTTTAAGACATATATATTAAAATATTTTCTAATGGTAAATAAATTTTTTTTGCTAAATGTCAAAATTTTGCTAAAAAATTATGGGAAAATTATATTAGTTTTAGTTGTTCAAAAATTTCAATTTTTTTTAATTCCTAAATTATATCCGAAAAGATCGTAGACCAAAAATTGTCAGGGAAAAATTTTAAAAAATTTAAATTTTTTAAAATTCTAAAATTATTTAAACAATTTGAAGATATCAAAAAAATTTCTAATGGCGAATAAAATTTTTTCTAAATGTAAAAATTCTGCTAAAATAAATTATCGCACCTATATTGGGCGACAAAATTTGAACAAAAGAAATTAAATAAATTTTTGTTTTTTTTTTATATTTTTTAAATTTAATATTTTTTTTAAATTCTAAAATTATTTCCTGGTCACTCCTATGGAAGCTGATAAGATAAAATATATAGAATTGGCGATTGTTTTTTGTTATGTAGGAGAATATCCTTTGAGAGAATATTCAAATATGAATAAGGTAACTGATGAGGATTTGTGGGGAGTTATCGGAGACTAAAGTATTCATGTCTACATATTTGAAGCAATTAAATGTGGTCTTCAGCAAATAAAAACACATAACTTCAAAGAAGAAATGAAACGTTTTTTTTAATGTTTGCTAATGTTAGTAGAAGAAGGAGTCCCCATGTTGGGGTCTTCAGCAAATAAAAACACATAACTTCAAAGAAGAAATGAAACGTTTTTTTTAATGTTTGCTAATGTTAGTAGAAGAAGGAGTCCCCATGTAAGTAAGATATTTTCTAATAGTACTTCCATAAATTTGTGTTTAAGGTAATTAGCGTCTTTAGAATTATCAAGAAGATTGATAAGCCACATACTTCATAAAAACCTAAAACAATGTTGTTACGGTCAATATAAAAAGTAAAACCCATGTTGGGCGCCAGTGTGGTCTATTTTAATAATTTAGTTAAAAATTTGTATTAAATGTATTAAGATTCTATACAAAAATACCAAGGAAGGAATGTATATGTTGTATTTGTTTTCTATTTAAAATAAATTATTTTGGTCAATATAAAAAGGAGTCCCCATGTTGGGCGCCAATGTGGTCTATTTTACTAATTGAGTTAAAAATTTGTATTAAATGTATTAAGATTCTATGAAAATTTCCGAGGAAGGAATGTATGTGTTGTATTTGATTTTTTTTTTTTAATTTAATTAATTTAAAATTATTTATTTTAATGATGAGAATCAAAACACTTTCAACAGAAAAGAAACTTTATTTCCTTTAATATATAAAAACACATGCCAGTAATAATTTGACTTCACTTACCTCTATAATATTTTTGTTGGTTAAAGATTCATGTGGTTCATTGTATTCTGTATATTTGAGTAGGACTTTGTCCATATCTGTGCTGGCATATTGATAAAGTTTATTGCTCGATGAAAAGATGATCAATGCAATTTCACAGTCACACAACACCGATAATTCGTAGGCTTTTTTCATGACACCAAATTTGCGTTTGTTAAAGGTAACCTGTAAATGGAAAAAAAGGGAAAATTTTATATTAATTTATAAAAGTAAAGTTGAAAAAATATTACAAAAAATGGTAATAATTTAAACGCCTAAAATAATAAATAGGAAAATAGTTTTTAACATTGAAATCGGATTTTTACAATTTTTTATTATTTTTTTTTTTAAAAATGAAAAATTTTCAAGAAATTATTTGGGAAAAAAGAAACAAATATTATTTGGATAAAAAAATGAAAAACAAAATATAACCTAAAATTGTAGATTTGGAGAGTAAACTCAAACTCTGAATCAGAGCGGGGCCTTTGGAAATATATTATTAGTTCGGCATATGGAAGAAGAGTAATGTATACCTTCTAAATAAATAAGCAGAGTCGAATCTATTTTTTATGTTTTTGTTATAACTTTTTTTTTAATAAAAAACCAAATATATTGCATATAACCTTAAATTTAATAAATTGTTTTCTCAACTTACCTGCCGGTTCCTTTCATCTGTTATACGTGATATTTGAATTTTCTTTCTGCCCATTTTTGCTGTTTGAGATGTTTGTTGTTTTCAAAACCTTAACAATCCGTGATAAATGTTTGGGGATTTTTTCCTTAATTTATGTCTAAGGTGGTGAGTATTTCCAGCGAAAAACCTATTGACTAGGTTTTATTGAATTTCTCTTGTTGCTGTTGTTGAAAATATATTCTTAACAAAAAACCACCGACACACTCAATGTCTTATGTTTTCAAACGAAATATATATGTATGTGTATATTAAAGCTTATTGGTTGGTTGGCTGGTCTTGAAAAAAGAAGTTTATAATCCTTCTCGTTACCGAGCCACAACGAGACGGTAATGTCTTTTTTTGTTTTGTTATAAAATGTTTATAAAAATAACAGATTTGGAATTTTTCAAAAAAATGTTTTTGCTTCTTTATAAATAGAAAATATTCCTTAATTACGTTGATGCTGCTGCGGCGACTGCTACGTTAAAATGGTTTTGAAAAAATTTAAATCTTTTTGCGGCATCATTTATTGTTTCGACGTTCTTAAGTTATTCTGAGTAGCAATTATTTTCATATTTTCCAATGGTTACAGAAGCAGATTTTTTTTTTGAGATGCTGCTTCTTTTTTTTGTTCTTTTAAAAACTGTCTGTGGACGGTATATGTTGTATGGTTACTTAGGCCTTGCAATTTAAAATCCATAAAAAAGTTTCCTGGAAAGAAAAAAAGGAAGAATTATTATTAGAAAGCTTCTTTATGTTTTTGTGGAAATTTTTTCTTAAATAAATATTTCATATATAAATAAAAATTTTCACATATACCAAAATTAAGTGTATTAAATATTTAACATACTATAAATAAAAATCTTTCTACCTTTTAATAATACATTCAAATATTCAAAAAACACCTTACAAAATAAAGCATATTATTAGGCTCAGTACAAAAAATAAATAATATTACTTATACGCATAGTAATTATTAATAATACGCTCACAAGTTTCGCCTTTTAAATTATTAAATAAAATTTTATATATTTTAAATCTCTATTAAATTCCTTTGAGCTCTTGTTTTCCACTTGTCTTTAATATCTATCCATATGTTGGTGTGTGTTGATACTATCACTGTCCTCCTCTTGTTTCATGCATGATTGACTTCAGCATGTGTTTTGTCCTCATAGAATTGATACAAATTTCAAGGTTTATGGTTGAATGAACAAGTTCAATGAACTTTTTTTTTACTTTTCTGCCCACCTCTTACATTCACGCCCTCTCTCACCATAACCCCAGCCACTGAAATATCCAATGTTACTGTTACTTTCTTTATGTTGTCCGCCCTCCCCAACTCCTGAAAGTTTGCTTGACATGCTTTGATTGTCAATAGACAAAAAAAAAAATTATTATTTATTTATATAGAAAATCATTGGTTTGAAAAGGGGGATACAACAACAGGAATAATGTAATTGACATAAATAGGTTATTCCTTATTTAAGTTTATCCAATCACCTATTATCACAAGAATATGTTTTGGATTTTCCAGGGATGTGAGGGTGGTGGCGAGTGTGTGCCATTGTTATCTTTAAAGTTTAATTTACTTGTCTCCAAACGAAGGGTTATTTGGAAGCAGAGAATTATGGTCTTTGAAGGGACGTTTAAATAAATAGAATTTAATATTAAGGAAATTGAAAGGAGTTTCCTTTAAAGTTTTAGAACCATCAACGGAATTATAGGTTTTCTAGGATGTGTAGCAAAAAAAAAAAAAAAAAAGCAACAAAAAGAGTTCTGTGGTTTTCCCAACCAAATTTGTGGGTATGATCACTTGCAAGCGTTCAGTACAATTTATGAATCCAGGTCACTGAGAAAAAAGTTTCAGGATGGGAAAGGAATATTTAGTTCTCTCATATCGTAAAGGGTTTAATTACTTGGGAATCTCCGGTATGTAGACAGACGGTTGATACACATTTTCCAAAATCCAGGAAAATTCTATTATTTTGAGACACAAGCAAGAAACCTCATGCTTGGATTTAAGTCACTCTACACAAACACACATACCATGTTTGGGCTCGTAATGTAACCTGAACAACAATACTGCCACCTATCTGTGAGAACGACATTTGTATTTTCTAAGCAGTGATCCTTGCTGGTAAGATTTTTCCTATAGGTGAACTATTTTCCTAGAATGAAGAAGAAATCAGAACAGCTGAACTGTTTAAGTTCTGAGTTTTGAGCTATTTTATAGACAAAGCAAACACACATATCATATTTGGGTCCGTAAGGTTTACTGAGCGATAATACCGACACCTATCTGTGAGAATGACACTTGCATTTGTAACCCAGGTGTCTTTGCTAGTAATTTCTTTCCTATAGGTGGTGTATTTTCCAAGTCTGGTGTGGTTGATTTCCTAGCCGGCTAAAATCTATGGTCAACATCCAACATGGGAAAAACATATTAGACCAGATTTCTGTTCTACGCCAATTTCTAAAAAAAACTCATGCTTGAATACGAGCTACTCTACAAAAAAGCATTTGGGGTCGTAACGTTTGTTGAGCGATATGCTGATTAAGAGTTCTGAGCTATTTTATAGACAAAGCGAACACACATACCATATTTGGGTCCTAAGGGTTACTGAGCGATAATACCGCCACCTATCTGTGAGAGTGACACATGCATTTGCAATGCAGGTGTCTTTGTTAGTAATTTTTTCCTATAGGTGGCGTATTTTCCTAGTCAGGTGTGGTTGATTTCCTATCCGGCTAAAATCTATGGTCAACATCCAACTTGGGAAAAACAGCTTAGACCAGATTTCTACTCTACACCAATTTCTAGAAAAAAATCTCATGCTTGAATACGAGCTACTCTACACAGAATCATGCGTATTTGGGCTCGTAACGTTTGTTGATTAAGGCTTTTGAGCTATTCTATATACAAAGCAAGCACACATATACCATATTTTTGTGTCCTAAGTTTACTGAGCGATAATACCGCCACCTATCTGTGAGAGTGGCACTTGCATTTGTATTCCAGGTGTCTTTGCTAGTAATTTTTTCCTATAGGTGGGGTATTTTTCTAGTCTGGTGTGGTTGATTTTCCATCTGGCTAAAATCTATGGTCAACATCGAGGAGCTTCTAGAAAAAAATCTCATGCTTGAATACGAGCTACTCTACACAAAAGCATGCCTTTTTGGGCTCGTAACGTTTGTTAAGCGATATCCTGATTAAGAGTTTTGAGCTATTCTATACACAAAGGAAGCCACACATACCATATTTGGGTCCGTAAGGTTTACTGAGCGATAATACCGCCACCTATCTGTGAGAGCAAAACTTGAATTTGTAATCCAGGTGTCTTTGCTAGTAATTTATTTCCTATAGGTGGCATATTTTCCTAGTCTGGTGTGGTTGATTTCCCATCTGGCTAAAATCTGTGGTCAACATCCAACATGGGAAAATCAGCTTAGACCAGATTTCTACTCTACGCCAATTTCTAGAAAAAAAACTCATGCTTGAATATGAGCTAATCTACACAAAAGCATGCCTATTTGGGCTCGTAACGTTTGTTGAGCGATATGCTGATTAACAGTTTTGAGCTATTCTATACACCAAGCAATCCACACATACCATATTTGGACCCGTAAGGTTTACTGAGCGATAATATCGCCACCTATCGCTGAGAGTGACACATGCATTTGCAATGCAGGTGTCTTTGCTAGTAATTTTTTTCCTATAGGTGGCGTATTTTCCTAGTCTGGTGTGGTTGATTTCCTATCCGGCTAAAATCTATGGTCATCATACAACATGGGAAAAGCAGCTTAGACAGATTTCTACTCTACGTAAATTTGTAGAAAAAAATCTCAAGCATGAATATGAGCTACTCTACACATAAGCATGCCTATTTAGGCTCGTAACGTTTGTTAAGCGATATGCTGATTAAGAGTTTTGAGCTATTCTATACACAAACCCGTAAGGCTTACTGAGCGATAATATCGCCACCTATCTGTGAGAGTGACACTTGAATTTGTAATCCATGTGTCTTTGCTAGTAATTTCTTTCCTATAGGTGGCGTATTTTCCTAGTCTGGTGTGGTTGATTTCCTATCTGGCTAAAATCTATGGTCAACATCCAACATGGGAAAAGCAGCTTAGACCAGATTTCTACTCTACGCCAATTTCAAAAAAAAAACTCATGCTTGAATACGAGCTTATCTACACAAAAGCATGCCTATGTGGGCTCGTAACGTTTGTTGAGCGATAGTACTGTCACCTATTTGTGAGAGTAGCATTTAACAATGACCTGGTCTTTGCTAACAAATTTCCCCAATAGGTGGCGTATTTCCCTTAACTGATGAGGTCAACAAAGTCGAAATGCTTTATCTGGGTGTCGATATGTTGATAAGGAGTTTAAGTTAGCTTAAATTGGTTTAAATTTGTGAAATGTTAGGAGCACAAGAAGGCATACAAGACGAAATATGCCAACTATAGAGGCATTGATTTTCTATCCCTCTCGATGGCCAATGAAATAATTGCGGCTTAAAAATGCCGAATTACACCCTTTAAAACCACATAGACCAGATCTTTGCTCTACGCCAAATTCTAGAAAAATTTCATTCAGGAATTTGAGCTAGCAAAGCAAACATTTATGGTTGTAACATTCGCTAAGCGATAATATCGCCACCTATGTGTGATAATGACACGTGCGTTTCCAATGAAGTGGTCTTTGCTGGTAATTTGTTGCAAAATACATTCACTGATCGACATTACAAATCACCTATCTGTGGGAGTGGCACTTTCAATGCCTTTCAATGCCCTATCGTATCTATCGTTCTCAGAGATAGATGTCAGCATCATATTCTTACAATGGCGTTGTTCAATCAAAGATGTATAATACCAAAGATATATAATATAATAAGATGGTAATTGTTTTGCATTGCTACTATACATCGGCGGATGGCGCTGGCGGTCTAACATAATGTGATGTTACAATATTGTGACATGAAATTATGTTATATTTAACATTGTTCACATTGGTGTACTCTTTTGTTTCTGTTAATTGTCTGTTATACATAAACGCCCTCTATACTTGAATATTAAAATTGAACTCCATTGTGCATGATGTCCAATCTTTATCATTGTAAGTCTTTGTTAAGATTTAAATACACCTCTGTAAAACATATTTAATACTACTAATGTAAGCAACTGTGTACTACTAAATTTATCAAGCAATACTAGATGACAATATCGCTTCTTACAAGTAGAAGCTAAACAGAACGAAAATCTTCGAACTATCGAAGTAGGTGGCTATTGTGAATGAAGAGTAGACAATTAATTGTCTACCTCCAATGACATTCCCAGATTAATTTTTACAGTTCAAAGCATTTCGAATAGATTTGAGAGTAAATCATAGTGGTTAGCAAAAGACCAGCGAAATAGCTAGTTCGTAACTTGTAACCCGGACAATAAGGAGGTCATTATTTTCATGTGTTTAAAAGTTGTGTTGAAAATTCGATGGCGATTCTATAGCTATGATCCACTGTAATAAATACATATAAACATGTTTAAAGAGAGAGCAATATACCACGTATTATTTGAAATATTTATTTGATTTTGCCCAAAAAAGAACTCCTGTTGCGAATAATTTCCTTTACACGTGCTGCTTCAAAGAAACAATGAAAAAATAAAAGCTTTCAATTGGCACACACACATAATCTTACATGGACACAAACCGAAAAAGTTTCTATACCTAAAACAAAAAAAAAAGAAAAGAAGAAAAGAATGATTACCTAAATCACTTAAAGGCATTCCATACTTCTTGAACTTTTACTTTTTTCTATGGCAATATGTTTTTTCTGTGTTTTGTTTTTGGCAAATATTTGCCAGACTTCTTTCTTCCTCTTCTCAAAAAGAAGAAAACCTGAAATGGTTTCATTGCTAACAAATATAATGAGTGTGTAGGGAAACTTTGACAAGCTTCCTTCTTTTGTGTGTTTCGCAATTTTTCTTTTTGTTGGAATTTGCTCTTTGCTAAGGGTTACTCAGAGGGAAAATTCTATTAGTGTTCCTGTTGCTGAGTGGCAATGGGTTTTTTTCTTGGCGTACATTTCCTAATAGTAGTGGTAGTGGTGTTGGTGCCAGGATACAAGAGGGATATCAATGCCATGGCAAGTATAAAAATGGTTTTTTTTTTCTCCCTCTCTGTCTCTTTCTCTATAGCTACGACCTATGAAAACATGTTCCTTATTGAACATGCAAATATTCTGGCTTAATTTGTGATTTTTCTTTGGTTTATTAAAGTGGTGGATTTGAATTGAGAAGTATATATCTTTTAAAATATTTTCAAGTTTTTATAGAATAGGTCAGTAAATATGTAGAATATTTTTATTTTATGCGTAATTACGGGCATTCGATCGAGTATTTGCTCGTGAATGAAAAAATCGAACTATGGAAACCTATGTGTTCTTCAAAGAACATTAAGAAGGTAGATGGTAAAAATGTGTTTATTTCAAAGCAAAAACTAAAAACCAAAATTATTAATGAAACAATATAAATATTTGTTGAATTCGTTGAACAATACTTTGGGTAATAATTTCGGAATGAAGTTGTACTAGAAAAATGTACGAAATTATTTATTTTGTAAAACTTTTTGTCATAGTTGTAACAGATTGCTAATGCATCTACCTTAGTCAAAGGTCAGACTAGATAGGTTTCGTTAAAAAAAGTTGCGTTAAATTAGGTGTTCTACAATCGTCCTCTCCAATACTGCAATTTTATGATTTTACACTAGTGTAAATGTCAATTGTGTAATTAAACGCAACTTTTTTCACGAAACCTCTCTAGTCTGACCATCGACTTAGTAAATGCATGTACTTTAGTATAGATATGTAGACGAAAAGGGAATTGGATTGGTCACACCCTCAGAAAGAATGAGAAGAGTATCGCAAAAAATGAATCGCCAAGGATGCAGGAAGCCAGGCCGACCGAAGATGACGTGGGCAGAACAATCTTAAAAGTACTAGAAAACATAAATAAATCCTATGATGATATTAAAATGATATGTAATGGCAGGATAGGTTGGGATAATCTTGTAGAATCACTATATTCCCAAGTGGAATAAATATAGGAAACAAGTAAGAACGGCATTAACTTTGGCCGGGAAGAAATAGGCCATAAATAACAAATTTCAGTCATTTCGGTGGGATATTGTCGTCACAACCTTCAGAATTACGAAAATCGGAAGGTACCGTCTATGGCGACTACATATATGAAAGCGTGGACCGGTATCGAAAAATTTCTGGGGTAAAGTTTTATACCCCTATCGAAGACTCAATACCAAATTTCAGCAATTTCGGAGCAATATCGAGGCCACAACCTGCAAAAAACCGAAAATCGGGAGGTTTTGTTCTATGGGGCTATATGGAGGTGTAGACCTATACCGACAAATTTCATATATAAAGTTTTGTACCCCCAAACGAAGACTAAATACCTAAGTTTAACCATTTCGGTGGAATATTGATGTCACAAACTTCAAAATACCGCAATTCCGGAGGTACCGTTCTATTGGGGCTATATGAAGGTCTGGACCTATACAGACAAATTTCATGTAGAAAGTTGTATACCTACAACGAAGACTATATACCAAATTTTAGCCCTTTCGGTGGATTATTGTGGCCACAATCTTCAAAATACCGAAAATCGGGAGGTACCGTTCTTTGGGGGCTATATGAAGGAGTGGGCCTATGCTGAAAAAATTCTAGGGGAAAGTTTTATACCCCCAACGAAGAATAAGTACCAATTTTCAGCCATTTCGGAGGAATATTGATGCCACAAACTTCAAAATACCCCAAATCCGGGGGTACCGTTCTATGGGGGCTATATGAAGGCATGGACCTATGCCGACAAAATTCTAGGGGAAAGTTGTATAACCACAACGAAGACTAAATACCAAATTTTAGCCATTTCGGAGGAATATTGAGGCCACAAACTTCAAAATACCGCAAATCCGGAGGTTCCCTTCTATGGGGGCTATATGAAGGCGTGGACCTATATCGACAAAATTCATATGGAAAGTTTTATACCCCCAACGAAGAATAAGTACCAATTTTCTGCCATTTTGGTGTGACAATGAAGCAAACACATTCAAAATACCAAAAATCGGGTGGCACCGTTCTATGGGGGCTCTATCAAAACGTGGACCGATATAGCCCATTTGCAATACCAAACATCCTAGGAGTAATAGAAACTTCTATACCAAATTACAAAGCTCTATCTTGAAAATTGCGAGCTATATCTTGATTTCAACAGACGGAGGGAGGGACATGGTTATATCGAATTAGAATTTGACCCTGATCAATAATATACATTAGGGTTATGGCTTTTTTACAACCTCACATCCCTGTATCATAGCGTGATGAGTTTCTACATAAGATTACATAAAATCATAATTATAAAGTGATTCGATAAAAAATGCTTCCGCACAAAAAGCTTGTAAGGTTTTTATTTGTCAGAACTTTTGAGGTCACTATAAGCAAATATTTAACTGAAAGCAAGGTATAGGGGCACACGACATATCCATTGGTTTCTCACTATTTTGTCGTCATATTATTACATATATATCATTTTATATTATATATAAAATAATTTCATATATCAAAAAAATAAATAAACGTTTTTTTTGTTAATTTTCTCGTTTAGAGTTAAGCTTGATGATCGGAAATTATTTGCAAGTAAAAAAGGAAAGCCAAACAGGCTGAGCCCGGCTGGGATGTGAACCCACGTCCTTGAAAACAAAAAAAGCGTTTGTCGTAAAGAAAATACATTTCAGCTGCCAAATATCCGCGTAAATGTATAAAACACATTTGCTTTTGAAAAACGAAAAGTTCTAGGACAGAGAAGCCACTACATAGTCGATACGTCCGAAGATCTGCTTTACCACCAGTGAAACCAGGTAACGTAATTTTGTGACTATGTGGGTTCGAGTCCTTGGCTTTTCAAAAAAAAAAAAAAATTATAAGTGGTTTGTGCGGAACCTTTTTTAAAATGGAATGAATGTTATTTTAGGCATTAGTAGGCAAAAGTTTATTCATTCTCACTACAGGAAATCATTTTGGAGGAAAATGTCAGAAAGTCATAACCCTAATATACATATATTATTCTGAAAGTATATTCACCGCGGGAGAGTAAAAAAAGCTCACGGGGAATTTACGTTCAGAATAAGGCTGAATATATCACCGCAAAGACAAGTAAAACCCCTCGAAATTGTGTATGGAACCAATTATTGTATGTAGTTATGAATGTACTAGAGTTGGACAATCTAGTTCTCGGAGAGCATCGATCTTTGTAGTTCCCTTTCCCAAAAGGAACTAATTCCTCAATATAGTTCCACAATACCAAATAGTTCCGAGACCGATATAGTTCAGTGAGTTTTTTCTCTTTCATCGTCCTTTTTGTTGCCTTCGATCCAAATAGTTCCGAAACTGAAATAGTTCAACGAATCTTTCTCTTTTATCGGTTCATTTTTTGGTTTCATCGTTTGGTGGATGAATTGACATACAAATAAATAAATTGCAGCGACAGCATCCGAATAATGAACGAGAAAGAACGAAGAAAGTGTGGAATTAAAGGCAGGAGAATGGAAGGAACTATATGAACTAAAGGAACAACATGAACGCAAGAGGTGGAAATAGTTCCAAAAGTTCCTCGTCCAGAATACTTCCTTGGAACTAGTACGTTTCGGAACTACACAACTCTAGTATGTACTATGAATGTGTAGTGGTAACAAATAACTATTGCTACCTCTTTAAAGCCGCTAATAAGTCGTATGCCCAATTAGTTTCCAGACTCTTCTCCCTGTCCCAGAGAAAAAATTTAAACAACTTGTCAAAACGATTTTTTTTCTATTTTATATTATTCTTTGGCTTATTTTGTTGTTGTCTTATTAAAAAAACAAAACTAAATTATTGTAAAAATATTTAAACAAGAAAATAAAACAAACATAAATACCTATTAACATGTGTAAGACCTAAACGTGTCACAAATGGTGGTTTATTCATTGCAAACCACTAATTATACGAAGGGAAAAATACAAACAATTTACATACATATTTTAAAATGCCAAGAAAAACAACTAAACTAAATATTTATTGATTTTATCTAATTTATTTGCCATTAAAAAGGGTTCGCTTAAAGGACATGTTTAATTTTAAATGAAGACTTAAAGAAATAATTTGATGTCTTATCCTTTAGCTATACCCTGAGACTTGTTACTTCCTATCCTTTTAAGGTACCAACAAATAGTTCGCTTGATTGTCCCTTAACGGATAACTAACTACCTGACTAAGTTTATGGTTGTTGAATAAATTATAACAAACACATGGTGATACATACTTCCGAATTCACAATATATACCTTCACACTAATACATATGTATGTATGTATGTATGTATGTATATATGCACATTTACAAACGCATTGTGCTTCCTGCTCTTGAAACGTAAGTAAGTTTATAATACGTTAATTTACGTCAAGGTGAAGGTTGTTTGATATTTGTTGTAGCAATTTTGTTTTCCTTAGGGACACAGTGTTTTGCAAAGGATATTTAATATTTATTTAATTTTAAATAATAATTTTTTAAATAAATTTATAACCAAATTCAACATTGAAATATGTGTAAAATATTATTGCCTAAAAATATGCTATAAACAAAAGACAAATTTTTAGCCAATACCTCAACCATTGAAGCTACGCTAAGATCAGTTGGGATTCGCTAACTAATGTTATCGGGACGAGGAGTGCCTTGATTAAGCATTTGGGCCAGTTGAGTGGAATATGCTGTGGCTATCTGTTGTGATTGCAGCTTACCGATGTCAAACTTCCGTGTTGTGCCTGTTCACACTTTGAAGCTACGCTAAGATCAGTTGGGATTCGCTAACTAGCTAACGAGAGACTTGCCCATAATTTCTTTTTTTATTAACGACGAAAAATCGGTAAAACTAAAAATACAATTTTATGAATGAAAAGTTTAAATTCAAATTGGCAGCACTGTCGCAATTGATTTGACTTTAACGACTACTTGAGTTTGATCGTTAACCCAGCGATAATTGTCATTAAAAATTCAAAATGTTGCTTTTTGAATTTTGTCGGTATCCAGAAACAGGGTTACAACTTCCACTAACTAAAGTTGTCGCTAAGACCTTACTTACTTACTTAGCTGGCCCATTACAGAACATTTGTTCCATAGACCGAACTAAGAAAAGATCTCCAATTCTCTCTGTTTCGTGTTTCGCTTTTTGGAATACCGCGCCTTGTCATCTCATCATCCACTTGTTTGCGCCATCTATTCTTTGGCCTGCCAATTCTGCGTGCACCGCCATGCGGCTTGAATTTATACGCCTTTCTAGCGGGTTCATCATCGCTCATTCTTATGATATGGCCTAGCCAACGCAATCGCTGCATCTCGATACGTTTAACAATATTGATGTCGTTGTACAGCAGATACAGCTCGTGGTTCATGCGACGTCGATATTAATCGTCAACGCAGATTGGTCCGTAGATCTTTCGAAGAATTTTTCTCTCTAACACGCCAAGCACTGCCTTATCTGCTTGCGCAAGTACCCAGGCTTCGGAACCATACATCAGCACGGGTAGTATCAGTGTTTTGTATAGTGTTATTTTTGTTTGACGAGTTGTGGCTTTGTTTTTAAAGTGCTTACTTAAGCCAAAGTAGCATCTGTTGGCCAATACAATTCTTCTGGGGTCGTTTGTTGTGTTTACGGTGGTGCCGAGGTATACGAAGTCTTTTACTACTTCAATATTATAGGAACCAACTTCCACAGTTGGTCCTATCTCAATGGACGCATTGCGCGTCGACACCATCAGCTTAGTCTTCTCGCCGTTTACCGCCAGACCCACTTTAGCAGATTCTCCTTCGACCTTCATAAAGGTATAGGTTACTTCTTTTACTGATCGTCCCATGATGTCTATATCATCAGCATAAGCAAGTAACATGTGGCTATTGGTGTAGATTGTGCCACTTCTTTTGACGTTTGCCTCTCGTATAACCTTTTCTAGCAGAATGTTGAAAAGGTCACACGAAAGGCTGTCTCCTTGCCTGAAACCTATTTTGGTACAAAACTCCTCGGAGAGGTTCTTTCTTATTTTAACTGAAGATCTTGTGTCAGTTAGAGTCATTTTACAAAGCCGAATGAGCTTTGCGGGGATACCAAATTCAGACATTGCTTGGAATACCTTTGAACGTAGCGGGCTGTCGAAGGCTGCTTTATAATCGACAAAAAGGTGGTAGGTGTCGATCTGCATCTCTTGGGTCTTCTCCAGGATTTGGCGCAGGGTAAATATCTGGTCAATGGTGGACTTGCCAGGTCTAAAGCCGCATTGGTATGGTCCAATTATCTCGTTGACCATGGGCTTTAGTATGCGATAGGGAGAAGACTTATGCCCCTGTAGTTGGAGCATAAAGTCTTATCGCCCTTCTTATGGACGGGTCATTATTCTTCAGCCGGTTTGCTGCTGTCTTTACCTCATCTTGGCCAGGTGGTATACATTCAATACCGTCTTCTTGGATTGTATCTGTGGTATCTTCGTCGACTCCGCTACTATTGGATACCAACAGTTTGGAAAAATGCTGTTTCCATATCCTTAGCACACTATCTGTATCAGTTACCAGATTACCTTGCTGGTCTCTACAGGAGGATGTGCCAGTTCCAAAGCCATCTGTTTGATGTTTCACTCTTTGGTAGAATTTTCGGACTTCATTCTGTCTCCTGTACATCTCGATTTGTTCACACTCCCGCTTTTCCATCTATCTCTCTTTTTCCTGCGGAAAAGACGTTTCTCCTCTCTCCTTTTCTCCCGATACCTCTCTCGTGCGCTACTCGTTGCTACTGATTGTAAAGTAGCCCTATATGCCGCATTTTTCTCTTCGGTAGCAGCACGACACTCCTGGTCATACCATGAATTCCTTGGTGAAGGTCACTGGTATCCAAGTACTGATTTTGCGGCTTTTTGCATGGAGTGGGCAATGTTTTGCCATTGTCCTGATATGTTATCGGGACGAGGAGTGCTTTGATTAAGCATTTGGGCCAGTTGAGTGGAATATGCTGTGGCTATCTGTTGTGATTGCAGCTTACCGATGTCAAACTTCCGTGTTGTGTCTGTTCGCACTTTGTTTGCTATGTTTAAGCGGGCGCGTACCTTTGCTGCAACAAGGTAGTGGTCCGAATCAATGTTTGCGCCTCGGAACGATCGTACATCCAACACGCTCGATGAATGTCTTCCATCTATCTTCCATCTATCACAACGTGATCAATTTGATTTCTTGTTCTTTGATCTGGCGACAGCCAGGTGCCCTTATGTATATCGCTAAGACCTACCGATCAAAAATGTCGTCAACTTTTATTTAGATTTTTTTATTCACAAGTTTGCGTTGCAAATCTTAAAAAAAAATCCACGCCTTTTGTAATCTTTGGTAGCTTCTAAAAATCTTTAAAAAATCCACGCCTTTTGTAATCTTTGGTAGCTTCTAAAAATCTTTAAAAAATCCACGCCTTTTGTAATCTTTGGTAGCTTCTAAAAATCTTTAAAAAATCCACGCCTTTTGTAATCTTTGGTAGCTTCTAAAAATCTTTAAAAAATCCACGCCTTTTGTAATCTTTGGTAGCTTCTAAAAATCTTTAAAAAATCCACGCCTTTTGTAATCTTTGGTAGCTTCTAAAAATCTTTAAAAAATCCACGCCTTTTGTAATCTTTGGTAGCTTCTAAAAATCTTTAAAAAATCCACGCCTTTTGTAATCTTTGGTAGCTTCTAAAAATCTTTAAAAAATCCACGCCTTTTGTAATCTTTGGTAGCTTCTAAAAATCTTTAAAAAATCCACGCCTTTTGTAATCTTTGGTAGCTTCTAAAAATCTTTAAAAAATCCACGCCTTTTGTAATCTTTGGTAGCTTCTAAAAATCTTTAAAAAATCCACGCCTTTTGTAATCTTTGGTAGCTTCTAAAAATCTTTAAAAAATCCACGCCTTTTGTAATCTTTGGTAGCTTCTAAAAATCTTTAAAAAATCCACGCCTTTTGTAATCTTTGGTAGCTTCTAAAAATCTTTAAAAAATCCACGCCTTTTGTAATCTTTGGTAGCTTCTAAAAATCTTTAAAAAATCCACGCCTTTTGTAATCTTTGGTAGCTTCTAAAAATCTTTAAAAAATCCACGCCTTTTGTAATCTTTGGTAGCTTCTAAAAATCTTTAAAAAATCCACGCCTTTTGTAATCTTTGGTAGCTTCTAAAAATCTTTAAAAAATCCACGCCTTTTGTAATCTTTGGTAGCTTCTAAAAATCTTTAAAAAATCCACGCCTTTTGTAATCTTTGGTAGCTTCTAAAAATCTTTAAAAAATCCACGCCTTTTGTAATCTTTGGTAGCTTCTAAAAATCTTTAAAAAATCCACGCCTTTTGTAATCTTTGGTAGCTTCTAAAAATCTTTAAAAAATCCACGCCTTTTGTAATCTTTGGTAGCTTCTAAAAATCTTTAAAAAATCCACGCCTTTTGTAATCTTTGGTAGCTTCTAAAAATCTTTAAAAAATCCACGCCTTTTGTAATCTTTGGTAGCTTCTAAAAATCGTTAAAAAATCCACGCCTTTTGTAATCTTTGGTAGCTTCTAAAAATCTTTAAAAAATCCACGCCTTTTGTAATCTTTGGTAGCTTCTAAAAATCTTTAAAAAATCCACGCCTTTTGTAATCTTTGGTAGCTTCTAAAAATCTTTAAAAAATCCACGCCTTTTGTAATCTTTGGTAGCTTCTAAAAATCTTTAAAAAATCCACGCCTTTTGTAAATTTTGCTTGTTGAATTTATCAAAAAAAACATTTGGCCAAAATTAAATGATTTTTTTTTAATTTCCAAACACCATGTGCAATAATAAACAATAATAACTGGGAGTTTTCACTTTAACATTCTACTTCCGTTTGTTTTAAGCCATAAATTTCAAAATTACTCGTTTATACTTTTAGTATGTATTGGTGATAATGACGTTGTTGTTGTTGTTCTTATTACAGGTAATTTCCATACATGTATCATTTATTCTTCTTCCTCATTTCTATTGGATTTCCTTCCCTGCGACTTGCTTCAGTGAGACACACATATTTTGTTTGTTTGTTTGTCAATGTGACTCTGATATCAAATATTTGTTGTGGTTATTATATTGATTTTTTGTAATATCTGTTAAAAACAGCAACAACAAAAACAGAGGTAATATTAACGCATTTTATTGTCATGTACACGTGTCTGTAAGGGGGTGGAGAGGTGGAATAAATAACAATATTGACAATTCAAACATTACAATATGTATAAGAAGGACAAAGGAAGTATTGACCCCCCAACCACGCCCTCTACATGCAGACTTTAGGCAGACATTAAAATGTAATGACGTTTAATAATGACATTGTAAATAAATTGTAGCAACCGAAAATAGGCTTTATGAAGTACGGATTTTAATAATAAGCAAATAATTAAAATATTTTATATGTTTACTCAGATTTTCTACCGAGAATTCTCTCTAAAATTTACAAGGAATTAAATTAAAGAATTTAATATTTTTTTCTTATGAATCGCCAAATGAAAATTTCAAAAAAATAGACAGCCACCTACAAACATCTCAAGTGCTAAGCCGGTCTATTTAGCGTCGCTATTTTGTTTGATATTTCCATGGAAAAATTCGCATTTTTTTTAAATAATTCTACACAATAGTATTATCGAAACAAAACCAAGGCATACTTTTAGGAATGTGAAATAAAAAAGAAACCAGATTTCTCAAAGAACCCAAATTCTTTTGTGCTTAGGAATTGTCCAATTAGCTGAAAACACCAACTCACTTACAAATGTATTGAGTTTCAAAAGGATTTTTCTATTAACGCCCCCTCCTCTTTGCTCCTAAAAGTATGCAAAAAATATGAACAAATAACAAAGAGTAGCGCAAATGCGTCACAATTTTTCAACACTATTACAACAAATAACATTTGTTTCCTTTACCTAAATTTCCTTTTTTTATTGCATACATGCATACATATGCGTGTGTGTGCATGCAAGTATTTCAAAAGAGGATACAATCAAAACATATCCTTTGGCTATAAACACTAAAGCACAACATCCAAACCTCTTTACACAAACTCGAACACGCACACACATTCACCAGTCAGAATGCTTACTAACACAAAAAGAATGAAAAAGAAAGGCATAAAACAAAATAATAAAACTATATGGTAAACCCCAAGAATCCTTTGGGTGTTATGTTAGCCTAAGCTGGTGTGTGTGTGACTGTTGCTGTTGTGCTGCACATAAGTGCATTTGTAGTTTTGTCATAAAGGGGATTATCTTAGAGAACAAATGTTGAACAAAAAAACGAAACAACAAACATAACATCAACGGAATCAGTTTTCCTTCCGTTATATTGCACCGCAGTTATTGTAGTTGTTAGACAATTGTGTTGAGACATTTGTGCTTAAGTGGCCAACAACAAGGCACAGATAGTTATTTGGGCATGTGTTTGGGCTAACAAGACGCGTTTTTTATGTTTTTTTGTCGTCACAAGTCTCAGCTTGTTGTAATCATCTTAACGAAAAAAAAGTGTGTAGAACAGCGTATCCATTCCTCTTCTCCATAGTCTGTCAAGTGTTCGTTTGGTATTTGAGCTGGTGGGTATTTCAGTGGTTCGTTTGTTTAATAAGTTGACACATGGAAACCAAGTCAAGTTTTGACCCTAAGCCATAAACACTTTGCATTTATTTGGGTGAATTATTTTGCTGTTGTAAAATATGAAGAGGAGGACAATGGTTGCAGGAAGTCTTTTAGGGGATACAAGAAACAAAGGAAGCTGCCGCTTTTTTCAAAAATGGCAATAATTAATATCAAAAAGTTTATGAAAAATTCATTAAAAAAATCCACGTTCTGTGGTCTAAAGATTGATAAAAAATTCTTTAAAAAAATCCACTTTTTGTGGTCGAAAGATGGTCCAAAAGATGATAAAAAATTCTTTACAAAAATCCAGATTTTGTGGTCGAAAGATTGATGAACAATTTCCTTAAAAAAATCACAGTTTGTGGTCGAAACGTTGATGAAAAAATTCCTTAAAAAATCCACGTTTTGTGGTCCAAAGGATGGTGAAAAAAAATCCTTAAAAAATCCACGTTTTGTGGTCCAAAGTATGGTGAAAAAAAATCCTTAAAAAATCCAAGGTTGATGAAGAAAAAATTCCTTAAAAAATCCACGTTTTGTGGGCGAAAGGTTGATGAAGAAAAATTCCTTAAAAAATCCACGTTTTGTGGGCGAAAGGTTGATGAAGAAAAAATTCCTTAAAAAATCCACGTTTTGTGGTTGATGAAGAAAAAATTCCTTAAAAAAATTCCTTTGTGGGCGAAAGGTTGATGAAGAAAAAATTCCTTAAAAAATCCAAGTTTTGTGGGCGAAAGGTTGATGAAGAAAAAATTCTTTAAAAAATCCATGTTTTGTGGTCGAACGGTTCATGCAAAAAATTCTTTAAAAAATGCACGTTTTGTGGTCGAAAGGTAGATGGAAAAAATTCTTTAAAACATCCACGTTTTGTGATCGATACGTTGATGAAAAAATGGTTTAAAAAATCCACGTTTTGTGGTCGAAAGGTAGATGGAAAAACTTCCTTAAAAAATTCACGTTTTGTGGCCGAAAGGTTGATAAAAAAATTCTTTGAAAAAATCCACGTTTTGTGGTCGAAAGGTTGATGCAAAAAATTTTTTAAAAAAATCCACGTTTTGTGGTCGAAAAGTTGATGCAAAAATTCTTAAAAAAATCCAGGTTTTCTGGTCTAAAGGTTGATGAAAAAATTCCTTAAAAAATCCAGGTTTTCTGGTCGAAAGGTTGATGAAAAAATTCCTTAAAAAATCCACGTTTTGTGATCGAGAGATTAGTGGAAAAAATTCTTTAAAAAATTCACGTTTTGTGATTGAGAGATTAGTGGAAAAAATTCTTTAAAAAATCCACGTTTTGTGGTCGAATGGTAGATGGAAAAAATTCTTTAAAAAATCCACGTTTTGTGGTCGAATGGTAGATGGAAAAAATTCTTTAAAAAATCCACGTTTTGTGGTCGAATGGTAGATGGAAAAAATTCTTTAAAAAATCCACGTTTTGTGGTCGAATGGTAGATGGAAAAAATTCTTTAAAAAATCCACGTTTTGTGGTCGAAAGGTTGATGCAAAAAATTCTTTAAAAAATCCACGTTTTGTGGTCGAAAGGTTGATGCAAAAAAATCTTTAAAAAATCCACGTTTTGTGGTCGAAAGGTAGATGGAAAAAATTCTTTAAAAAATCCACGTTTTGTGGTCGAAAGGTAGATGGAAAAAATTCTTTAAAAAATCCACGTTTTGTGGTCGAAAGGTTGATGAAAAAAATTCTTTAAAAAATCCAAGTTTTGTGGTCGAAAGGTTGATGCAAAATTTTTTTAAAAAAATCCACGTTTTGTGGTCGAAAGGTTGATTAAAAAAATTCCTTCAAAAATCCAAGTGTTGTGGTCGAAATGTTGATGAAAAAATTCTTTAAAAATCCACGTTTTGTGATCGAAGAGTTGATGAAAAAATTCCTTAAAAATCCACGTTTTGTGGTCGAAAGGTTGATGCAAAAAATTCTTTAAAAAAATCCACGTTTTGTGGTCAAAGGGTAGATGGAAAAAATTCTTTAAAAAATCCACGTTTTGTGGTCAAAAGGTAGATGGAAAAATTCTTTAAAAAATCCACGTTTTGTGGTCGAAAGGTTGATGAAAAAATTCTTTAAAAAATCCACGTTTTGTGATCGGAACGTTGATGAAAAAATTCTTTAAAAAATCCACGTTTTGTGGTCCAAAGGATGATGAAAGAAATTTCTTAAAAAATCCAAGTTTTGTAGTCGAAAGGTTGATGAAAAAAATTCCTTAAAAAATCAACGGTTTGTGGTCGAAAAGTTTATGAAAAAATCCTTTAAAAAACTCAGGTTGATACGTCCTTCGGACTTGGCGATAAAAAGGAGGTCCAATATCACTGCACTATCATGTCAATAGATAGTTCCTTCAGGGAAATATTTTATGTAGGCAATATTTAAAAAAAGAAATTGGAAGCCTAAAAGTATGCACCATTATTTAAAAAATAAGATTAAAAAATAACACCTCGAAATAAAAGAGTATTTACATAGAATTTTCAGTCTATCACAAAACTTCATGGGTGCCTAAAATATTGGCGGAGTATGATTCAGCCAAGGAAGAGTTATATTTCCTAAGCCTCCGGAATTCAGGGTTTATTTCTCAGATGTGATTATTCGATTTTTGTTAAAATTTAAATTAAATAAACCTCTTCGATAATAATATTCTGCAAAATTTTGAGCTTTGAGACAATAAAATTAAGTGAAAAAAGTTGCTGAGAACTTATCAAGTACTTGCAAGTACTTTTTAATTGCGAAGGTATCGAACAGACCTAATGAATGATCGGTTATAGTTTTGAAATTTTTTTCCGAAACCTTGACTGTGATAGTTCAGCCGCTTTTTTCGGTGAATAGTTCAATTGAACTGGACTCGGATGAACATTGCTGATACAAAGCAAGATCCGTTGAACTTTTAGTTTGAACATTCACCATGCCAGCAAAGCCCACAATCGGTAATTTGGTTCTAGTATTCGCTATTTTAGTTCAACGGTCAGGTGATTAATTGGTTTCTAGCTTCGCTATGTTATTTCAAATGTTTGATATTAAAACCAAGACTGGTTTAAGAGCGATGCATTAAAATTTTTGGAACAAAAAATATTTTCAAAACTACATAGATGGATGCTAAGAAAATTAATGGCCTGTTTCACTAAGACGATTCGAATTCTCAAATTCGTTCGAACTACTAACAAACGAAAGTTTGTATTTGAAAAAGTATTTGACTCATTTTAGTTTTTAATCGAACAAAAAAATTCTACAGTAACAGGATTTTTGTAGTAATTTGAACGAATTTAAGCTCCAATCGTCTTAGAGAAATAGACCATAAAAATAATTTCATTCAAACAGGGAGATATAAATATATTTTTTTAAGTGAGGCATATTTTTAGGAGAATAATTATATATGAATAATTATAAAAAAATTTAAAAATTGCAAAACTCACCCTTTGTTAATTGTTATTTATAAAAATGATTTCCATTTAACGCATATAAATCTGTAAAGAAAATAGAAAATAAGTTAATAATTGTCAATAATGAGTTGCTATTTATATCTATAAATTTCATACGCCATGAATGACTGGGTGATCCTAGGTTATGGGAAATTTGTCCAAGAAGGGTATGAAATATCCAAAACAGCCATAAGTTTTTAGTTTTTACAGTGCTTTGTTATATCAGTTATATTACATTTTCAATTTTAAAATATTATTTAATTTTTCATTTTCTTAAAAAAAACTAAGTTTAAAAATTTCATAGTAACTTTTAATCTATATCTGTAAATTGCATAGGTGATAAATGACTGAGGGGTCATAAAAGCTCTGTCAAATTGGCTAAAGTAAGGATTCAGAAATTGTAACTGCCACGAGACAAGGGTGGGTTGTGGGAAATCCGTCCTAGAAGGGAAGGGAATACGTTAAGTTTTTTTGCTTTGCACAGTGTTGCGTTATATAAGTTTGCATTCACATTTTTTTTTATTTCATAGCATACCGTTAGGCTTTGACTGTGATTGGTGCCTTTTTGGAAATATATTTTTTGGGATTTGATTCACAATATCATAGAATTTACTGTTTTTACCTAAGACATGGGCTTTGTCCAAAGAGGTCATTTATTTCACTGAAATTTACAACAGAATTGACGTCTTCAATTTAAACCAGCTGGGTGTAAATCTGGCTTTATTTAGACTTTCGTCTAACAACAGATGTCGCACAAACAGTTTTTTTCGCATTACTTAATAACAAAATTACGAAAGTGTTTAAAAATCCATAAATTGTGTCAAAATTTTCGAATTTACAAACGTAATTTATGACAAATTTGTAGCATTCCCAAAAAAAAATTGCAAACCGGTTTGGAAGAAAGCAAAAAAAAAGGAATTGGGGAAGTTTGTTGCGCATAATCACTTTTAATGAAATGTTAACGTTTAAATGTACAGTAAACAGCAACAACAACAACGACAAAGAAGAGAATGTAAATTAATTGTGTGTTATTGGCAAGTGTTTAAACTAATTCTCAAACACAAAAACAACAGATTATCAATGATTGCACAATAAGGAAGACAATTTTGGAGATGACTGGTTTTCTTCGGATTTTTGTTGTGGTATTTTTTTAGGATGCAGCTGTGGAAAATTACTTCAAATCAATAAATTTGTTCGTCTGGTCGAGGTGGTGATGTTGGTTGGTGATGGTCTGGTATCATAAATTAATAAGTTAATGTTTATTGTTTCCTTTCAATTTTATTCTGCATTCTTTATTGCCACTAATGTGAAAGGTTTTTATTATGATGATGATGGTTTTCAAAGTTACGATGATTTTTTCAGGGACAGATATCGAATCAAAGATGATTCTAATTAAAGACACCTGTTTCGTGTTAAAACCCAAATTAGCATAATTTTTGTTGGGTTGCACATCGTAAAACGCAGTGTGCAGTATGTTATTTTTAACTTCATCATTGGCATTGTAATAAAATATGTCAAGTTTATGATAATATATGTACAATTTGGAGCAATTTATATTTCGTATAATAAAGGATCTTTTAATATTTGAAAGGAATTTCATGGATGCTGGAGAAAAACAAATGCTCACGTAGACAAAATTTCAAATATAATTGCAAAAAATAACCCTCTGTTTAGTGATACAGGCCATATTACTAAAGTAATTGGCGCCTAATTTAAGGGCATGAAAGAAAAAGTCTCATTAATCGGTTGTGCAATTTTTTCATGTTTAAAATTCCTCAACAATCACTTTGTAAATTATTTTATTTTAATTTTATTCTATATTAATTATAATTATATAATTATATTTAATTATAAATTGGCGCCCAATGTATACCAAAAACCCAAAAGTAGCCATTCTGCACAACAAATGTTCATTAAGACCAAATTTTGAGGTCTAGTTGTAAATATACGCCACAGTTTCGTGATAAAAGGCATGTTAAACTAATTGGCGACCAATATGGGGCACGCAATAAAATTCTCATTCATGAACGGTTCAATTTTTTGAAGTTTAACATTCCTCAACAATTAATCATTTTGTAATTTATTTTTGATTCAAGCTTATAATATAGTTCTATTATAAATTGGCGCCCAATGTGTACCATCATAAATCCAAAAAATAGACTTTCTGAAGAAAAAATGTTCATGAATTTGATGCTACATTATAAAAACTCAACACAGTTTAGTGATAGAAGGCATATTAAAGTAAGTGGCGCCCAATGTGGGGCATGAAAGAAAAAGTCTCATTAATCGGCTGTGCAATCTTTTCATGTTTAAAATTCCTCAACAATCACTTTGTAAATCATTTTATTTTAATTATATTTTAATTATAATTATATAATTATATTTAATTATAAATTGGCGCCCAATGTCTAAAATAAACCCAAAAAGTAGCCATTCTGCACAGCAAATGTTCATGAAGACCAAATTTAAGGTCTAGTTGTAAATATACGCCAAAGTTTCGTGATAAAAGGCATATTAAACCAATTGGCGCCCAACGTGGGGCACGCAATAAAATTCTCATTCATGGACGGTGCAACTTTTTCAAGTTTAACGTTCCTCAACAATTAATCACTTTGTAATTTATTTTTTATTCAGGCTTACAATAGAGTTCAATTATAAATTGGCGCCCAATGTGTACCAAAAACCCAAAAAGTTGCCATTCTGCTGAACAAATGTTCATGAAGACCAAATTTAAGGTCTAGTTGTAAATATACGCCACAGTTTAGCATATAATTGTAATTGGCGCCCAATGTGGGCCACGCAATAAAATTCTCATTCATAAACGGTGCAATTTTTTTCAGGTATAACATTCCTCAACAATAAATCACTTTATAATTTAGTTTATTATTAAGGCTTACAATACAGTTCTATTATAAATTGGCGCCCAATGTGTACCATCAGAAACCCAAAAAGTAGACATTCTGCAGGACAAATGTTCATGAAGACCAAATGTTGAAGTCTAGTTGTAAATATACGCCACAGTTTAATGATAAAAGACATATAAAAGTAATTGGCGCCCACTGTGGGGCACACAAAAAATTCTTATTCAAGGACGGTGCAATTTTTTCAAGTTTAACATTCCTCAACAATTAATTACTTTGTAATTTATTTTTTATTCTGGCTTACAATACAGTTCTATTATAAATTGGCGCCCAATGTGTACCATCATAAATCCAAAAAGTAGTCATTTTGGAGAACAAATGTTATTGAAGACCAAATTTAAGGTCTAGTTGTAAATATACGCTACAGTTTAGTGATAAAATGCATATTAAAGTAAGTGGCGCCCAACGAGGGGCAAGCAATAAAAGTCTTAATCATCGGCTGTGCACTATCTTTCAAGTTTTAGATTCCTTAAAAATTAATCACTCTGTATTATATTCTTGAGGCTTACAATACAGTTCTATTATAAATTGGCGCCCAATGTGTACCATCATAAATTCAAAAAGTAGTCATTCTGCAGAACAAATGTTCACGAAGACCAAATTTAAGGTCTAGTTGTAAATATATCCCACAGTTTAGTGATAAAACACATAAAAAAGTAATTGGCGCCCAACGAGGGGCAAGAAATAAAAGTCTCAATCATCTGCTGTGCAATATCTTTCAAGTTTTAGATTCCTTAAAAATTAATCACTCTGTATTATATTCTCTTATTGAGGCTTACAATACAGTTCTATTATAAATTGGCGCCCAATGTGTACCATAAATCCAAAAAAGTAGTCATTGTGGAGAACGTAAGTTCCCAAAGTCCAAATATGAGGTCTTTTTGTAAAAATATCCCAAAGTGTAATGATAGAAGGTAAATTAAAATAATTGGCGCCCAACATGGGGCACGAAATAAAAGTCTCATTAAAAATCTTAGGGTCTTCGCCTCTAAAAAGGCAAAAAGTTAAAAATAAAAGTGTCATTGTTCAGCTGTGTAAACTTTTTCATGTTTTAGATTCCTCAAAAGTTAAGTACTCTGTACTTTTTTTATTATTCTATTATAAATTGGCGCCCAATGTGTACTATGATAAATCCAAAAAGTAGTCATTCTAGAGAACAAATGTTCATGAAGGCCAAATTTAATGTCTAGTTGTAAAAATACCTCACACTTTTGGGATATAAGGTATATTAAGAAATTGGCGCCCAATGCGGGGCACGAAAAAAGTCTCAATCACAAGCTGTGAAAATTGTTTTCTAGTTTTAGATTCCTCTAAAATTAAACACTCAGAAATTAATTTTATTATTTAGACTTGTGGACAGTTCTATTATAAATTGGCGCCCAAAGTGTAAAACCCAAAAAGTAGCCATTACAGATTTTTAATTTGTAAATTATGTTTGCAAAACCCCCCAAAAAATCTCCCACCCTTTCTTCCCAACCAAAAACGTTCCCTTTTATTTAATTTTATTTTGTAGTTGTAGATTTTTGTAGTAAGTCTCATTTGATAATTTGTTTTTATTTTGATTACAAACAAAAAAATTCATTCATCACTCATAAAAATAATAATAATCTCCGAAAGGGGCAAACCCACACACGCACACACATTCACCACTCAAGTGTACCGAGGCACACTTTAAATATTCAAATTTATCTAATAATGAAAGCGAATGAACGAACGTAAAACACAAAACAAACAACAAACCATTTCTTCTCTTATCTTTGGCAAGACCGATTAAAATGATTATTTTTTTGCGAACTACTCGACTTGATGTTGTTGTTGTTGTTGGTGGTGTTAAAATCTTAAGTACTTGTTTGTTGTTTTCTGTATTTTGACTTGACTGGCTGCACAACAAAACAGATAACGACGCAACAAACAGCAGTCCAGAGGTATTTGGCTAAATAGTTATGAAGAAAAAAATTTGCATTTTGCAGCAACATAAAAGAATTTACGATTTCTTCGAGGGTGGGTTTAAAGATTAGAAATGCCCCCTTTAGCCGGCCAGGTTTATGATATGTATTATCGCTGAATGCAATCGAATTTAAGTTGATTAGTGAGTGATAAGGAAGGGAATTTTTGTTCCAAAGTTATTTTTAAGAAAAACACTTTTGTTGTTGGGTGTTGGTGCGCCGCCAAAAAGTAGGCAACAAAATATCAGTTACATTATTTTGAATTAAAATGCAGCTAAGATTTTAGAAATTTCCAGATTTTATAAAATAGGCGCTTTATAAAGGTTACCAATTTTCTTGATTTTGTGTAATATCAAATATAAATTCTAGAAAGTGGCGCCCAACATGGGGCTCTAATGCTGCAATTAAAAATAAAAGGTATCATCAGGCAGCAAAAACAAAAAATTTTTTCTTATTCTTTTGGGTGTTTTTTTTTTTTTTTTGATTATTCTGTCCATTATCAAGTGAAATATGGAGATTACAAACACAGCGTTGAAAAACGCATCACAAAGACTACTAAAAACGAGAGATGGGCGAAGCAGTGGCCACAAATATTGAGTTTTTCAAATATTACGTGATAATTGGATATGAATTTTAAATAATTTTTAATGGGTATTATAGAAGAGAACGTAGGGATAAAAGTCATATTAAAGTAATTGGCGTCTAAGGTTGGTCACGAAATAAAAGTCTCATTCATTGGCTGTGAATTTTTTTTCATGTTCAACATTTCTCAACAATTAATCACCCTGTAATTTATTTTTTTTTTATTTATGTGTAACGTAAACCTCAAAAAGTAGCCATTCTTGAGAACAAATGTTCATTAAAACCAAAGGAATTGGCGCCCAATGTGGGGTACGCAATAAAAGTCTCATTCATTGCCTGTGTAATTTTTTTATGTTTAACATTTCTCAACAATTAGTCAGCCTGTAATTTATTTTTTATTCAGGCCTACAATGCAATTCTTTGATATATTGGCGCCCAATATGTAGCATAAACCCAAAAAGTAGTCATTCTTGAGAACAAATGTTCATGAAGACCAAATTTGATGTTTAGTTATAAAAATTCGCCACAGGTTTGGGATACAAGGTATATTAAGGAATTGGCGCCCAATGAGGACCACGCAATAAAGTCTCATTCATTGGCTGTGCAATTTTTTTCATGTTCAACATTTCTCAGCAATTAATCACCCTGTAATTTATTTTTTATTCAGGCCTAAAATACAGTCTTTTTTATAAATTGGCGCCCAATGTGTAGCATAAACCCCAAAAGTAGCCATTCTTGAGAACAAATGTTTACGAAGACCAAATTTGATGTTTAGCTGTAAAAATTCACCACAGTTTTGGGATAAAAGGTATATTAAGGAATTGGCGCCCAATGTGGGGCACGCAGTAAAAGTCTCATTCATTGGCTGTGTATTTTTTTTTTTGATGTTTAACATTTCTCAAAAATTAGTCAGCCTGTAATTTATTTTTTATTCAGGCCTACAATACAGTTTTATTTATAAATTGGCGCCCAATGTGTAGCATAAACCCAAAAAATAGCCATTCTTGAGAACAAATGTTCATGAAGACCAAATTTTATGTTTAGCTGTAAAAATTCACCATAGTTTTGAGATAAAAGGTATATTAAGGAATTGGCGCCCAATGTGGGGCACGCAATAAAAGTCTCATTCATTGGCTGTGTAATTTTTTATGTTAAACATTTCTCAACAATTAGTCATCCTGTAATTTATTTATACAATGTAATACTTTTATATATTGGCGCCAAACTTAGTTTAAGTTCGAAGATGAGCCATATCGGTCCACTCCTTCGGGTACCTCCCCCGCAAAAGTCCAAAATTTGTCTGTAAAATGGTGTGAACGATAACTCTCGAAGGGCGCAATCGATTTGGTTCAAACTTTGCACATCCTATTATTCTTTCCAGATATAGATCCGTATCGAATATGGACTATATTGGCTCTCTCCTTCGGGTACCTTCCACACAAATTTAGGATAAAGTGAAGTTTAAGAGCACCTCTCGGATCGTTTTGATTTTTTTTCAGTAAGTTGTCCTTGCGTCTGCCTTTACGAAGGTACAATTTGTTTCTTGCGCAAGTCAATACTTCCTGAGATATTGGCCTAAAAATTCCAAGAATCCCTGACCGCACCAACCAAAATTGCAAATCCGCAAGATAATTCTCACAGGGAGTTTCTGATTGGTGCAGACTTTGCACATCATATTATTTCATTCAGTCATGTAACAGGTTGGAATATGGACTATATCGGTCCAATTCTTCGATTACGTCCCGCACAAAATTCGGATAAATTGAATTTTAAGAGCACCTCTCAGATCGTCTTGATTTTTTTTCAGCAGGTTGTCCTTACGGCTCCCTTTACGACGGTAAAATTTTTTTCTTGCGCAAGTCCATACTTCCTGAGATATTTGCCTAAATGTTGCAAGAAACCTTGACGGCACCAACCAAAATGGCAAAACCGCAAGATAATTCTCACAGGGAGTTTCTGATTGCTGCAGACTGTGCACATCATATTATTTCATTCAGTCATGTAACAGGTTGGAATATGGACTATTATCGGTCCACTCCTTCGGCACGTCCCACACAAAATTCGAAAAAAAGTGAAGTTTAATTGCTCTTCTCACATCGTTTTGATTTATTTTTCAGTAGGTTGTTCTAGCGGCCTCATTTACAACGGTACAATCTTTTTCCGGAGTAAGTCAATATTTCCTTATATAATGGTCCAAGCTCCAAACACCTCCCGGCACATAATAAAATGGCTATTGATCAAGTTAACTCTAAAACTTTTTCAAATTTTTTTTCAAACTTAAATTAATTTAGTCCTTTATGAAGAAGTTTGGTTACTGAAAATTTTTGGTATATGTCAATGATTTGGTATACGGCACAATTATTGTGTTTGGTTTGGTCAGTGGTTGAGGGTATATCTCCGTCAGCACAGCTGACTGATACTTTCTTACTTGTTTCGTGATAATTCACCTTTGGAGAAAAATATCGCCCGGCTGGCAAGGGTTAACCTTAACCGATCGTCATACAATTTCATCTCTTATAAGTTTTTTGGTCAAATGGAAAAAATTTGAAGATAGGAGTTCCTATCAAAACTTGGTTTGTTTTTTTTTTTCTTTTGGTTGGTCTAATGTTTACACGTTGGGCGCCACTGTAATAAGTAAGTATATCACATACTGCGAAACTAAGACAAACATCAAGGTTTTGGTATATATACAATGTACATTTATAACTTATATTTTCACGTTGGGCGCCACTTTAACAAGTGAATCACTTACAGCGAAATTAGGAAGTTGAATCCCCCCCCCCCCCTACTTTTTATTTTTCTATGTCTAATTCACCAACGTGAAGGAACGGTCCTGACCAAGGAACGGTCCGGACCGGTTTTAACATGGCAAAGCCCAGGATTTATCTTGGTCCCTCTTTCATCCCAAGTGGACACTGACCTCCCCGTGGTGTCACCTGGGGAACTGCCTTTAACACCCGTTAAAGGTAGTGAGCTAACATGTGCCGCGCGTTCACCCATAAGAACGTTAAAAACTTGGGTTTGGGTGTCGGGTTAGTAACCCTCCCCTAGAAAAAACAGCCTACTATGAAAAAACGAAAGAAAAGAAAAACAAACCCCTCTAAAGTTGACGAACCCCGCAAACGTTTTAAGGACCATGATCTGCGAATCTGCACCTGGAATGTTCGCACTCTTTATAGAGAAGGTGCAGTCTTCGCATTGGCAGACGTACTTGAAAAGTACAAGACCGATATTACTGCCATACAGGAAATACGATGGATTGGGAAAGGCGTCACAACAACACCTAAAGGTGACGCACTGTATTATAGCTGCCATGACGTAAAGCATGAGTTTGGTTGTGGATTCGTAGTTAGTCGGAGACTAAAACATCTGGTATCCAGCTTCACTCCAGTGAATGAAAGACTTGCTGCAATTCGAATAAAAGCTAAATTCTTCAACATCAGCTTTATTTGCGCTCATGCTCCCACTGAAGAAAAGGACGAACAGACCAAAGATATATTTTACGAGTGCTTAGAAGAAACATATGACCGTTGCCCTGCCCATGACATTAAAATCATTCTAGGCGATTTTAATGCCAAAATTGGAAAGGAGAATATCTTTGGCCCAACAGTCGGGAAATTCAGTCTCCACAGTGAAACATCTGACAATGGTATGAGACTGATAGACTTTGCAGCTGCAAAAAACATGGTAGTTAGCAGTACCAGATTTAATCATCTCGATATTCATAAGGGCACCTGGCTGTCTCCAGATCAGAAAACAAGAAACCAAATTGATCATGTTGTGATAGATGGAAGACATTCATCGAGCGTGTTGGATGTACGATCGTTCCGAGGCGCAAACATTGATTCGGACCACTACCTTGTTGCAGCAAAGGTACGCACCCGCTTAAACGTAGCAAACAAAGTACGAGCAGACACAACACGAAAGTTAGACATCGGTAAGCTGCAATCACAACAGATAGCCACAGCATATTCCACTCAACTAGCCCAATTGCTTAGTCAAAGCCCTCCTCATCCCGATAACATATCAGCGCAATGGCAAAGCATTGCCCACTCCATGCAAACAGCCGCAAAATCCATACTTGGATACCAGAGACCTCCACCAAGGAATCCATGGTATGATGAGGAGTGTCGTGCTGCCACCGAAGAGAAAAATGCGGCATATAAGGCTACTTTACAATCCGTAGCAACGCGTAGCGCACGAGAGAGATACAGGGAGAAAAGGAGAGAGGAGAAACGTCTTTTCCGCAGGAAAAAGAGAGAGATGGAAAAGCGGGAGTGTGAAAAAATCGAGATGTACAGGAGCCAGAATGAAGTCCGAAAATTCTACCAAAGAGTCAAGCATCAAACTGATGGCTTTGGTACAGGCACATCCTCCTGTAGAGACCAGCAAGGTAATTTGGTAACTGATACAGATAGTATACTCAGGATATGGAAAGAACATTTTTCAAATCTGTTGGTATCCAATAGCAGCGAAGAAGACGAAGATACCACAGTCCCAATCCCAGAAGATGGTATTGAATGTATACTGCCCAGCCAAGATGAGGTAAAGACAGCAATAAATCGGCTGAAGAATAATAAGGCAGCAGGGGCCGATGGCTTACCAGCCGAGCTGTTCAAAACCGGAGGCGACACGCTGATAAGGTGTATTCATCAGCTAGTTAGCACCATCTGGCAGGAAGAACGAGTACCCGACGATTGGAACCTGAGTATCCTGTGCCCCGTCCACAAGAAGGGAGATAAGACTGTATGCTCTAACTATAGGGGCATAAGTCTACTCCCTATTGCCTACAAGATCGTGTCAGGGATATTGTGCGAACGACTAAAGCCAATGGTCAACGAGATTATTGGACCATACCAATGCGGCTTTAGACCTGGCAAGTCCACCATTGACCAGATATTTACCCTGCGGCAAATCCTGGAGAAGACCCAAGAGATGCAGATCGACACCTACCACCTTTTTGTCGATTATAAAGCAGCCTTCGACAGTCCGCTGCGCTCAAAGGTATTCCAAGCCATGTCTGAATTTGGTATTCCCGCAAAGCTCATCCGGCTTTGTAAAATGACTTTAACTGACACGAGGTCCTCAGTTAAAATAGGAAAGAACCTCTCCGAAGAGTTTGGTACCAAAAGAGGTTTCAGACAAGGAGACAGCCTTTCGTGTGACCTCTTCAACATCCTGCTAGAAAAGGTTATACGAGAGGCAAACGTCAAAAGAAGTGGCACAATCTACACCAATAGTCACATGTTACTTGCTTATGCTGATGATATATGGGTCGATCAGTAAAAGAAGTAACTGATACCTTTATAAAGGTCGAAGGAGAATCTGCTAAAGTGGGTCTGGCGGTAAACGGTGAGAAGACCAAGTTGATGGTGTCGACGCGCAATGCGTCCATTGAGCTCGGACCGACTGTGGAAGTTGGTTCCTATAATATTGAGGTAGTAAAAGACTTCGTCTACCTCGGCACCTCCGTCAACACAACAAACGACATCAGTTGTGAAATAAAAAGAAGAATTGTATTGGCCAACAGATGCTACTTTGGATTAAGTAAGCAGTTTAAAAACAAAGCCACATCTCGTCAAACAAAAATAACGCTCTACAAAACACTGATACTACCCGTGCTGATGTATGGCTCCGAAGCCTGGGTACTTGCGCAAGCAGACATGGCAGTGCTTGGTGTGTTTGAGAGAAAAATTCTTCGAAAGATCTACGGACCAATCTGCGTTGACGGTGAATATCGACGTCGCATGAACCACGAGCTGTATCTGCTATACAACGACATCAATATTGTTAAACGTATCGAGATGCAGCGATTGCGTTGGCTAGGCCATATCATAAGAATGAGCGATGATGAACCCGCTAAAAAGGCGTATGAATACATGCCACATGGCGGTGCACGCAGAATTGGCAGGCCAAGGAATAGATGGCGCAAACAAGTGGATGTTGAGATGAAAAGGCGCGGTATTCCAGAGAGCAAAGCAACAAATAGAGAGGAATGGAGATCTCTTCTTAGTTCGGCCTATAGAACAAATGTTCTGTAATGGGCCAGCTAAGTAAGTAAGTAATTCACCAACCCCCGTACCTTTATTATAGATTAAATAATCTATAGCTGCAAAAACAAACAATCAAACGACCATAAGAGAAAGAAAGCAACAATAAATGAAAATCCAAAGACCTTGGCTTTGCCAATATTAAATGATAGGGCTTCAAGTTGAGAGCGATGATTGGACTTGGACTTCGCTGTTAACCGCTTGAGTATGAAAAAAAGGCAATAAACATTCATTAAAAGAAATGTTTGCATGATACTTATGTTAATGTTTTTATATTGTTGTGGTGGTGTTGGTGTTATCAGGGAAAAATAGCGACGAAGAGAGCAAGTGAAAGGGAGAGATTATTTTTCATTTGCAAAAAATAAAATTAATGCATTATGAGATTTAGCATAAGAGTTTTAATTATTTTTTTCCGTATTGCATATTTCGAAAGAATTTTAAAATTTATTACAAAAAAAAAAAAAAAAAACAAAAAATTAAATTAAAAAAATAAATTTATTACAAAAAAATTAAATTAAAAAAAAATTAGTCGCACCTGCTGACTTGAAAAAACAAATCAAAAACCAAATCGAAAAAAAAACACATAAACCAGTTCTTGATTTTGTTTGATTTTTGTTCCTCTTAAGCTAAAGATGTGAACAAACTTGCTGTGAATATTTCTTTTTATCATTAACACATCCAATTTGTTTTTGTGTGTTGGTTAAATAATATTTTAGAGTGAAAAGTGCAACACAACAACAAATAAATAATTATTATCAACAACATAAGTTTATTCAACTGTTTTACATTTTTGTTGTATTCCCCATTCGTTTAGCATCATTTATGTTTAAAAAAATATACATACAAACAAATATTTTCCCTTTCAAAGTTGCAATTTTAATTTGACTTTGGAAAGAAAAGTAACACCTACACTGACTTGTTTGCAAGTTCTTATAACACGTGCTCTGTCGGAACATCATCAGTAATAACTTATGTACGATTTCCTGCTAACAGGATTATAAACAACAAAAACAGCTGTTCACAAGATAAAGTTAAGCGTTAATAATAAAACTGTGTGGATTTTATTTAAATATGCAAACATCTTCAATGAAGCAGTTAAATAAAAATTTATGTATTTATTATGTACCCATTCCTCATAATATTTTGGAAGTGTGTGTTGCATACTTTAAGGCTTAAATGTTGACAATTCACAGTTGGGCGCCATACATGGTAAACTACTGATAATGTAAATGGCGCCCAAATATAAAAAGGAGTTTATTCCGAATAACCGCATAAACCACAGTGTAAATAGTTCCTACATTTAGTGAAATAGTTCTTTAGGCGATGTGGGAAAGTGTATACGCAAAATAAGTAATAAAACAAAAGGTTATTTAAACAGCAAACCGTTATTTAAACAGCAAACCGTATTGTTGTTGTAGCAGCATGAAGCATAGGTTAGATGCTGGGTTAGTAGACGCTGGCCGAAAAACTATGGTTTCGGGTCAATTCGATACGCAAGAACCCGCTGCCGTGGGACTGTGTAAAAAAATAAAATTAAAAAAGTATCAGGCATTGCCGACAGAGGTATACCCTGAACCTGTTTGAATTTAAACACATTTTTCCCAAAAAACGTATGAATTTAGGGGTTCTTCAGAATTTTGGCCGTATGAACTTGCCGACAAAGATATGGATTCGGATAAAATATCAAAAGTTTTACAGAGGAGCTACCTAAAGCTATGGAATGGATTTTGGAAGTGTGTCTTATTTTGTGAGTCATTCCTCTCGTTAAAGGCATTATATCAGGAAACATGGACTTGAAAACGAAAAATGTCACATTGCTGTTAACAGGGCTACTTGGAGAGTACCTTCGGCAAAAATTTCCAAAGGATTCTCGCACAGGCCCTTAACCCCACTTAAACAAAAATGTTGAACATTTGTGTGGGTTGACCCCAAAGAGGGGACCGATAGGACCCACTTTTGAACATAAACTAAGTTCTGAGAAAATATTTCGAAATCCAAAGTTTGGATCAAATCAGTTGCTCCGTTATTACGCTTACGTTTACCATTTTAGCGAATATTTTCGAACTTTTGTGGGGGAGCTACCGGAAGGAATGTACCTATAAGCACTGATGAGATCATGTGCCGAGGATCGAAACTAGTCCTCCCAGCCTTACCCCTTGGCGAACAATGTCAATCTTTCTCCACTAATAAATTAGTTGTTTTAAAATATTGATGTACCTAAGTTTACAACATTAAAAATTTCACGTTGGGCGCCACCTGAAGAAATGAAATTAAGAAGCCGACAAAGGCATTCGCTAAGTAATTTGAAGCAGCGTTTATTACGCCGACGAAAATCATGGTATTAGTATACCTAAATTTTTATTATTTATGTTTTCACGTTGGGCGTCACTTTACGAAGTTAATCACTTACAGCAAATTTGAATAAGCGAATATGAAAGCGACTAAAATTACACATCACGCCTCATTGCTACCTAAGTTTACAACATTAATAATTTCAAGCTGGGCGCCACTTGAAGAAGTGAAAAACTTACTTTGAAATTAAGAAGCCAACAGAGGAATTGGCGAAGTGGTTTGAATCAGCGTTTCTTGCGGCGACAAAAAAATCAAGGTAAAATGTACCTAAATTTTCATTATTTATGTTTTCACGTTGGGCGCCACTTTATGAAGTGATTCACTTACTTCGATAATTAAAAGCTAACAAAGGCTTTGATGAAGCAATTTAAGACGACGAAAATCAAAGTACTGGTGTACCTAAATTGTCATTAATTACGTTTTCACGTTGGGCGCCACTTTACCTTGGAATTACAAAGCTAATTAGGGCTATGAAAAAGCAATTTGAATCAGCAGAAATGGAAGTGACGTAAATTATTATATACTTTTCCATGTTGGGCGCCACTTTAAAAAAATGATTTATTTACTTTTAGATTACGAATTCCTGCACCATAGTAAAGCTGAAAACACATCCAACGTTTTAATACAAATTTGTGTCATTTCTGGTAGAAGAATAAAGAAAAAGTGAAACTTGGCAGCACTTTGTCTTTTATTCCTTTACCAGAAATGACACAAAACTTTACTCAAACGTTGGATGTGTTTTCAGCTTAGTCCTTTAGCGTCGCAACTCGAAATTACATCTGTTTTCTTGACAAAGCACATTGATAAGCGGAAATGGAGACTACTAAAATCAAGGTAATACATTATATATGTTTTAGCGTTGGGCGCCACTTTGAGAAATTAAGCCCTTACCTTGAAATTACGAAGCCGACGAAGACTTTGACGATACAATTTGAATCAGCGAAAATGCAGGCGACATAAATGAAGTTATTAGTGCACCAAAATGTACCTTGTAAACTTTTTCACATTGGGCGCCACTTTAAAAAGTAAAACATTTATCTTGAAATTAAGAAGCTAACAAAGGCTTTTAAGAAACAATTTGAATCAGCCGAAATTGAGTCGACATCAATTAATTTTTTAGTGTACCAAAGTTTACATTATTTAGGTTTTCACGTTGGGCGCCAATTTAAAATGTGAGTCATTTACTTGGAAATTACAACTAAGTGCTTTCACGTGGCAATTTAAATCAGCAGAAATTAAGCGACAAACATCATGTTGATAGTGTAGCTAAGTTTACATTTTTTACGTTTTCACGTTGGGCGCCACATTAAGAAATAAAGCAATTACCTAGGAATTACAAAGCTAATTAAGGCTTTGACAAAGCCATTTGAATCAGCAGAAAAAGTTTATTATTATTTAAATTTTCAATATATACTTTTCCACGTTGGGCGCCAAGTTATAAAGTGATTTATTTACTTTGAGAAGACGAATTCCTGCACTATAGGAATCATTAGCGTCGCAATTCAAAATTACAACTGTTTTCTTGACGAATCGCATTGATAGGTGGAAATGCAGGCTACTAAAATCAAGGTAATACATTGTATATGTTTTAGCGTTGGGCGCCACTTTAAGAAGTTACGCCATTACCCTGAAATTACGAAGCCGACCAAACTTCGACGATACAATTTGAATCAGCGAAGATGGTGGCAAGATAAATGAAGTTATTAGTGCACCAAAATTTACCTTGTAAACTTTTTCACATTGGGCGCCACTTTAAAAAGTAAAACATTTATCTTGAAATTACGAAACTAACAAATGCTTTTAAGAAATAATTTGAATCAGCTGAAATTGAGTCGACATAAATTAATTTATTAGGCTACCAAAGTTTACATTACGTGGGGTTTCACGTTGGGCGCCAATTTAAAATGTGAATCATTTACTTGGAAATTTCACGTAGCAATTTAAATCAGATTCAAATTAAGCGACAAACATCATGTTAATAGTGTACCTAAGTTTACATTACTTACGGTTTCACGTTGGGCGCAATTTTAAGAAGTAAAACATTTATCTTGAAATTACGAAGCTAACAAACTCTTTAAAGAAAATGTGAGTCATTTACCTTGAAATTACAAATAAATGCTTTCACGTAGCAATTTAAATCAGCAGAAATTAAGCGACAAACGAAATGTTAATAGTGTACCTAAGTTTATATTTTTTATGTTTTCACGTTGGGCGCCACTTTATGAAGTATATCACTTACTTCGAAATTAAGAAGCTAACAATGGCTTTGATGAAGCAATTTGAATAAGCGAAAATGAAGGCGACGAAAATCAAGGTATTAGTGTACCTAAGTTTGCATTATTTATGGTTTTACGTTGGGCGCCACTTTATGAAGTGTTATCACTTACTTCGAAATTACGAAGCTAACAATGGCTTTGATGAAGCAATTCGTATAAGCGAAAATGGAGGCGACGAAAATCAAGGTATTAGTGTACCTAAGTTTACATTATTTATGTTATCACGTTGGGCGCCACTTTTTGAAGTGTATCACTTACTTCGAAACTACGAAGCTAGCAAGGGCTTCGATGAAGCAAGTTGAATCAGCGTTTATTGAGGCGACGAAACTCAAGGCATTAGTGTACCTAAATTTTTATTATTTATGTTTGCACGTTGGGCGCCACTTTATGGAGTGTATCACTTATTTCGAAATTACGAAGCTAGCAAGGGCTTTGGTGAAGCAATTTGAATAAGCGAAAATGAAGGCGACGAAAATCAAGGTATTAGTGTACCTAAGTTTGCATTATTTATGGTTTTACGTTGGGCGCCACTTTATGAAGTGTAGCACTTACTTCGAAATTACAAAGCTAGCAAGGGCTTTGCTGAAGCAAGTTGAATCAGCGTTTATGGAGGCAACAAAACTCAAGGCATTAGTGTACCTAAATTTTTATTATTTATGTTTGCACGTTGGGCGCCACTTTATGGAATATATCACTTTCTTCGACATTAGCAAGCTTAGAAAGGCTTTGACGAAACAAGTTGAATCAGCATTTATTGAGGACAAGAAACACAAGGCATTAGTGTTCCTAATTTTTCATTACTTATGTTTTCACATTGGGCGCCATTTTATGGAGTGTATCACTAACTTCGACATTAGCAAACTAAGAAAGGCTTTGACGAAGCAAGTTGAATCAGCGTTTATTGAGGCGACGAAACACAAGGCATTGGTGTACCAACATTTTCATTACTTATGTTTGCACGTTGGGCGCCACTTTATGGAGTGTATCACTTCGACATTAGCAAGCTAAGAAAGGCTTTGACGAAGCAAGTTGAATCAGCGTTTATTGAGGCGACGAAACACAAGGCATTAGTGTACCTAAATATTCTTTACTTATGTTTGCACGTTGGGCGCCACTTTATGGAGTGTATCACTTACTTCGACATTAGCAAGCTAAGAAAGGCTTGGACGAAGCAAGTTGAAACAGCGTTTATTGAGGCGACAAAACTCAAGGCATTAGTATACCAAAATTTTTATTATTTATGTTTGCACGTAGGGCGCCACTTTATGGAGTGTATAACTTACGTTCATATTAGCAAGCTAAGAAAGGCTTTGACGTAGCAAGTTGAATCAGCATTTATTGAGGCGACGAAAACAAGGTATTGGTGTACATACATTTACATTATTTGTGTTTCACGTTGGGCGCCACGTTATGAAGTGAATCACTTACTTCGTTGCTAATTCCCAACCAAGTAAGAAGTCAATATTTTTGATTGATGCTTAAAATACAAACTAAGATATGTATGAATTGTTGTGTTTCTTTCAATTGTTGACAGCATTGGCTGCACTTTTGATACTGTACCGTTTTAGTTAAATACCACCCTGACCAGAAGCTGTTATCAACATAATCAATCTTAGAAAATAAAACCTCAATCAAAAACAAACATTACCACCACATATTTTGTTTTTGTAAGCAATTCGGGAGAAAAAAATGCTCTGGACCACAACTTGACACATAATAGTTTTGGGGTTTCCAATGAAAAAAAAAAACTACAGACATATTGACTACATTAAAAGTGAACAATAAATATTAACAACAAACTACAATACTCGTTTACAATACGTTGATTAGATACATTATATATAAGCCTGTTTTATTAAAAATTATTTATTGATTTATTATTTATGCAATGCGAGTTTGTAAAGTCCCGACATTAAACAAATTAAATTAAAATAATAATTATAATAATTATAATAAAAAAGTCGGAAATAAACTGACGAAATATTTGGGGGAAAACAACGAATTGATATTAATTTTATTTATTAATAAATTATGACCATAAAGCCCATCAACATAAATAATAAATATTATTTCAAATTAAAATTGAAATTTAATAGCAAAAGTTGGCCACACCGCATTATAACAAAACAGCCCGTGGTTCTACCTTTGGTAGTTAAATACTTCAGAAATACATAAGACAAACCTCCTAGTTTGTTGAAGAGGGCGGTGTGTCACATGGAAACTCTTCTCCTCTCAACATCCTTTAACACCGACAATTGCCAGCAAGAAGATTGGTCTAATGTATTTGCGAAAAATTTCACTCCCAGAGGTAGAACCGCAGGCTGTTTGTTGTGCGGTGGAAAACTTTTGTTGTTGAATTTGAATTCTAGTTTGAAAACAAACAACACAACGAACGACATTTTAATTAAATAAAGTAAAGCTTTGCCAAAAGTTTGCTTTGAGCCACTGTAAAACTGGCTTAAGATTTTATGCACCTTGCATAATATTTGTATATTTTTATGCGATTTTTATTTTCCCCCAAAAAAACATAGTAGCAGTCACATTGTTTTGATTTTCGACATTTGAAGATTTTATTTTGACAAAATACGGTTTATTAGACACTAGAAGCGGCGCCGGCGGCGGCTCGGCGATGCCTGCCTGTTAGGTGTTATCAAAACGCTGCGCTTCATCTGCCTCCCGCCACTGATGATGATGATAAGTTTCGCTGTTAATGCCAATAAATTAAGTGGGGTGGGGTGGTGGTTGGAGAAAAAAAGAGTATGGCAAAAAATATGAAATATGTATGTATGTCGTTCGTTCGTCGCCTTTCGATATGTATTCAAAAATGTTTATATTTCACAAAAAATAATAATAATATTGTTGTTATTATTTGCAATGTTGTAGTAGTGCCAGAGTTTGTTGTATTGAATTCAATTGTTGTTGGCGCTTCTGCCTCGTCTACACTACACTCACTTCTTCATTGTTGTCGTCGTGGGTTTTCTGTTCTGTTGTTGTTTGCTGTTGTTCTTGTTGTTGTTGTTGTTTTCATAACTCTTATGATAAGATAAGAAGAATGCCAACAAGAAATGATTATACCAGAGAGCCTGAACGTTAACAGCGGCGGCTGGGAAGGCCATATAGCCAGCAAACAACGGACGGAAACGTCAGTGGAGGTGTTGACACTGGCCCAATCGTGTTTTCATGCTTTCGTTTTTGTTGTTGTTGTTTTCTTTTATGCGAAAAAAGATAATCTCTTAAGCATACAAATGATTACGTCAAATTAATATGCAACATTATTAAAAAAAACAAAAAAAAAGAACAGCAAATTGTTAAGCCATTGGAAATTAGGGCTTTAGAATGAACAAAAAAATAGTAGCAGAAGCTTTGAAAATATATACCAGTCAAAATTTGTATTTTCAATGAAAATATTTCAAATTACATGTGATCAGTTGTAAAAATGCCTAAATTGACACTATATATGTTTTCACGTTGGGCGCCACTTTAAGAAATCAGACAATTACCTTGGAATTACAAAGCTAATTAAGGTTTTGATAAAGCCATTTGAATCAGCAGAAAATGTTTATTATTATTCAAATTTTCATTATATACTTTTCCACGTTGGGCGCCACTTTAAAAATTCATTTATTTACTTTGAGATTACGAATTCTTGCACCATAGTAATCCTCTTAACGTCGCAATTCGAAATTACAACAGTTTTCTTGACAAGCGTAAAGGGAGGCTTCTAAAATCAAGGTAACACATTATATATGTTTTCACGTTGGGCGCCACTTTAAGAAAGTAAGCCTTTACCCCGAAATTATAAAGCTAACAAAAACTTCAGCGATACAATTTGTATTAGCGGAAATGCAGGCGACATAAATGAAGTTATTAGTGCACCAAAATTTACATTATAAACGTATTCACATTGGGCGCCACTTTAAAAACTACAACATTTATCTTGAAATTATGAAGCTAACAAGGGCTTTGAAGAAACAATTTGAATCAGTCGAAATTGACTCGACATAAATTAATTTATTAGTGTACCAAAGTTTATTATTATTTATGTTTTCAGGTTGGGCGCCAATTTAAAATAAGAGTCATTTATTTGGAAATTACAAGTAAATGATTTCACGTAGCTATTTAAATCAAATTAAGCGACAAACATCACGTTAATAGTTTATCTACGTTTACATTATTTAAGCTGAAAACACATCCAACGTTTGAGTAAAGTTTTGTGTTGGGTGTTGAGAAAAAAACAACAGGGCGACGCCGACACCAAAGTCCAGCGTTGATATGTTTGCCGGCATTTATTTCAAATGAATTTGAATTTTTCGGCATCACGCCGAACAGTGTAAAAACGCCAAAACGACACAAAACTTTACCCAAACGTTGTATGTGTTTCCAGCTTTACGGTTTCAAGTTGGGCGCCATTTTAAGAAGTAAAACATTTATCTTGAAATTACGAAGCTAACAAAGGCTTTTAAGAAACAATTTGAATCAGCCGAAATGGAGTCCACATAAATTAAGTTATTAGTTTACCTAATTTTATTGTTATTTATGTTTCCATGTTGGGCGCCAATTTAAGATGCGAGTCATTTACTTTGAAATTAAAAATGCTTTCACGAAGCAAAAATCGACAAAAATCAAGCGATAAACATCACCTTAATAGTTTACCTACGTTTTCATAATTTATGTCTTCACGTTGGGCGCCAATCTATAAATTGAATCACTTCCTTCGAAATTAAGAAGCTAACAATGGCTTTGATGAAGCAATTTGAATAAGCGTAAATGGAGTCGACGAAAATCAAGGTATTAGCGTACCTATGTTTGTATTATTTATGTTTTCACGTTGGGCGCCACTTTATGATGTGTATCACTTACTTCGAAATCACGAAGCTAGCAAGCGCTTTGACGATGCAAGTTGAATCAGCGTTTATTGAGAATACGAAAAGCAAGGTATTGGTGTTCATAGATTTACAATATTTGTGTTTGCACGTTGGGCGCCACTTTAAGAAATTAAACACTTATTGTGGAATTTAGAAACTAACAAAGGGTTTCACAAAGCAGTTTGAATCAGTAGAAATGGAGGCGACGCAAATAAAATTATTAAAGCACCTAAATTTACGTTATACACGTTTTCACCTTGGGCGCCATTTTAAAAGATTAATCGTTTGCTTAGAAATTTAGAAGCTAAAAAAGGCTTTAACTAAGCACTTTGAATCAGCAAAAATATAGGCGACAAAAATCAAGATATTAGTGTACATATGTTTACACTAGATATGATTTCACGTTGGGCGCCACTTTATAAAGTGAATCACTGATTTCGTATTAGGAAGCTAACAAAGGCTTTGATGAAGCACTGATGAGTCCGCGTTTATTGAAGCGACGAAAATCAAGACGTTAGTGTATCTAAATTTTCATTATTTGTGTTTCCACGTCGGGCGCCACTTTAAGAAGTGAAGGATTTAAAGGCTTTGATGAAGCAATTTAAATCAGCAGAAATGGATGTGAGGAAAATGAAGGTATCAGTGTACCTAAATTTACATGAATTATATTTTCACGTTGGGCGCCACTTTAAAAAATGATGCATTTACCTTGATATTAGAAGCTAACAAGCAAATTAAAATAAGAGGAAATGTTTGTGGATGTTCTCCGCCGAAGATATTTTTAAATAGCTTCTTCAAAAAAAAAAAAAAAAAAAAAAAATATATATGACCGAACAACAATCGTCGGCTCGAAGTATAAGGGTGACCAAAGAAAAAACTTCAATGAAAAGTTTTTTCTTTGGCAACCTCACACAACCCCCTTATACTTCGAGCTAACTTTTGATGTTTTGGTATAAAAAGTTTTTTGTTAAGAAGTTATGAAAAATAACTTTGGTGCAGAATATCCACAAACAAGGGAACTGATTAGATCCTTGTGGCGAGGATCGAAACTAGTCTTCTCTGCCTTACCCCTTGGCAATCAATGCCAAACTTTCTCCACTAATAAATTAGCTGTTCTAAAATATTAGAACAACAACAATGGTATTAAGACAGACTGTGCTGATTAAACAAAATTACATTATTGCTTTATTTTAAATATATTTTGAAAATTTCAGGTCAATCAGAGATAAATTGAGAGAGATATGAGTGTTGAAAGAAAACAATTCTCTCGCAGCTAAAAAGGTTGCTTCTTTGGTTACTATAACTGTCTGTGGGGGTTGTGGAAGGCAACCCCTTAAATTTAATAAGTTTTTTGTATAATTCACATGTGAGTTTTTGCACAAATTTTTAACTTAATTACTTGGAAATGTTATCAGAAAACAACAAAAACAACAAGTCTCAACAGAAAGCAGTGCATAATGATTACAAATTTTACAGGAAGTCTACTCTTCTTCGTTGAGTAATGATAAAACATATGCTCACTTTATATATTACACTTTGAGAAATTTACAAGTTAGAATAAACTATGAAAATTATTTTAATTACAAAAAATAAATAAATAATAAAAAATAAAATAAAATTAAAAAATGTTGTAAAATAAGAAAAATATATTTCGTACTGAAAAAATATTTTTATTTATTTATTTTTGTTTCAACAACAAATAAGAAAAAAATTACAAACATAAGGAGATTTCTGAGTGAAATCGGACACTTATTTAAAAAGCGGTTTTTGATTTCCCTAATTTTCAGATTTTTTTTGAGCAAGGGTTACAGAGTTATCGCGCTTTGAAAAAACTATATGCAAAGAAATACTCATAACTTCTTTTATATTGGCTCAATTTGAAAAAAATCTTGTTTGTATTTTTTGTTTTTTTTTATCAGCTATTTAATAAAAAATAGCACAGTGGGATTGGATGCAGCTTTCGCGATTTAATATTTAAACCCAATTTTTAAAAATGATTGTACTCTTTGATTTTCTGGAAATTTTTTGTGTATTAAACTACGATCAATTATCCCCATATATAAATATTTATATAAAAATATTAGTTTATTTTTTTTCTTTCCAAAAAAATAAAAAAAAAAAATCGAAATTTCAAAGTAATACCTTTCGACGTTAAGGCCTCAAGCCAGAAACTAAACTTTTTAGTTTTAATAAAATTTATTTATAATAAAATTGAAATTTCTTTCAAACTAATAAATAATTACAATTAAAAATTAAATAATTTTCCACTTTCTAAAAAATAAAATAGGAAGTAAATAAATAAAATTTTGAAGCATTTGTTATACATAAATACACATATTATCTTTACAATTTGTTTGTTTTATTATTGTCAAAAAAATGAAATGAATCGCAGCCAGCACATACTTATTATGCAAATTAAAATGAAAGAGTGTGTATGTGAAAAAATTGAAACAAAATCATCATAAAGTAAAATTACCAATGGAAAATCGTTGTTGCTAGTGAACGAACAATGATGAATGAATGAACTGCCGTGGTTACGGTCATACAACTGATAAATTGTGGCAGAAGCAGTTCGGTTCATACATTCAATTTCATACAGAAAATAAAAGCAAGGATATTGACAAAAAACATAATGTTAAGGGCCATGCAAATGAAATGGCATGGAACCTTTTAAAATGGAAATTATCGGAAACATATGTGCATTTATATTTAACAAAACATTTCCTCAAACAAATCTGTGAACATTAAATATACCAATATTTCCCAATAACCATTGAAATTTTGCACATTTTCCAATTGGTTGAATGTTTAGAAGCAGGTATTAAAAGTGACGGTATTCAGGTAGACAAATAATTGAAAATGAGAAAAAAAATAAATAAATGGGAAACACCCCAATTTTAATCTGACTGACCATTATACTATTTTTCATATTTTCTGGTAACACCATTAGATTTTAAGGGAAATTAACAATATTTCGAAATGCGACGGTGCAAAAATATCATCACCAAAATTCGCATTATTTATTCTTTCACGTTGGGCGCCACTTTAATAAATTAATCAATTTGACATTAAAAAAACTAAGAAAATATGTAGTTTAAGATCGGTAGCGAATGCAGCACGACAACTAATACGTCTTTCTAAATGTACATTTATTAGTTTTTCACGTTGGTCGTCATTTAAAATTAATAAAGTCTGTAGTTTCAGATCGAATGCCACGTCAACATAGAAGCCCAATCAATCAATTTGGGGAAGAGACGACAAAAATCAAGGTATTGGTATACCTAAGTTTACATTATAAATGGTTTCACTTTGGGTGCCACTCAGGGTTTAAAATGCTAACGCCTAATTAGCAAAAGCACCGAATATTTGCAGCTCTGCCTGCTAAAATTTCTTCGAAATATGTTTAGCAACAATGAACAACGGCAACATGTAGCAACAAATTTCACAAAAATATTGCTAGCGATTCTGATGCTATTTGATATTGTTGCTATATTAAAACAGCATCGGACACGCATACTCATATTTTGCAGCACACATGACCAACACATATCAGAAAAGAGAATAAGCAACAAAGTTTCAACGGCTTAGCCAGGTTTTCAGCAAACAATTGTTTTTGAGATCAGGGTTACCAGTGTAATGCATTCAAAATCACGATATAATTAAATAATTAGTATGATGGAGGCATTTTGACATCAAATGTCACCTTTTTTATTACTACGTTGGCAACTCTAATCACAAAAACACCCTCGGTTGCTTATTCGCTGCGACGAATGGTCAGCCAACTGCTAAATATGTAGCGTGGTTGTCGATTATGCCTAACAAAAAAAGATTAGGTGTAAAAAACGAAATAAGCAAATATGTACAATAATAAATATGCGGTTGGTTGCTTATTTAGCCCTGAGTGTCAATATTGTGTAGCAGTTGAAGTGTACAGCTAATGCTAATGTTTTTAGATGCTGGCTTTTACACCCTGGTGCCACTTGAAGTGAAGTGAAGCACTTACTTTGAGACTAAGGAGGTAAAAAAAGCCTTGGACGAAGCAATTTGAATCAGAGTTTATTGGGCGACCAAAATCAAGATATTGGCGTACCCAAGAGTTTACATTTTACTTGTTCCCGTACTTTATTAAATGGCAAAAATTTTACAAAATCGTAAAAGCGGCGAACGACTCCCATATAAAATGTGCTGTGTTTTGGTGCAAGGGAACGCAAAATGTGCAAATGTGGTAAAAATTGTAAAAACATTTTATTCCGGGGACACAACTTTTATTTATGTCTAAGTTCTTACATTGCCCGCCACTTGAAGGAATGAAGCTAAAGCTAAGAAAGGCTTGGACTAAGAAATTTGAATTCACAGAACTGTAGGCGATGAAAATAAAATTATATAAACTTATATTATTTATGTTTTCACGTTGGACGCCACTTTAAGAACTTTGGAAGTAAACAGCTGGTAACAAAGTCATTAACTGTAATTTAGGGTTTCATTAAACTACACGACTCTCGTTTGATGGTATGGGGTTTAAAACGTACGTTAGACCCCACATACAGTTAAGTTCAGAATCTATGCATCATTTAACCCATTTAGCGCCGAGATTTTTTTTTTTTGCAAAAAAAAACTTAAAATTTTATATGAAAATGATATTTTTGGGAGATTTTTGGAATTTATTAAAAAAATAATTTTTTTTTCTTTAACCCGAATGGCTTTCCTGCAATCGTGCCTTCTTTTAAACATGCCGAAAACTTTGAAGGGTAATATAGGCGTGTTTTTACATGACAATCCCTTGGTTTTTGATTGAGAAAATACTCTTACTACATTCTTAACAACTCCACGAAGTTAAATGAATGTAACATTTTTGATTAAATTTTTATGGCGTATTTAAATTTTTCATCAAGAGTTAAAAATTACTAAAAAGTCGATTTTTTTGAATTGCTTGCGTTTTACACCAAATGCGTGGAAATGTGTACGACAAGTGAAACTTTTTAAGTGTGGAATGGCAGATAACAGACAACACTATAACAAAATGCAAATAACCCCACAAAAATATGCGAAAATACCCGAGTTTTACGTCACATCTATAATATCAGATGAGATGCTTAACCAATATTGAACCGTTGCTATAATATTGGCCGAATGTGTTTAGAATTTCAGTAGACATTATTATTTAATACTCAGAAATATGAACAAATAGTAAGACCACAAAAAAACATTAGTGTTAGATAACAAATACTCAGACATTTCGGGACATACATATATCTCAGAAAGTAGTGGATATCCCCTATCAAAAAAACTATATAAAGTTGTAATAATGATCACAACGACTATCCGCTATTAACACTTCACTTATCTTTTAATTTTTGCAGAGTTGCCTTGCAAGAATGGACCGACACAGTCCGTCTTGGAACTGGATCTAATTTTGTGACTTATTGGTTATAGCGTATATGTATATGTATGTACACCCGCCTGGCATGCTGGATGATTGGGATACACTCATTGATATAAGTAAGTCTCCCTTGTCCCTTCTGGGCTGTTATAGTCGAATACTTATCATGTGATTTAAGTTGGTTGCCGGAAGATTTGTTTGTGCTTTTGGGTCATTGTGTCAGGGAGCGTCAGAACGCAATGAAAATGAAAATTTCATAACAATCATCGAAGTAAACTTTGATTTTATATAATAAAACTGTGAACTTATGTAAGGGAAGTGTCGGAAGGAGTAGTCCGATAGCGTCCATCTTCGTACTTGAATTATGTTTGAGCGAAATATTAATATTTTGTGGCCCTTTTTGGTCGTATAAAAAAAATATATTTGGATTAAAGCTCAAACGTGTTGCGTAGGAGGTACCTGAAGGAATGCATCGGCATAGACCATTTTGGATAGACAGACCTTAAACTGCACTTAAACAAAAATTTTGAACTTTTGTTGGGAAGGTACCCTAAGGAGTGGGCCGATATAGTCCATATTCGAACCTTATATATGATTCGCAGAAATATTTTGATGGGTAAAGAATGGACCAAATCGGTTACTGCCATCGCGAGTTATCGTGCACACCATTTTAGCGAAAAGTTTTGAACTTTTATTGGGGAGGTACCCGATATGATCCATTTCCGAATTTAAACTAAGTTTGGATAAAATATTACGAAGCACAGTGGTTCACAAATCGATTTTCCTGGCCAAAACCCCATTTGTTTCGTCACCGATTGTTAATTCCTATATGGGATTCGATAGTAAACATATTGAAAATAAGGAAACCAAAAATTAGGTCAAAATATTGGAAGGCTTCCATGGCGTGCTCCTAAAGAAAAAAGATTATAATTTTTTCGCAATTTTGGAGAAAGAAAATAAAACAAGAAATTTCTGGAGAAAGAAATAAATAGTTAATTCTCAGAAACTTTAATAGATATTGTGTTCATCATTTTTTGTTAGGTAGGTTGTATTTGTCTTTAAGAACCGTTTCAATAAATTACTTTGGCGTTTACACGAAGTGAGCTATTTTATTTTTCATCAGGTACTAAATTTTAGAGAAATTTTAAGTTTAATGGACTAGAACTTTTAGGGAACAGCTTGAAACAAACTTCCGTTTACACAGAATTATGCCAGAAAGTGTCCTCTTGTATTCTATATATACTTTTATACGCGTCACGTACCGTCCGTTTAACAATTTTTCAATTTTTTGAAATTGCATGGGTAAAAATGTGTGTTTTTTCTATACCGTTTCCCATAAAAATTATAGCTTTTTTACATAAATGTACATTTTATAATATATGAGTTTTTATAAGAGTTATATGAACAACAAAACAAACAAAATTAAATTTTTTAAGAAAAATTTTTTTTTAATAAAATTTTTTGAAATTTTTTTCCCAAAAAACTTTTTTTTTTTATTTTTTACTTTATGGTTTGTTTATTGGTGTTTGACATTTTTTAAATAGTTAGAATATATGAAAAACTCAAAAACACTCATATTATGATGCAAGATATCAAAAAACTCAAATTTTTAACTTTGGCCTTGAATTCCTCTGCAACTATTAAATCGAATTCAAATGCTTTTTAATGCATCGGAAAGCTGATTATGTTAACTGTTGACTAAACAAAAAATATCTCTATCCGTTCAAAAGTTAAAAACGATTCAGAACCACTGTGCGAAGTCCAAATGGGTTTATTCGCTTGAGAGTTTTCGTGTGCCCCAGCCATAGGGTTTTTATACCTTTCGGGTCATTTTCTTCTGATGTACAATATTGCCCATGAAAAAAACTTGTACCGTCCTAATGGGGGCAGCGAATACAAGTTGTCACAAGAAAAATCAAAGAGATTTTGTGCGGCAGGTGCCCGAAGAAGTGGACCGATATAGTCAATATTCGATTTATGATCTATATCTCGCAGATATATTTCGATGTGCAAAGTATGGACCAATGAATGATATGAAACATCTTCGAACTTAAACTAAGTTTGGACTAACTATAAAAATATTGTGTATAAACTTTGTCATTCCGTTTGTAACACATCGAAATATTCGTCGGAGACCCTATAAATGATATATATTCTTGATCAACATAGAATTCTAAGACAATTTAACGATTTCCGCCTTTTCGTCCGTCTGTCTCCTGAAATCAAGATAAAGCTTGCAATATCTTCTAAGATGTTTGTATTTTCTATATCAGTTGGTTATATCGGCATCCTTTTATATGGAACCCATCTTTCAGAAATTTGGAGTTTAGTTTTCTGTAGGGGCATAAAATTTATGAACCCATAAAACGGTATCGTCCGATTTTCGACATTTTAAATTTTATTTTATCAACTGGGGGTAGGTCAGCAATTAATTATAACTGCCATATAACGATACCGTACGATTTTTTGAGGTATATTTACATTTACATACAATTTTTTTTAAGATTAAAAAAAATCGCATACAACAGTACCGTCCGGTTTTATGTGTTTCGAGCACATTTTTTGATCGAAATTGCAGAAAAAAACTTAATTCGGTGAATTCTATATGTATATAGGGTCATATTTTGGATGGTACAAAGATACCGGAATACCAAAAATCCTTAAACCCTTAAGGGCACCAATTTTCCCCTAAAACAAATCCGAAAACTTCTTTAATAAATTTTATTCGCATCACTGGTATCGCATCTGTCTATGGGACATTTAAATTCATCACAGCAGTTATTCGTGTTTCCCTTCAGCTATCTGGTGATTTTTTCACTGATTTAAGACGATTTTGCCATAAATAACAATTTGGAATTTTTGTAGGTTGAACATGTTTGCCTACATAGGCCCATGCTCTTGTACTCAAGTGCAGGAATATTTTTGAAATCGTTATGGCTATAATTTGGTCGTGCCATAAAAACTTATAACTGCACCGTCCGGTTCATATTTTATGCAATTTTTTTAAACAGAGTTGTTTGGTTATTTTTTATTGCCTCCACAAACATCCCAGTCGGTAGTTTACAAGGGAGACTTCTCACATTTGGAATACTTTCTTCAAATTTATTAATTAATTAATTTATTTTTTTTTTTTTTTTGTTTAATATCAATTACTTTTTTTTACTTTTTCCCTTAAAAAAATGTATTAAAAGCGCTGCATTTTAAATCGATATTTTTGATTTTAAAAAATTCTTTTCATTCACACAAAAAAGTGTACACATTGTCTAAACTTGTTTGAAATTTATTTTATCGGGATTGTTCTTTTCAACACTATATAAAATAATCATTTTATTTTAAACTTACATTTTTAAAATTCTCTTTTAAAACTTTTTATTGTTTTGTAGATATAATCCAGTGGATTTTTTGTTGTTGTAAATTATGATGATATGTTTTAAACACAAACAATTGTTGTTGATTTTATTTTATTTCTGCTTATAAATGCTTTAGATTTATTTTAAAATTTAAATTATTTTTTTTTATTTGTTAAAATTTTGTTTCTTAAAGAAACTTTAAAAAAATAGTTTTGAACAAAAATTGTTTTCAACTTTTCAAGTCATCACCACATTGTTATGTTTAATAAATTTTTTGTTTTTCTTGATTTAATATTATTATTATTATATCATTAATGTTGGGCACATTTGTTTATTTTGTTTTATTGTTTTGTTGATAATTTATTTTTTTGTGAAATATTTTTTTATTTTTATTGCATACCACAAACGAAAGTTGAGGAAAAAATCGCCAAAAATAATTCATAACAATTCAACACAAAATTTGTTGTTGTTGTTATTTTTAAATATTTTGTTTTGTTTGGATTTATTTTTAATTCGCATAGATTTTATTTATTTTTTTCCTTCTTTATTTTTGTGATTTAAAAATAAGCAATAATTATTTTTAATTTTTTTCTGTTATTTTTAGTCCAAACAAACAATTACGACGAGCTATTGTTGTTTGCCGCCGCCGTCGATGATATTGTGGTGGGGGGGATTTATGACCCTCCTCTCTCTTTTTACCCGATAAAGGGTTTTGTTTGTTGATGGCATTTGATTAGAGCAAAAAAGTCTAACTTCATTTGAATTTTTGTAAAAATAATTAACACAAATTTAGAAAATTATTTTTGTTTTTCCTTCAGGTTGCCCCGAGTGTGGCCGGCCGTAGTTTACCGTTTCAGCGAGTGTTTTCGGATCGTCGGTTGGTATATTTTTAAAACTGCACGCGTTTCTTTTCTAAAGATTCACAGACACCCGAAAACAAAATAAGAAAAATCAAAAAACTACAAAAAAACGAAACAAAATTTATTCGCTTGGCATTCTTCGTCATTCGATGGATACGGAGGAGAAGGAGGCGGCAGCCTTATGTCGCGCTCGAAAGGTGATGCGGCGTATAAATGAGAGTGTACGGCGGCTGCTGTATGGATGGATGGCTGTGTTTATTTATTTTTAATAATAATTTCTTCTTTTTTTGTGAAATTTTGCGCGTCACGTCTCGAAAAGAGTTCCGTACTCGAATGAAACCGTATTGTTGTGTTACGAAAATTTTTATAAAATTAACTCAAACGGCAACGAGAACAACACAGCACCGCAGACACACCGCAGAACAGAAGACGGAAAAGAAGAACAACATACGGCGACGGCTGACGACGAAGAACGCCGTGTAGTATAACACGAAGAATGACGATGGCAGTGTTGTTGTACGACAGGCAGCAGGCAGTCACGGTAACAGTAGCGCAGCAGAGATTTCATGTGACGGAGTGTGTGTGAGTCCACCACACACATGAATTTTGTTGTCGTTGTACCGTTATGCCACCACAAGTGAGAGAGAGTATATAATGAGTGAGAATCGCTTGCTCCTCAAAAGAGGCACAATACAAAAACATTCAAATTCCTATTAGGATATCAACTAAATGTGTGTGTGTGAAAGTGTGTAAAGCGGAAAATCCCAATGTGTTTAACGCTGGCAATACATATCCTGCACAACACAAACACACACGTCTTTAAAGAAGAAGCTTAAGGCAAACATCCCGGAATTCAAATTGTCCTCCATATCCCTCAGTTTAATGATTGCCTGTTGTTGATGGTCATGCAAAACACATGTTGTCTGCCTACCCATTGTTGTGACGCCAATGGGAAACTTTCGTGAGAGCTGAGAACATTTTACTCAGTGAGAAAAACAATTTCAACTCAAAACATTACCCAAAGCAGAAAGAAAAAAATAATAACTAAAGAAAAAACAACATCAACAATTGTTATCGCTTTCTGTTGTTGTTGTTTCTGTTGTTTTTATTGCAAACATAATGAAATCGGCAATGAAAAGGTTGGTGGGTAAACATCATTTGCTAATCGAAAATCGTATGTATAAACTCCAAAGGTAAGATCCCGACCTGTGCATTTGTGCGTTTTTTCGGAAGTCGTTTGCACTACGTGTATGACATTGCGCTATTCAATTTGAAGAAGACCTTTACAAGGTCTTCTATCCATAGAAGACATCTGGAAGGTGTTTTATCCATAGAAGGCCTGTAAAAGGTTTTCTATCCATAGAAGACCTGAAAAAGATCTTCTATCTATTGACGACCTTTCGAAGGCCTTTTTAAGGTCTTCTGCCTACGGCAGCTTATAGAAGGTATTCTATCAACAGAAGATATTCTATCCACAGAAAACCCATAAAAGGTATTCTAGAAGGTCTTCTATTTAGAGAAGTAGAAAGTATCTACAGAAGGCCTATAACGAGACATGTGGAAGATCTTCTGTCTACATAAGTTCAATAGAGTGTTTCCTACCTACCAAAGGCTTGTAAGAGTTTTTTTTTACCTATAGAAGGTATTCTGCCTGCAGAAGATCTGTAGAAGATCTACCAATGGAAGACCTGTAGAAGGTCCCCTATCTATAAGATCTTCTACCTATATAAGACCTGTAGAAAATCTTCCACCTTCTACATGTAACCAATCTAGGAAGTTCTTTTCTTTTGTTCTTTTGAAGACCTGCAGAACATCTTTGAAAGGTGTTCTATCTATAGAAACAAGTAAGTACGTATCAGTCAGCTGTGCTGACGGAGAAATACCCTCAGCCACTGACCATGAAAAAAAAAACAACAAAACCAAACCAAACATAATAATTATGCCGTATATAAAATATATTGATTTTATATCACGAGTTTGGTTTAAAATCTGTGGGTACCGTAACGTGGGCTTATACCAAATCATTGATATATACCAAACATTTTTGGCAACCAAACTTCCTCATAAAGGTTTCAAAATATTAAAGTTTGAAAGAAATTTTTGAAAAAGTTTTAGAGTTATCTTGCACATGTCCGACAGGGTTTTGAAGCTTTTGGGCCATTATCTTAGGAAGTATTGACTTACTCCGGAACAAAATGTACCATTGTAAAGGAGGCCGCTCCAACAATCTACTGAAAAAGAGTCAAAACGATGCGAGAGGAGCTCCTAAACTTCACTTTATCCGAATTTTGTGTGGGAGGTACACGAAGGAGTGGACCGATATAGTCTATATTTTAATCCCATGCTGGACTGGATGAAATAATATGATGCGCTAAGCCTGCATCAATCAAAAACTCCCTGCGAGGATTATCTTGCGGATTTGCCATTTTGGTTGGTGCCGTCAGGGTTTCTTGGAGCTTTTAGGCCAATATCTCAGGAATTATTGATTTACTCCGGCAAAAAATTGCACCGTCGTAAAGCGAGCCACAAAAAAAAATTACTGAAAAAAATTTCAAAACTATCCGTGAGGAGTTCTTAAACTTCACTTTATCCGAATTTTGTGTGGGCGGTACCCGAAAGAGTGGACAGATATAGTTCATATTCGAACCAGATCTATATCTGGAAGGAATAATACGATGTGCAAAGTTTCCAAATCGATTGCTCCCTTCGAGAGTTATCGTTCAGACCATTTTACAGAAAAATGTTGAACTTTTGTGGGGGAGGTACCAGAAGGAGTGGACCGATATGGCCCATTTTCGAACTTAAACTATGTTTGGACAAAATATTACGATACCCAAAATTTGGTTCGAATTGGTTGAACTGTTCGAGAGTTATCGTGCGCACAAGCCAGACAGACAGACATTTTTCGTATCAAAGTGTAGCCTAAAGGCTGAGAGTATAAACATGTATAAGATCGCCTGTTTATTGAAGACCTATAACAGGCCATAAAAGGACCTGAAGGTGTTCTATTTATAGAAGACCTGTTAAGGTCTTCTATCTTCTAGAATACCTTTTCCAAAAAAGTTTTTTATCTATAGAAGACCTACAGACTTTACTATGTCTATAGAAGACCTTAAAATGACCTGTAGAAGGTGTTCTAATTATAGGAGACCTGTAGAAGTTCTTCTACCTATAGAAGACATGTAGAATGTGCTCTATTTATTGAAGTCTCCAACCTTTAGAAGATCTTCTACCTATATAAGACCTGTAGATGTTCCACTTTCTGTGGAAGGTATTCTCTCAATAGAAAAACTGTAGATGGTGTTCCACCCATAGAAGACATGTAGTAGGTCTCCTATCTGTAGAAGGATTTCTATATATAGAAGACCTGTTGAATGTGTTCTATCTATAGAAGATCTTGAACCTACAGAATACACGCAGAAAAATATATGTTTCGATCCAAACAAATATTTGTTTGGGACTGATTGCAAACAAATATATGTTTGGATCCAAACATAATTTGTTTGTGTCCAAAGAAATATATGTTTGCAACATTTTGTAACATATCTCATTTCATTTTATGTTAGAACATAGTTTTTATGGATGGAGAGTATTTTTGTTAAAGAGAGTAACAACAGGGCTCTCACAGCTGCGGAATGCTGGTTTATAATAAAGAGATGTGCGTATGGTGTAATGCGTAAAACACGTGTGTTTCGTGCTTTGTTGTTGCTAAACAACGTAGCAAGCGAAGAGGAAAAAAATGGTATTAATTATGTTGGTCTGTTTTCATCAGTGTTCTTGAGAACATCGTTGAGTAAAGACGGTAAAGTGAGTGAATAAATCAGTGTTTCGTCTTTTCTTAAAGAAATTGTGCTCTTTAGTAAATTAAATAAATGTCCAATACATTTTATAATTGAACCAAAAAGGTCAATGGAAATGTTTGTTTTGTATATTGTTGAAGATTCAATCTCATTTGATTGTTTAAGCTGGAGTATTCCCCCAATGGCTTAACTTCATTTATTACCCTTTATTACAGAGAGTAATGTTTTTCAAAACGAACTGACAGTGCTGCAAAATTTTACTGATCGCTACCAATATCATGATTTCATGCCGGCGCACAGTGGTCGAAATCACTGATCTAGCGGCGCGAAATTATTAACTTGGAAACGAATGGAGATATCTTCTGAAACTCAGTCTGTGTCCGTGGGTAATAATGTACTAAATATGAACAACATCGGCTAATATGTTGGTATGGCCACCATATAACGGTGCCTCCTGATATTCGTTATTTTGAGGATTTAAGCCACCATTTTCTTCCAAATTAGTTGTAATTTGGTACTTAGGGTTTCTAGTGATCACTAAACCTTTCCACGGAAAATTGTGGACATAGGTCCACGTGTGGGTATAGGCCCCTTTTAAGGTTCCTCCCGATTTTCAGTATTTTCTGGGTTTAAAGCTACATTTTCCGGCCAAATTAGGTGTAATTTGGTATTTGGGGTTCCCAGTGGACACAAACATTATCCACCAAACATTGTAGACATAGGTCTACGTTTTGATATTGTCCCAATATAACGGTACCTCCCAATATTCGGTATTGTTAGGATTTTGTCTACATTTTCAGACCAAATAAGCTGAATTTTGGCATAGGAGGTTCTCTATGGTTATACATCTTCTCTACCAAAAATTGTGCACATTGGTCTACATTTTGATATAGCCCCCATATAGCTGTACCGACAGATTTTGGGTATTTTGAGGATTTAAGCTATATTTCAAGACCATTTATCAGCAAGATTTGCAGCTATTTGCAGCTAAATTGTGGTTATTCGGAATCTAGGAAGTCCAATTTAATTAGTAAAAAAATTGGACTGAACCTCAAGGGTCCTTGGTAGTTACGCTCCATTCAACAAAAGTATATTGGACTGAAACCACAAAAAAATAATAATTTTTGAAAATTTATTGGTACATAACTATGTAACTTCAGGCCCCAAACATTCTTTTTTAAATTTAACTTACACCCTCCCCTATCAATAAAAAATAAACCTTGCTTAGTTTTATTACGAATTTATTTAACAATTAAACAAATATGACATCAGGTTTTTATCAACAATTTTGTTAAAATCTGATGCATCAAAATTTTTTGCACTTCACAGTGAATAACTGAGTGAATATTTACAACAACAAAAAAAGTAAAAACAAAGTTTTAGTCAGCAGAGTGTCTGTAGTCGGTACAATGGAAAACATTTCGCAATGTTATACTTTGATTTTTTGACTTTCGCGCCGCTAGATCAATGGTTTCGACTAGTGTGTGGCGAAGGGAATTATCAATTGGTTTCTCAGCTTTTTGAAATGATGCCTTTTTTACCGAAAAACCGAACTCTTTAAGTGTCTAGTATTCTCAAATAAATGAGAATCACGCTCACTTTTCGGCTTTTCCAAAAAACATCAGAACAAAAATATTTGCAAACAACTATCAGCACGTATCAAATCCTCATTACAAACCTCCTTTCCCACCCATTAGTTTAACATGGCATGTCGCGCGAAATATCTGGTTATTTTGTAACCAATGAAATAAGTACTCAGAATTTACTCAGTATCTACTTATTTCAGTGGTAACAAAATAACCAGATATTTCGCGCGACATGCCCTTGTTAAACTAATGGGTGGGAAAGGAGGTATGTAATGAGGATTTTTGCTGGGTAAAACCCATCGAGTTCTGTAAGTTGAAAAACATCATCACAGTTGCCTGTGAGGAAATATTTTATTTGATTGGTAATTACACCAATACATTTTTCATATACATACATAAATATGTATATTTGAAATATGGATGTACCTATTTATTACATTATATAATCATTTAATTCCAGATGCCGATTTCCCGCTGACGATTTCAACTTTGAAGAAAATGTGTTTTATTTCACAACTAAGAAGAAGCGTTCAACAATGTTTCTATATAATTTTTTCCTTTTTAAAGTGCGACTTTTTATAATTTATTTTATTCAGTTTTTCTTTTATTAAAGTGTGTTATTTATTTCCTTGGAATTTTGTATGTACCTATGTGTCTATGTTGCTTTGCTTTTTTCTATGCCCTTCAATAAAAAACAATACCATTTATAAATGTGTTTACATGTTAGAAATAGCCAGTGAGCGCTTGCTGAGAACAAGTGAGCATACATTTCAATGTGTTTCACATTGACATTTACGCTCCCTTGCTCTCAGTGTTCTCATGTGTTCGTTTTTTGTGGCTTTTGGGTTTGTATTTGTTTGCACCCAAACATATATTTGTTTGCAGGACCCAAACATATGTTATGCTTGGGACTGCTTGCAAACAAATATATATGTTTACTGCAAAATATGCTTGGGACATATGTTAGAAATGCCATTTTTTTCTGTGTGTACCTATAGAAGATCTTTTACTTTTATAAGACCTGTAGAGGATGTTCCACCTATAAAACACCTATAGAAGGTATCCTATCCGTAGATCTCCAACCTATAGAATATCTGTAGAAGGTCACCTATCCTCTAGAAGGTCTTCTATCTGTAGAAGAGTTATAGAAGGTCTTTTATTTGCAGAAGTCCGATGTAAGGTTTTCTATTTACAAAAGACCTATGTAAGGTTTTCTATCTGTAGAACCCCTCTAAAAGGTCTTCTATCTGTATAAGACCTATAGAAGATCTTATATCTGTTGAAGACCTATATAAGGTCTTCTGGCTGTAGTAGACCTATATAAGGTCTTCTGGCTGTAGAAGACCGGTATATCTGTAGAAGACACTTAGAAAGCCTTCTAGCTGTAGAAGTCCTATAGAAGATCTTCTATATGAAGAATACCTATAGAAGTTCTTCTATCGTTAGAAACCCTATACAAGGTATTTTATCTGTAGAAGACATATAGAAGATCTTCCAACTATAGAAGGGTTTCTATCTGTAAAAGCTCTATAGACCTATAGAAGACCTGTAGAATGTCTTCTACATATAGAAACCTGTAGAATATCTTCTACCTATAAAAGACATGTAGATGGTCCCTACCTATGGAAGCCCTAAAAATGCCCTCTTTTCATTGAATATCCTTAGAAGGTTCTTTAGAAAATCTTCTGTCTATTGAAGACCTCAATAAGCCAATAGAATGCCTGTAGAATGTCCTCCGTAGAATATTTTAGCTTGGTTGGTCTGAAGGTCATAGAAACAAATTTTTTAAAATATCCACGCTTAGTTGGTGTCTCCAAAGGTCATGGAAAGATTTTTTTTTTAAATATCCATGCTTAGTTGGTGTCTGCGAAGGTCATGGAAACTATTTTTTTTTAATATTCGCCCTTATTTGGTGTCTCCGAAGGTCATGGAAACTATTTTTTTTATATCCACGCTTAGTTGGTGTATCTGAAGGTCATGGAAACAAGTTTTAAAAATATACACGCTTAGTTGGTGTCTCCGAAGGTCATGGAAACTATTTTTTTTATATCCACGCTTAGTTGGTGTATCCGAAGGTCATGGAAACAAGTTTTAAAAATATACACGCTTAGTTGGTGTCTCCGAAGGTCATGGAAACTATTTTTTTTAAATATCCATCGCTTAATTGGTGTATCCGAATGTTTAAAAAATCCACGCTTAGTTGCTCTGAGGGTTGTCATGGAAAAATATTTTGTTAAAAAATTTGAATTTGTTTTAAAAGTCCACGTTTCGGTGGAGGCTTCGAGGTCAGGGAAAAATATTTGTTTAAAAAGTCCACGCTTCGGTGGAGGCTTCGAGGTCAGGGAAAAATATTTGTTTAAAAAGTCCACGCTTCGGTGGAGGCTTCGAGGTCATGGAAAAATATTTGTTTAAAAGTCCACGCTTCGGTGGAGGCTTCGAGGTCATGGATAATATTTGTTTAAAAAATCCACGCTTCGGTGGAGGCTTCGAGGTCATGGAAAAATATTTGTTTAAAAAATCCACGCTTCGGTGGAGGCTTCGAGGTCATGGAAAATATTTGTTTAAAAAATCCACGCTTCGGTGAAGGCTTCGAGGTCATGGAAAAATATTTGTTTAAAAAATCCAGCCTTCGGTGGAGGCTTCGAGGTCATGGAAAAATATTTGTTTAAAAAATCCACGCTTCGGTGGAGGCTTCGAGGTCATGGAAAAATATTTGTTTAAAAAATCCACTCTTCGGTGGAAGCTTCGAGGTCATGGAAAAATATTTGTTTAAAGAGTCCACGCTTCGGTGGAGGCTTCTAGGTCATGGAAAAATATTTGTTTAAAAAATCCACGCTTCGGTGGAGGCTTCGAGGTCATGGAAAAATATTTGTTTAAAAAATCCAGGCTACGGTGGAGGCTTCGAGGTCATGGAAAAATATTTGTTTAAAAAATCCACGCTTCGGTGGAGGCTTCGAGGTCATGGAAAAATATTTGTTTAAAAAATCCACGCTTCGGTGGAGGCTTCGAGGTCATGGAAAAATATTTGTTTAAAAAATCCACGCTTCGGTGGAGGCTTCGAGGTCATGGAAAAATATTTGTTTAAAAAGTCCACGCTTCGGTGGAGGCTTCGAGGTCATGGAAAAATATTTGTTTAAAAAATCCACGCTTCGGTGGAGGCTTCGAGGTCATGGAAAAATATTTGTTTAAAAAATTCACGCTTCGGTGGAGGCTTCGAGGCCATGGAAAAATATTTGTTTAAAAAGTCCACGCTTCGGTGGAGGCTTCGAGGTCATGGAAAAATATTTGTTTAAAAAGTCCACGCTTCGGTGGAGGATTCGAGGTCATGGAAAAATATTTGTTTAAAAAATCCACGCTTCGGTGGAGGCTTCGAGGTCATGGAAAAATATTTGTTTAAAAAATCCACGCTTCGGTGGAGGCTTCGAAGGTCATGGAAAAATATTTCTTTAAAAATCCACACTTCGGTAGTGCCTTCGAAGGTCATGGAAAAATATTTCTTTAAAAATCCACACTTCGGTAGTGCCTTCGAAGGTCATGGAAAAATATTTCTTTAAAAATCCACACTTCGGTAGTGCCTTCGAAGGTCATGGAAAAATATTTCTTTAAAAATCCACACTTCGGTAGTGCCTTCGAAGGTCATGGAAAAATATTTCTTTAAAAATCCACACTTCGGTAGTGCCTTCGAAGGTCATGGAAAAATATTTCTTTAAAAATCCACGCTTCGGTAGTGCCTTCGAAGGTCATGGAAAAATATTTCTTTAAAAATCCACGCTTCGGTAGCGCCTTCGAAGGTCATGGAAAAATATTTCTTTAAAAATCCACGCTTCGGTAGTGCCTTCGAAGGTCATGGAAAAATATTTCTTTAAAAATCCACGCTTCGGTAGTGTCTTCGAAGTTCATGGAAAAATATTTCTTTAAAAATCCACGCTTCGGTAGTGCTTTCGAAGGTCATGGAAAAAAATTCTTTAAAAATCCACGCTTAGTTGCTCTGAGGGTGGTCATGGAAAAATATTTGTTTAAAAAAAATCCACGCTTAGTTGCTCTGAGGGCGGTCATGGAAAAATATTTGTTTAAAAAATCCACGTTTAGTGGCTATGAGGTTGGTCATGGAAAAAGATTTGTTTAAAAAATCCACGCTTAGTTGCTTTGAGGGTGGTCATGGAAAAATATTTGTTTAAAAAATCCACGCTTAGTTGCTTTGAGGGTGGTCATGGAAAAATATTTGTTTAAAAAATCCACGCTTAGTTGCTTTGAGGGTGGTCATGGAAAAACATTTGTTTAAAAAATCCACGCTTAGTTGCTTTGAGGGTGGTCATGGAAAAATATTTGTTTAAAAAATCCACGCTTAGTTGCTCTGAGGGTGGTCATGGAAAAATATATGTTTAAAAAAATCCACGCTTAGTTGCTCTGAGGGTGGTCATGGAAAAATAATTGTTTAAAAAATCCACGCTCAGAGAGATGTTAACCCTTGTATTTCAATGCCAGCATTGTAGTTCAACATTTACACCGAACAGATGTTTTGGACATAATGGCATGTTAATACATATGTATGTATATACATATGTGTGTATATCATTTACATAAACAATTTATACTCTGTGTATGACAATTTCCTTAACGTTCTTTACATGAAATCAAATCCGTTTCGTTTCCCTCTCTACACTCAATAACCTCCTCCAGTTGGTAATGTAAATTTTCGTCTCCATTTCTCTGTTAGACTATATCACTTACGCATACAAATATACTCTCTCTCCCCCACATACTTATGAAAGAAAAACTCAATCAGGAATCGCCGATAATGAAACCGTTAAGTGAAATATATATACAAAACACCTACACACACTTTGACGTTTGCGCTTTTCTTGATGAGTGGCAGGTTGGTTGGTAGTAGTGGGGTTTACTTCTCTTCTTTTCTAGATTTGAGTGTTTTTTGACACAACAGGGGGATAGTCATTAAGCAGTCCATATGTGTGGGAAAAGTGGGTAGAATTATTGTTGTTATTGTGGTATGACGTGTGTTGCGCGTGTAATGTGTGTTCGTGTGTATAGGAATCCTCTTGGAAAAATGAAAGCAAAAGTATCCAAAAGTAGAAAGAAGAGGAATGAAAACAGAAACAAAACAAATGAAAGACAGAAGAAAAATCAACATAAAACATATGACTTTTGTTATTGTGGCTCTCTTTTTCCAAAATACCAAAAGACGTGAGGAGGCGTGAGGAACGGCGAAAAACGAGTGGGACATTAAGCTTTTTCTCTATCTCACCAATGCAATGTGTTTCCTCTCTGGAAGGCATTTTATCAATGAATGAGATACATAAAGAGATTTTATGTGACACCTACGCAAAGGTAAGCACGGGCCTTGTAATTGCCGATAAGCAGCTGACCGACCGTAAAAGAACCTTTATTATCCGTTTTGAATGCTGAATGGCTCCCACGTGAAACTTGACATTAAAAAGGGAATGTTTTGCCGGGTTTAAGGATATTCCTGGTAATGAAAGTTTCTGGGAAAATTTTACTTTTCAAAAATAAAAAGGAATTTGTTTTTACAAAAGGTTTGCCACTCATTCTCTCTTTGATGCTCTCAAATTGTAAAAGGCGAAAAAAGACCAAAAGAAAAGAATTTTTTTTGGAAGCAACAGTTTGTTGCTTATTATATTGCTCCAAGAGGTCGGTGTTTGTAGTTGTTGTCATGTGTTGTGTGCCTGCCGGGAGATGTTGCTTCACCCCTTACTTTATGGCAGCTATGCACAGGTTCATCTCTGCTTTATAGGATGTAGTTGAAATCATTTAGGATTTTTTCAAGTATGTAGAGTTATTTTTGCCTTGTTGGGCTTCTATGAATTGTCCTTTTTACTTTAATTCAAAGTCTTGAATGGCGAATGAAAGGCCTGACAGAAAAAGGATATTCTGTGAATTAATATTCCACAATTTAAGATTATTTTTCGAATTAAATTTAGCGAAAACGGAACAAGAAAATTCAGAGGGAATAAATAGGAACATAGTGAACTTTATGGAAGTTTAACAATGCCATGGGATTTTAAGAATATAAACATGCAGTTTAAGTTATTTCTATATAATAAATAAGACAGTCTTTACCTTAGAGTTCAACATGAAATTGCATCGAAGAATTTCCTGAAAAAAAGAAAAAAATAAAATGTAGTGTAAAATTTTACCAAGGAAAATAGAAAGAAATTGGTTGGGAGGAAAGACTAACTAAAATGTGAAAAAATTGAAGTATTAGCAAATTTTAAGTTTGGTAAGGACTGCGAAAGGCTATACATATTAGGGTGATGACTTCTCGACTTTCGACAGGAATGAATGGAATAATAATAATAATAATAATAATAATAATAATAATAATAATAATAATAATAATAATAATAATAATAATGATAATAATAATAATAATAATAATACTAATAATAATAATAAAAATAATAATAATAATAATAATAATAATAATAATAATAATAATAATAATAATAATAATAATAATAATGATAATAATAATAATAATAATAATAATAATAATAATAATAATAATAATAATAATAATAATAATAATAATAATAATAATAATAATAATAATAATAATAATGATAATAATAATAATAATAATAATAATAATAATAATAATAATAATAATAATAATGATAATAATAATAATAATAATAATAATAATAATAATAATAATAATAATAATAAAAATAATAATAATAATAATAATAATAATAATAATAATAATAACAATAATAATAATAATAACAATAATAATAAAAATAATAATAATAATTAAAATAATAATAATAATTAAAATAATAATAATAATAATAATAATAATAATAATAATAATAATAATAATAATAATAATAATAATAATAATAATAATTAAAATAATAATAATAATAATAATAATAATAATAATAATAAAAATAATAATAATAATAATAATAATAATAATAATAATAATAATAATAATTAAAATAATAATAATAATAATAATAATAATAATAATAAAAATAAAAATAAAAATAATAATATTAATAATAATATTTTTTACGGGTCGGGATGGGAAAATGCTTCACGCATCTGGCGATGTCGTCACAATCGTCGTTTGCCAGCCTCGAGTGTTATACCGGCTAAAAACCCACCCCCGTTTCATCCCACGGATTAACACCAACTCGGAACCGCTTCCGCATTACTTCGAAGTGGATCCCCTAATTGGTGTTCGTGCACCACTTCGTCTACATTTTACCTGCGCCCATGCCTCGCATTTGCTTTTTAAGAACTCGTTTCAAGATCTTTTTTCTTTTCTCGTACACCTTTTCCGCGAAGACCTTTATTGCTTCCCAACTTCTTTCATCCTGCAGCATTTTGGGGACAATATTTTCAATAGTCAGCTCTCCTACCTCTGATTGTAGTACTTCTCGGTTAGTAGCCCATCGTTCACACTTGAGGAAAGTATGCTCTGCGTCGTTAAACTCTTCTTCCTCCTCGTAGATGCAGTGCGGTGTTCCGCAATTTCCCCATGCGGTACAGGTAGTTTCGGAGGTAACCTTGTCCCGAGAGCATCTGTGTTAGGTAGCAATTTACCTCGCCATGCTTTCTGTTACACCAAACTTGCAGGTCAGGGATCAGCTTGTGTGTGTCTTCTTCCCTTCGTTCCGTTCGTCCACCGGAGTTGCCATACATATATCCATTGTTTCGTCTGCTTGGGATACATTTTGCAATCTTGCCGTAAAAGCATTTCTTCGCTTCATTGCCTGCAGATCGATAGGGATCATTCCAGCTATTACCAGAGTGACTTCTGCTGATATGGTATGCTGATGTAACTCGGGGTGCAGCAGTTTTTTGTACACCTTCTATTTTTTTTGCTCGGGACTGCGTTTCCAGCGTCGGTGCCCACATTTCACATCCATAAAGGAGTATGCTGTGTATCACCTCCATGAGTAGTTTCCTTCTGCTCGGTAGGGGACCACCAGTGTTTGCCATCAACCTACTCATTTGAGCTGTTATTTTCGCCGCCTTTGTTGTTGAATACTCAATCTTTTTGGCGTAGGTCAGCTTTGTGTCCAGCCTCATTCCTAAGTATTTGAGAAAAGGCTTGGTGGGAATTGTTAAGTCACCAATATGCATATTGATCTCTGTAGGCATATGTCTCCTCGTGAGTATAATTTCGGTTTTTTGCATCGCCAATTCTAGGCTGTGAGAGTCCAGCCAACTCTTTGCGCGGATCATAATCTGTCGCATCTTCCGTTGCGCTTCTTCGGTATTTCTTGCTTCAATCACAGCTGCAATATCATCGGCATAACCCACCAAGAAGGTGTTTTCTGGCATCTCTATTTTTAGGAGTTCGTCATACGTGGCGTTCCATAGATCTGGTCTCAGTATCGATCCTTGTGCCGCTCCTGAGGTAATTTTCATCGTTTCAGTACCCTGATTTATGTCGTATGTCAATATACGGTTTCTGAGGTAGTTGCCTATTATAATTTTTAAATACTTTGGAATGTTGAAGATTTTGTCCAAAGCATCAAGTACATCGATCCACCGCATGCTATTAAGGTATTCTTAATGTCCAGCGTTGCTAGCAAGATAATCGGGCTAGAGTGATTACATTGCTGTGCAGATTCATCAGTGCTTACTACTTCGTTCAATGCTCCAATTGTTGATTTCACTATGCAACACTGAAAATGCAAACAACTTCTAGCATGCATTTTTTGAAAGTACATATTTAGACTACAAAAACCCTAGTAGGGTTTTGTCCTGTCAGATCCAGTTCGGATTTTATGGCCTCATCTAAACCGGGCTAAATCTACACTTTTTTGCATTTATCGGGCCTTTATCTCAGAAACGAATAGAAATTTGGATTTGCTGTCTTTAGTAATATTGTAGCCCTGAACTAGTAGAACTTATCTTTTGAAAAAACCACATAAGAAAAACTCCATCTAGGGCATCAAAATCTATAAAATATAGAAAATTTTACATAATTGCTGAAATTCTGGTCAGTATCGGCTAAACTATTGGGAGTGAACCAAGTAACCTTTTGCAAAAATCTTCCAAATAAAGTTCTCAACAATTCTTTAGAACATTCTGAAACTCTTAAATGCTTACTTCATGTTGTTTCAGCGGCATTTTGAATCATATCTTTTACAACACAGTTTACACCAACAGTTTATTCTCGCATTTCGGATTTCACTACATTATTGACATTTTTTATTAAATCGTCGTTGAAAAATGTACTGAAAACAACGGCATAGAGGCATTTTACAACAATGACATGTTCTGAAAAGTTGTGTATTACATTCCAGGGAATATTTTTCCCAAATTCAGAAAAAATTAACGGTTTTGGAGATACGGTGCGAAATGTATAAAAATTTTGGAATTTTTGCAAAGATTTTGAAATTTGAGGCAATAAATGCAGGGTTTCGAGTTCATTATATCTCTAAATATTTTATTCATGTCCTTATCTACAAGTTTGCTTCAGAGGTCAGAAGAAGATTCGCATTGGTGTCAGAGATATAGCCCCGAATTTCTTTAAAAACTCAATATTTAACCAAGTTTAGATGGGGCCATAAAATCCGAGCTGGATCTGACACAACAAAACCCAAGGGGTTTTTGTCGTTTGGCTCTGTACTTTCAAAAAATCCTCAGTTCGAATTGTTTGCACAAGATCACCATAAAAATGTTGCACAGTGTTTTCCTGGTCGAAACCCGTACTGTCTTTTGGAGAGTCATACTGCCGCGCTGATTGCTTCTTGTAATCTGGGTTTTACCAGTCTCTCGAACATTTTTCCAGCAGTGTTCAGCATACAAAGTATGACGACGGCGATAATGGGTCATCCTTTCCCTTGCTAATTAAAACCAGCTTATGTATTTTGCATATATCTGAAAAAATGTCCTTGCTTATACACTTGTTGTACATTCTGAGGAGTACGTTTGGTCGGGCAAGCGCTATTTCCTTAATGACTTCTGTTGGTATTCCATCTGGTCTAGGAGCCTTTTTGTTTTTAAGGTTAAGGGCGGCGGCTTTTAATTCTTCAGCGGTGAAGAGTGGTATATTTGTTGGAGGTTCCGTTTCTATTTCCTCACATCGATCATCATGTTTTGGGAATAATACAGTTTCGATGTTTTGCATTATTTCCTCATACATCGTGTCAACTGAGCTTCTTCCTCCAAGCTTTTGCGCGACGATCTTTTATCCGAGACCCCATGGATTATTATTAATGTCCCTTCGCAGTTCCTCCCACTTATTCCACTTGCTTTTATCGATGCACTTTTGCAAACTCTTTTTTTCCGGGTTTTGATGCAGTTTCTTCTAGACTCATCTATGGACGTGTTCCACCAATATATTTCTTTCCGCTTTCCTCCAACCTTTGCTTTTGGCATCGCTTGTGGCAGCAGGTTGTGATCATCATGTGAAGTCGGTTTGCTGTTTGCGTGGCATCAGATGTAGTTGAGCATTCACACGTTAATCTGTCGAATTGTGTAAGCAGAGTAGACGAGTTAAGTTTATTAACGTTTCATCTTCGAGTGATTGAAAGGATGCCTCTTTCCTGTGTGGTTGTGTCTGTTTCCAAACAAAATGATATGTACTCGTATTGGTGATCACTATCCGTGTAAGTTTCAAGGACTCTCTAATCTATGTATTTAGGGTATTTTCAGAATTTTAGCCCTTTTTGGACATTTGAACTTGCCGACAAAAAAGTGGATTAGGATTAAAGTTTAAAAGTTTGCGGAGGAGCTACTTAAAGGAATGTACCGACATAGCCCATTATGGAAGTGGATCTTATTTTGGGAGCCATATCTTTTCGATAGACATCGCGCCCACTAGTCATTTCAGTGGGTCATCGTTTAACTTTTGGACCAGTATACCAGGAAGCACGGACTTGTCCACGGAAAACATAATATCGCTTTAAACAGGACCACAACGAACAGCATCGGTATACATTTCCATAGGATCTTCGAACAGACCCTAATCTGCACTTAGACAATTTTTGGGGGAGATACATTTTAAAAGTTAAACTAAATAAATTGGTTGCCCCGTTCAAGAGATATCGTGCAGACCATTTTAGTGCCATTTTTTAAATATTGGGGAAGTATTGGAAGTTGAGAACCGCAATTGCCCATCTTCGAACTGAAACTAAGATTGGACAAAACCGGTTACTCCATTCAAGAGTTATCGTGTGCACAAATTTTCCGAACATTTTCGAACTTTTGTGTGGGAGGTCCCGGAAGGAGTGGACCGATATGGTCCATCTTCGGCCTTAAACTAAGTTTAAGCAAAATATTACGATAACCAAAATTTGGTTCGAATCGGTTGATCCGTTCGAGAGTTATCGTGCGTACCAGCAAGCCAGACAGACAAACGGACGGACATTGCTAAAGCGACTCCAAATTGTCTGAAATGGATTTCGTCCAAACATACTTAGGGACTAAAACCATTATTTCGATGAGGCACATAAATGCTGAGGGTATAAATACAAACAAATTACAACCTATTATTAAACAAATTATCATTTTAAAAAATTATACAGAGGGAGTGCTTTAGTTTTAATAGATACTGTAGATTGCATTAGGTTCTCTGGAGTACTATGGTGGTGGTGGACTCCAGGGTAATACTTAGGGTATTACCCTGTAGTCCACCACCACCATAGTACTCCATAGATTGTTCAGCAATCAGAGGCGTTAAAAACCAGGATTTTTCAAGAATTACAATGGGTGTTTTTAGGCTGTTTTAAGAAAAGATTGTCATATGTGTCCACAACTTAATTGTTGCAGTTCTACTGATCAATAATATGTTCATGCCAAAAGTCCCTAACTTGTATATGCATTGAATGCTTATATTTGCCACTTTGTTGTTGAAGCTAAAAAATATGCCAAAATCGAAAAGAAAGTCTCTTTTATTCAATTGTGAAAATATTTCATCAGAATCCCAATCTCCTTTGCAAAATACATACATAAAATAAAAAACTAAAAATATTTGCCAATACTTTTTTCTGGGTAAACACTTCACAAAGTCCTTTAATTTTCTGCAAATGAAAAACAACAAAGAAAAATCATAAGTTAAGATGAGGGTAGAACGATTATAATCTTAGTCACTTGGAAATAAATAAGCGTCTTATTTTGTAATGGCAAAATAATTATAGACAACTTTTGTTATCCCGCATTTGGTCCATACCTTAAGGCAAACGAAAAGTAAATGGCAAATTTAAAGACCAATAAATAAGAAAACGTTAGGAAATTTGATTATCATCTTAAAGTACAGTTTTAATTAAATGATAGGAAAATATCAGCATTTCACCATTTTTACCATTCATTATTATCAGTCAATGTAAATTGCATTTTGAACTAGATTTTTATTTTAACATCATTAATTTAGTTTACCCTGTATGAAAACAAACAATCCTTAAAGTAGTGATGTATCTTATTCATAGAATACTTATTTTATCTATCTATTTATTCATCGATGATTAGAATATTCGTTTACAAGCGATTAAATCTACTTCAAAACTTTTACACTCCGGCCACATCGTGAGCTAGCCAATGTTAATGGGTATTGCAATTCAATTAATTGACCAGATTGACTTGATATTACTTTTAAGCTGTCGGTTAGTTCAATTAGTTTGAGAATAAATCTTTGTTTTTTGAATTAATTCTCTTTCGAGTTGAGCTGTTATGACCTAAGAGGTACATTGACATATAAGGAATACACCGAAGTCCCACACATTCAACCATTATGCTACGTTTCACGGGTGGTTAAGTCCGATCATCGGGTATATTAGAATGTTATTTTAGTGTGTGGACGAACGATTAGCTTGGATACTAGCATTTATTTTTGTGTTGATGTTCTAATTTTTGCTTTTGGTTATTATTATTTGCCCTATGAAACTGACAAGTGGAACTCAAAGGTATCATACCAATAACTCTCGCACGCATGAACGGGTATTGATCTAAACGTTACACATCTTAATATTTTGTCCAAACATCGATCGACGAGCCCCCTTTAAATACCTAAAATGTTTCTCTAAATGGTGTACACGATAGCTTTCAAGGGTAAATACCACTTTGTTTCAAACTTTGCACGTCGCTTATTTCTTCCAAACATAGATCAGGTTCGAATATGGAATATATGTAGAAGGTCCAATCCTTTGAGTACCACCCACACAAGATTTAATTGTTTTCGTAAAAGTGCGGTATGAGGGCTAGTCTCAGATCGGTTCAACATTTTTTACTCCAGATTTTCCTTGGGCCATTATTACAATCTACTTTTCAACAGAAAGTTCAAGTTTTTGTTGCTAAAATTGTGCGCACATTTCATAATCGTTCATAAACGGGGATTTTGAAGTTAGATTTAAACATTAGCAAAAGAGCAAAAATTCACAGACGAGCGGAAGAGGCCGGCTTATTCAGCCGATGACCAGCAAAAAAAAATTTCATATTGACAAACAATGAAAAAGCCAAACTTGAATTCGCAAAGGTCCAAAAATGGAGGACTGTGATTTTTTCTGATGAATCTACAATTAATTTAAAGGATTCAGATGGCATAAGAGTGGATCAAATGGGCCACTGTTAAATTCTAAATATTGCAAAGGCACTGTAAAACATAGAGGCGGAACACAATGATCTGGGATTATTTCTCGGAGCAAGGGACTGTACCAGTTCATAAAATTAATGATATTATGCATCGTTTCAAGTATCGTAACGTATTAAAGGGTGTGATGTTGCCTAATGCTTAAGAAGAGATGCCACAAATATGGACATTCCAGCATGGACATAGAGCATAGATTCAAGATTCGTCATCCGATATTATAAACGTCGTTTTAAGAATTTCTTTGCGCCAATAGACACTTTAAGCTATTGTCAAATTGTTGTGAATCTAACGAGAAAATTCCATTTTCGCGGCCAGGTGTTCATGCAATATGAAATGTTAGTTGATGGAAGAAAAGTACTTCTATAGACCCTTTCTGAAAGAAAGGCTGCTTCTATGGAACCTTCTATGAAAAGAAAGGGTGCTTCTGAAGGAAAGGGTACTTCTAGTGGCCGTTTCTGAAGGAAAGGTTACTTCTAAAGATTCTTTCTCAAAGAAAGGGTACTTCTAGAGGCGCTTTTTGAAGGAAAGGGTACTTCTATATAACCTTTCTGAAGGAAAGGGTACTTCTATATAACCTTTCTGAAGGAAAGGGTACTTCTTGAGGTCCTTTCTGAAGGAAAGGGTACTTCTTGAGGTCCTTTCTGAAGGAAAGTGTACTTCTTGAGGCCCCTTCTGAAGGAGAGGGTACTTCTTGAGGCCCCTTCTGAAGGAAAGGGTACTTCTTGAGGCCCTTTCTGAAGGAACGGGTACTTCTAGAGGCCCTTTCTGAAGGAAAGGGTACTTCTAGAGGTTCCTTCTGAAAGAAAGGGTGATTTACATCCTTTCTGAGAAAAAGTGTGCTTCTATAGAACTCTTCTGAAGGAAGGGTACTTCTAGAGGCCTTTTCTGAAGGAAGGGTACTTCAAGAGAACCTTTCTGAAGGAAAGGATACTTCTAGAGGTTATTTCTGAAAGAAAGAGTGTGCTGCCCTAGAACCTCAATATCAGTCATAATGATGATCGGATGAAAAATCGAAGTCACATTCAACTATTATGACTTGCCGTGACTTAACGCAGAATTTCCAATGCGGTCCATGAAGAAAAAAAGAACAACAACAAACCACATAGAGTGGCAAACAATGAAATAAGTCATGAATTATATGACCACAATAAATCACAATTTCTATTTTAACGAATTGAAAGAAACTCAACAATAACAAATTCTGTTATTGCTCATAATTTTGTGGTAAGAAGTACCAGCCAGTCAATAGCTATGACCACAAAAAGTAGCAGAAAGTTACTCATAAAATCTGATATAGAAATTTCTCAAAAAAATATGGGCGGGGAAATTTCTGTGGCGAGATATGGGTTTGATAAGAGCTGCAGTAATTGGAAGTGTGGATTTTATATGTAGCTCCACATCAAGATTTTGATATTAGAGGCAATTCAGAAAAAAAAAACAAGTAAAAAGTAGCGGTGACTTAGCGAGCGACTTAAACATGCTATCGTCGAACCTTACACTCAATATGTTGAGGGAGTTAGTGGTCGGAATCATAACAACATCAACCAATATGTTCAAGGAGAGCCTCATTTCATCCGTCCAGGTGGTGAACAGTGTGGCAGTAGATTAAGCGGCGGATATTTTCATATTCCTTATATGGAAGAACTGAGCTAGGTTAGCTATGTAGATATTTAACCTATCACATATGTATGTCATCGATGATTAAGCCCGACGCCAAAATAGTACAATCATCCGCATACATTACGATCTCTATCTACACCGGCATTTCAGAAAGTTATAGGTTAAACAGTGCCGGAGTTATCACCCCGCTCTGAAAAAAATTCCTGCTTCAATCTACGAGTTTTCGACTTCTTATTTCTGAAATCCACAAACTACTGGCATCCGCATGCCAATGTCCTCGCAAAGCTATGCATTGTTAAGGGTATCGATTGGTGATCAGGAGCCACCATGATTGTTCAGTTACACGCCCTGTTTTGGTTCAGTCCTCAAATAAAATGTGTGGATATAGGTTGTTATGTATGCTGTTGCGGTGCTGTGCGTTTTCCGGAATCCCTGCTGAACTAGAGAAAGTGCTTCAAATCATGGAGGAAAATCGGTATATACTATTCGCATCTGCAGTGATTATAGTCTGGCTTAAGTAGCGGGACTACCCTGCCAACTTTCCATGCTTCAGGTACAATATGGGTGGCTAATGATAGATTGAATACACTTGTCAAATACCCAGTGGATTAAGCATTATCATTGAGATTCCTGGTGGGCTCAAAGCATTAAATGATTTCGTGTTACGGAGGACATCAGCTCATAGTAAATTCCGGTGGTTGAGAGGGCTCATATACGGCGTAGCACACTCGTATTTGTCCTATCCCGAGGACTCTTCGGACCTGTCATTGTCACGCCGTTAAAAGTAACACCAGTAACAGAATTTACTTAATTGCTTCTGGTAGTCTGGCCACTTTTCCGCTTATGCGGATCTTCAGGGTTTGAACGACGAAGCTTATCACTATCATTTGCTAATCCCGTCGCCTCTGCTGATAAATTTGGTCTAATTTAGGATATTCCACCAGCAGGTGTGAGAAAATGGACAGCAGAGAAAATGGACAGCTCTCTGTATCGGGGATTGGTGTATTCTCTGAATCCTCGCCAATCGACTTTTCCATGGTTGAAAAAAGTAGGCGGTCAGAGGTTATGATGTCGTAGACCATGGTCGGAGCCATGGAAAATTACTGTTTCCAAACCCGGTGCCACAATGGTGATGTCTGGCGAGCTGTGGTAATCTATTCTTAACCTCGTAGGAGCATATTTTTTACCTTGTAAAATGTGGAGCTATCAACTTGCTCGGCCAGCACCTAGAACGAATTGCACAAATATCATTATGTGCATTAAAGTCTCTTAGCACCAGAAGGTTAGAGATCTACAAGAGACATATGTGTATTAAATTCCGTTATACTCCGCCCGCGCCCACAAAAATTCCAATACCTATATACTGAAGAAAACCTTCCATCTTCTCTACTTTCCTCGTATGCAGCATTTCTCTCTTGATTAGAACACAATTTCAGACCACTACATGCCCCTAATATGAATTTCTGGATTGTATACATGGAGTGGGTAATAGTTTACCTTGCCAATGATGTGAATGACGACTGATTTCAGTATGCACTTGGGTAGATTAAGGGGAGCATTTTGTAGCTATCTATGAGGATTGCAGCATTCCTCAGCTACTGTGTTTGTTTCAGAAGTTTTGTTTGCTCCACAGCTCATACTTATTCCCAACAATCTCCACGAGTTGGGCTGCCACAGTGGTGCAATGATATGCAAACCCACCTTGCATTCAGAAGATCTGCGGTTCGACTCCCTTTCCTCTGGAAAGGGTCTGTACAAGCACCCTATCTTCTGGGAAAGGTCTATAGAAGAACCCTTTCCTCTGGAAAGGGTCTAAAGAAGCACCGTTTCCTCTTGAAAGGGTCTATAGAAGCACCGTTTCCTCTTGAAAGGGTCTATAGAAGCACCCTTTCCTTTGGAAGCACTCTTTTCTCTGGAAGCACCCTTTCCTCTGGAAGCACCCTTTCCTCTGGAAGCACCCTTTCCTCTGGCAGCACCCTTTCCTCTGGAAGCACCCTCTCCTCTCTGGAAAGGGTCTACAGATGCACTCTTTCCTCTCTGGAAAGGGTCTACAGATGTACCCTTTCCTCTGGAAAGGGTCTACAGATGTACCCTTTCCTCTGGAAAGGGTCTAGAGAAGCACCCTTTCCCACGGAAAGGGTCTAGAGAAGTACCCTTTCCCCCGGAAAGGGTCTATAGAACCATCATTTCCTCTGGAAAGGGTCTATAGAACCACCCTTTCTTCTGGAACGGGTCTAGAGAAGCACCCTTTCCCCTGAAAGGGTCTATAGAACCACCCTTTCCCCTGAAAGGGTCTATAGAACCACCCTTTCCTCTGGAAATGGTCTATAGAAGCACCAATTCCTCTTGAAAGGATCTATAAAAGTACCGTTTTCTCAGGAAAGGGTCTATAGAAGCACCCTCCCCTTTGGAAAGGGTCTATATAAGCACCCTTTCCTCTTGACCCTTTCCTCTTCAATAGAAGTACCGTTTCCTCTGGAAAGGGTCTATAGAAGCACCCTTTCCCCTGGAAATGGTCTATAGAAGCACCCTTTCCTCTGGTAAGGGTCTATAGAAGCACCCTTTCCTCTGGTAAGGGTCTATAGAAGCACCCTTTCCTCTGGTAAGGGTCTATAGAAGCACCCTTTCCTCTGGTAAGGGTCTATAGAAGCACCCTTTCCTCTCTGGAAAGGGTCTACAGATGTACCCTTTCCTCTGGAAAGGGTCTACAGATGTACCCTTTCCTCTGGAAAGGGTCTAGAGAAGTACCCTTTCCCCCGGAAAGGGTCTATAGAACCATCATTTCCCCTGGAAAGGGTCTATAGAACCATCATTTCCCCTTGAAAGGGTCTATAGAAGCACCCTTTCCCCTGGAAATGGTCTATAGAAGCACCCTTTCCTCTGGAAATGGTCTATAGAAGCACCCTTTCCCCTGGAAATGGTCTATAGAAGCACCCTTTCCTCTGGAAATGGTCTATAGAATCTCACTTTCCTCTGAAAAGGGTCTATAGAAGCACCCTTTCCTCTGGAAAGGGTCTATAGAAGGACCCTTTCCTCTGAAAGGTTCTAAAGAAGCACCTTTTCCTCTGGAAATGGTCTATAGAAGCACCATTTCCTCTTGAAAGGGTCTATAAAAGTACCGTTTCCTCTGGAAAGGGTCTATAGAAGCACCCTCTCCTTTGGAAAGGGTCTATGTAAGCACCCTTTCCTCTTGACCCTTTCTTCTTCAATAGAAGTACCGTTTCCTCTGGAAAGGGTCTATAGAAGCACCCTCTCCTTTGGAAAGGGTCTATAGAAGCACCCTTTCCTCTGGAAAGGGTCTATAGAAGCACCCTTTCCCCTGGAAATGGTCTATAGAAGCACCCTTTCCTCTGGAAATGGTATATAGAAGCACCCTTTCCTCTGGTAAGGGTCTATAGAAGCACCCTTTCCTCTGGAAAGGGTCTACAGAAGCAGCCTTTCCCCGGGAAAGCGTCTAAGGTAGCCGCCTTTCATCTGGAAAGGGTCTATAGAACCATCCTTTCCTTTGGAAGGGGTCTATAGAAGCACCCTTTTCCCTGGAAAGGGTCTATATAAGCACCCTTTCCTCTGGAAATGGTCTATAGGACCATCCTTTCCTTTGGAAAGGGTCTATAGAACCATCATTTCCTCTGGAAAGCGTCTACAGAACCACCCTTTCTTCTGGAAATGGTCTATAGAAGCACCCTTTCCTCTGGAAATGGTCTATAGAACCATCCTTTCCTTTGGAAAGGGTCTATAGAACCATCATTTCCTCTGGAAAGCGTCTATAGAACCACCCTTTCTTCTGGAAATGGTCTATAGAAGCACCCTTTCCTCTGGTAAGGGTCTATAGAAGCACCCTCTCCTTTGGAAAGGGTCTATATAAGCACCCTTTCCTCTTGACCCTTTCCTCTTCAATAGAAGTACCGTTTCCTCTGGAAAGGGTCTATAGAAGCACCCTTTCCCCTGGAAATGGTCTATAGAAGCACCCTTTCCTCTGGAAATGGTCTATAGAACCATCCTTTCCTTTGGAAAGGGTCTTTAGAACCATCATTTCCTCTGGAAAGCGTCTATAGAACCACCCTTTCTTCTGGAAATGGTCTATAGAAGCACCCTTTCCTCTGGTAAGGGTCTATAGAAGCACCCTTTCCTCTGGTAAGGGTCTATAGAAGCACCCTTTCCTCTGAAAGGTTCTAAAGAAGCACCTTTTCCTCTGGAAATGGTCTATAGAAGCACCATTTCCTCTTGAAAGGGTCTATAAAAGTACCGTTTCCTCTGGAAAGGGTCTATAGAAGCACCCTCTCCTTTGGAAAGGGTCTATATAAGCACCCTTTCCTCTTCAATAGAAGTACCGTTTCCTCTGGAAAGGGTCTATAGAAGCACCCTTTCCCCTGGAAATGGTCTATAGAAGCACCCTTTCCTCTGGAAATGGTCTATAGAAGCACCCTTTCCCCTGGAAATGGTCTATAGAAGCACCCTTTCCTCTGGAAATGGTCTATAGAAGCACCCTTTCCTCTGGAAATGGTCTATAGAAGCACCCTTTCCTCTGGTAAGAGTCTATAGAACCATCCTTTCCTTTGGAAGGGGTCTGTAGAAGCACCCTTTCCCCTGGAAAGGGTCTATAGAAGCATCCTTTCCCCTGGAAAGGGTCTATAGAAGCATCCTTTCCTCAGGAACTTCGACTTCAAATGGTCTGAAACAAATTTCGTTCAAACATACTTGGAGCCCAAAACCATTATTTCGAAGAGGCATATTTGTGATCCTATCAAAGTGTATATACCCTTATTAGCCTAAAAGTTGCGGATAGAAAAAAATATTATTTTCAAATCACTCGCTTATATTTTTGGTAGGTGTCTGTAGTTTATATAAGTTTTTGGGTAATCATGTAAATGATATCCTTTAATTACAATCGGCGCTAATGGATTACGAAACTAAAGCACAGAACCACTTGCTACCATTATATAATATAAGCGAAACATTTATTTTGACATTAAAGTAATCAACAAAGTGAAATTATAAAGAAACAACGTAATTTACATTAAGAAAATAACCTGCCTAAGGCAAGCTATTTCAATATTCTACTAAAGACTGCCATTAGTACGCATTACAATAACCATGTGTTGCATGCCCAACAGCAGCTTCAGCTACTCTTTGTAAAGTTTCAACAAATCCCATTTACAAAACGAACAGAGAATTACGAAGACGCCTAAAATATTCCAAAACATTGGTCAAATGCCAGTTTAAGCAATGAATGAATGTTCAAAAGACGAAACTCAAGCCGCAAGAGGTCGGCCTAGTCATCGTCAATCACCCATTGATGTCATAGGAGCCGCACACAATGAAACACATGTATGTTCGTACATACCTACAAATGTCTGTTCTGCGCATATTCTGAATACTTCATAACAACTCTACTTTGAGGAGGTTGGCTAAAATTTTGTCAACACTTCTTCTTTACATCATTGCGTCGTCGCGATGAGCCACAGCAGTAGCAATTATTTTAGAGCGACAATGAGACGACGCAAAGTGTCCTTGTAATTTTATATACCAACGTTTTGGGGCATACAATGTACAGCACAGTGGGGGGAAAACCAAAAATTTGTCAAAAGAAAATTTGTTTGTAACTGTTCGAATTTAGGCCATATCGGTACACTTTCTTGGGTACCTCGGCCTCAAAAGTTCAAACATTTTCACCGTGCAGGGAGAAGAACCCAGGGCCATGACCGTTTGCAAGATCGGCATTTATTCACATCGGTGAGATGTAATGGATGAATGAAACAGGTACACTTACGAGGCTGCTCTGGTTCTTTCCGCCTCCAGGACCACGGTTTTAGGAGTAATGCTGTTCTTAGCTGCACCAGAACATCTCTCAGCGTTTCTACCAACAAAAAGAAACGCAGCATCTAACCCCGCATGTTGTCGTTCAGAGCCCCAAAAATGCATTGTTCCTTCAATTCTATTACAGCGGTCTCCGCAACAAAGTCAGCGAAATTGTAGACTTTATGAGTCTGAGGAATATCAGGTTCAATCGTAACGCTCTCCGCAACAAAATTAGCGAAATTGTAGACTTTATAAGTCGGAGAAACATCGTGGCTGCCGTGATTCAAGAAACAAAGCTCAACGTAACCTGTAACTTCCAACGTTGCGATTATTTCAACGTTTTTCGAAAGGATCACACAAAAGGCAGAGTAAGTGGACTTGCCTTCCTTATACACTAATCTGTCCAGTATGGTCTTACCTTGCTTCTGTAGACCCTTTCTGAAAGAAAGGGTGATTCTATACACCCTTTCTGAAAGAAAGAGTGCTTCTTAGACCCTTTCTGAAAGAAAGAGTGCTTCTTAGACCCTCTCTGAAAGAAAGGGTGTTTCTATAAACCCCTTCAGAAAGAAATGGTGCTTCTATAGATCCTTTCCTTCAGAAAGGGTGCTTCTATACACCCATTCTAAAATAAAGGGTGCTTCTGTAAACCTTTCCTGAAAGAAAGGATAGTTCTATAGACCCTTTCTAAAATAAAGGGTGCTTCTGTAAACCTTTCCTGAAAGAAAGGATAGTTCTATAGACTCTTTCTGACAGAAAGGGTGCTTCTATAGACCCTTCCTGAAAGAAAGGGTGCTTCTATAGACCCTTCCTGAAAGAAAGGGTGCTTCTATAGACCCTTCCTGAAAGAAAGGGTGCTTCTATAGACCCTTCTTGAAAGAAAGGGTGCTTCTGTAGACCTTTTCTGACAAAAAAGGGTGCTTCGATAGACCCTTTCTGACAGAAAGGGTGCTTCTATAGACCCTTTCTGAAAGAAAGAGTGCTTCTTAGACCCTTTCTGAAAGAAAGAGTGCTTCTTAGACCCTCTTTGAAAGAAAGGGTGTTTCTATAGACCCTTTCTGAAAGAAAGGGTGCTTCTTTAAACCTTTCCTGAAAGAAAGGATAGTTCTATAGACTCTTTCTGGCAGAAAGGGTGCTTCTATAGACCCTTCCTGACAGAAAGGGTGCGTCTATAGACCCTTCCTGAAAGAAAGGGTACTTCTATAGACCCTTTCTGACAGAAAGGGTGCTTCTGTAGGCCCTTTCTGACAGAAAGGGTGATTCTATAGACCCTTCCTGAAAGAAAGGGTACTTCTATAGACCCTTTCTGACAGAAAGGGTGCTTCTGTAGGCCCTTCCTGAAAGAAAGGGTACTTCTATAGACCCTTTCTGACAGAAAGGGTGCTTCTGTAGGCCCTTTCTGACAGAAAGGGTGATTCTATAGACCCTTCCTGAAAGAAAGGGTACTTCTATAGACCCTTTCTGAAAGAAAGGGTACTTCTATAGACCCTTTCTGACAGAAAGGGTGCTTCTATAGACCCTTTCTGAAAGAAAGAGTGCTTCTATAGACCCTTTCTGAAAGAAACTGTGCTTCTGTAGACCCTTTCTAAAATAAAGGGTGCTTATATAGACCCTATCTGAAAGAAAGGGTGTTTCTATAGACCCGTTTTGAAAGAAAGGGTAGTTCTATAGACCCTTTCTGACAGAAAGGGTACTTCTATAGACCCTTTCTGACAGAAAGGGTGCTTCTGTAGACCCTTTCTGACAGAAAGGGTACTTCCATAGACCCTTTCTGAAAGAAAGAGTGCTTCTATAGACCCTTCCTGAAAGAAAGGGTACTTCTATAGACCCTTTATGACAGAAAGGGTGCTGCTGTAGGCCCTTTCTGACAGAAAGGGTGATTCTATAGACCCTTCCTGAAAGAAAGGGTACTTCTATAGACCCTTTCTGACAGAAAGGGTGCTTCTATAGACCCTTTCTGAAAGAAAGAGTGCTTCTATAAACCCTTTCTAAAAGAAAGAGGGCTTCTATAGACCCTTTCTGAAAGAAACTGTGCTTCTGTAGACCCTTTCTAAAATAAAGGGTGCTTATATAGACCCTATCTGAAAAAAAGTGTGCTTCTATAGACCCTTTCTGACAGAAAGGGTGTTTCTATAGACCCTTTCTGAAAGACAGAGTGCCTCTATAGACCCTCTCTGAAAGAAAGGGGGTTTCTATAGACCCTTTCTGAAAGAAAGAGTGCTTCTATAGACCCTCTCCGAAAGAAAGGGTGTTTCTATAGACCCTTTCTGAAAGAAACTGTGCTTCTGTAGACCCTTTCTAAAATAAAGGGTGCTTATATAGAACCTATCTGAAAGAAAGGGTGTTTCTATAGACCCGTTTTGAAAGAAAGGGTAGTTCTATAGACCCTTTCTGACAGAAAGGGTGTTTCTATAGACACTTTCTGAAAGAAAGACTGCTTCTATAGACCCTTTCTGAAAGAAAGAGTGCTTCTTAGACCCTCTTTGAAAGAAAGGGTGTTTCTATAGACCCTTTCTGAAAGAAAGGGTGTTTCTATAGACTCTTTCTGAAAGAAACGGTGCTTCTGTAGACCCTTTCTAAAATAAAGGGTGCTAATATAGACCTTTCTGAAAGAAAGAGTTCTTCTATAGACCCTCTCTGAAAGAAAGGGTATTTCTGTAGACCTTTTCTGACAGAAAGGGTACTTCTATAGATCCTTTCTGAAAGAGAGGGTGCTTCTATAGACCCTTTTTGACAGAAAGGGTGTTTTTATATACCATTGATGAAAAAAGGGTGATTCTGTAGACGCTTTCGGAAAAAGGGTGCTTTTATAGACCCATTCTAAAAGAAAGGGTGATTCTATAGAACTTTTCTGAAAGAAAGAGTGCTTCGATAGGATGCTTCCCAGGGCACCAAATCACTGGACTGAAGTGAAATTCAGAAAGTGCATTTTCGTTGGTAAACTCACCAAACCGTCATGGGCAATTCCCTGATACATCCCATATCAGAGATCACACAAATGAGCTTCGTGCTTAAGGCTAAACGTTTTTCGCGGGACATTCATTTCCTTTAGCGGACGCTAGCTTCTCACTTGACACCCTGTGGTGGTGTGCCGAACTTATGAAATGTTTGAGCCGGTCTAGAAATGGTCTGCCTGTCAATATCTCCCGATTTTTAAATACCTCATAACTTTATCATCCACACCATTCAATGTCTCGTATTAAAAACCCATAAAAAATATTCCCTTATTCATCAGGGCCACAAAATACCGTCAGCCATCCTTATCCTCATTTGATCCCATTGCTAAATAAATAAATATTCCGCTATTTACTTCGATAAACTATAAAATACGAAAAATGTTTGTTTAAAAACAGGGCGCTATGCCAAACAACATTAAATCCCCTTATTTTTATAGCATCAAATCCGAGACTGAACGGAGTGGTAGGAGGTTATGCTGTCTATGAAGTTGGAAGCTACAGTTACAGCAATCCATTTCACACGTTTACGCATGTGCCATGTGACCAAGGCGGTGGGTGATTGTGTGAGCGGCGTCAATAAAATTTACAAACACGCCTTTATGTGCCTTCATTGCGTACATTCCCCTCGAAGAAAAACACCCAAAAAGACAGTAAAAGATGTTGACAAAATCACTTGAAGAGGATAACACAGAAAATCCCAAAGATCCTCTACGCCGCACACTCACACACATTAATTTACATACTTACATACAAATGTCTGTAGGTAGGTATCCTACTGCCATGACTTGAAGAGTTCATATTCTCTGTTGTTTTTTTTTTCTTCTCGAGGAATGGTTCATTGGTTGACGCATGTTGCACATATGTGCAATATTGTTGCAGCCGTGCCTGACAGGAGGCCCATAAAAATTGCCCATGCTTAGAGGGCTGGCTGTCTGGATGGCCGACTCACTTATAGGAAAATAAAAACAATGTGAATTAAACCAAATGTCGGCAAGCCTCTGTTGAAGAGGCAATCTGTTGATGTGTGTTGCTTAAAACAACTAACTACACCAGCAGTAGTAATTACAACAACAACTATTACTTACATGTGTATGTATGTGGCACCATATTTGCGTTCCAATGATATTTACATTGAAATCTACATAGTATGAAGTACGTGGAATAACAATAACATCTGAGGCCCATACATGGTTTAATCCTCAATTTTTACGGAAGGTCAATTGGAGCATGTTTTACAAATAACTGAGAATTTTTATGAATGATTTTGCAAGAACTATCAGAGCAATAATGGCGATTTTCCAATAATATTTTAGCAAGGAGTAAAAAACGTCATCGGACCAAGCAATGGTCTTGGTAAAATCACCCATTCATGCCAAGTGGTCACAAACCTTGTGGTTGATTTCACGAGATAAACTATCCTTAATTTCCATGAGATTCTTTAAATGTTCAAAAGCAAACCATGTGCAATCTTTACAGCATCAGGTTGGCGAAGATTAATGCCTAACTCGGACCAGCCTTTAAACAAAATCAACAACTATAATTTGATATAAAATAAGGCTTAATAATATACTACCCTGAACTCATCAAGAAGTTTAAAAACAGAAAAGCGATGAGCCAACAACAATTCTGATCACGGCCTTTTTGAATTGAGTATGAAGTAAGGACCCGATATAACTGGCAAGAAAGTCTCAAGAATCTGCAACCGGATTCGTTCTGTCATTCACGAAGAGTTAAATTTGTATAGCAGTTGACGGGTTTTGCGTGACATGTACAGATTCCTCAATAGTAATATTTGGAGACGGGAGTCACCGTGGTGCAGTGGTAAGCAGGTTGGCTTTGCACTCAGAAGGTCTGCGGTTCAATCCCTTACCAAAACAGTAAATTTTTCGGCAATGTCAAATCCCCTCAGAGTAATGTTGGCTTACATTTACTGAGTATTTCAGCCATATAAAACTTCTCTATAATTGGTGTCGTAAGACATGGCGTTCGGACTCGGCGATAAAAGGTTAAGGTTCCATATCATTGAATTAGCGTGCTCTTACTGATATGAAAGGTATCTCCCTTGTCCCTTCGGGGATGTTGTGTATATTTGAAGACTGTAATCTTTCAGGTGCTAGCTTATCGGCAACCTCGTTTCCGCCAATGTTGACTTGTATCAGCTCTAGGACCGTTAAATGACTAAAGTTTCCGCTTGGAAGACGGTACAGATCTGCTTCAATTGACATAATCGCCTGACATTGAACTCTTCGCATTGTGTCTTCTTCCATTGTGCAGTCATCATTACAGATCGACACCTCCAAACAATAGTATGCTAAGTCGACTTAGCATGTTTTCAAGTTCTTTACATTTTTATATTTAACGTCCTTTAACTTAAATTCTGTCAAATTTTGGTAATAATCGGACAATCCGAACAGAAGTTATAAACAAATATTTACTTAGCATAGTACTGAAGGTCAAAGAAATTTCCAAACTTTTAGAGCTTGTCCTGCAAAACTCACTGTTCAGAATTAGCAAACTATTATTTGGAGGTGTCGAACGTCCTTTAACTTAAATTCTGTCAAATTTTGGTAATGATCGGTCAATCCGAACAGAAGTTATAAACAAATATTGACTTAGCATAGTACTGAAGCTCAAAAAAATTTCCACACTTTGAGAGCTTCTCCTGCAAAACTCACTTTTTAGACTTAGCATACTATTATTTGGAGGTGTCGAGATGGTCAAGTTCTGTGGACGTGGTCTTATATGGGTCCACTCAGCTCAAGATATTGCCGCTCTGAAGTTGAATTTTGTTGTAAAGTAACCACAGATCCCCAGAGGGACCAGGCAGCCACCTTTGTGAAGGATTTAATCTCGATGACCCTAAAAGCGGTTCTGGCTGCGATATTTTCAACTCGAATATTCAGAGGTTTGATATTCAGAATTAAGTGTAACGCAGTATTCGTAGAGTTTTTGACAGCGCCGTTGATGAGGATCGAAGCTGCGTGCTTTTTTTCATTCAGGTTGGCCTGGTTTGACTTGGTACAAAGCGCATGTGCTCTGTCCGTCAAAGTTTTATAAATTCAGTGTAGCACCCGTAGTCTTAACCCCAAACTTTTAACTATTGAAGAGAGTGCGAATAAGCCTTTCTTTGTGCGCTCCTCAATATTCCTCTACCTTCGCAGATCAGAAATAGCATGGGTTCTGTAAGCAGCACAGCACGACAACAGCTATCTCGACACATATTAATCCATTTAATTCTGTAGCCTTGCAAGTAGATCTCTGTACATGTTAACAACCAATGGATGCGATGACACTGTATTTCAGTGTATTTCAAAACCGCTTGAACAGTATCAGCTCTACGTCTTTTAAAATGGCTAGGATTTCCGCTTGGGCAGTGTTGGTGGCGCTCGACTTAACAAAAGCCTTTGATACTGTCAAACAATCTACGGTGTTTGAGGATATCGAGCAGGCAACCCTCCGGCCAAATTTGAAACGTTGGATTACCAATTATATGTGTGGACGCAAGATGTACGAGGAATTCAGGAACAACAAGTCCAAGCCCCGTAGTGCGAAACAGGGAGTTCCCCACGGTGGGGTTATATCTCCGGACCTGTTTAACCTCTACCTTTCCTGCATTCCGTCCCCTCCAGGCGGCATTGACATCGTAACGTATTCGGATGATTGTGCGATATTGGCGTCGTGTACCTTCCCTGATGGCATTTCTGAATTGCTGACCCCTACATGAAAGGAAAAATATTCATTAAAAAATCCACGTTTTGTGGTATGATGGTCCGCCCACTAAATCTACGGCCACCACATGGACGGCAGAGGTGAGAACAGAGTTTAATGTAATGGTCGCAGATGGTAGTAGAATTCCGACCACAAACTATCCCAAAATTCTAGGAGTCCTATTCAACACCATGTTCATATTGTCCACGCATTCCACAGCTATCTACGACAAACTGAGATGAAGGAACAAGGTCCGTAAGTCCCTAGCCATCAGCACATGGAGTGTAGATGAAGAAACCGTGGTGGCTACCTATAACGCGATAGGTCGGTCTGTGGTAAACTATGCGGCGCAGTTTGGTCCGAGAATATGTGTGAACAACACGATAGAAAAATATTCAAAACTGTCAGAATTCCGTCCTGAGAACTGCAACAGGGTGCCTCCCCATATTTTCAGTGGATCATCTGCACGAGGAGACAAAGATTCTTCCGGTACAGTAACATAATGTCATGGTTTCGTTGCAGTACTTGTTCGTTTGTTACCGTGACAGCCATCCTAATCACCATGTGGTGAATAGGACCCCCCACCCAGGCATATCAGGAAGGATTTTCATGATCTATGCAAATAGGTTCAACGTTACAAGAGAAAACCCCTATATTAACAAGCCTATCATGCAGCTTTAAGTAGCATTCACTGAGGAACGTCAGCTGTCTCGACAAACCAGAGTAGTTTTGTTTCACCTACGATCGGGATGGTGCAGTCGCCTAAATTACTATAGGTGCAAAACATTTGCCTAGCATGCGACAGGGGCTTGCACGACACATTACACATTTTCTACTACCCTGCCAAACCTACTTAACCTACTACTAACTCCAGTAGATCTTTGGTGGGAAATAGTCACAACTGACGCTTCGTCGTTTTCTTGGGGATATATAGGTGTCAATTGGTTCCCTTCGCATTGCTTATGGGTCAATTGTGAACTAGTACCACGTACCTCTAGTATAGGGCTATTTAAATTGCGACAATTGGAATTGCTAGCGGGTAGAGGGAAGAAGAGGGCGATTTGCATATTTCCTTCGTATTCCTTTTTTATACCAGAACAATATGTACGAAGATATTCAGTCTATCAACACTAGCTTCTGTTATTGGATGCTTCATTTATATTAAAGTTATGAAGAAAATGTCAATGTGAATTATTTATACAACTCGTCGTTTAAGTTAAGTTAATTAAGTCGCTACTGACGCCTCCTCGTTTACTTGGGGATAAAAAAGGTGACAATTGGTTCCCTTCGCATTAATTAGGGGCCAATATTTGTACTAGTACTGATTAGAACCAGTTTTGGACTACTTAAATTGCGACAATTGGAATTTTCGTCGCAAGCGGGTTAACTTTTGAGGTTCCCAGTATTCATAAAACTTCTGCACCAAAAATTGTGAACATAGATATAAACTCCGTTCCAGTACTTTTTTAATGGTAAAAGCTGCAAAAGAGAGAGACGTCAAAAATGAGTTCAACGCACACATTTTTCCAAAATGTACGGGAACGGGAAAATTACAGAAACGTCAAAAAAAAACTGGAACAAATGTCAAAGTCGGCGTGTCAGCCAATCGGAAGCCGGCAAATATGTTGCACATTTTTGCTCGCTAAAATTTGTCGTGTAAAAAGTTTCTAAAGAGAGAGCCATTCAGCGCCATTTTGGGGAAAATGTGCAAAAGGTGTTAAATGTGTAAAAGCTTTTTAGTTCTGGAACGAAGCTATATGTTTTGTATATCCCCCAAACAACAACACCTCCTCCTCCTCCTTCTCCACCAAAAATCGTCAACATAGATCCATGTTTTGGTATAGCCCCCATATAACGGTACTTACCTATTTTCGATATTTTGCGGATTTTAGCTAAATTTTTGGACCGAAGTACCTGTAATTTCACATAATTTAATTTAAGCATTTGGGGTATTCGTGGTCGAAAAACTTCTCCACTGAAAATTGTGGACAGGAAACTAATGTAATTTTTTTATTTTATGGTGGAGGGTATAAAAAGTTGGGCCCATCGAACTTAACGATTTTTTACTTGTATAGTTTACTCGCAAAAAATAAAATTTGGTTCATTGAGCCACACCGAAATGGTGTCGAGAAGTATTTACAGCTACCTCGGTGTTTGACATATTGGCACGAAAGCTTTTAACTATAGAGAGAAGTGAGTACCGAAAACAGATCAATTATCCCTAGGAAAAAAATCAGCACTTCCAGAGATATGGTCCCCGAAAAAGGGACACTCATGCACCTCATGCTCAGAAGTGAAGTTAGGTCCAGGTATTTAATGCAGGTAGTCAGTATAGTCTCAAAACGATATACATTTATTCTCCATATTCACTCCGATAACGCCGCGAATGTTCCAAAATTATAACCAAATGTAATATGTCAACACATATTATCCATCAGTCGAATATTTATACTTCCTGGTTATGATACCTACTGCACAAACGTCAAAGATTTACGATAGAAACTCAACCAAAACATCTGTAGTCACCTACGAAGGTACGCGAAGGAGTTGACCGATATGGCCCATCTTCGAACTTAAACTAAGTTTAGGCAAATTATTACGATATCCAAAATTTGGTTCGAATCGGTTGATCCGTTCGAGAGTTATCGTGCGCACCAGCCAGACAGACAGACGGACATTGCTAAATCGACTCCAAATTGTCTGAAACGGATTTCGTCCAAACATACTTGGTGTCTAAAACCATTATTTCGATCGGATCTGCCGATTCGGTCCAAAATTTGGCCATCGTAATACAATATTTTGTCCAAACATAGTCTATGTGTGAAGATAAACCATATCGGTCAACTACTTCAGGTACTTCCCCACAAAAGTTCAAAAATGTTCGAAAAAATTGTGCTTACGATAACTCTTGAAGGGAGTTACCGATTTGGTTCATACTTTAACATCCTAATATATCTAGCAAATATAGATCAGGGTGGAATATGGACTATTCGGGTAACTCCCACACAAAATTTCGGAAAATTTCATTTTAAGACCTGCTCTCGAATGACTTTGATTTTTGTTGAAGTAACTTGCATTCTCTGTGTCAATTACGACGGTAAAAGTTGTTTCAAGTGCAAGTCCATACTTCTTGAGAAAACAGGCCGAAATATGTAAAAACCCCTATTGCACCATATGTAGTGGCTGCAGAGCACTATAACTCTCGAATTGATCAACCGATTGGGTCCAAATTTTGGACATTTGTCCAATCTTAGTTATAGTCCGAAGATGGGCAATACCGGTCCACAACTTCCGGTACTTCCAACGATATCTTTTGGACGGGGCGGGCAACCAATTTGGTCTAAACTTTGGATTTCCTAATATTTTGTCCAAATTTAGTTTAACATTTAAAATGGCCCATATCGGTCCTCTCCTTAGGTAACCTCCACCACAAAAGTTCAACATTTGTTTATAAGTGCAGTTTAGGATCTGTTCGAATATCCTTTGGAAATGCTGTTCCTGTTCGTGCTTCCTGGTATACTGGCCCACAAATTATACGATGACAAACTGAAATGACTAGTGGGCGCGATATCTATTGAAAAGATATGACTCTCAAAATAAGATCCACTTCCATAATGGAATATGTAGGTCCATTCGGCAAGTTCAAATGTCAAAAAGGGCCACAAAATTCTGAAAAGACCATAAATACATTCGATCTATCCGTTAATGTGAAGTTACAATTCACGTAGGCTGACGACTGATACTTTTTTACTTGTTATTACCCTGCCAACATTTGCTATCTGTTTATTGTCCAATGAGTCACTTCAATTAGATTGCACAAACGAATGCGATAGTCGCATTCTTATCCAAAAAGATAAAGCTCTCGGGAAGAACTGTTCCACTCATTAGATACTTTTTTGAGTGTCTAATTGGACACTTCAGAAAGTTATTAAAACGATAATACCGGTGGAGCAATGGTAAGCATGCTCGCTTTGCAATCTGAATGCCCGGGTTCGATTCCCAGGCCAGTCGACATTTTTTTAATGACAAATCTTTTTTTTTTTTGAACTATAAAACATTAATATAGCTAAAAACTTGATAAAAATAATAATAAATAATAAAAAAGAACAAAATTTTATTTTGATTTTCTTTTTAACTTAATTTAATTCCTTTTTATTTTATGTTTTGTTTTATTGTTGTTGTTGTGTCGTTAGTCCTTTGTTTGGGTTATTTTTGACTTTTTGGTTTTTTATTATTTTATTTAATTCATTATTTATTTATATTTTTATAATTGTTTCAGGAATTGTCGCTTATATTAATTTTGTCATTTGAAAAATGTGATGTCGCCTGACTTGGTAATCGAACCCCGGACATTCGGATTGCAAAGCGAGCATGCTTACCATTGCACCATCTGCGTATATAACCATCTGTGTACAAATGTCTTATTTGTTCAACTTACAACAATTCTAAAAATAAATGTAAGCTGTCTAATTTGTATCCAAATAAAGGATGAAAAATAGATATGTCTATCTAATTTCCATCCTTCATTGGGATATAAATGAGATAGCTTACATTTATTTTTAGATACATATGTTATTGTTGTTATTTGCCTATCGTATTCTTTTCTAAATGGTGTCTGGATACGATACAAATGGGATAACAATGCAATTGTTATTGTATATTAGACAAATGTCGCATTTTTACAGAAAATTAGACACCAAAAAGATCCTCATTTATAAAATTAGATAAAACTCACTTCCAATTGCTGGCAGGGTATTTTATGTGTGTCTATGTGTTATATGTCTGAGGCTATTTACCCAGCTAACATTTTTTTCCGAATTCGAACAGAATCTCTGAACAAAGTTCCTATTCTGATGCCGAATTCGTACTGATTTCGGTACGAAAGTTGTATGGACGTGGTCACACAATTCGGAAAGAATTTTCTAAGGGAATTCTAAAAAATATTAGAGTTTCGCGACGAATTCGGAAGAAAAATTCAGAGAAAAAATTAAGATTTTCTGAAAGAAATCGGTCCGAATTCGGAAAAAAATTTTTGGAAAATTTGGTAGAAAATGTAGATTTTGTAAAGAAAATCTTTCCGATTTCGGAAAGAAATTCTGGAAAAAATCGAAAAAAAAATGTTTAGATTTTCTGAAAAAAATTGGAAAAAATTCTTGAGCTCTAACGCTTTTGATATTGACACAACAAAGAATAAACCCCACTCACAGACAATTTCCTTTTAATGCACTATTTATGGTTCTAATGATTTTCCCTGTTGTTATCATTTTGTGATTAATAATAGAATAATGTGCACGAGTATGTTAAAGCTTCAACACTAGCTTGAATTATTATACGTTGCTTTTATATTAAAAAAACTTAAAAATTGTATATGCGAATTTTATAACCAATCACTTTGTTTTTCGACAACAACCGAACAAAAAGTCTCTTAGAAAATCGGTTAGAAATCGGAACTAAGATTTTTCAGAAAATGTGCAGAGATTCTTAAAAAAATTAAAACCTGTAAAATTTCTAGGAAAATATTAGAGAAATCGACAAATTTCTAAAAAAAAAGAAATATTCAGAAAATCTCGGAAAAAACGGATATCACACCCCTCGGAAAAAAATTTTAGCTTCGTAGCTACCGTCAAAGCCGATTGATTCCATTTTAATTTTTATACCCTACACCACTATGTGGGGAGGGTATTATAAGTTGGTTTTGGCCAAAAAGTTTGTAACGCATCGAAATAATGGTCGTAGACCCATACTTATATATCAAAATGAATGTCTCGACGAGCTGAGTGGATCTGGCTATGTGTGTCCGTCTGTCAGTCCGTCCGTCCGTCCGTCTGTCCATCTAAACTTTGTAATCACGCTACAGGTCGCAATTTTGATCGGATCGTCACGAAATTTTGGGTGTTGATAGGGGTCCCGGAGGGGAAGAAGCCTATTGATTTTGGTGATGGTCGGATAATATTTAGGGTTCGGAATCGGCAAAAAACTTATGTGGATAAAAAGACAAGGTTTTTTTCCAAAGCGAATATCTCAGCTTCTGGCAATGAAAGTAGAAGATATCACCTTTCTAACGATGTAAAGTAGGTTCTCGTGGGTGATCAAACAACGAAGATATCACAATATCCGCAAATAAACCCCAAATTTTCAAGTTTGCGATTTTAGTTATAATGACGAATATCACAGCTTTGGCTAGGGACTTTCCAAAAGCAAAGCCTGACTATGAAAGTAGAAGATTTCACCTTTACAATCATGCAAACTAGGTCGGCGTAGGTGACCAAATAGCGGAGATATCACAATAGTCGGAAATTCATCCCATTTTTCCATTTTTTTGGAAATCACGCTACGCTATTTATTTTGGTGAGGGTCGAATAATATTTAGGGGTCGGAATGGGCAAAAAACTTATTTGGATAAAAAGACAACGTTTTTTTTCCAAAGCTAATATCTCAGCTTCTATAAAGGGTATACCAAAATCAAACTACGTCGGCGTAGGTGACCAAATAACGGAGATATCGCAATATTCGATAATACATCCCATTTTTCCATTTTTTTGGAAATCACGCTACTGGGCGCAATTTTGATCGGATCGTCACGAAATTTCGAAGGTTAATGAGGGTCTCACAGAGGAAGAAGCCTATTGATTTTGATGATGGTCGGATAATATTTAGGGGTCGGAATGAGCAAAAACTTTATTTGCAGAAAAAGTCAACATTTTATTCCAAAGCAAATATCTCAGTGTCTATAAGGGGTCTACAAAAAGCAAAACCTGCGAATGAAAGTATAAAATATCACGTTTACAACAATGTAACGTAGGTTATCGTAGGTGGTCTAACAACGAAGATGTCGCAATAGTCGCTAATAAAACCCAACTTCTCATTTTTGCGATTTTAATAATAATGACGGATATCACACCTTTGGTTGGGGACCTTCTAAAAGCAAAGCCTGACTAAGAAAGTAGAAAATCCCATCTTTGAAATTATGCAAAGTAGGTTGGCGTAGGTAGTCAAAGATATATCGCAATAGTCGTTAATGCATCCCTTTTTCCACTTTTTCTGCAATCACACTACAGGTCGGAATTTTGATCGGATCATCACGAAATTTTCTCACAGAGATAGAGATGTTGGTGATGTCGACAGTAGTCAAATATAAAATTAAATATTAATTATTTTGGTTCAGTTCGCCTTAAGTCATTTGGTATAAAAGCCAGATAGGTGAAAACTTTCGTATCTCCATTAAAGAAATGTTTTCGAGTGAAAAGATTATTCACAGAGGTAGTGGTGTAGGGTATCACATAGTCGGCCCCGTACCGACTATAGCCTTTTCTCACTTGTTTAATATAAATATAGTTTTTATCATGGTACAATAAAGGAGAGGTAGGCCAGGTATGAAAATCACTGAGAAATGCCAACCTGCAGCCATGGCTTAAAACGTCAAATGGCATGGTACAATAATAATGGTAGATGTACCTGCATACCTATCCCGTATTACAAAAACATATGGAACTTATGGGCCGATTCCGTACAGCCAGGCGAGTCATGTCGCGTCGTCTATCGTCTCTGCGACAAAATTTAAAAAATGCACTACGTACAGCGATAGAAAATAATCGTCGATAACAAGTTATTTTTATTTTTTTATTTTTTTTTTTCGTTAGTAAAAATGAACGGCGACAGCTAATTTGTTGTCGCCGGAAAATGAACATTACGGCGACAAAATTTGACGTCGTCGTGCGACTTTTGCCATACGTAATGGAAAAAATGCAACTGGCAACGCGACACGACTCGCCTCGCTGTACGGAATCGGCCCATTAGAGCTTCACTTTTTAATGTTAAAAGTGCCATATAGTGTAAAAACATTTCTTTAGCAAGGCTCCAGAATATTCTTGTTGGCAAAGTGTTCCAAAAATAGCAAAAGTTCTTCCCAAACTTACGACAGTGAAAAAATGTCATTCACTTATTTTCTACTTGACAAGTTTGGCTAATCTGACATCGTGATTGCTGGCATCCGATTTGCAGACAAATGTCAGCAGAATTTTTACAAAAATTTTAATTTGTACATTCCCGTACTTTTGGAACAAATTTAAATTAATATCAATATTTTATAAAATTTTCATTCGTAAGTTTTGTTAAAAAAATCAACAATTTTATTTTGCCACGCGTATACACATTTTTGTCCTTGTTTTCAATTTTAAGATATAGTGTTACAGCAGAAGTTTTTTGTTGGAACAATTCAGCGATACATCTACCTTTATGATTGCATAATGTCAAAAACAGTACAAAATGTCAACCCTGCTTTTGACAGATTAGGCCATAAAAAGAAAAAAATTGTAATCAGCTGTTAGCTGTGGCCTACCTTTAATTTATTCTACCATGGTTTTTATATTACCAAAAGTACCAACAATGATACGGTAAAAGTCCGATGCATACTTTTAGGCGAGAGAATTCAATAATATCACCTGACTAATAAAGATTTTGAATTCATTTGAATAATATAAATTATACTAAGGAATTTTTTATATTAAATTATTTCTACGTAAATTTGAAATGCATTTAAATTGTTAAGGACGTAAAGACATATTATGTATTCGCATCGCATATCCAGCGCATTAGTAAATACTCAGGATGTATGGTTTGGTCATTTAAAACTAATATAATATATCAATTGATAACCTCAAATATGTATGTATATTATTAAAAATTTGTTAAGTTGAAGTTTTAGCTGTCATCAAAGCCGATTGATTCAATTTTACTTCTTTAATATAAATCTATTTAGTATATCTATTTCCAAAAGTAACAACAAACGATTGTCCTTTCTTCTTCTTCTCTCTCTCTCTACATTCAACAAAACATTTATTTCGCATCATCGGTCACCTGTTTGTCATGTTCGAAAAGTTCCATGTGACCGACTGAATGATAAAAGATCCAAAGGCAATGCTGCCTGAAGCATGGAATTTTCAATTATCCACCCACGTGAAACATGTTTTGTAAATTTCATTCATCTTTTTCATGAGCTAAACACTGCGTCATACACACACGCGCTTACACATACAAAACTCTCAAAGTTCTTGTGCGCATTAACCATTGTCATGGTAAAAGTTAAGTTGTTCCTTTTTGGCCATTATGAATGAATGAAGGAAATACGTTTTCTAATTCGATTTACCATTCAAGGCAACAAAAGTTTTGTTGTCCAAGTTCAATGTTTATTTCATCTCCTTTCCCTCAAAACAAATCTCAACTTTGTGTGAAATTTACCAACCTGTGTAGGCGTTACAATGGAGGCTTGTCAAAAAACCACCTACTCGGTGGAGTCCCGTACCTGGATCTTTGTAATATATTTTTGGCTACAATTGGATTTTGTTTTTAGTTCTACACATTTCAGTCTATAAATCATATTCGATGGCAATGATTTGTTTTACATCCTTGAATGTCCTTGCTCAACGACAAACAAGCGGCAGCTGTCCCAGCTACTTTAGTTCGAAAAGTGTCAATTTCAATTTCACTAATTATAAATGATGGTGAATAAATATTTCAGTTTTCCATGAAAAACAGGTAGAGTAGTGAAATTACCATTATCACAGTGAAGTAGGGAATGACTACCAATGAAAAGAGGGGAGAGGAAAATCATTTTGATTACATCAACGTTTTATGGTTCGATTGCTGACATTAAGGTAATTGAGATTTAATGCTTAGTGTCGTGGGTAATACAATTAGGGATTGTGGAAAGAACAAGGCCCAAGTGGGCGAATAAATGACAACAAATTATATAAAATCCTACAAACGTTTTTTTTTTTTTGAAAATTTACCAATGCTACTAACTACCCTGATAATGTCTAAAAAATTGCATAGCAAAATTATCATGCATTTTGCCTTCAAGAAATAATATTTTAACAATTAAACATTATTGCTCAGATAGTCCTTGAAAATATTCCCATATGTTTCTTTGTATTATCAACAATGATATGTTTAATGTCCGATGCATACTTTTAGGCAACATAATTCAATTATGTCAACTGACTAATAAAAAATGTTGCATTCTTCTAGAATTGCACTCTGATAATGATTATATATACTTTGTGGGGTGTAAAATGATAATTTCGAGCAGTTACAAACCGAATCAAATACTTAATACACCCTCAATTATGTGGTGGAAAGTATAAAAAGGGCATTGGCGTCAGATGTTTCAGAGGCCTACGAGTCAGCTATTCCACAAGGCCTTCGGATCACTGTTGGTTATATAGAAATCGGTATTCCACATTCATAGTAAGTCATAGTTGTTCCCCTTATGGAACAAATTTCGAACACTTGAACAAGTTCGAATAACAAACTTTTTTCGGTACAACCTATTAACAAGTTCCCCATTATACCTATGCATTATTCATCAATATTCACGCATATATTAGCCAACTACACAACTAGCAAGTGCTCTGTTCCGATGTGTCTGCATAAGTAGTGCGTGTCAATGTTATATGAGATTATGATTCGAACAACAACATCAATTGATATAATTTTCTCCTCATTTCGATCTGTGGCACGTGTACACGACCACATGAGTTAGAAATTAAAGCTTCGGCAAATAACACATTTTTCCTGTGACAAACAATCATTTTCTTCATTTCCGTTTTCAAGCTTTTTTGAGTGTTCGTAAAAAGCAGCATACATAAGGCAAATTCAGGAACAAAAGGTACATAAAAGCACCCTTTCTTTTAGAAAAGGTCTATAAAAGCACCCTTTCTTTTAGAAAAGGTCTATAAAACCGCCCTTTCTTTTAGAATAGGTCTATAAAAGCACCCTTTCTTTTGGATAGGGTCTATCGAAGCACACTTTCATTCAGAAGGGCCTATAGAAGCACCGTTTCTTTGAAAAAGGGTCTATTAATGCACCCTTTCCTTGAAAAAGGGTCTATTAATGCACCCTTTCCTTGAAAAAGGGTCTATCGAAGCACCCTTTCTTTCAGAAAGGCTAAATCGAAGCACACTTTCTTTGAGAAAGTGTCTATCAAAGCACCATTTCTTTGACAATGGGTCTATGGAAACAGACTTTCTTTAAGAAATGGTCTGCACTCTTTTTTTTCAGAGAGGCTCTATAAAAGCACCCTTTCTTTCGGAAAGGGTTTATAAAATACTCTTTCTTTCGGAAAGGGTCCATAGAAGCACCCTTTCATTCAGAAAAGGTCTATAAAAACACACTTTCATTGAGAAAGGGTCTATAGAAGCACACTTTCTTTCAGAAAGGGTCTATCGAAGCACCCTATCATTCAGAAAGGATTTATCGAAGCAACCTTTCCTTCAGATAGGGTCTATCGTCCTTTCTTCCAGAAAGGATCTATCGTCCTTTCTTCCAGAAAGGATCTATCGAAGCATCCTTTCCTTCAGAAAGGGTCTATAAAAACACACTTTCTTTGAGAAAGGGTCTATCGAAGCACTCTTTCCTTGAGAAAGGTCCATAGAAGCACACTTTATTTGAGAAAGGGTCTGTCAAAGCACACTTTCTTTGAGAAAGTGTCTGTCAAAGCACACTTTCTTTGAGAAAGTGTCTATCAAAGCACCCTTTCTTTGAGAATGGGTTTATGGAAACAGACTTTCTTTAAGAAAGGGTCTATCGAAGCACCATTTCTTTCAGAGAGGCTCTATAAAAGCACCCTTTCTTTCGGAAAGGGTATATAAAAGCACCCTTTCTTTCGGAAAGGGTATATAAAAGCACCCTTTCTTTCGGAAAGGGTATATAAAAGCACCCTTTCTTTCGGAAAGGGTATATAAAAGCACCCTTTCTCTCGGAAAGGGTATATAAAAGCACCCTTTCTTTCGGAAAGGGTATATAAAAGCACCCTTTCTTTCGGAAAGGGTATATAAAAGCACCCTTTCTTTCGGAAAGGGTATATAAAAGCACCCTTTCTTTCGGAAAGGGTATATAAAAGCACCCTTTCTTTCGGAAAGGGTATATAAAAGCACCCTTTCTTTCGGAAAGGGTATATAAAAGCACCCTTTCTTTCGGAAAGGGTATATAAAAGCACCCTTTCTTTCGGAAAGGGTATATAAAAGCACCCTTTCTTTCGGAAAGGGTATATAAAAGCACCCTTTCTTTCGGAAAGGGTATATAAAAGCACCCTTTCTTTCGGAAAGGGTATATAAAAGCACCCTTTCTCTCGGAAAGGGTATATAAAAGCACCCTTTCTTTCGGAAAGGGTATATAAAAGCACCCTTTCTTTCGGAAAGGGTATATAAAAGCACCCTTTCTTTCGGAAAGGGTATAAAAAAGCACCCTTTCTTTCGGAAAGGGTATATAAAAGCACCCTTTCTTTCGGAAAGGGTATATAAAAGCACCCTTTCTTTCGGAAAGGGTATATAAAAGCACCCTTTCTTTCGGAAAGGGTATATAAAAGCACCCTTTCTTTCGGAAAGGGTATATAAAAGCACCCTTTCTTTCGGAAAGGGTATATAAAAGCACCCTTTCTTTCGGAAAGGGTATATAAAAGCACCCTTTCTTTCGGAAAGGGTATATAAAAGCACCCTTTCTTTCGGAAATGGTATATAAAAGCACCCTTTCTTTCGGAAAGGGTATATAAAAGCACCCTTTCTTTCGGAAAGGGTATATAAAAGCACCCTTTCTTTCGGAAAGGGTATATAAAAGCACCCTTTCTTTCGGAAAGGGTATATAAAAGCACCCTTTCTTTCGGAAAGGGTATATAAAAGCACCCTTTCTTTCGGAAAGGGTATATAAAAGCACCCTTTCTTTCGGAAAGGGTATATAAAAGCACCCTTTCGTTCGGAAAGGGTATATAAAAGCACCCTTTCTTTCGGAAAGGGTATATAAAAGCACCCTTTCTTTCGGAAAGGGTATATAAAAGCACCCTTTCTTTCGGAAAGGGTATATAAAAGCACCCTTTCGTTCGGAAAGGGTATATAAAAGCACCCTTTCTTTCGGAAAGGGTATATAAAAGCACCCTTTCTTTCGGAAAGGGTCTACAAAAACACCCTTTTTCAGAAAGGGTCTATAAAAACACCCTTTTTTAGAAAGGGTCTATAAAAACACCCTTTTTTAGAAAGGGTCTATAAAAGCACACTTTCTTTCAGAAAGGGTCTATAAAAGCCCCCATTCTTTCAGAAAGGGTCTATAAAAGCCCCCATTCTTTCAGAAAGGGTCTATAAAAGCACACTTTCTTTCAGAAAGGGTCTATAAAAGCACCCTTTCTTTTAGAAAGGGTCTATAAAAGCACCCTTTCTTTTAGAAAGGGTCTATAAAAGCACCCTTTCTTTTAGAAAGGGTCTATAAAAGCACCCTTTCTTTTAGAAAGGGTCTATAAAAGCACCCTTTCTTTTAGAAAGGGTCTATAAAAGCACCCTTTCTTTTAGAAAGGGTCTATAAAAGCACCCTTTCTTTTAGAAAGGGTCTATAAAAGCACCCTTTTCTTTTAGAAAGGGTCTATAAAAACACCCTTTCTTTTAGAAAGGGTCTATAAAAGCACCCTTTCTTTTAGAAAGGGTCTATCGAAGCATCCTTTCTTCCAGAAAAGGTCTATCGAAGCACCAGTTCATTGAGAATGTGTCTATGGAAACAGACTTTCTTTAAGAAAGGGTCTATCGTCCTATCTATTCTTTAAGAGAGGCTCTACCCTAAAAACACCCTTTCTCTGAAAAAGGGTCCCTAAAAGCACCCTTTCTCTGAGAAAGGGTCCCTAAAAGCACCCTTTCTTTGAGAAAGGGTCTATTAATGCACCCTTTCTTAGAGAAATGCACCCTTTCTTTGAGAAAGGGTCTATTGAAGCACCCTTTCTTTGAGAAAGGGTCTATTGAAGCACCCTTTCTTTGAGAAAGGGTCTATTGAAGCACCCTTTCTTTGAGAAAGGGTCTATTGAAGCACCCTTTCTTTGAGAAAGGGTCTATTGAAGCACCCTTTCTTTGAGAAAGGGTCTATCAAAGCACCCTTTCTTTGAGAAAAGGTCTATCGAATCACCTTTTCTTTGAGAAAGGGTATATCGAAGCACCCTTTCTTTCAGAAAGGCTAAATCGAAGCACACTTTCTTTGAGAAAGTGTCCATCAAAGCACCATTTCTTTGAGAATGGGTCTATGGAAACAGACTTTCTGCACTCTATAAAAGCACCCTTTCTTTCGGAAAGGGTCTATAAAAACACTCTTTCTTTCGGAAAGGGTCTATCAAAGCACGCTATCATTTATTCTTTTCTTGCGAAATGTCCATAGAAGCACACTTTCTTTGAGAAAGGGTCTATCGAAGCACACTTTTTTTGAGAAAGTGTCTATCGAAGCACCCTTTCTTTGACAATGGGTCTATGGAAACAGACTTTCTTTAAGAAAGGGTCTATCGATGCAGCCCTTCTTTCAGAGAGGCTCTATAAAAACACCCTTTCTTTCGAAAAGGGTCCATAGAAGCACCCTTTCATTCGAAAAGGGTCCATAGAAGCACCCTTTCTTTCGAAAAGGGTCCATAGAAGCACCCTTTCTTTCAGAAAGGGTTTATCGAAGCACCCTTTCCTTCAGATAGGGTCTACCGAAGCACCCTTTCTTTTAGAAAGAGTCTACCGAAGCACCCTTTCTTTTAGAAAGAGTCTACCGAAGCACCCTTTCTTTGAGAAAGGGTCTACCGAAGCACCCTTTCTTTGAGAAAGGGTCTATCGAATCACCCTTTTTTTGAGAAAGGGTCTATCGAATCACCCTTTCTTTGAGAAAGGGTCTATCGAATCACCCTTTCTTTGAGAAAAGGTCTATAGAATCACCCTTTCTTTGAGAAAGGGTCTATTGGATCACCCTTTCTTTGAGAAAGTGCCTATCGAAGCACCATTTCTTTGAGTAAGGGTCTATCGAAGCACCCTTTTTTTTGAAAAAGTGTCTATAAAAAACCTTTCTTTCAGAAAGGGTCAATAAAAGCATCAGAAAGGGTGTATAAATGCGCTCTTTCTTTCAGAAAGGGTCTAAAGGTCTAGATAGGGTCTATCGAAGCACACTTTCATTCAGAAGGGTCTGTAGAAGTACCATTTCTTCCAGAAAGGATCTATAAATGCGCTCTTTCTTTCAGAAAGGGTCTATAAAACAACCCTTTCTTTTAAAAAAGATCTATAAAAGCACCCTCTCTTTCAGATAGGGTCTATCGAAGTACACTTTTATTCAGAAGTGTCTATAGAAGCACCCTTTCATTCAGAAGGGTCTATAGATGCACCCTTTTATTCAGAAGGGTCTATAGAAGCACTCTTTCTTTCAGAAAAATCTATAGAAGAACCTTTCTTTAAGAAAGGGTCTATAAAAGCACGCTTTCTTTCGGAAAGGGTCTAAAAAGCATCCTATCTTTCAGAAAGGGTCCATAAAAGCACCCTTTCGTTCAGAAAGGTCTATAGACGCACCCTTTCGTTCAGAAAGGTCTATAGACGCACCCTTTCTTTTAGAAAGGGTCTATAGACGCACCCTTTCTTTTAGAAAGGGTCTATAGACGCACCCTTTCTTGTAGAAAGGGTCTATAGACGCACCCTTGCTGTTAGGAAGGGTCTATAGACGCACCCTTGCTGTTAGGAAGGGTCTATAAAAGCGACCTTTCTTTCAGAAAGTGTCTTTAAAAGCACTCTTTCTTTCATAAAGGTTCTATAAAAACACCCTTTCGTTCAGAAAGGTCTATAGACGCGCCCTTTCTTTCAGAAAGGTCTATAGACGCACCCTTTTTTTAAAAAGGGTCTATAGACGCACCCTTTTTTAAAAAAGGGTCTATAGACGCACCCTTTCTTGTAGAAAGGGTCTATACACGCACCCTTGTAGAAAGGGTCTATACACGCACCCTTGTAAAAAGGGTCTATACACGCACCCTTGCTGTTAGGAAGGGTCTATAAAAGCGACCTTTCTTTCAGAAAGTGTCTATAAAAGCACACTTCCTTTCAGAAAGGCTATATAAAAGCGACCATTCTTTCGGAAAGGGTCTATCGAAGCACCCTTTCAGAAAGGGTCTGTCGAAGCACAATTTCAGAAATTGTTGATATTGCATGAATGGATTTTTCCCGTTAGATCCAGCAAAATTTGACAATCGCTAAAAAAAGGCTACTGTCGATGTATGCAAACAAATTGTGACAAAATACGATCGCTGTGCTTCAAACGACGTTTAAAGCATCGTCATAGGCGACAAATCTTGAATCTATGCGTACGATTCCGAATCAAAACAGCAATCGACGGTGGGGCGAAGCCGAGCCAAATCCCACGATAACTGTTCGGGGAAAACCACTTCGGAGCAAATGGTCGCCTGTTTCTTCGGCTAAAATGACCGTGTGGCTACTATATTGCTTGGGAACCGAAGGACGGTTCTTTCTGAGTTGTACATTACAATTTGTTTGACTGAGCTCTCACACGTCGATTCAAACCTGCGCATAGTGGTCGAAACCACTGATCTAGCGGCGCGAAATTAATAACTTGGAAACGAATGAAGATATCTTTCTGAAATTTTGCACAAACTCAATCTGTGTCTGTGGGTAATTATGGACTAAGTATGAACAACATAGGCAAATATTTTGGTATAGCCCCCATATAACGGTACCTCCTGATATTCGATATTTTGAGGATTTAAGACACCTTTTCCTTCCAAATTAGTTGTAATTTGGTACTTAGGGTTCCTAGTGATCACTAAACCTTTCCACCAAAAATTGTGGACATAGGTCCACGTTTGGGTATAGGCCCCTTTTAAGGTACCTCCCGACTTTCAGTAGTTTGGGGATTTAAAGCTACATTTTCCGACCAAATTAGGTGTAATTTGGTATTTGGGGTTCAAATTGGACACAAAAATTCTCCACCAAAAATTGCGAACATAGGTCTACATTTTGATATAGCCCCCATATAACCGTACCGACAGATTTTGGGTATTTTGAGGATTTAAGCTATTTTTCAAGACCATTTATCAGCAAGATTTGCAGCTAAATTTTGGTTATTCGGAATCTAGGGAGTCCAATTTAATTATTAAAAAAATAACTGGACCGAACCTCGGTGGACCTTTGCAGTTACGCTCCATCCAACAAAAGTATATTGCACTAAAAACATACAAAAAAATAATAATTTTTGAAAATTTATTGCTTTATAACTGTGTAACTTCAGGCCCCAAATATTTTATTTTAATTTAACTTAAACCCTCCCCTATCAATAAAAAATAAACTTTGTTTAGTTTTATTACGAATTTATTTAACAATTAAACAAATATGAGATCAGGTTTTTAGCAACAATTTTATTAAAATCTGATCCGTCAAAATTTCTTGCACTTGACACTGAATAACTGAGTGAATATTTACAACAACAAAAAAGTAAAAACAAAATCTTAGTCAGCAGAGTGTCTGTAATCTATATAATGGAAAACATTTCGCAATTTTATACTTTGATTTTTTGACTTTCGCGCCGCTAGATCAATGATTTCGCCCTCTGTGCAGCGCCTTTTTGACCGGGCAAAACGTGGAATTGATGGATCATCCGCCGTACAGTCCTGACTTGGAACCCAAATGGCTTCATTTGATTCCTGCAAATTAAGAAAAATGGAGTGGGAAACGATTTTCGTCGTCGGACGATGCAGCTATAGTGTTCAAAAACCATGTTTTGGAGGTGTCTCAATCGGAGTGGAAAAAAGTGCTTCAACAATTCGTTTGAGCCCACGAAAAAGTCTAAAAATCATCTTTTTGATGGTAAATATTCGTGTTTTCATTATTAGACTAGAAACGTTTCTAGTTCCCCTCGTATTTTCACAAAATAGTGTATTTAAAATAAAATATATATTGAAAATATATATTGTAGGTTCAAACATACATATATCTTGTGTCAGGAAACAGAATGACAGAAAATATATTGTTGCCCCAACAATATACAGTTAGTCAACTTAATTATTGCAAAAGCAAAATTATTACAAAATTTAAAATAAAACTACATTTTATTGATATAAATAAATATCATTATTAATATTTCTGTTAACAGTTTAATTCATACACATGTTTATTAACAAAATAAAATAAAAAATTAGCTAAATTTCACTAAAAAAATCTTAAAATTAACAAAAAGGAGAACAACTCATTATTTGTACTGTTAACTAAAGAATTGTAAAATTCAGAACTTTTCAGTCCTCCACGGCATTTTTTGAATATTTGGTTCTAATATTTCGTATGCCCACTTGGGCATCAATAACAGCTTGTAAACGTCTCTGAATTTAATAAATATGTTTCGGAATGTCATATTCCAATGATATTTTTTGCCATTCTTCTTTAATGCATTTCATTTGGTCCCTCCTGTTATTGGGCATCCTATTCCCGACTTTTGTCTTCAGGTGTACCCATGAATGGTCGATGTTGGGTTAATATTTAGGCTTTGGACTGGGGTGTCAATGACTTTGGTGCAGTTGTATAACAACTAAGTCCTACATAAATACGATTTATGCTTAGGGTCGTTGTCTTGGTAGTACTTATATTGCAATTTTTTGCATTTTCATGGTCAACAGGTCTAAATTTCTTGACGTTTTAGGTTAAATCATTTTTAAAAAACGTAAATAAACGTACTCTGTCATTGTTTCCTTCAAAATCTGGATGTCACCAACGTCACTGCTTGGTATACAACCTAATGCCATAATTGACAGTTTTCCTAACTTTGCTGTATGTATTAAATTCTTGTTTTCCATGGCTATAAAGGGGTTTCGCAGTACTTTTTGAGGCCCATCGTGATAGTACAACATAATGTTAGTCTCATCAGAAATACTTAAGATGGCGTGAAAAGTTGTCTGTAATAAGTCTGAATAGTTGAATGTTGTGCTGGGAGGGTAATGGTTTTTACCTAGTCACTCATGATGAAGTCTTGTTATTATGTAGCACTTTTCTGACTTTTCCATGTGACACACTTACTCCAAATTCTATTTTGATTAGAAAAAGCAACTATCTGGCGCTGTTTTGGGGTCTTTATTCAATTTCTTTTATCAGGCTCCTGCCAATTCGTAGATTTACTACTTTTGGCCTACAATGTGACGTCCTTAGTTTGAACCTACCATCTCTCTCGACGCGGTATATGATGTTGCATATAGTTATCAGCTTATGAGAGGTGATTTTAGCGATTTCTCTGGCGGATTTACCATTATTATAATTGGAATAGACCAAATGTAGCATATTTTACGAAATCCGTTTACCTGAGTTTCTCTCTTTCTGAATATACCGCCTATGTTACACACAGAAAAATTAACTTATGATGAAAAATTATGGGTTTACATGTCCACATACCATAAAATCATAAAAACCCTTAATTAAAAAAAAAATGCTGGGAAAATCCCACGATTTTATTAATTTTGCAATTATTTAGTTGACACCACAAAAACCAGGTGCCTATACTTTTTGCCCGTTGTTTTTTTAATTTACGACCGATTTCTGCATTTTTTGGCTGGATGTTGTCATTAACAGGTAAATCAAGAGATATGTACAAACCCAACATTATTGAAAGAATTTCTTGTAGTAATTCCTAATTAAAAATCTAAATGTTTAACAATTCATCGTTTGCAATAATATAGTTGACTAACTGTATATTTTCAGATTTTTTAAATACACTATTTGTTCTTAGAATATGATTGCTCTTACAATATCTCTTATCTGTGTGTAACTTCTGTCATAAAAATTTAATATCATTATCGAAATATATGGCGAGTTAAGAATATTAGGGTATTATACTATTAGGTGTAGCGGTATGTTTATATATCAATTTCCCTTTCATTCTATTATATGTTCAACATAAAACATCCACACACTAGCATATGGCTTTAATGTATCTCTAATAACTTTGCATAACAAATAGCAATCAACATAAAGATAATATATACATACGTATACATTTACATACATTATATGAACATGTGTGCATATGTAAGTATATAACGATACTAATATAAAACATAAATGACCCTACTTACCCCCAACTTGATTACAATTGAGTTGTTGTATCACTCAAACTTTTTGTCAAATTCATGGAAACTTCGATTGTTTTCATTGATTGTATCCATTTGTGTGTGTGAGTATGCCAATGTGTGTGCATGTATGTGTACAAAGGACATACAGCCGCACTTGAACAAATCAAACGAATAATACTATATATTTGTTGTTTGACTGTTTCTTTTGTTGTTTTTTGTTTATTCCACGGATTGACAGGTACCAAAAAATTTCTGCAAAACAAAGAGAAAAAAGAAAAAATAATTAGAAAAGAAACGCTCTTTGTTGGAGAGTTGAGTGGAGGTTTCATTTCGTTTTTGTCAATGCTTTTACACCCACACACACACTCACAAAATAAAGGAAATGTAATAAATAAATTGAAAATATCCTTTTGAATATTTAATCATAATTGATTCGTTCGTACAAGGATGTATCACATTGACAAGGAACTTTGTAAAGTGTATTGTGGCGGAGGAGGGAAAATATTAGAAAAATTTAAATTTTTTGTTTGTGTATTTTTAAAGAAGAAAATATAATTTTACACAAAAATGCGTGTAAGAGAAACATGTAAGATAGAGCTATAATCGGTAGGGATTGAATTATGTTGACAACAAATGAGCGTGATGAGCTTCGTCACATGAACCCTGAAGACCCCAGAGTTAGACAACATGCTTTTGAAGTCTAGCCTGTTGTCTGTAGGCGAACATAAGGGGAAATAGTGGCTAGACTACCTGAAGCAATTCAAAATTGGTACAGGATTCAATCAATTGTGGGCTTACTCGCTGCCCATCAATATTGCATCAGAAGCCTGGAAAGTTGACAGGCTGGTCCCGCTACTGAAGCTAAGCAAGGATGCTAGAAGAGGCGAATCGTACAGGTTGATCTCAACCCTACCGCCAATAGCGAATATTTTAGGCATTATAGAACGGCCATTGCTTTAAACGGCTTGACAGTGACAGATTCGAAGAACTGCTCGTGTTAATTGAACTGACAGATTATAGAGCTCCCCCAGATTGATATGGCGAAGAGTAGTGTGCCTCGCCGTATAAGAAGAACCCTCCCAGCCGATAGGCGATGTTGCAGACGTCATCCGAAACCTGAAATTATCCAAACCGTTGGGCCCACATGGTATATCAATGGTAATGCTTGAGCAACTGGATGAATCCGGAGTTGAATATTAAACTATTGTCCTCCTCAGTCTATCGTTTGCCAGCCATAATGTATCAGAAGCCTGGAAAGTTGGCAGGATGATGCTGCTACTGAAGCCAGGCAAGGATGCCAGCAGAGTTGAATCGTACAGGCCGATTTCCCTCCTGTATTCAGTAGTAAAAATTCTGGAAGCATGATGACAAGCAATATCCCAGTTGCCCAATATCAGCATGGATTCCGGAAAATGCACTGCACCACAACAGCATTACATATCATCACATATCAGTCGAGAACTGAACAAGAACAGGCAGTATGACCGAACAGTTATGGTGGCTCTTGACCTATCAAAGGCCTTCGATACCGCTAACCATGTCAAGCTGTCGAGGATATAGATACGACTTCTCTCTATCTCTGTTTGAGACGTTGGATACCCAACTATTTATACGAACTATTTACATGGAAGTCCAAAACCCGTAGAGCGAAACAGGGAGTTCCGCAAGGCGGGGTGATATCTCCTCTACCTCTACCTTTCTGAAATTCCACACTCTCCAGACGGACGATCTCTATTGTAATGTATGCGGAAGATTGTACGATTTTGCCGTCGGTGTCAAGATTCCGACCACTAACTACCTCTAAATATTGGGTGTAATGCTCGATATCATGTTTAAGTCATCCGCGTAAGCCACAGCTATTTACGATAAGATAAGAAGTAAGAACAAGGTCATCAGTCGAGGAACAAGGCCTTCCATACCGTCAAGCTGTTCGAGAATATAGAGAACACTACATTCCACCCGTGATAGAAGTTGGGTAATCAACTAGATGTGTGGACACCAGCCGTTTGTTGAACTCAGAAATAAGAAGTCCAAGACCCGTAGGCTGTAACAGGGAGTTCCCCAAGGCGGGGTGATATCTGCAGGACTCTACTTTTCTGAAATTCCACACTGCAGATATAGTAATGTATGCGGATGACTGTACGATTTTGAGTCGGGTCCGATGACATTTGTGATAGGTTAGATGTCTACCAGCTGAACTAGTAATATAAAAATATCCACCCCTAATCCACTGCCACACTGTTCACCACTTGGAGGACAACTGAAATGAAACACTCACTGAACATGATGGTCTATGGTGTCCCAATTCCGATTCCCCTAAATATTGCGTATAACGCTCGATGACATGTTTAAGTCATTTACGATAAGATCAAAAGTAGGAATAACGTTCTCAAAGAAACCATGTTTACCGATTACAAAGCAATAGACCAGTCTATGGTATGCAGGGAGGAATATTCAAACCTGCCAGAATGTCCCAGAGGGGACTGCAACAGTGTGCCTCCTCAAGACATAAGTGGACCATCTTCATGAGGAGTCGAAGATGTTACGGGCGCATCAGCACAATAGGATGTTGTAGATGGAGTACCTTTATGGGTGTAATCGGAGTGAGCATCCCTGTTGTCACGATATAGTGGGAAGGCGTCCCCCTACGGAGATACAGTGTCAATAGGTCTGTAAGATAACCCAAAAATTTGTACAAATTCGTACAAATTTTTACTGAATGCTGTTCGATAACAAAAAATATCCAGCAAAAGAGAGCGAGTTTGGAGAGATTATTGGAAAGTTTTGTGACTGAGAACTTGCTAATTTTTGCTGGGAAAATTTGTCCCGCAAAAATTTGCAAGTCTCATCAGCTGACTTTTAATCACCTTTTCAATGTAAACAACTCGAATTATTAACATTTTTGACCAAGAAAATTTCACAATTGCACATTTTTTTAGATTCTAAAGCGTTGTGGAAAGGATTAAAGCATTAAATAAGTAAACTGCGATTTTAAAATTTATGTTTTTGTTCCGTTTGGTTTAAAATATCAAAAGAAACAAAAGCAAATTTCATACATTTTCGGAAACAGCTGACTTTCTTGCAAAATGCTGTTCGATAACTTTCTGCAATTTTTCTTGCTTAAGAGAGTAAAATTCACTGAGAGAGGTTGCTGGAACTGACTGAGTAATTATTGCTGGGGAAGTTATCGTACACACCTAATGCCGTACTTGGGGGTCCACAAACCCCATCACCCAACATCCCTAACAGGTCCTAAAATATGTCGTATATAAAACCATTATTTCAACGAGCAGCAACACATAAAGAAATTTATTTCGAGGGGGGCACACTACACCAAATATGGCTTTTTGAAAGCAAAATGTTCGAAAACTGTGTGAAAAAAACTTGCATTTTGTGGAGGGTGTGTGATCCCGTGTCCCCCTAAAATGGCATGTGTACGTCCCTGTAAATTAGGCATATTTATAGACAGAGATGCAACCTGACATAACTCTCAATGGTCATACGGTCCAAACATAATTTCATTCATACCGCGGTCATAAGGCCCAATTTCACTTTGGGTGTTATGACCTCCCTGTATTTTTCTTGTTTTCTGTTAATGCAAGTAAATTTCAAGGGCGCTGGCTACCTTCGGTAGGGATTTAAGACTTCCACCCTTGGAAAGATATCTTTGAGTCTGGTTACGCATATGGAACATCCTGGTAATTTAAATGTGAGTTAGCGTTGACGGAATCAAAGCCCAATGGGATTTATGCTCGGAATCGTAATGACCATAATATCCAAAAAATTAACTGTCCCTTATGGCCTCAGTCTGGACAGCCATAACGCCCATGATTCATAATGGGCTTTATGTTCGTTGGGCGTTATGTCAGGTTGCCTTCTGAAGGTCTTCTACAGAAAGAAAATCTTTTATAGGCAGAAATCTTTCTAAGAAAGAATTGTGAGTTCCGCTATAAACAGAATAACTTCTTAAAGTTCGTTTTGGGACCTTATGAAGTATTCTATGAACAGAAGATATTCTTAAGTTTTTTATAGACAGAAACAGTTTTTAAAATCTTCCGTAGTGAGAAACCTTTCCATAGGCGGGAGACCTTCTAAGGGGTCAACCACTATACAGTAAAATACACTAAGGATAGGGTCGCCTACTCTGCATTAAAGGATACTAAGTGACATATACTCAGCATTAGAGGACCCTAAATGTCATATACTCTACATTAGAGGACCCTAAACGTTATATACTTTGCAGTAGAGTACCCTAAGTAGAGGACCTGAATGGCATCTACTTTGCAGTAGAGGACGCAAAGGGTCATCTACTTTACTTTAGAGGACACTATAGTCCCTAAAGGGTCATCTGTTTTACAGTAGAGGACCCTAAGGGTCATCTACATTACTTTAGAGAACCCTAATGGTCATCTACTTTACTTGAGAGGACCCTAAGGGTCATCTACTTTGCCGTAGAGGTCCCTAAGGGTCATCAAATTGACTTTACTTTAGAGGATCCTATGGGTCATATACTTAAAGTGATTGACCTCAAATAGTCTCTACTATACAGTATAGGACCCCAAAGGTCATCTACTTTGCAGTAGAGGACCATAAGGTTCATCTAATTTACAGTAGAGGACCCTAAAGGTCATCTACTTTGCAGTAGAGGATCCTAAGGGTCATCTACTTTACAGTAGAGGACCCTAAGGGTCACCTACTTTACAGTAGAGAACCCTAAGGGTCATCTACTTAGCAGTAGAGGTCCCTAAGGGTAATCAAATTTACTTTACTTTAGAGGATCCTAAGGGTCATCTTATTTACTTTATAGGGCCCTAAGGTCATATACTTAAAGTGATTGACCCCAAATAGTCTCTATTGTACAGTATAGGACCCTAAAGTCCATCTACTTTGCAGTAGACGACCCAAAGGTTCATCTGCATTGCAGTAGAGGACCCTAAAGGGCATCTACTTTGCAGTAGAGGACCCTAAGCGTCATATAAAGGTCATCTACTATGCAGTAGAGGACCCTAAGGTTCATCTACTTTATAGTAGAGGACCTAAGGTTCATCTACTTTAGAGTAGAGGACCCTAAAGGTCATCTACTTTGCAGTAGAGGACCCTAAGGGTCATCTACTTTACAGTAGAGATCCCTAAGGCTCATCTAATTTACTTTAGAGGACTCTAAGGGCCATCTACTTTGCAGTAGAGGACCCTAAGGTTCATCTACTTTATAGCCGAGAACCATAAAGGTCATCTACTTTACAGTAGAGGACCCTAAGGGTCACCTACTTTACAGTAGAGATCCCTAAGGGTCATCTACATTACTTTAGAGGGCTCTAAGGGTCATCTACATTGCGGTAGAGGTCCCTAAGGGTCATCTACTTTACAGTAAAGGACCCTAAGGGTGATCTACATTACAGTAGAGGACTCTAAGGGCCATTTACTGTACAGTAGAGGTTCCTAAGGGTCATCTACTTTTCAGTAGAGGGCCCTAATGGTCATTTACTTTACAGTAGAGGTCCCTAAGGGTCATCTACTTTACAGTAGAGGACCCTAAGGGTCATCTACTTTGCAGTAGAGGTCCCTAAGTGTCATCAAATTTACTTTACTTTAGAGGATCCTAAGGGTCATCTTATTTACTTTATATGACCCTAAGGTCATATACTTAAAGTGATTGACCCCGAATAGTCTCTACTATACAGTATAGGACCCTTAAGTCCATCTACTTTGCAGTAGACTACCCTAAAGTTCATCTGCTTTACAGTAGAGGACCCTAAAGGTCATCTACTTTGCAGTTGAGGGCCCTAAGGGTCATCTACTTTACAGTAGAGATCCCTAAGGCTTATCTACTTTACTTTAGTAGACTCTAAGGGTCATCTACTTTACAGTAGAGGTCCCTAAGGGTCATCTACTTTACTTTAGAGGACCCTAAGGGTCATCTACTTTGCAGTAGAGGACTCTAAGAGTCATCTACTTTACTTTAGAGGACTCTTATGGTCATCTACTTTACAGTAGAGATCCCTAAGGCTCATCTTCTTTATAGTCGTGGACCCTAAAGGTCATCTACTTTACAGTAGAGGATCCTAGGGGTCACCTACTTTACGGTAGAGATCCCTAAGGGTCATCTACTTTACTTTATAGGACCCTAAGGGACATCTACTTTACTTTAGAGGATACTAGGGGTCGTCTAATTTACAGTAGAGTACCCTAAGGTTCATCTTCTTTATAGTCGTGGACCCTAAAGGTCATCTACTTTACAGTAGAAGACCCTAAGGATCATCTACTTTACAATAGAGGACTCTTAGGGGCTTCCACTTGACAGTAGAGGACCCTAAAGGTCATCTACTTTACTTTAGAGGACCCTAAGGGTCATCTACTTTGCAGTAGAGGTACCTAAGGGTCATCTACTTTGCAGTAGAGGTCCCTAAGGGTCATCAAATTTACTTTACTTTAGAGGATCCTAAGTGTCATCTACTTTACTTTATAGGACCCTAAGGTCATATACTCAAAGTGATTGACCCCAAATAGTCTCTAGTATACAGTATAGGACCCTAAAGTCCATCTACTATACAGTAGACGACCCTAAGGGTCATCTGCTTTACAGTAGAGAACCCTAAGGGTCATATAAAGGTCATCTACTATGCAGTAGAGGACCCTAAGAGTCATCTACTTTACAGTATAGGACCCTAAGGGTGATCTACTTTCCAGTAGGGTGCCCTAAGGGTCATTTAATTTACAGTAGAGGTCCCTAAGGGTCATCTACTTTACAACAGAGGACGTGTAAATGGCATCTAAAAAAGAAGACCTCGTAAGGTTTATATTTCCTGCTATTTTTATAGGCAAAATTCCTTCCTATGCCTTCCACAGAAGACCTTCTAAACGCCTTTTATAGGATGGACTTTCTAAAGGTATTCTATATTACAGATCTTCATAACCAGAAGGCGTCTACGGGCCTTTGTATAGGGAGAAGATTTTTCTACCAACAAAAGGGCTTCCAAGGTTTTCTAAAGATAACAGGCGACGTTCCACCACGTTCTGCAAATCGTAGACGTTTCAGGGTCTTCTATAGATAGAAGATTTCCTACGGTCGTCTACAAACAAAAATATCCTTCAAGGTATTCAATATCAACGGAAAACTATCTACGATCGATGAAAGAAGTCTTTGATTTACAGAAGACCTTGTATGGGCGTTCTATTGAAACAGGTAAAAAGGTATCAGTCGGCTTTGCCGACCGAGATATAAAATTCAAACACTACGTTCCCAAAAAACTTATGTATTTAGGAGGTTTTCAGAATTTTGGGCATATCAACTTGCCGACAAAAATATGGATTTGGATTAAAGCACAAAAGTTTTGCGGGGGAGGTACCTAAAGAATAGCCCATTTTGAAAGTGGGTCTTATTTTGGGAGTCATTCCTCTCGAAAGATATCGCGCCAACCAGTCAAAAGGACTACTAGGAGTAGCTTCGGTAAAAATTTTCAAAACATTCTTGCACAGACCCTTAACCGCTTTTAAACAAAAATGTTGATCATTTGTTTGGGTGGTACCCTAAGGAATGGTCACATAAGGCTCATTTTTGAACATAAACTATGTTTGAACAAAATATTTCAGGATCCAATGTTTGGGCCACATCGGTTCGGTTTTCGAACTTTTGTGGGGTAGGAGTGGACCCATAAGCACCATCTTCAAATTTCATCTAATATTCGAAAAAAATGTTACGATAGGCAAAGTGTGGACCAACGCAGTATTCGGTTCGGGAGTTGTCGAGCGCACCACATGTTGGCCGTAGGGCTTTTTTTACAGTTTTTGGGTAATTTTCTTAAGAAGTGTGGACTTGCCAATGAAACAACTTGTACGCACGTAATATGGGCCTTGAGTGCAACATATTATTCAAATATTATTTATTATTATTCCTTCAAACACGATTTTAGCTCTGATAATCCTTCAAATAAATTCCAATATTAAAGCTCTGTTAATTTTCGAAATATAAGAAATCCCTCAAAAAGTATTATTTCTTTAATACAGATATTTTTGCAATATATTCAACTCAATTTAACGAATTTCCTTTCATTCCAAAGCAAAAAAAAAAACTTTTAAGTGATGTAATTTCTCCGAAATCCAACTTCATAAATCAGTCTCCCAAGATACGCACTTGTTGTTGGTTGTTAATGATTCCTCTTAACGACAGTTCCTCCCTTACTTTGTTTAGTGACAACAAACAATTTATGTTTTCGTTTCTTTTGAAACTTCAACATACTCGCAAAAGAACCCTGACCTCCTGCAATGTTTTGTCGCGAGTCTGTGTTTCGTTCAATAATTTCGAGTTCCTTACAAATGCAAAAATTCTTCAAAACTGCACACGCACAACTACACGCACATTTTAATGGAGCTCATATGTTATTAGTTCCAATGGCAACAACAACAACATCTTCGTCAGACACGTTTCAGAAAAAAGAAGAAGAAAAAATACACCTCCCCAAGTTCTGTTCATTTTTTTTATTTTGCCAACGACCACCATAAAAGAAACCATATCCCCACGAACATTGGAGAAAAAAATCTCCCCCTTGGACTGGAAAATGTGCCTAAGCGTTGTTTCTTTGGTAGCAAAGTTTCTCTGTTTTCTGAGGCTGGCTGGACAAGAAAGTTTCGTATTGAAACACCATCAAATTTTAACAAAGAACTCGGGGTAGAACCTCAGCACCAACTATAACAACAACACCCATAACTTAGAACACACGATCTCCAGGGCAATACATGGCAGTCATACGGCATACTGTTGTTGCTGTAGTTTCTCTTCGTGTTGTTGTTGTTGTTTTTGCTCTACTTATTCATTGCATGTGGTGGCATCACTTTCAATAAAAGTGTTAAATGAAATTTAATTTGAAACGAAACGAAACAACACCCCGAGCACAACACCACACCACCACTGCCACCACTCACACAAACTGAAATTCCAAATCCCCCCAAGCCAACTGGGGGAAAAAAGAGACATGGACTCAAGTTGAAAGGATATCATAAATTATGTTCAAACAGCACTACTCATATATTGAAAGATGGCATAAGATGGTGTGTGTGTGTGCGTATGTGTGGGGTTATTAAACGTATTGAAACAACAAGTTGTTCCTCCAACGTTGTTATGCCAATGTTATGAAGTGTTGTTATGCTCCTGCTGCTGCTGCTGGCTACCGAGTATTTGTTTGAGTAGGAGACCATCGAAAGCAATTTCGTGATCAATGAATGACTGAACGAATGATGAATAAAAATAGACCTCATGCTAGGTCAAACATAATTTTGGTAAACTCAAAATGTAATTAAATTTTGTTATTGTTTTTCTTTTGTTCTTTCTTGTTGATGATGTGTTGGAAGTTGTTGTTGTTGATGAAAATGAGGACATAAATCTTAAGATTCAGAGGAGGTATCGCTTGACCGTTTTAAGGGGTTATCCCTAGTTGTGCAGACCAAAATAAAGATCATTTTCATGATTTTTTTTCAAAGAAACTATCAATATTTTTTACAGTGTTTTATTGAACTTGCTTTGGTGTCCGTTTAGTTCAAATCTGGTAACTCATTTATGCTAACGAGGGTAGTGTATATACCCATTCATACGGGCAAAATGTGCCTCATCGAAATAATGGTTTAAGACCCCAAGTATGTTTGGAGTCCAAACTTTGGACGAGATGTGTTTCAGAAAATTTGGAGTCGATTTAGCAATGTTCGTCCGTCTGTCTGTCTGGCTGGTGCGCACGATAACTCTCGAACGGATGAACCGATGTGGTCCAAAATTTGGCTTTCGTAATATTTTGTCCAAACTTAGTTCAAGTTGGAAGATGGGTTATTTGGTTATTGGAAATGGTTGGAAAATTTGTGTGCACTATAACTGTTGAAGGGAGCAACCGGTTAGGTCTATACATTGCACATCGTGAAATTTCTACCAGACTTAGATGAGGTTTCAATATGGACTCAATCGGTCCACTCCTTCGCGTACCTTCCACACAAAATTTCGGAAAAGTTCAGATTAGGACCTGCTCTCGAAAGCCCCTATGACACCGTGTGTATTGGTTGGAGCGCAAGATAAATCTCGAACGGATCTGCCAATTCGGTCCAAAATTTAGCCTTCGTAATATTTTGTCCAAACATAATTTAAGTTCGATTATAAACCATATCGGTCCACTCTCTCAGGTACCTCCCTTACAAAAGTTCAAAAATGTTCAGGAAAATTGTGCGTACGATAACTTTTGAAGGGAGTGACTGATGTAATCCATACTCTGCACATCCTAATATATCTACCAGATATAGATCAGATTCGAATATGGACTATATTTGTCTACTCTTTCTGGTACCTCCCACACAAAATTTCGGATAAGTTCACTTTAAGACCTGCTCTCGAATCACTTTGATTTAAGTTGAAGCGATTTGCATTCGCTACCTCCATTACGATGGTAAAAGTTTTTTCTGGGGCAAGTCCATATTTCTTGTGAAAACAGCCCGATAGGTGTATAAACCCTTATGTCACCATATGTGGCGGTCGGAGAGCACGATATCTCTCGAACTGTTCAACCGATTTGGTTGGTTTCATCATATTATATCCAAACTTAGTTTCGTGGGGGCAATACCGGTCCATAATTTCCGGTACTTCTCCACAATATTTAAAAAATTTTCACCAAAATGCTAGGACGATATCAATTGAATGGGGCAACCAATTTGGTCCAAACTTTGGATCTCCTAATATTTTGTCAAAATTTAGTTTAACTTCTAAGATGGCCCATATCGGTCCTCCCTAAGGGTACCACCCACAAAAGTTCACCATTTGTGTCTTTGTGCAGTTATTCCTAATCCACATTTTAGTCGGCAAGTTCATATGTCCAAAAAGGGCCACAAAATTCTGAAGAGACCTTAAATACATTCGATCTGTCCCTAGGTGAAAGTTTCACTTCACATTGGCTGAGGGTATATATCTGTCGGCAAAGCCGACTGACACATTTTTTTTATTCTTTCGTTCCGGATTGACCCGGAACAACACAAAATCATCGTTCCGGCCAGCGGCTGCCACCTCAGTGTACATATGTTTGTATTTGTTTCGTTTTTCTGTGTTGGGAACAGCATATCCCGGAATGCCTGCTACGAATTCTTTTTTGGTCCGTGCCGGGACGGATGAAAACCCGGAACAATATATCTGTGCTCAGCTTGTCACACCCGCATCTTCACCCACATCCAACCTTCGGTGAGATGCAATAGATGTCAGGAGTGGGTGCATCTAAGGGGTTGCTATGGACTTGTCCACGTGAGGGACTACGACAGGGACTATGTTGCTGCATGCTGCGTGAACACAGTCCCCAGTGAGTCGTCGTCGGATTACGAAACTCCCTCGTCGTCAGGAACGCTAAATCATCCAAAGCGTTGGGCCCTGATGGAATCTCCATGGTAATGCTGAAGCAGCTGGATGAGCCGGGAGTGGAGTATCTCACTAAAGTTCTCAATTTGTCGCTATCCACCCTCATTGTTCCCGAAGTCTGGAAAATGGGCAGGGTGGTCCCACTACGGAAGCCCGGCAAGGAAGCCAGCAAAAGTGAATCGTACAGGCCGATTTCGCTTTTGTCGTCCGTAGCAAAGACCCTTGAGGCCTTAGTCCTCCCAAGTATCAGAAATAGCTATCAAGTTGCCGATCATCAGCATGGATTACGTAAGCAGCACAGCACGACAACTGCTCTGCACGCCATTACCACACATTTTTGGCAAGGACTCAACCAGGGACGGCCGTGCGATAGAACAGTGATGGCGGCGCTTGACTTATCAAAAGCCTTTGATACAGTCAGGCACTCCACGATGTTTGAGGACATTGAGCAGACAACCCTCCGGCCAAGCTTGAAACGTTGGATAGTCAATTATATGTGTGGACGCTGAGGAGCGTCAGCTGCCACGACAAACTAGAGTAGTTTTGGCTCAACTACGCTCGGGATATTGCAGTCGCCTAAATTCTTATTGGGCGGAAATCGACCGCGCCGTGCATGACATCTGCCCAGTATGTGGCATGGGCCCGCACGACACAAAACACCTTTTCAACTGCCCAGCCAAACCTACTCATCTAACTCCAGTGGATCTGTGGTCACATCCCAACGAAGCAGCCACTGTCCTGGAACTGGAGATAGACCCAGAGCCAGATTGAACAGAAGAACGAACATACAAACATAATAACAAACACTGTTACAACAACAACACTTTTTACTTGTTATTACAGTGTTTTATTTAACTTGCTTTGGTGTCCGTTTAGTTCAAATTTGGTAACTCATTTTTAACACAGTTGCAGTTGATCAATCGAACTGAAATTTTGCACACTTTTCAGATTTAGATGGCAATACATGGATATGGAATCAAAACTAATATTGGTCCATTTTTATAGTGTTTTAACGGTGTTTTATTTAAATTGCATTTCAAATCTGGTAACTCAATTTTGACACAGTTGCAGTTGACCAATCGGACTAAAACTTTGCACACTTTTCAGATTTTGATGACAATACATGAATTTGAAACCAAATCCAATATGGATCGATTTTTTTCCTATAACCACCATATAGCAGTACCACCCGATTTAGTTAAAATCTAGTAACTAATTTTTAACGCAGTTGCAGTTGACCAATCGAACTGAAACTTTGCACACTTTTTAGATTTGGATGACAATACATGAATATGGGCCCATTTTTTCCTACAGCCCCCATATTCAGGTATTTTGAGGATTTTTTCTTCAGTTTGGCGCGAATTAGCTGTCATGTGGCATTTGGGATTTCCAATCATACAGACATACCCACCAAAAATTGTGAACATAGGCCCAGGTTTTGGAATAGCCCCCTTATAGCGGTACCACCCGATTTCAAATGTTATGGGGATTTTATTTTCATTTTTAGGCCGAATTCACTGTACCTTGGCAATGGGACACCCCATTGCACTGTGGTTTCGCCCGTGGACAAAAATCGAAAAATTTATGTCGACAAATTTGATTGCAATAATAAATAAATAAATTAATTTTTATTAACCAATATTATTTTTGCCAATTTACAGCGGTAATATGCCAAGTTAAGTCGAAGAAGTTGAGATTTGTATGTGGTACCTTAAAAACGAAAAAAAGATCCGCAAAGCATTTGTAGCTTATGAGCGAAATTATAAAAAAATAAGAGGTAAATGTGCAATTTCCAAAATGAAACTTATAGTTGATGGCATTGACAATATTCTTACGAAAAAACAAATTCAAAATTTGTTTTCTAAGTTCCTTAAAAATAAATTCTTTCTAAATGACTTTTTGTGCTATTTTTAATATCATTGCTATAAATTTATGTTGAGTTTTACTAATGTTGGCCGCGTAAGGGCAAGTTCATATTTTTTTAAAATGCAGGGGAAAGTCTCTAGTTTACGATAAAAAGAAATCCAGCTGCCACCATCTGCCACCCTATAAGTTAGTCCCCTTATACCACGACTGTAAAATCGCCAAAATATCGAAAATCGGGAGGTACGTTTATATGGGAGCTATACCGAAACGTGGACCTATATTGAACTTTTTTTGCAAGAAGGTATGGTGTTCCCTCAGAACTTAAAATGCAAAATTACAGCCAAATCGGTTGGAAAATTTTGCTAAAATCGTCAAAATACCGAATATCGCGAGGTACGTTTATACGAGAGCTATATCTAAACCTGGACCTATATTGAACATTTTTTGCAAGGTGGTATGTTGCTCCCTCCGAAGTCAAAATACAAAATTACAGCCAACTCGATTAGAAAATCTTATATGGGAGCTATACCTAAACGTGGACCTATATTGAACATTTCTTGCAAGTTGGTATGTTGTTCCCTCAGATCACAAAATGCAAACTTAAAACCAAATGGACTGAAAAATTTGGCTAAAATCGTCAAAATATACAAAATCAGGGGTACCTTTCCATACAAGTGGGACCACTGTGCATTGGTACAGAAACTTCCTCACTAAAAATGAAGGACATAGGTACAGGTTTTGATATATAGCGGTACCACCTGATTTCACGTGTTTTAAAGATTTTATCTTAATTTTTAACCCGAATAGGCTGTAATTTGGCATTTGGGGTTCCCAATGGTACTGAAACTTCCCCACCAAAAATTTTGGACATAGGTCCAGGTTTTGGTATAGCCTTTATATAATGGTACTACACGATTTCAGGCATTTTAAAGTTTTTATCTAAATTTTCGGCCAAAATAGACCATAATTTTGTTCTCAGTGGTAAAAAAATGTTTTTTCTAAAAAGTTAAAAATAAAATATAATTTAAAACAAGTAAAAAAGTATCAGTCGGCTTTGCCGACAGAGATATACCCTCAGCCTGTTCAAATTGAAACACTTTTTTCACACAAAACTTATGTTTTAGGGGGTTTCAAAATTTTGGTCGTATGAACCGACAAAAATGTTGATAAGGATTAAAGTTCAAAAATTTTGCGGAAAAGGTACTTAACGGAATGGACCGACATAGACCATGGGGGTGCCATAGGGGGTTTTAACACCCTTCGGGCTGTTTTCTCAAGAAGTATGGACTTGCCCCTGAAACAACTTTTACCATCGTAATTGAGGCAGCGAATGTATGTTGCTTCAACAAAAATCAAAGTGATTCAATAGCAGGTCTTAAAGTGAACTTTTCCAAAATTTCGTGTGGGAGGTACAGGATGGAATGGACAAATATAGTCCATATTCGAACCTGATCTATATCTGGTAGATATTATGAGAATGTGTAAAGTATGGACCAAATCGGTCACTCCCATCAAGAGTTATCACAATTTTTCCGAATATTTTTGAACTTTTGTGGGGTAGGTACCTGAAGGAGTAGACCGATATGGCTTATCTACGAACTTAAAGTATCTACGAACTTAAATTTTGGCAGGAATCGGAATTTCCGTTCGAGAATTATCTTGCGCTTCCACCCATAAATATGGTGTCATAGGGTTTGTTTTTCAACTTTCAGGCTATTTTTTCAGGAAGTATGGGCTTGCTCCTGAGGAAACTTGTACCTTCGTATAGGGGACAGTGAATACAAGATGTTACAACAAAAACCAAGGCGATTCGAGAGCAGGTCCTAAACTGAACTTTTCCGAAATTTTGTGTGGGAGTTACTCGAAGGAGTTTACCGATTGAGTCCATATTGGACGTTCATCTAAGTCTGGTAGAAATTTCATAATTTGCAAAGTATGGACCAAATCGGTTACTCCCTTCAAGAGTTATCGTACGCACAAATTTTCCGAACATGTTCGAACTTTTGTGGGGGAGGTACCGGAAGGAGTGGACCGATATATTCCATCTTTGAACTTAAACTAAGTTTGGACAAAATATAACGAAAGCCAAATTTTGGACCGAATCGGCAGATCCGTTCGAGAGTTATCTTGCGCTCCAACCACTACACACGGTGTCATAGGGTTTTTTGTAACTTTCAGGCTATTTTCTCAGGAAGTATGGACTTGCCCCTAATGAAACTTACTGCGTCGTATAGAGAACAGCGAATACACCTTGCGTAAACAAAAATCAAAGCGATTCGTGGCCAGGTCCTAAACTGAACTTTTCCGAAATTTTGTGTGGGAGGTACCCGAAGGAGTGGACCGATTGAGTCCATATTGGAACCTCATCTAAGTTTGGTAGAAATTACTCGATGTGCAAAGTATGGACCAAATCGATTATTCCCTACAAGAGTTATCGTGCGCACAAGTTTTGCGACAATTTTTGAACATTTGTGGGGGAGGTACCTGAAGGAGTGGACCTATATGGCCCATCTTCGAACTTAAATCGAATCTGGACAAAATATTTCGATACCCAAAATTTGAACCGAATCGATTGATCCGTTCGAGAGTTATCGTGCGCACCAGCCAGCCAGACAGACGGACAGACAGACAGACAGACAGACGGACGGACATTGCTAGATCTACTCAAAATTGTCTGAAACGGATATCGTACAAACATACTTGGGGTCTAAAACCATTATTTCGATGAGGCACATTTTTGGTCGTATCAAAGTGTAAATACCCTCTTTAGCCTAAAGGCTGAGGGTATAAAAATTATGCTTCAGTGTTTTATTTAGAAATGCACTTAAAACTGGAAAATAATTTGTCGCTTAGCCTCAATAAATATATTCTTACTCGTGATGGAATCTCTCAAATAAAACGCTTGCATTTAAATTATAAATGGTGGTTAAATTAAACGGTGGCCGTTTGGCCCATCACAGAACATTTGTTCCATAGACCGAACTAAGAAAAGATCTCCATTCCTCTCTGTTTTTCGCTTGACTTTTTGGAATACCGCGCCTTTTCATTTCTTCATCCACTTGTATGCTCCATCGAAGCTTAGGCCTGCCGATTCTGCGTGCACCGCCATGTGGCATGTATTCATACGCCTTTTTAGCGGGTTCATCATCGCTCATTCTCATGATATGGCCTAGCCAACGCAATCGTTGCATCTCGATACGTTTAACTATATTCATGTCTTTGTATAGCTGATATAGCTCTAGGTTCATACGACGTTGATATTCACCGTCAACGCAAATCGGTCCGTAGATCTTTTGAAGAATTTTCCTCTCAAACACACCAAGCACTGCCTTATCTGCTTGCGCAAGTACCCATGCTTCGGAGACATACATTAGCACGGGTAGTATCAGTGTTTTGTAGAGCGTTATTTTTGTTTGGCGAGATGTGGCTTTGTTTTTAAATTGCTTACTTAAACCATGGTAGCATCTGTTGGCCAATACAATTCTTCTTCTTATTTCACAACTGATGTTGTTTGTTGTGTTTATGGCAGTGCCGAGGTAGACGAAGTCTTTAACTACCGCAAAATTGTAGGTACAAACTTCCATAGTTGGTCCGAGCTCTATGGACGCTTTGCGCGTCGACACCATCAATTTGGTCTTTTCGCCGTTTACCGCCAGACCCACTTTCGCAGATTCTGCTTCGACCTTCCTAAAGGTATCAGTTACTTCCTCTACTGATCGTCCCATGATGTCTATGTCATCAGCATAGGCAAGTAACATGTGGCTATTGGTGTAAATTGTGCCGTTTCTTTTGACATTTGCATCTCGTATTACCTTTTCCAGCAACATGTTGAATATGTCACACGAAACCTTGTCTGAAACCTCTTTTGGTACAAAATTCTTCGGAGAGGTTCTTTCAAATTTTAACTGAGGACCTAGTATCAGTTAAAGTCATCTTACAAAGCCGGATGAACTTTGCAGGGATACCAAATTGAGACATTGCATGGAATACCTTTGATCGGAGGGGACTGTCGAATGCTGCTTTATAATCGAAAAAGGTGAAATGTGTCGATCTGCATCTCTTGGGTCTTCTCTAGGATTTGCCGCAGGGTAAATATCTGGTCAATGGTGGACTTGCCAGGTCTAAAGCCACATTGGTATGGTCCAATTATTTCGTTGACCATTGGCTTTAGTCGTTCGCACAAAATCCCTGACACTATCTTATAGGCAATAGGGAGAAGACTTATGCCCCTATAGTTGGAGCATACAGTCTTATCTCCTTTCTTGTGAACAGGACATAGGATGCTCAGGTTCCAATCGTCGGGTACGCGTTCTTCCTGCCAGATGGTGCTAACTAGCTGATGCATACACCTTATCAGCGCATCGCCTCCGGTTTTAAACAGCTCGGCTGGTAAGCCGGAGAAATGTCCCTTCCATATCCTGAGCACGCTATCTGTATCTGTTACCAGATTACCTTGCTGGTCTCTACAGGAGGATGTGCCTGTACCAAAGCCATCTGTTTGATGTTTCACTCTTTGGTAGAATTTTCGGACTTCATTCTGGCTCCTGTACATCTCGATTTTTTCACACTACCGCTTTTCCATTTCTCTCTTTGGGGAAAGTCTCTAGTTTACGATAAAAAGAAATCCAGCTGCCACCCTGTAAGTTATTTCCCTTATACCACGCCTGTAAAATCGCCAAAATTCCGAAAATCGGGAGGTACGTTTATATGGGAGCTATACCGAAACGTGGACCTATATTGAACATTTTTTGAAAGGAGGTATGGTATTCCCTCAGAACTTAAAATGCAAAATTACAGCCAAATCGGTTGGAAAATTTGGCTAAAATCGTCAAAATACCGAATATCGCAAGGTACGTTTATACGAGAGCTATATCTAAACTTGGACCTATATTGAACATTTTTTTGCACGGACGTATGATCTTCCCTCCGAAGTTAAAATGCAAAATTACAGCAAACTCGATTAGAAAATCTGGCTAAAATCGTCAAAATACCGAATATGGCGTGGTACGTTTATATGGGAGCTATACCTAAACGTGGACTTATATTGAACATTTCATGCAAAGTGGTATGTTGTTCCCTCAGAACACAAAATGCAAAATTACAGCCAAATCGACTGGAAAATTTGGCTAAAATCGTCAAAATATAAAAAATCGGGGGGTACTTTTATATAGGGGCTGCACCCAATTGGGGCTCGTTATAAAACTATGTTTGAAATTTCGAGGCGTTAACTCGATTAGAACTATTTTTGGCACTCATTTCCATACAAGTGGGACCACTGTGCACTGGTACGGAAACTTCATCACTAAAAATGATGGACATAGGTCCAGGTTTTGCTATAGCCCCCATATAGCCGTACCCCCTGTTTTCATGTCTTTTAAGGATTTTTATCTTCATTCTTAACCCGAAAAGGCTGTAATTTGGGGTTCCCAATGGTACAAAAACTTCTCCACCAAAAATTGTTGACATACGAGTAGATCCAGGTTTTGGTATAGCCCCCATATAGTGTTACCACCCGATTTCAAGTGTTTTAAGGATTTTATCTTCATTTTTAGCCAGAATTGGTTGTAACTTGGCGTTTGGAGTTCCGAATGGTACAGAAACTTCCCCACCAAAAATTATGGTCATAAGTCCAGGTTTTGGTATAGCCTTTATATAACGCTGTGTGTAATTTTTTGAGTCATGATTTATTATCCATATTATGACACCACAGCGTGATAGAAGACCAAAAATAAGAAGACAAGTGTCCCGGCATTTTTCCCTATCACTTCAACTTTCGCGGTTATGGGCCCCGAAAGACCTGAGGCTTTCATGTCAAAAGGTATTATTTTGTCAGCCACATATCTTCTAAACCGCTAAGAATTTGTAGTAGCTCTCGTCCTCGTCCAAAATCGTCAAGGTCAATTATATTTTTTGCTCGGATTTTAGTCTGCAGATATCAAACCGATCTAAATGGAAGCAAATAACTAACTAGAAAAATGTTCTTTAGATCTCAATACACAACTTTCTAGAACATACGAACTCTGTAGAAACGGTTCTTATTGGTCAAAATAGCAAAACAAATGCGATTTTTATCCTCTTTCCTCGGTTTCGGCTCTATAGATATTAAACCTTTCAAAATCCAAGAAAACAATCAACCACAATAATGTAGCAAAGATATCAGCAAACAACTTTGTGGAACATACGAAAGGTCTATTACCGCTTCTTAAACGCGAAAACCCCCAAAAACTTTTGAAAATATTAGATTTTTATACCTTTTTCTCCTATTCCGGTCCACAGATACAAAACCGCCCAACCGATTTGCCCCCAAATTTGGCTTTCTTAATATTTTGTCCAAACTTAGTTTAAGTTCGAAGATGGCCCGTACTTTGCACATTGTAAAATTTATACCAGACATAGATGAGATTCCAATATGGTCAACTCCTTCGGGAACCCCCCACACAAAATTTCTGAAAATTTCAGGTTAGGAACTGCTCCCGAATCGCTTTGATTTTTGTTGTATAAACTTGTATTCGTTGTCCGACGGTATACGTTTTATCAGGGTAAATCAATACTTCATGAGAAAATATCTCGAAAGGTGTAAAAAACCAAATTGGTTGGTTGGAGAGCACCAAAACTCTCCAACGGATCTGTCGATTCAGTCCAAAATTTGAACTTCGTCATATTTTGACCACTCCTTCACAAAAGTTCGAAAATATTCGGAAAAAAAATGTGCGCACGGTAACTCTTAATGGGAGTAACCTATTTGACACATATTTTGCACATCGTAAAATTTCTACCAGACATAGATCAGGCTATAATACGGACAACGTAAGTCTCGAATCGCATTGGACTTTGTTGTAACAACTTGTATTCGCTGTCCCCATTACAGATTTATTTCACACACAACTCACGAAAGGATCCCCCAATTCGGTCCAAAATTTGACATTCTCAATATTTTGTCCGAACTTAGTTTAAGTTCGAAGAAGAGCCATGTCGATCCAATCCTTTAGGTACATTCCCCACAAATGGTCAAAACCTTTCACTAAAATGGAGATCACGATAACACTCGAAGGCCGCAACCTATTTGGTAATATTTCTACATCGTAATATTTCTACAAGACATAGATCAGATAAGAACACAGACTATATATGTCAACTCCTTCGGGTACCTCAGTTTAAGACCGGCTCTCGAGAAAATGCTTCTTGAGAATATGCTCCGAAAGCTGTAAAAAATCCCTACGGCCAGCAAGTGTAGTGGTTGGTGCGCACAACAACTCTCGAACCGAATACTGGGTTGGTTTACACTTTGAATATCGTAATATTTATTCGAATATTAGATAAAATTCGAACGTGGTGGTTATAGGTCCACTCCTTTCAGTAGCTCCCACTTAAAAATTCGAAAAAGTTCGCGAAAATGGTAAGCGCAATATCTCATAAACGGCGCAACCGATTTTGTCCAATCTTTGGATCTCGAAATATTTTGTACAAACGTAGTTTGTGTTCAAAAGTGGTCCCTATTCGTCCACTCTTTGGGGTACAACCCACACAAATATTCAACATTTTTGTTGAAGTGCGGTTAAGGGTCTGCTCGAGGATCCTTTGGACATTTTTACCAATAGTGGCCCTGATTACAGCGATAATATGTTTTTCGTGTGCAAGTCCATGTTTCCTGACATAATGTTCCAAAAGCTCTAAATTATATGGCGACCAACTGAAATGACTGGTATCTATCCCAAAATAAGACCGATGTCCAAATTGGGCTATGTCGGTCCATTCTTTTACGCACCTCCCCCGCACAATTTTTTTTGTTTTTTGGAAAAAAAACTGTCGGCAATGACTGATACGTCTGATACTTTCTTACTTGTTTTACATATATTTCTATTATGGGTTAATAGTCCAGTGATATTTTTAAATGATAAAAAATGGGCTTTCGACACCTCAAATATTCCTGGAGGTATTTTATAAAACCTGAATAAAGAATTTCAATGGCAAATATTTTAATCAGAATAGTACATCTCACAAAGGAAACTTCCCTACTATCAAAGATTTCAGACCGATTCTATTTTTAGCTTAACATATGAGACCTTTTTTTCTATCGTCTAGTTTATACAATCAATTATTGTATAACGGACTATATTGGGTTCAATACGAATAGAGAATAACTGTCGCATTTGTTGGATAAACTATGCAAATGTAGGTATCTATCATTTTCATTTTTATTTTTTTATGATTTTTATTATTATTTGTTATACACATGTAAACTCAAGTTTCAAATCCCACTGACCCTTGACATATGTACGAATATGTGTTGCCACATCCTTGTGTCATTTACACTCCAAATAAACCTATTTATATACATAGTTTTTTGTTGACTTTGTTTTTTTCATCTTGATATTAACAAAGACACAACAACAGAAACGTCAATGGCATTTCAATATTCTCTATTAAATATTTATTTCATTTGAATGAAATTTATGAATAAATAATAATAAAACCCTACTTCTATGGAAGTTCAGGGGAGTACGAGTGTATTTGTTGGCATTATAAAATTTTGACAGTTACAATAACAATTCAATAGGGGAGAGGAAAACATTATACGGAGTAAATCGAACAACTAGTGAAAGCTCATGCTATGTGTATTCATAGGTCTGCTATCGACCTACTATACCCAAATTAATATATTTCTTATAGAAATTAAATTAAAAAATTAGAGTAATATTATTATTTCCATTCGAAAACGTGTATATCATTCATGGACGTATTCACACTTGCGAGCCTCTATAGGTGACCTTTACGGGATCCTCTATATATGAAAGACTGTTATAAGGATTTATGTCAATTTATGGTATTATTTTGCGAATTTGCCTGTAGAAAGTTATAAGGTCGTTTGTCTATGGAAAAACATCACAAGCTGTATTATCTACAGCAAACATTTATAAGGACTTCTTTTTGCAGAACACCTTCATCAGGTCGAGTGCCATTAGAAGTCCTTAATAAGGACTTCCGCCGAGATGTATTCAGTCTATAGATGAAAACGTTCCATCTTAATAGAATATCCATGTGTTTCTTTACACATGATTGCCGCAAGGCCCTAAGTGCTATCCTACCCCTTTCTTAAAACGTCAACCCTCCCCCTCCCTTTACGTTCACAAACATTCACCTCCTGCCCCTAAAAGGAAATTACTTCACAATATCGAGTACCACAAATCCCAGCATGGTGTATCCATGGTACCATGCCAAGGAGGAAAAACAGCAACATTTTTTCTCCACGCCAACTAAGGTAATAAACCATTATGTAGCGACAACAACAATATGTTGTTGTTGCGACTTAATTTCTAGTGCCACGCATCTCTAAACACTCATCTACCTTTGCAGCAACAAAGAGAAAACAACTTTCCCCCACTTTCACCGCCTCATTAGAATCTCCTATTGAGATTTTCCGCTGCCTTAATTTTTTCGCTCTGCTTCAATTATTATGATTTATATGTGGATGTGTGCGTGTGCGTATGTGATATAATACTAATACTTAAACAGATAATTATTAATGAGGCGCGTGTGGACAAATTAGAAAAGCTGAGCAGAAGAAAATATTTTTTGAACATCAATCGAAGCCGAGTAGTTTTAGAAAATTTCTGTGAGACTAAATTAAGGAGGAAAATATTTAGTATTCCGTCTATAGAAAAACTCTAAAGACCTTTTTTCTATCGAATAACTGTAAAGCAGCTAGAAGGCCTTTAAAGTGCCTAAAACCTTTAACATGTATAGAATGCCACTTCATATTTAGAAGAAGAAGAAAGGTCTTCTATCTGTAGGAGCAATTCCTTTGTAAGGACCTTTATGAGGTCTTCTATCTAAAGAAGACCTTTATAAGGTTTTATCTCTATAGAAGACTTTTATAATGTCTTTTGTCTATGAAAGACCTTTACAAGGCCTTCTTTCCATATAGTAAGATCTTTTATTCCATTAAAGGTCTTCTGTCTTAGAAGACCTTCTTCTCTATATGGAAACCCGTTACAAGGTATTCTGTCTATTGAAGACCATTATAAGGTCGTCTATCTTTAGAAGACCTTTCTAAAATCTTCAGTCAATAAAAAACCTTTTTAAGGCCTTCTGTCTATAGAAAATATTTATAAGGTCTACCGTATACAGAATATCTTTATAAGGTCTGCTGTCTGTAGAACCCTTTTTAAGGTCTTCTGTATACAAAAGATCTGTATAAGCTCGTCTGCCTATATAGGAGACTTTCCTAAGGCCTTCTGTCTATACAAAATCTTTATAAGGTCTTCTCTCTATAGAATACCTCTATAAGATCTGCCATCTATAGAAGACCTTTGTAAGGTCTTCTGTCTATGGAAGACCTTTATAAGGTCTTCTATAAGATCTATCTTTTGAAGACTTTTATAAGGTCTTCTGTCTACAGAAGAAGTTTATAAGGTCTTCTTTCTATAGAAGACCTTTAGAAGATCTTCTGTCGATAGAAGACCTTTATATGGTCTCCTGTCTATAGAAGATCTTTATAAGGTATTCTGTCTATAGAAGAACTTTATAAGGTCTCCTGTTTATACAAGATCTTTATAAGGTATTCCGTCTACTTAGTTGGCCTATTTCAGAACATTTGTCCTATAAGCCGAACTATGAAAAGAGTTCCATTCCTCTCTTTGCAACTTTGCTTTTTGGAATACCGCTTCTTTCCATCTCTTCTTTCACTTGTTTGCTCCATGGAAGCCTAGGCCTGCCAGCTCTGCATGTACCGCCATGTGGCCCTTATTTGTATGCTTTTTTAACGGGTTCATCATCGCTCATTTTTATGACATGGCCTAGCCAACGCAATCGTTGTATCTCGATACGTTTAACTATATTGATGTCGTTGTGTAGCAGTCACAGCTCGTGGTTCATACGACGTCGATATTCACCGTCAACGCAGATTGGTCCGTAGATCTTTGGAAGATTTTTTCTCTCAAGCACACCAAGCACTGCCTTATCTGCTTGCGCCAGTACCCAGGCTTCGGAACCATACATTAGCACGGGTAGTATCAGTGTTTTGTAAAGCGTTATTTTTGTTTGAAGAGATGTGACTTTGTTTTTAAACTGCTGACTTAAGCCAAAGTAGCAGCAGTTGGTGAATACAATTCGTCTTCTTATTTCACAACTGATGTTGTTTGTTGTGTTTATGGCGGTGCCGAGGTAGACGAGTCTTTTACTACCTCACAATTATAGAAACTAACTTCAACAGTTGGTCCGAGCTCTGTAGAAGCATTACGTGTCGACACCATCAACTTGGTCTTCTCGCCTTTTACCGTCAGACCCACTTTAGCAGATTCTCCTACTACCATCTTAAAGGTATCTGTTACTTCTTTTACTGATCGGCCTACGATGTCTATATCGTCAGCATAAGCAGGTAAGATGTGGCTATTGGTGTAAATTGTGCCATTTCTATTAACATCTGCATCTCCTATAACCTTTTCCAGCAGAATGTTTAATAAGTCACACGAGAGGCTGTCTCCTTATCTGAAACCTCTTTTGGTACTAAACTCTTCGGAGAGGTTCTTTCCTATTTTAACTGATAATCGAGTATGTGTTAATATCATTTTACAAAGCCGAATGAGTTTTGCGGGAATATCAAATTCAGACATGGCTTGGAATATCGACAAAAAGGTGGTAGGTGTTGATAATCGACAAAAAGGTGGTAGGTGTTGATCTGCATCTCTTGGGTCTTCTCTAGGATTTGCCGCTGGGCAAATATCTGAACAATGGTAAATTTGTCAGGTCTAAAGCCGCATTGGTATGGCCGAATTATTTCGTAGGCAGTAGGCTATAGTCGTTCGCACAATATCCCTAGCACTATCTTGTAGACAATAGGGAGAAGACTTATGCTCCTCTAGTTAGTGCATACAGTCGTATCTCCTTTCTTGTGAACGGGACACAGGATGCTCAGGTTCCAATCGTCAGGTACGCGTTCTTCCTGCCAGATGGCGCTACTAGCTGATGTCTGGTAAGACATCTGCTCCTGCTGCCTTATTATTCTCCAGCCTGTTTATTGTTATCTTTACCTCATATCGGCTGCAATAATTCAATACCATCATCTGGGATTGGATCTGTGGTATCTTGGTCGTCTTCGCTACTATTCGATACCAATAGCTTGGAAAAATGTTTTTGCATAAAATGAGCACTCTGTGTCAGTTACCAAATTACCTTGCTGGTCTCTACAGGAGGATGAGCCTGTACTAAAGCCATCAGTTTGATGTTTCACTCTTTGGTAGAACTTTCGGAAGATATTTTCCAATTCTCCCTTTTTCCTATGGAAAAGACGTTCCTCCTTTTTTTCCGATACCTCTCTCGTGCGCTACGCATTGCTACTGATTGTAGAGTAGCCTTATACGCCGCATTTTTCTCTTCGGTAGCAGCACGACACTCCTAGTCATACCAAGGATTCCTTGGTGGAGGTCTCTGGTATCCAAGTATGGATTTTTCGGCTGTTTGCATGGAGTGGGCAATATTTTGCCATTGTGCTGATATGTTATCGGGACAAGGAGTGCTCTCATTAAGCAATTGGGCTAGTTGAGTGGAATATGCTGTGGCTATCTGTTGTGTTTGCAGCCTATCGATGTCCAACTTCCGCGTTGTGTCTGTTCGTGCTTTATTTGCTACGCTTAGGCGGGTACGCAGCTTTGCTGCAACAAGGTGGTGGTCCGAGTCTATGTTTGCTCCTCAGAACGACCTAAATCCATCACGCTGGATGAATGTCTTCCATCTATCACAACGTGATCAATTTAATTTCTTGTTTTTTTGATCCGACAGCCAGGTGCCTTCTGCCATTTTTTGCCGCTGCAAAGTCCCTCAGCCTCATTCCTTTGTCAGATATTTCACTGTGGAGACAAAATTTGCCAACAGTTGGGCCAAAGATATTCTCCTTTCCAATTTTGGCATTAAAATCACCTAGAATAATTTTAATGTCATGGGCAGGGCAGGTTTCTTCTAGGCGCTTGTAAAATATATCTTTGGTCTGCTCGTCCTTGTCTTCGGTTGGATCATGAGCGCAAAAAAAGTTAACATTGAAGAATTTTGGTTTTATCCTTATTGTAGGAAGTCTTTCATTCACTGGGGTGAAGTTGGAGACCAGATGTTTTAACCTCCGACCTACTACAAATCCGCAACTAAACTCATGCTTTGTGTCATGGCAGCTATAATACAGTGCGTCACCTTTAGGTGTTGTTGTGACGCTTTTCCCAATCCATCGTATTTCCTGTATGGCAATAATGTCGGCCTTGTATTTCTCAAGTACATCTGCCAGTGCGTAGACTGCACCTTCTCTATAAAGAGTGCGAATATTACATGTGCAGCTTCGCAGATCATGGTCTTCAAAACGTATGCAGGGCTAGTCAACTTTAGAGGGTTTTTTTCAATGTAGGCTGCTCTTTCTAGTGGTGGGTTACTAGCCCTACGCCCAAACCCATGTTTTTAACGTTCTTATGGGTGAACGCGCGGCACATGTTAGCTCTCTACCTTTAACGGGTGTTAAAGGCAGCTCCCCAGGTGACACCACGGCAAGGTCCGTGTTCACTTGAGATTAAAGAGGGACCAAGATAAATCCTGGGCTTTTGTTAAAGCCGGTCAGGAGCGTTCCTTGTTGTTTTTCATCCTCTACGTCATTTTGTCTATAGAAGACCTTCATAGCGTATTCTGTTCATAGAAGACCTTTATAGGGTCTACTGACTATAGAAGAACTTCAGGTTAGGTTAGGTTGTAGGATGTGTAGCTGCTGTGATGGCAGCCACTCCACTCGGAGACATTGTGATCATTCATAGAAGACGTTTAAAAGGTGTAGTGTTTACAGGAGACCTGTATAAGGTCATCTGTCCATAGAAAACATTTATAAGGTCTACAGTCTACAGAAGACCTTTATAGGGTCATCTGTCTATAGAAGACCTTCTGGCTATGGAAGACCTTTATAGGGTCATCTGTTTATAGAAGACCTTTATAAGATCTTGTGGCTATAGAATACCTTTATAAGGTCATCTGTCCATAGAAAACCTTTATAAGGTCATCTGTCCATAGAAAACCTTTGTAAGGTCTTCTGATTAGAAGACCTTTATAAGGTCAGATGTCTATAAAAATCTTTTTAAGGTCTGCTGTTTATAGAAGATCTATATAAACCCTGCTGTCTATAGAAGAACTTCACAAGACCCTCTGTTTATAAGGTTTTATAAGGTGTTCCGTCTATAGAAAATCAGTATGTATAAGTCTTCTGTCTATAGACCTTAGAAAGGCCTTCTGTCTATTGAAGACCGTTTTAAGTTCCTCTGTCTATAGAAGACCTTTAGAAGGTCATCTGGTATTCTGTCCATGGGAGACCTTTATACGGTCTTTTGGCTATAAAAATCAATTATGAAGTGTAAGAAAGGCCCCTATAAGTTCTTCTGTCTATGGATGACCTTTTTAAGGTCCGTCTTATTCTTATTCTTTATTTTTACACCCTCAGCCTTTAGGCAGCCTAATCCAAATAACGGTTTTAGACCCCAAGTATGTTTGGATGAAATTCGTTTCAGAGAATTTGGAGAAGATTTAGCCATGTCTGTCTGTCTCACTGGATGGCTGGTGCACACGATTACTCTCGAACGGATCAACCGATTCGAACCAAATTTTGGGTATCGTAATATTTTGTCCAAACTTAGTTTAAGTTCGAAAATGGGCCATACCGGTCCACTCCTTCGGGTACCTCCCCACAAAAGTTCCAAGTTTTTGTGTAAAATGGTGAGAACGATAACTCTCGAAGGGAGCAATCGATTTGGTTCAAACTTTGCACATCGTATTATTCCTTCCAGATATAGATCGGGTTCGAATATGGACTTTATCTGTCTACTCCTTCGGGTACCTCCGACACAAAATTCGGATAAAACGAAGTTTAAGAGCTCCTACCGGATCGCTTTGAATTTTTTTAGTAGGTTGTTCTTGCGGCTCTCTTTACGACAGTATAATTTTTTCTTGCCCAAGTCCATACTTCCTGAGATATTGGCCGATTGCACATAGGTCCCAAACACGAATTCTGTGGCCAAAAGTCAAATTTTTGACATTCTTCTTTCTTGTTTTTTTCTTCGCCATATTGAAGTAAACACTCCAAAACAACAAAAACAAAAGTTGTTTTTTCTAAATTTGCATTTACCGTTAGACGAGAAGTTGTCAAAGTTGAGATTTGTTTACCGGTATATTAATAGAGTTAAGTGTGTAATAATTTGTGGTAATTTCGGGTTTAAAAAATCGTAATTAGACAAATTAAAATGGTAAAAATCAAATATGGAGACCAAAGACGACAGTAAGTAGCTTCATTTTTGAAAAAATAACTGAAGAAAAATTCGGTTCAAGAGCAAAGTTATCAGCATATTTCGGAAGGCCTTTTAAATTATTGACTTTTTTCAATTTTGAATTTGTTCTGGACAGAAATAATTTTGAGCGCGATTGAGCGGCGTTAAAAAGAAATCAAAATTACTTTGATATGTATACTTTAATAAAAACAAATTTTCCGAATGGCTTACATTGAATAGTAACTTACATATCCAAACACTTGAAACGTGGAAACACTTGAACAATAATAATTTTAATATGTATTCTATCAATTAAAATATAAAAATAATTTTTAAAATAAATGAGTTTTTATGTAAGTTTTATGTAAACCAAAGGAGTATTTTTATTATTTTTTTGAAAAAAAAATTGGGTAAATTAAAAAAAATTTTTTTTTTTAAATTGTTCCTTTAATTTTTTTTTTAATTTTTTAGTATATTTAGTGGGTTTTGACTATTTTGAACATATAGAAATATATAAAAAGCAGAAAAACGCTCTTATATTAATGAAAACTAGTAAGAAAATCGAATCTTTAACTTTGGTCTTGAAATCCTCAACAACTACTAAACCAAATATGATAATTATCACAATTCGGAAAGCTGATTGTGTTATCTATCGAACAAAAAAAGAATTGTGCAAATATCTCTAACCGTTTAAAAGTTACAGACTTTTGGCCACGAAAAAACGATTCTGGACCACTGTGGATTGGCTCAAAGAAACCCTGACGGCACCAACCAAAATTGCAAATCTCCAAGATAATTTTCGCAGGGAGTTTCTGATTTGTACGGACTTTGCCCATCGTATTATTTCATCCAGTCATGTATCAGGCAGAAATATGGACTATATCGGCCCACTCCTTCGGGTACCTGCTACACAAAATTCGTATAAAATGAAGTTTAAGAGTTCCTAAAGGTTCTATTTACGACGGTATATTTTTTTCTTGCGCAAGTCCATACTTCCTAAGATAATGGCCTAAAAGCTCCAAAACCCTGCCGGCACACAATGGTTCAAGAAAGGATTTTCCTGGCCAAAAATCAAAATTTTGTTTTGTAACAGATATTTAATTTCTATATGGGATTCGATAGTAAACATATTAAAACTAAGGAAACCAAAAAATTAGGTCAAAATATTGGAAGGTGCGGGCGTGGGGTGCCCCTAAAGACGAACATTTTTCCCATGTTTGAGAAATACGTAATTTTTGAAAACTTCTGGAGAAAGAAATAGCTATTTCTCGGAAACTATAACATATATTGCGTTCGCTGTTTTTTTGTTAGGAAGGTAGGAGTGTGGCCTTTAAAAATAAATTTAACAAATTACCGTGGCGTTTACACAACATGAGCTATTTTATTTTTTTCTCAGGTACTATATTTTATGAAATTCCAAATTTAGTGGACTAGAACTTTTGTGGAACAACATGGAACAATGTTCTGTTTCCACAGAAGTATGCCTGAGAGTCTCCTCTTTCAGCCCATATATACTTTTGTTCCCGTCCGGTTCCGTCCGTTTAACACTTTTTTAAATTTTTTGAAATTACAAGGGTAAAAATCTGTGTTTTATTTATGTTCTGTGTTTTTCCATACCAATTCCCATCTGAATTACAGTTTTTTTACACAAATTAACATTTTTTGGAGTATATGAGTTATATAAGTTTTATGAAAACGCAAGGAGCGTTTTTTCTGTATTTTTTATGCGAAAAATTTGTGAAAAAAATATTTTTAATTTTTTCGAAAATTTTTTATTTAGTTTTTTAGGTATTTTTATAGTTTATTTAGTGGCGTTTGACCATCTTTAATATATAAAAAGATATAAAATCACAAAAACACTGATATTTTGATAAAACATAGTAAAAAAATTCAAAAGCTTAATTTTGACATTGAATTCCTCTGCAACTACCAGACCGAATTTAAACGCTTATAATTCACCGGAAAGTTGATTGTGTTATCTGTCTAACAAAAAAAGAATTGGGAAAATATCTCTATCCGTTCAAAAGTTACAGAATTTTGACCAGGAAAAAGCGATTCTGAACCACTGTGCGGCATATATTAAAGTGGCTATTGTGCAAGATAACCCTAAAACTTTTTTCAAAAATTTCTTCCAAACTTAGTTTAACGTACTTTAATATTTGTTTGGTCTCTGGCTGAGTGTATATCTCCGTCAGCACAGCTGACTGATACTTTCTTACTTGTTTTTTTTTTTTTTAATTTCCTCAAGGTCACATCAATGCCTCAAGTGTTTCTTAGCATCCACCTACAAAAGTGATAAGCTGACAAACAAACAGACAGGCATATGACATCCATTTATATTCTTTAACATCCCGAAAATTTTCCATTTCCAGGAAGTAGGAAATGGTTGTTCAAGTGCGTGCATTCGGATCATATTAACATTCATTTGACATACACAGCTACAGATGAGTAGCAGCGACACATGTTAGGACTGCAAATGTACAACCGATTTTCTTTAACAGCTGATATGGAGTGAAGAGGAGTCCAAACCTTTTCAATCTTTAAAGAAAAATGAAGCAAATTTAAGCATGTCACATTGTGTAAAATAACATAATTATGACATGATGATGATGGTGTGGAAGGCCTTGGGCAGATCAGCGGGGGGAAGTGATGAAATACGTATATTTAGGATATGAAGATATGTCGGGATAGCGTCACAGAAACGCTCGCACACATACACACGTTTAATGTAAATTAATCTCAGTTTACTAATTGTTTCCGTTCCATTTAACCGCTGCTGTTCCGCAAAGGGTAGGAGGGGTAATAGCAAGACAAGGACACACACACTGATGAGCATCATTAACTTTTTAAAACCGGATTTTTGTCCTATATAGATTTTATGATGAGAACTTAAAACAATCTGAAGATAATTTTTATTTAAGGCTTAATAAGGGGGATGTCCATTAATCACAGTTGGATGTTGTTTGTTTGATTAGGAGACAAGAATTGTGGGTGAGTGCTGCGTTGTGGGGGGAGCTAGCATGGGAAAGGGTTTGTAATCAATGGGTGTTATCATGAATGAAATTTTCCCGTGAGTTTTATCTTTCCGCCATTGGAACTTAAGGGAGAAAGTGCAAAAATACGCGGGGAATTGCCGTTCATGATAACCCCCAATATTTTGGAAATAAAAGAAGACAATAAAGGGTGTTCTATATAAAGAAGGCTTTCTTGCAGTCTTTAATGGTCAGAAGAGCTTTCTTAGTTAATGTATTGCTGGATGGATAGAAGACTTTCTATATCTCTTCTAAAGATAGAAGAGCTACTATGGGTGTTCTAGAGTGAGAGAACCTTCCATAGTTAGTAGAACTTCTATATGTCTGCTACAAGCTTCGGGTTATGGTTACAAGGTTTTTATTTGTTTTCTCTAGTGAAAATACCTTCTATCGATCCTCTCATAGCTCATCTGTAGTTAGATATTCTATACCACATTCATTGTTATTCCATCCTCCAAAAAGGTCATAAAAAATTCTTTCATTGATATAATTTCGCACAATTTCATGTTCATGTTTTATTTATGTTCAGATGTTGAACGTTTTATTTCTGTTCTTTTGCTATCTTTTTTTTTTTTTGCGGCACGTGAGTTATTTTTGTAAAGAAAAAATCCGAAAATAAGAATTATTCTTTGTTCAGAAATAAACCAAGAAATTTACCGCCGATGTTGTTGAAGAAATTATTTTAGAACTCAGGAAACAGTCAGTCTGTCAGTACGCCTTACGTCGTCGTCTTCACCATCGTCTGTGAAACACACCCCAAAATATGTTATTTTTATTTCTTAAGAATTGAAATATAAAAATGTTTATATTTTGATTTGGACCAGTAAGTGGTTTCTTGTCTTCGATAATTATAGAATTCAATATTCTTTCTTCGTTCGTTCATTCATACATTCATTCAACCATTCTTGTTCGCGGATAGTGTACTGAAAGCAGCATTGTAGTCGGTTGGGGGCTGATGCGCCGCCGATTTATAATAATAGCCTGAAACACATGTTTGCCATATAATTAGCCAAACAGGAGTGATTGAGTGAGCAGTGGGTCAAGTGCAAGAGTTCAAAAAATCTATTTTTACATAAAACATTAAATATTTTATAAAAATTATAATATATAATAAATAATAAATTAAAAATAATAAGTAAATAATAATAAACAAAAAATAAAAATAATACATATGGGGAATTCCAAGTGAAATCGGACAGTTCGGAGAAAAGTAATTTTTGATTTCAATTGTTTTTGGTTCAATTTATGCTTCTAGCCAACAGAACATTTTAGTATATTTTAAAATTATTTTTTGACCAACGGTACAGAGATATCCCCTATTGAAATTATCGCATTTTTAAAGAACTATGTTCAAATAAATACTCATAACTTCTTTAATATTGGTTCAAATGGGACCATCTTTTTTTTGATTTGTTTGTTTTTTTATCACCTATCGAAATAAATATTTAAAAGAAAAATGCACAGTGGGCATCAATGCAATTTTCGGGATTTAATATTTAAAATCAATTTTTAAACATGATTGCACCCTTCGATTTTTTCAAAAAAATTTTATGTTAAACTACGTTCAATTACAAAAATTTTAAGCCCTATGTGGTAATGGGATTCGGACGACTACTATTTTTTCTGCATTTTTTAAAATTTGTCTATACAATTTTTCCTTTATACCTTTGTCCAAAATTTGGATTTCCTGTATTTTTGAAGCTAAGAGTACATATTTATCATTATATATTATATATTTATTATAAAAAATAGAAAAAAAAATAGAAAAAAAATCCACAGTGGGCTTTAATGGAATTTTCGCTGATGCATTTTCAAAATCGAAAAATGACGCAGTTTTTAAGATGTTTGAGATAAATTCATAAATATAAAATCAAAACAAATATTTATAAATGAAACTTTTAATTTTTTTAATAAAATAATAAATTTTGGACAAAGGTATAAAGGAAAAATTGTATTGACAAATTTTAAAAAATGCAGAAAAAATAGTAATCGTCCGAATCCCATTACCACATAGGGCTTAAAATTTTTGTAATTGAACGTAGTTTAACATAAATTTTTTTTGAAAAAATCGAAGGGTGCAATCATGTTTAAAAATTGATTTTAAATATTAAATCCCGAAAATTGCATTGATGCCCAATGTGCATTTTTCTTTTAAATAATTCTTTCGATAGCTGATAAAAAAACAAACAAATCAAAAAAAAGGTGGTCCCATTTGGACCAATATTAAAGAAGTTATGAGTATTTCTTTGCATGTAGTTTTTACAGAATTTGACTTTTTCAAGGCGCGATATCTCTGGAACCGTTAGTCAAAAAAAATTGAAAATATACTAAAATGTTTTGTTAATCAGCAGCATCGCCACAGCAAAAAATAAAGGAAATCAAAAACCTCATCTTGAAAAAGTGTCCGATTTCTCTCAGAAATCCCCATATGTATAAATAATATATATAAAATAAAATAATAATAATATATAAATAATACATTATAAATTAAAAATTAAAAATTAAAAATTAAAAATTAAAAATTAAAAATTAAAAATTAAAAATTAAAAATTAAAAATTAAAAATTAAAAATTAAAAATTAAAAATTAAAAATTAAAAATTAAAAATTAAAAATTAAAAATTAAAAATTAAAAATTAAAAATTAAAAATTAAAAATTAAAAATTAAAATTGGCGACATTTCCTGGGTATTTCAGCCATGTAAAACGTCTCCACAAGTGGGGTCTTAGGACACGCCGTTCGGACTCGGCGTCGGCGATAAACTGTAGGTCCCATATTATTGAGCTAATATGAATTGGGGTGACGTAGGGGATGGAAGATACCAAGGAACGGTCCTGACCGGTTTTAACATGGCAAAGCCCAGGATTTATCTTGGTCCCTCTTTCATCTCAAGTGGACACTGACCTCCCCGAGGTGTCACCTGGGGAACTGTCATTAACATCCGTTAAAGGTAGCGAGCTAACATGTGTTCACCCATAAAAACGTTAAAAACTTGGGTTGGGGCGTCGGTTTAGTAACCCTCCCCTAGAAAAAACAGCCTACTATGAAAAAACGAAAGAAAAGAAAAACAAACCCCTCTAAAGTTGACGAACCCTGCAAACGTTTTAAGGACCATGATCTGCGAATTTGCACCAGGAATGTTCCCACTCTTTATAGAGAAGGTGCAGTCTTCGCATTGGCAGACGTACTTGAAAGGTACAATTCCGATATTAATGCCATACAGGAAATACCATGGATTGGGAAAGGCGTCACAACAACACCTAAAGGTGACGTACAATATTATAGCTGCTATGGCGTAAAGCATGAGTTTGGTTGCGGATTCGTAGTTAGTTGGAGACTAAAACATCTGGTATCCAGCTTCACCCCAGTGAATGAAAGACTTGCTGCAATTCGAGTAAAAGCTAAATTCTTCAACATCAGCTTTATTTGTGCTCATGCTCCCACCGAAGAAAAGGACGAACAGACCAAAGATATATTTTACGAGCGCTTAGAAGAAACATATGACCGTTGCCCTGTCCATGACATAAAAATTATTCTAGGCGATTTTAATGCCATAATTGGAAAGGAGAATATCTTTGGCCCAACAGTCGGGAATTTCAGTCTCCACAGTGAAACATCTGACAATGGTATGAGGCTGATAGACTTTGTAGCTGCAAAATACATGGTAGTTAGCAGTAACAGATTTAATCATCTCGATATTCATAAGGGCACCTGGCTGTCTCCAGATCAAAGAACAAGTAATCAAATTGATCACGTTGTGATAGATGGAAGACATTCATCGAGCGTGTTGGATGTACGATCGTTCCGAGGCGCAAACATTGATTCGGACCACTACCTTGTTGCAGCAAAGGTACGTACCCGTCTAAACGTTGCAAATAAAGCACGAACAGACACAAGGCGGAAGTTGGACATGGATAGGCTGCAAACACAACAGATAGCCACAGCATATTCCACTCAACTAGCCCAATTGCTTAATGCGAGCACTCATTGTCCCGATAACATAACAACACAATGGCAAAATATTGCCCACTCCATGCAAAACAGCCGCAAAATCCATACTTGGATACCAGAGACCTCCACAAAGGAATTCATGGTATGACCAGGAGTGTCGTGCTGCTACCGAAGAGAAAAATGCGGCATGTAGAGCTACCTTACAATCAGTAGCAACGCATAGCGCACGAGAGAGATATCGGGAGAAGAGAAACGTCTTTTCCGCAAGAAAAATAGAGAAATGGAAAAGCGGGAGTGTGAAAAAAATCGAGATGTACAGGAGCCAGAATGAAGTCCGAAAATTCTTCCAAAGAGTGAAACATCAAACAGATGGCTTTGGTACAGGCACATCCTCCTGTAGAGACCAGCAAGGTAATCTGGTAACAGATACAGATAGCGTGCTCAGGATATGGAAGGAACATTTCTCCAATCTGCTGATATCCAATAGTAGCGAAGACGATGATACCACAGATCCAATCCCAGAAGATGGTATTGGATGTATACCGCCCGGCCAAGAAGAGGTAAAAACAGCAATCAACCGGCTGAAGAATAATAAAGCAGCAGGAGGCGATGGTTTACCAGCCGAGCTGTTTAAAAACCGGAGCCGACACGCTGATAAGGTGTATGCATCAGCTTGTTAGCACCATCTGGCAGGAAGAACGTATACCCGACGATTGGAACCTGAGCATCTTGTGTCCCGTCCACAAGAAAGAAGATAAGACTGTATGCTCCAACTATAGGGACATAAGTCTTCTCCCTATTGTCTATAAGATAGTGTCAGGAATATTGTGCGAACGACTAAAGCCAATGGTCAACGAAATAATTGGACTATACCAATGTGGCTTTAGACCTGGCAAGTCCACCATTGACCAGATATTTACCCTGCGGCAAATCCTGGAGAAGACCCAAGCGATGCAGATCGACATATATCACCTTTTTGTCGATTATAAAGCAGCATTCGACAGTCCCCTCCGATCAAAGGTATTCCATGCAATGTCTGAATTTGGTATCCCCACAAAGCTCATCCGGCTTTGTAAGATGACTATAACTGATACTAGGTCCTCAGTTAAAATTGGAAATAACCTCTCCGAACAGTTCTGTACCAAAAGAGGTTTCAGACAAGGAGACAGCCTTTCGTGTGACATATTCAACATTTTACTGGAAAAGGTAATACGAGATGCAAATTGTAACGTGGTTTTGTCGTAGGCTGAGGTAGACTCAGTCGTGTCCAGGGTCGCCATAAGGACCCACTAAACCTTACGGAATGAAAGACGTAAAATCTCCCTTTCCTGGGGGTAAGAATAGGAAATTTTATTTATGTAAAACTAATCTACTGATGGTGTATTCGGTAAGAAGGGTTTAATTAGCAGAAGTAGTATAGATCGTTGGCGCTGGGGAATCGGCAACTTGGGTTGGGTGTTGGGAGTTGAAAGCTTCGTACTTGAGAAGTGGCTGGCGATGAGATGATCGGTGCTCAACGTCCGTTGTTCGGTTCGGATGTAGGCGCTTTGTCGACGGCCGGCAACTCGGTGACTTGGTAGATGCTCTGGAAGTGGATGATTCGTTGTTCAATGGTAGCCGATTTAAGAATGCTCGGCGCTACGGGTCGTTGCTGGATAGTAGATGATTTCACGATGATCGGGAACTGGGTTATTCGTTGTTTCGTAGAAGACGATTTGAAGATGATCGGGAACTCAAGGATTCGTTATTTGATATGATCGGTAGTGCTAGGCTCGTTATTCGGTTTAATGTATACAAGATGTCCCCGACGTGGGTTGTTCGGGCCGTCGGCAATTCGGGGTGTGTTGAAATGGTCCGGTACTTCGGCGCTAGTGTCGCGGTGATCCGATCTCTCTGAGATCCGGTTTTCGTATTGGCGGTGATTCGCGTCGGGTATGTTCGGCCACTCGGTGGCTCGGTCTTGTTGGTGTTCGTCCACTCGGTGATTCGTGTTGTAGGTGTTCGGCCACTCGGTAATTCGGTGTTCGGCTACTCGGGGATTCGTGTTGTAGGTGTTCTGTCACTCGGAGATTCGGTGTTCGGCTACTCGGGGATTCGGTGTTCGGCTACTCGGGGATTCGTATTGTAAGTGTTCGGCCACTCGGCTCGGCTGTTCGGGTTGTCGTTCGTTAGTGTTAGTTCTAAGTTAGTCTCTACGGTATTCTACGAGTACTGACTAGTGGAACAACACCCGAAGGTGGAGTGCAACACCCGAAGGTGGAGTGTAACAACACCCGAAGGTGGAGTGGAACAACACCCGAAGATGGAGTGGAACAACACCCGAAGGTGGAGTGGAACAACACCCGAAGGTGGAGTGGAACAACACCCGAAGGTGGAGTGGAACAACACCCGAGGGTGGAGTGAATGCATTAGCCACCGCGCAAAGGGGTAGCTCTCAAAAATACTTCCCAACCTCTTAACACTCTCGTGTCGATTGGCGGACTACGAACACAACAACTGTACTCAAGCCCGTGTGGCTGGCTCCCTGCAGTAGCAAGCCTAACAGTCCCACCACAAACTGAAATACTTAAATGAACGGTCGCACAAAGCAATTGAGGATTACTCCGCTGTTCTCATGTTAGTGATTAATCAAAATGCATTGTAACGCACCGTCCCCATAATAGTGAATGTGTACTGGTTGTATAGGTATGGGTTTTAACAGTATGGATGGCATTGCGTTGTTAGGTGGTGGGCCGTAATGTTGTTGCTACGTGATCATTTTGTTACGTTACAAAATGTCAAAAGAAATGTCACAATTTACACCAATAGCCACATGTTACTTGCCTATCCTGATGACATTGACATCATGGGACGATCAGTAGAGGAAGTAACCGATACCTTTACGACGGTCGAAGGAGAATCTGCTAAAGTGGGTCTGGCGGTAAACGGTGAGAAGACCAAGTTGATGGTGTCGACGCGCAATGCGTCCATTGAGCTCGGACCGACTGTGGAAGTTGGTTCCTATAATATTGAGGTAGTAAAAGACTTCGTCTACCCCGGCACCTCCGTAAACACAACAAACGACATCAGTTGTGAAATAAAAAGAAGAATCGTATTGGCAAACAGATGCTACTTTGGTTTAAGTAAGCAGTTTAAAAACAAAGCCACATCTCGTCAAACAAAAATAACACTATACAAAACGCTGATACTACCCGTGCTAATGTATGGCTACGAAGCATGGGTACTTGCGCAAGCAGATAAGGCAGTGCTTGGTGTGTTAGAGAGGAAAATTCTTCGAAACATCTACGGGTCGATTTGCGTTGACGGTGAATATCGACGTCGTATGGACCACGAACTATATGAGCTATACAAAGACTGGAATATAGTTAAACGTATCGAGATGCAACGATTGCGTTGGCGAGGCCATATCATAAGAATGAGCGATGATGAACCCGCTAAAAAGGCGTATAAATACATCCACATGAGCACGCTGAATTGGCAGGCCTAAGCTTCGATGGGGCATACAAGTGGATGAAGAAATAAAAAGGCGCGGTATTCTAGAAAGCGAGCGAAAAACAGAGAGAATTGGAGATCTTTTCTTAATTCTGTCTATGGAACAAATGTTCTGTAATGGGCCAGCTAAGTAAGTAAGTAATATTTTTCAATGATCTTAGTAAGTCCCTTGGATGTTGCCTACAAAATAAATATTATTTTAGCATAAAAAAAATAAAATTTGTTTAATAAACACCATTATGATTATTTTACATCCCAATAAAGCTTAAGACGCCATGATCTCAAGGATACCCCAGCAAACTGAATATAAACATAACAATAATTTCAAATTATTTCATTATTTACATGAGTACGGCAAAAGGGGGCGATGACTAATTCTTAACAACAACAACAAAACACATACAAACACATAGCAGACGTAACAAATGATGACTCACATTGTTTTAGAAAAATGTATTTTCTTAAAATCAAATTATTCAGAAACACAAAAAGTCAAAACTATTATTTTTATATTTTTAAATCTATTTTAAATAAAAAGAATAAAATTAAAAACAAAACACACAAAACATTTTCAATGCATGAAAATAAATATTTTTTGACATGTACGTACAACCACTTATTATTTTTTTCCACTTGGCATTAAAAATAAAATCAATAAAAAATATTTTTAAAAAAAAAAGAGAGAAGAAAAAATAAAATCATACATGCGTGTGTGAAAAGTGGTTGTTTATAAACTAAAATTAAATTGAAACACAAATGAATGTTTATAAAAGTGAATGAACGGCTGAAGAAAGGAGGATAAAACAAAAACAACAACAAGTGAATTCCTTTATTCTTTGATTTTTAGTGCAAGTGTTCAGGCCAGCCTATGATTTCAAGTGTTAAGAAAAATTTTGCAGGCATTTTCTTTCAAAACACACACCCTCAACTCACACATACGCACAGAGCTCACAAAACACATGAAAACCTCAAATGATATACAATACACATACATATGTATATAACACATTGAACTGGAAAACTATAGAAATGAAAACAAAAAAAAAAATAATTTGTTTTCTTTACGTAGCAAAATGTAAATTTCAATTGGGGAAAATTGGCCTCAGTAATGCATCACTTGGCACATCGACCTATCTACCGATCGATGATCATTTGTACAACTTGAATACATTATTTTCATGTTCTTCATAACTCAACAGTTTCTTACGTAAATATATTTGGTTTATAAACATACATACATATGTTCAAGAAGGCAAAGATAAAATGAGCGTGGATAGTATTTTTGTTTATATGTTATTTTGGAATTAAATAAACTATCACAGCAGACAATTTGGGGGGAATACAAGCTAAAAAAGGTAGTTAGTTCAATATTTAAGACTAGAGATGATATGAATATGCCTAGTTCACAAACCAACTAATCGGAATAGATTTAGTGCGCTAGAATCATTTCTGCATTATTCTAGCAAGTGAGGTTCCACCAGAAATTACCAGTGACAAGATGCAGCGTTTAATTTGAGATTAAACCAAACTATAGATATTTTACAACTGAACTTAGCATAAATAATATTCCAAAATTTATGTTAAACATTTACTTACTTGAGATAAATAATTGTTGAATTCAAAAATAAGAAGTTTATTTACCTGCAAACTGAAGTACTTCAGCTTTTTAGATACAATTGACTTCCAAAGACACTTTCTTAAAGAAAGGGTGCTTCCAAAAACATTTTTTTTTATAGAAAGGGTACTTCCAAAGACACTTTCTTAAAAAAAGGGGGCTCCCAAAGAAACTTTCTTAAAGAGAGGGTGCTTCCAAAGACACTTTTTTAAAGAAAGGGTGCTTCCAAAGACCCTTTCTTAAAGAAAGGATGCTTCCAGAGACCATTTCTTAAAGAAAGGGTGCTTCCAAAGACACTTTCTTAAAGAAAGGGTGCTTCCAAAAACACTTTCTTAAAGAAAGGGTGCTCCCGAAGACACTATATTAAAGAAATGGTGCTTCCAAAGACACTTTCCTAACAAAAGCGTGTTTCCAAATACACTTTCCTTAAGAAAGCATGCTTAAAAACTTTCTTCAAGAAAGGGTGCTCCCAAAGACACTTTCTTAAAGAAAGGGTGCTTCCAACGACACTTTCTTAAAGAAAGGCAGTTTTCAACGACACTTTCTTAAAGAAAGGGTGCTTCCAAAGACACAGTTTTAAGGAAAGGGTGCTTCCAAAGACACATTCTTAAAGAAAGGGTGATTCCAAAGACGCATTCTTAAAGAAAGGCTGCTTTTATATACCCCTATTTCTGAAAGAAAAGGTGCCTGTAAAGACCCTTTCTGAGAAAAGGTGCCTGTAAAGACCCTTTCTGAGAAAAGGTGCTTCTATAGACCCTTTCTGAAAAAATGTGCTTCTATAGACCCTTTCTGAAGGAAAGGCTGCTCCTATAGAACCTTTCTGAAAGAAAGTGTGCTTCAATAGACCCTTTCTGGTAGAAAGGTTGCTTCTATAGACCCTTTCTGAAAAAAGGGTGCTTCTATAAACCTCTACTGAAAGAAAGTGGGCTTCTATAGACCATTTTTGAAAGAAAGTGTGCTTCTATCGACCCTTTCTGAAAAAGCGTGCTTCTATAGACCGTTTCTGAAAAAGGGTGCTTCTATAAACCCTTTCTAAAAAAAGGGTGCTTCTATAGACCCTTTCTGAAAAAAGGTGATTCTATAAAAGGGTGCTTCTACAGACCCTTTCTGAAAGAAGGTGCGCTTCAGTAGTCCCTTTCTGAAAGAAAGGCTGCTTCTATAGACCCTTTCTTAAAGAAAGGGTGCTTCCAAAGACACCTTCTTAAAGAAAGGGTGCCCCCCTAAAGACACCTTCTTAAAGAAAGGGTGCCCCCCTAAAGACACTTTCTTAAAGAAAGGGTTCTTTCAAATACACTTTCTTAGAGAAAGGGTGCTTCCAAAGACACTTTCCTAAAGAAAGGTTGCTTCCAAAGATACTTTCTTAAAGAAAGGGTGCCTCTGTAGACCCTTTCTGAAAGAAAGGCTGCTTCAATGGACTCTTTCTAAAGAAAGGGTGCCTCAATATACCCTTTCTAAAGAAAGGGTGCTTCAATAGACCCTTTCTACAGAAAGGGTGCTTCAGTAGACCCTTTCTAAAGAAAGGGTGCTTCAATAGACCCTTTCTAAAGAAAGGGTGCATCAAAAGACCCTTTCTAAAGAAAGGGTGCATCAATAAACCCTTTCTAAAGAAAGGGTTCTTCAATAGAACCATTCTGAAAGAAAGGGTGCTTCAATAGACCCATTCTGAAAGAAAGTGTGCTTCAATAGACCCATTCTGAAAGAAAGGGTGCTTCAATAGACACATTCTCAAAGAAAGGGTGCTTCAATAGACCCATTCTGAAAGAAAGGGTGCTTCAATAGACCCATTCTGAAAGAAAGGGTGCTTCAATAGACACATTCTGAAAGACAGGGTGCTTCAATAGACCCATTCTGAAAGAAAGGGTGCTTCAATAGACCCATTCTGAAAGAAAGGGTGCTTCAATAGACCCATTCTGAAAGAAAGGGTGCTTCAATAGACCCATTCTGAAAGAAAGGGTGATTCAATAGACCCATTCTGAAAGAAAGGGTGATTCAATAGACCCATTCTGAAAGAAAGGGTGCTTCAATAGACCCATTCTGAAAGAAAGGGTGCTTCAATAGACCCATTCTGAAAGCAAAGGTGCTTCAATAGACCCATTCTGAAAGAAAGGGTGCTTCAATAGACCCATTCTGAAAGAAAGGGTGCTTCAATAGACCCATTCTGAAAGAAAGGGTGCTTCAATAGACCCATTCTGAAAGAAAGGGTGCTTCAATAGACCCATTCTGAAAGAAAGGGTGCTTCAATAGACCCATTCTGAAAGAAAGGGTGCTTCAATAGACCCATTCTGAAAGAAAGGGTGCTTCAATAGACCCATTCTGAAAGAAAGGGTGCTTCAATAGACCAATTCTATAGACGCTTTCTGATAGAAAGGCTGCTTCTATAGACCCTTTCTGAAAAAAGGGTGCTCCTATAGACACTTTCTGAGAGAAAGGGTGCTTCTATAGACCCTTTTTGAAAGAAAGGCTGCTTCAATAGTGCCTTTCTGAAAGAAAGTGTGCTTCAATACACCCTTTATGACAGAGAGGTTGCTTCTGTAGACCCTTTCTGAAAAAAGGGTGCTCCTATAGACCCTTTCGAAAAAAATGGTGTTTCTACAGATCCTTTCTGAAAGAAAGGCTGCTGCTATAGACCATTTCTGAAAGAAAGGGTGCTTCCAAAAACACTTTCTTAAAGAAAGGGTGCTCCCAGAGACACTTTCTTAAAGAATGGGTGCTTCCAAAGACACTTTCTTAAAGAAAGGGTGCTGCCAAATACACTTTCTTAAAGAAAGGGTGCTTCCAAACACACTTTCTTAAAGAAAGGCTGCTTCTATAGACCCTTTCCGAAAGAAAAGGTGTTCATATAGAACCTTTCTGAAAGAAGGGGTGATGCTATAGACCGTTTCTGAAAGGAAGGGTGCACAGGGTAACCTAGTTCGAATTTGGCTTGAATTTATTTTATTTGGAACCTTTTTTTATCAATAGTCTTATGGAATATCGGAAAAACTAAAATTAAAATATTGCATAGTAATTCAACATAATTAAAAGAAGAAGAAAAATCAGAACATAACATAATCATCATAGAGTTCAACCGGAAAAATAATAGTCCCAGCCAAATGATTAAGCGTGGCACAAATGTGAAATGAAATGAGCCAAACAAGACACGCACACACACATCGATCCACAACACAACACAAAACGAAATATAAACAAAATGGCTGACAATTTGTAAAGAAAACTGAAGCAAAAGCAGACCGCATGAAGGGCATAATAGGAGGCGGTGGGGGGAGACACATATACACATTTTCAACAAACGAACTTAGCCAAGATCAGCAATAATGCGCCGCCACAAAACAGCAAAACAACGACGCGCTGATGTTGGTTAAATGCCAAAAAGGTATTTGGGAGTGTATACAACGGAGGAGTGCTGAGTGTCATTGTAGTGCTTCGTATGTCTATGGCAAATGTATGGGTGAGGGCATTTTGCAAATGGAAAAAGCGCCTGCGCCATATAAATAACGGAGCGATTTTTCCCGCTAATGAAATGGCGTTCACTCATGCACACGCACACACACCGAGAAAAAAATCTCCGTGTTATGGCTAAATATAGAATTTCACTTAATGTGATGCCTTCGGATGATGCTCTTTCTCTCCTGCATAGATCTGGCCAAATGGATCTTCACTCATGGATGACAGCACACCACTAGTCGATCGAGTGCTTTCGGCTACTCGACAACATACCACCACGATAACGGGCAAAAAACAAAAAACAATGAGGAGGTAGTGGTAGAAAGAAAAACAGAGAAAATTTTAAAGATCACTGATCTTTTCGTTTCGTACAGGCGGCCGTACGAGTGTTTTTCATGGGATTGCTAAGTGTTGGGGAAAGGGGAAGAGGTGGTACATTTTGCCTAGTTACCCATACACCTGCATTTACATTTATTCATGTGTGTGTATTTAACACTAATGAAATCTTCAATGTATGGGAATGGTGATAATGTTCTCCCCTATAGTAGAGCGCGAATAGTTGTTTTATGTTTTTATTCTCTGTATAGCAGGGGTTTCTTGTGGCGTCCTTTTTTATTTTCTTATTTTCTGCTGTTTCTTTTTCATTGTTTTTTGGTGATTAAATTACATTTTCTTGTTGAAAATTGTGTGTATGTGTGTTTTTTAAATTCCTTTTTTTATTGTGTTTTCCTCTTTTATGTTTACAATGTAAATGGAATTATAGAAGAATTTAATGGGCAACGGATTTTAGTAACAACTCAAAAAGTATCAGTCGACTTTGCCAAAATAGATATGTATATCATCTTCCTGTGATATAAGGAAAATAAGCAAACCCAATATGAGCTATTTTTTTTAAACACAAATCTTTTATTCCAGACTTAACTCTGAATTATATATGTATACCGATTTCTGTTTTTAAAGGGGTCCACATTTTACTTATCCAGGATTTTTTAGACATCGCCAGAGAACGTATATTGTCAAAATTTTGTCGACGTAATCGCAGTTTCCGTTTGAGGCTGACTGGAGACACCCATATGTTTTGGTGTTGTAACAGTTTGTTTTTATACCCTCAGCCTTTAGGCTAAGTGTATATACACTTTGATACGACAAAAAAATGCGTCTCATCGAAATAATGGGTTCAGATCACAAGCATGTTTGGACGAAATCTGTTTCAAACAATTTGGACTCTATTGATCAATGTCACGATAACTCTCGATCGAAGCAACCGATCTGATACAAAATTTGGCATTTGTTATATTTTGTCTAAACTAAGTTTAAGCTCGAAGATGGGCCATATCGTTCCACTCGTTTGGGTACCTCTCACACAATATTAAGAAAAATTGAAGTTTAAGGGCTCCTCTCGGATAGTATTGAATTTTTTCAGCAGGCAAAATTTTCTTTGGTCTAAAATCTCAAAGAAACCTTGACGGCATAAAGTAAAATGGTTAATCCGCAAAATAACTCTCGTAGGGAGTTTAAGAAAGGGACAATAGAAGCACATTTTCTTCCAGAAAGGGTCTATAGAGGCACCCTTTCTTTCAGAAAGGGTCTATAGAGGCACCCTTTCTTTCAGAAAGGCCCTATAAAAGTACCATTTCATTAAGAAAGTGTCTTTGAACGCACCCTTTCTTTAAGAAAGGGTCTTTGAACGCACCCTTTCTTTAAGAAAGGGTCTATAAAAGAACCCTTTTTTTAAAAAAGGGTCTATAGAAGCACCCTTTCTGTCAGATAGGGTCTATAGAAGGACCCTCTCTATCAGAAAGGGTCTATTGAAGCACACTTTCATTCAGAAAGGGTCTATTGAGGCACGCTTTCTTTCAGAAAGGGTCTATTGAGGCACGCTGTCTTTCAGAAAGGGCCTATCAAAGCACCAGTTTTTTAAGAAAGTGTCTTTGAACGCACCCTTTCATTAAAAATGTGTCGTTGTAATCACCCTTTCTTTAAGAAAGGGTCTATAGAAGAACCCTTTCCTTCAGAAATGGTCTTCAGAAGAAGACTTTCCTACAGAATGGGTCTATAGAGGCACCCTTTCTTACAGAAAGGGTCTATAAAAGCACCTTTTCTTTATGAAAGTGTCTTTGGAAGCACCATTTCTTTCAGAAAAGGTCTATGGAAGCAACCTTTTTTCAGAAAGGGTCTACAAAAACACTCTCTCTTTTAGAAAGGGTCTACAAAAACATCCTCTCTTTTAGAAAGGGTCTATAAATGCACCCTTTCTTTCAGAAGAGGTCTATAGAGGCAGCCTTTTTTCAGAAAGGGTCTATAAAATCTCCCTTTCCTTAAGAACGTTTCTTTAAAAGCGCCCCTTTCTTTAAGAAAGTGTCTTTGGGAGCACACTTTCTTTAAGAAAGCGTCTTTGGAAGCACCCTTTCTTTAAGAAAGTGTCTTTGGAAGCACCCTTTCTTTAAGAAAATGTCTTTGGAAGCACCCTTTCTTTCAGGAAGGGTCTATAGAAACACACTTTTTTTTTCATAAAGGGTCATTAGAGCACTCTTTCTTTCAGAAAGGGTCTATAGAAGCAGCCTTTCTTTCAGAAAGGGTCTATAGAAGCAACCTTTTTTCAGAAAGGGTCTACAGAAACACACTTTCTTTCAAAAAGGGTCTATAGAGGCACCCTTTCTTATGAAAATGTCTTTGGAAGCACCATTTCTTTAAGAAAGGGTCTATAGAAGCACCCTTTCTGTCAGTAATGGTCTATTGAAGCACTCTTTCTTTCAGAAAGGGTCTATAGAAGCACCCTTTTTCACAAAGGGTCTATAGAGATACCCATTCTTTTTTAAGGGTCTATAGAAGCAACCTTTCTTTCAGAAAGGGTCTATACAAGCACCCTTTTTCAGAAAGGGTCTATGAAACACACTTTTTTCAGAAGGGGTCTATAGAAGCACCCTTTTTCAGAAGGGGTCTATAGAAGCAACTTTTTTCAGAAAGGGTCTACAGAAACACACATTCTTTCAGAAAGTGTCTATAGAAGCACCCTTTTTGTAGAAGGGGTCTATAGAGGCATCCTTTTTTCAGAAAGGGTATATAAAAGCACCCTTTCTTTAAGAAAGTTTTTTTGAAAGCAACCTTTCTTGAGAAAGTTTCTTTGAAAGCACCCTTTCTTAAGAAAATATCTTTGGAAGCACCCTTTCTTTAAGAAAGGGTCTATAGAAGCACCATTTCTTTCAGAAAGGGTCTATAGAAGAATCATTTTTTTCAGAAAGGGTCTATAGAAGCACTCTTTCTGTCATTAAGGATCTATAGAAGCACCCTTTCTTTAAGAAAGTGTCTTTAGCCATATCTAGCGCCATATCTTAACTAAATTTCTTATGATCGTTCATTATACATACATGTATGTTAGTTTCTAGGGTTAATTCAGTCAATTTTATCAGAACAGGGGTAACTGTCATCATTATAGTATTTAGGACCATGCCAAAATCATGGACGTTAGCACTCATATGTCAGATATATATTCACTGGACAATAGCCATAGACTATCCCCGAATTTTCACATACAATATCAGGAACTTACGACTTATCCTGATGACTTTATTTTAGTTTATAGTACTAAAATACGTAATTTTACAAAGTCCGATCTGGGTTGTCAATATTTTCCCTATATATATTCACCATAGATATTTCAAAAACAGTTTGGATCGAACACACATAATCTTCTAAAAGAATGTATTATGAAAAGCATCAATAAAATATATTTTGTGACCGCAGATAACGAAAATGTGAATAAAAACGGTAGAATATGGTCCTAAATCGTATTTAAAAGGGAAAGCTTCGGGAGATGTTAAATATTATAGCTACAAATTTCTTTTGTTCAGAGACTCATAATGAAATTTGATTTGGAATATTTCTTCCTTTGAAACAATCCCCAAAAAGTGAAGTATTTTAGGTAATTTTGACTCAGTATGGAATAAATTTTAATTAAGAGTCTAAAAGTTTAACAAATAATTTCTACCTATAATATCTAATTTTGTAACGTCATTTTCTTAGCAAAGTGTTTTACTTAGACATATAGTTTGTTCTGGGACTTATAGTGAAATTTTGTGTAGAATACAACTTTCGTCTAAAACTAAATTTCATGTTACTTTCATGCATCAACCCGAAAAAAGAAGAAAACTAATTTATTCAAAAAATATTTGGGTATTTTGTTGGCAAACTTGATGTATATATTTTCTTGATATATATTGGAAATACATATTTCATTTATTCAGCGAATTATATGGAAATTTGATGGAGAATATTTTTGTCTTTGACGTCTTCTATCTAGAATGAAGTTTCGTGGGACAAAACTTAATAAACTCAGATAAAGTACAATATTAACCCTAAAACGTGATTTTACTTTTGGCAGATTCCTGGCGTTTAGGTACGATTTAGAGTTTTGGTGTATAGTAAAATTTTATGACAAATAATTTTGTAGAATATTTTGATCTGATACGATCTCATTTTAAAGACTTTTTAAACGTTTTTGAAAAAAAAAAATGGACCAAAAAGACCCCTTTAGTGACTCGCATGAGGGCTAATTTTTTTCACAAAAAGATAACCCGCATTGTTGCCAGTTAGATTGCCAAAGACACTTTATACCTAAAATGCAAGGATTCCAAGGAATCTGATGTCGAATATTGCAAAACCTGTAGAAATGGGCTAAATTTGCCACGCCTATTTAGGTTACTTCTCGACGTAAACTTTCAAAACGCCGATACACGTGTCTTCTTTTTTTCGGTCCTCTTTCATAATCTTCTACGTAAACTTTCAAAAAAAGTTCAATTTTGTTGTACAGTGTTATATATATTCTTGATCAGAGTAAAATTCTAAGTCGGTATAACCTGTCCGTCTTTTGAAATTAAGATACAGCTCGCAATTTTTAAGATAGATCTTCGTGATTTGGTATAGAAGTTTCTATTACTTCTAGGATGTTTGTATTGACGCCTTCATATATCCCCAATAGAACGGTACCTGCCGATTTCCGGTATTTTGAAGGTGTGGCTTCAATATTCCTCAGAAATGGCTGAAATTTGGTATTTATTCTTCGTTTGGGGTATACAACTTTCTCTCTCATATAGCCCATTAGAACGGTGCCTCCCTAATTTCGGTATTTTGAAGGTTAGCCACATTGTTTTACCGAAATTGCTGAAATTTGGTATTTAGTCTACTTCATAAACGAAAGGAAACTAATTGAAGTAAAATTTAATACAACTCATGGAGGAGGGTATAAAAAGTTTGGCCTGGCCGAATTTAACGACGTTCTTACTTGTTATTGATAGTCACTTGTATATCCCAACTAATTTGCGATGCAAAAAAATATAATTGACACAAGAAAAGGTAACATAAACTGTTTCAAGGGCCAGCAACGTGGACCGGTTCGGCTAATATTTAATATAAAACACGACACGTTGTACTTACGACCTTGTATTTCTGCCTTACGACTTTTTCCTTCAATTAAATTTCATGATTAATTACGTTAATGTACGTGGTTTCTTAGCTATATTGTAATCCCAAATAGTGTTCTTTTTTGTCTTCTTCTGCCCCAACTCCCTGCTTCTTTTGTTTTTGTCTGCAAACCATGTAGAATCTTCAGCATGTAATGTCTTCCTGCGTTTAGGAAGTTTATCATCAGAGCCTTCAAATCACCGTGAAAACCATAGGGAACTAGACCCAGGACACCATCGCCCAATTCCATTCCAAATTCATACTGCTCTTTGTTAGCAAAAACCATGATGTCTTCTTAGTTTAATAACATTTCAATCAATTATTATTTTAGAATCATTTCATAATATAAACATTGCACTTACCCGTCCGTTAAAAGGTATTACTTTATTGAATTCAGAATACAAACTAATATCGTTATGTGAACAAATGTCCCTAGAGGAACCACAAATTACCAGTTGATAAAGTTAAGTAAGATATACGACAGTAAATACAGTACAAATTTTGATTTTTTTTTACAAATTTGTCAATATATGAGGTATTTGAACACATACAGCCTCCCAATTTGTATCAATGAAAAGGCCAGAAGTCCATCTTTCATAATAAGTTCACTTTTAGGGGAAAATAGATTTCAAATGTAAATTTTCGTTGCAGTATAAAATTTATCACATTTTTATACCCTCAGCATTTATGCTAACGAGGGTATATACACTTTCATACGGGCAAAATGTGCCTCATCGAAATAATGGTTTTAGACCCTAAGTATGTTTGGACGAAATGTGTTTCAGACAATTTGGAGTCGATTGAGCAATGTCCGTCCGTCTGTCTGTCTGGCTGGCTGGAGCGCACGATAACTCTCGAACGGATCAACCAATTCCGTCCAAAATTTGGCTTTCGTAATATTTTGTCCAAACTTAGTTTAAGTTCGAAGATGGGTCACTACTTCCGGTACCTCCCCCACAAAAGTTCAAAAATGTTCGGAAAATTTGTACGTACTATAACTCTTGAAGGAAGAAACCGATTTGGTCCATAATTTGCAACTCGTGAAATGTCTACCAGAGTTAGATGAGGTTCCAATATGGACTCAATCGGTCCACTCCTTCGGGTACCTCCCACACAAAATTTCGGATAAGTTCAGTTTAGGACCTGCTCTCGAATCGTTTTGATTTTTGTTTTATCAACTTGTATTCACTGCCCCCCATACGACGGTACAAGTTTCATCAGGAGCAAGTCCATACTTCCTGAGAAAATAGCCTAAAAGTTGGACAAAATCCCTATGACACCGTGTGAGGGGGTTGGAGCGGAAGATAACTCTCGAACGGATCTGCCGATTGGGTCCAAAATTTGGCCTAAGTAATATTTTGTCCAAACATAGTTTAAGTTCGAAGATAAGTATAATATTGGTCCACTCCTTCAGGTACCTTCCCCACAAAATTTCAAAAATTTTCAGACAAATTTTTCGTACGGTAACTTTTGAAGGGAGTGGCCGAATTGGTCATTTCTTTACACATCCTAATATATCTGCCAGATATAGATCAGGTTCAAATATGGACTATATTTGTCCACTTCATCCAGAACCTGCCAAACAAAATTTCGGATAAGTTTACTTTAAGACCTGGTATCGAATCACTTTGATTTCAGGGGCAAATCCACACAGCCCGAAGGGTGTAAAAACCCCCTATGGCACCATATGTAGTGGCTGGAGATCCACTTTCATAATGGTCAATGTCGATCCATTCCTTTAAGTATCTCCTCCGCAAAACTTTTGCTCTTTAATCCTAATCAACATTTTTGTCGGTTCATACTCCCAAAATTTTTAAACCCCTCTAAATACATACGTTTTTTTGGGAAAAAAATTGTTTCAATATAACCAGGCTGAGGGTATATCTCTGTCGGCCAAGCCGACTGATACTTTTTTACTTGTTGTTCAAAAGTTTGGTCCACAGGCTCCGCCAAATATCATCCGATTATCATCCAAAGGTGTAGGCTAGTTCTTTACATTGTACAACAACCATGGATGACTTTAAACATTATATCTGAACTACATTAGCTGTAGTATTCTTTTAAAGTATACATTTTCCTGTGGACTTACGACCTTTTCGTACTCAAATTTGTACGTTTTATGGACTTACGACCTTTTCCGACAAGGGCAAAACATATAGAAAAACGCGACATACTACCATTTTCTTTGTTTCATACGACGTGTTTTGACTTGTACTATCATCCTGTAACAAAAACCCGATTTCCAAAGAAAGTGGACTTACGACCTTTTCCGACGGTCGCCTGGCAATACGCAGTGTTGCCTAGGCCAAAGTCTAGGATTATCATTAGGGATCTGTTAATAGCTCATTAATATTCATCACTCCTGTTATTTCTTTATTTTTATATCTACTTTCGATTCTTTTTTTACTTGTTCAACCAAAATTTCATAAAGTTATTGATGTTGTTGTTGCCGTCTGCTGCCCTAATTTTAATTTTGTAAAAAATTGTCTTAAAAGGAAAACAAAATATTTCCCCCCTTTACCGCTACAAATTGCTGTGAAAATCTTGCACGTTTTTTTTATTGAACATATGTACATACATATCAAGCTTTTTGTAGAAAATTAACTTATGTTGAAACTGATGTATGGGGTATTGTAACTCGCGATCAGTTTTACTGTACCATAACTTTTGACCGCATTTCGGCAAAATAAACTGTTTTAGCCCGATTCACCGAGGGGTTTCTTAAAATAATAATTTGAGCGGAAGCTGTGGTCGTACTAATGTAAAAAAATCGGAAAAAATCGTTGAAATAAACGAGTTTTATTATGTTATTTTCCAATTAGTGGTTTTACAACACAATGTAGAGCTTAATGCTCAAAGGAGAAGTTAAAGAGCACACTTCAGAGTTGAAGTTTCTAATGTATGATTTTTTAATATATCCACTGTATCTACCTCAAACGGATGCTGACATTTTGAAACCTGAAAAATGGGGTTTTTTGAATTTTTGCTCTAATCGGGACGCGCAGCTGGATTTCCCTAAAAGTTTATTATTGGATTGTAGTACTCGCGATTTCGCATTTTTTAATGTATAACATGAGGGTGTAGCCCTCACAGGATCACAGTAATCTGCGCCTAAACACGAAATTTTTGTGCGTAAATTTTTCTCAAAAACCTTTTTTTTGGTTTAAAATTTACAAACATCATTCGATTTCCGTGGAAACCCGCGTAAATTTAGTTTTTTTTACGTTCTGAATCTAACAAGCTACAACGCGTAAAAATCCACCCACTAGATTGGCGGATATGATACCCCTCAAATTTCGAAAATTTGCAAAAAATTATTTTGAAAATATCGCATTTTCAAACGCGTTTTGGATGTGTCAGTTCTACTTAAATAAATAGATCGATACGCGTGTTTAAACTGCGCGAAAACAGATATTTAAAAACTATCGCTAATCCAGAGATATAATAGATTTTTTCTAAAAATAAGGTGCGATGCTACATCCACGGTTCTTGATGGATCGCATTGAAACGGCATAGAAGGATGTATTTTTTAATGGTGATTATTGAAATCGGATGCGCATAAAATGTAAATGAACTTCGCGGAAATTATGACCATTTTACTATATTTTGCACCCTTAAATGCAGCAGATGCTACATCGTGGCCGCCAAATAGAATTTGACAAACTGTACATCAAATAAAAGGGATTGATTAACTGTGTTGGAAAATCGGATGCGCATCATGTCATTTTCATAATTACGCGGTTTATATGCGTCTCAAATGTTGTAATATTCAATATAACATTATTTTAACTTTATGCCGCAATTGGAATTCCTTGTGATTTAATATAAGGTTCTAATAATATTATCCAATAGGAAGACTATAAGCGAAAAATTTGTTACAACGGAATATCATCATTATTGCGTGAAATTTTGACGAAAATGCCGAAGAACTCAAACATTTTTTCTCCAACTTTTCCTATTAAACCATAAAAAAATAAAATTAGAATAATATGATTTTAATTTTTTCGTAATATTTTCTTCGTATTTTTGCAAATAACATGAATACTATAGCTCCAACCTTCACAACTTAGGTTTCATTTAATTCCTCAAAATGTTTGGATGCTGTTATAATTTTTTTATATATTTTTCGTAACTATGAGCGCTATTGTTAACTATGATTCTATATGTTTGTAAATACGTGAAATTATTTAACATATTTGATTTTTCGCGAATCCATTGAGACTTTGCGATTATTTTTTGCATCATCGCAAAGGGTACGAATTCAGTTAACGATAATAGGATATAACAGCTAACTATATTAAGCCGCGATTTTTTTAGAATTTTTTCTAATTATCATAATTAAACGGTCACATCTTTTGCGCGCAACGATCAAAGTTAGTAACGAAAACAGATTTGGAATGCTGATTTTTTTCTTAATCTATGTACCAAAAATCATTGATGTAGTATCAAAAAATTTTTTTGATTTTTTTGAAATGGAAAAGACAATTTTATACATTTTTCCTGATATGTGTGGCATAATTATTACTTTTTCCCTTTCTTCATTTTTTGTTTTTGATTTATTTTACTTTGTTTTGGTTTCTGTTTTACATTTTGTTTATGGTATGTAAATATTTTGCTGCCATACCAAAATCAGGATTTCATAAAGGCCGTAAAAAAGCGATGTGTGGGGTATTTGCTATGGAAAATAAAATCAAAGGCAAGGCAAAAAAAAATAAATGGAAAATATGGTGAATTTTATGACAGCTAGCGAGCAGCATACATACTTCCGATAAACATCCATATGATTAACGGAAATTGAAGCCAACAAGTTAACAAACACTTGTAATGGAATTTGAAATATGTTCCTCTTTCAAAGTGATTTTATTAATTTCTCTTCTGAGTTACGAAGAGAATCACCACCGATTTTAATAAATAAAAAAGTTAGGTGAAACCAAAACATCCACCTAGCAGAGGATTATAATACTCAAATTAAGATTGAAGACAAGTATTTTTAAGCAATTGAAATATTAACAGTTTTCATAATTATGGCGATGCAAAGAAATATCTGATCGACATGGACCTACCATGCCCAAGATCTAATATCTAAAAACAACTTTAAAACCACAGCGATAAGTCACGATAACCCACCCCCACCCTCCTCCTACCACTTAAACCCAAACCTCACATATAAAAGTGTATGTGTGTGTTTAAGTGGCTTGAATTGTTATTTTAAATCTACTGATTAATTTCAAAATCAGCCAGCATCCATCCACCGAACTCTATGACTAAAACCCTTTGGCCACAAAGCAATGCAATTTCAAAACATGTGTCTTTTAACAGACCGCAATCTAAGATTGAAAATGTTGGATTTTGTTCCGTTTGTGTAGACTCAGTGTTGGTGTGTGTGGGGTCACAACTCTGTACCACATTGGCTGAGCAAATAAAGCAAACATCAGCTAAACCACACACATCAAAAACATAACTCCCGTAAATCAAAAAGAAAACAGAAATTTTTAAAATAAATAAACATGAAAAAAAATATTTTAAAGGACCCACAGAAAATAGTCAAGCATGAAATCTTGATCGTAAAAATATTTCTACCAAACACAGATCAAGATCGAATATGAACTACATAGTGCCACTCCTTCGGATACGTCCTTTCATATAGAAGACCATAAGGTCTTCTTCTGTTCTTATAGAAGACCATGAGGTCTTCCTATAGAAGATCATTAGGTCTTCTTATAGAGGACCATGAGGTCTTCTTATAGAAGATCATGAGGTCTTCTCATGGTCTAATAGAAGATCGTGACGTCTTTTTATAGAGGACCATGAGGTCTTCTTATAGAAGACCATGAGGTCTTCTTATAGAAGACCATGAGGTCTTCTTATAGAAGACCATGAGGTCTTCTTATAGAAGACCATGAGGTCTTCTTATAGAAGACCATGAGGTCTTCTTATAGAAGACCATGAGGTCTTCTTATAGATGATCATGAGGTCTTCTTATAGAAGATCATGAGGTCTTCTCATGGTCTAATAGAAGATCATGACGTCTTTTTATAGAGGACCATGAGGTCTTCTTATAGAAGACCATGAGGTCTTCTTATAGAAGACCATGAGGTCTTCTTATAGAAGACCATGAGGTCTTCTCATGGTCTAATAGAAGATCATGACGTCTTTTTATAGAGGACCATGAGGTCTTCTTATAGAAGACCATGAGGTCTTCTTATAGAAGACCAAGAGGTCTTCCTATAGAAGACCATGAGGTCTTCTTATAGAAGACCATGAGGTCTTCTTATAGAAGATCATGAGGTCTTCTCATGGTCTAATAGAAGATCATGACGTCTTTTTATAGAGGACCATGAGGTCTTCTTATAGAAGACCATGAGATCTTCTTATAGAAGACCATGAGGTCTTCTTATAGAAGACCATGAGGTCTTCCTATAGAAGATCATTAGGTCTTCTTATAGAGGACCATGAGGTCTTCTTATGGAAGACCATGAGGTCTTCTTATAGAAGATCATGAGGTCTTCTCATGGTCTAATAGAAGATCATGACGTCTTTTTATAGAGGACCATGAGGTCTTCTTATAGAAGACCATGAGGTCTTCTTATAGAAGACCATGAGGTCTTCTTATAGAAGACCATGAGGTCTTCTTATAGAAGACCATGAGGTCTTCTTATAGAAGACCATGAGGTCTTCTTATAGAAGACCATGAGGTCTTCTTATAGAAGACCATGAATTCTGCTTATAGAACACCAAGAGATCTTCTTATAGAACAACAAGAAGTCTGCTTATAGAACAACAAGAGGTCTTCTTAAAGAAGACTATGAGGTCTTCCTAAAGATGACCATGAGGTCTTCTTAAAGAAGACCATGAAGTCTTCCTAAAGATGACCATGAGGTCTTCTTAAAGAAGACCATGAAGTCTTCTTATGGTCTTATAGATGACCATGAGGTCTTTTTATATAAGACCATGAGGTCTTCTTATAGAAGACCATGAGGTCATCTTATGGTCTTATAGATGACCATGAGGTATTCTTATAGATGACCATGAGGTCTTCTTATAGAAGACCATGAGGTATTCTTAAAGAAGACCATGAGGTCTTCTTATAGAAGACCATGAGGTCTTCTTATAAAATACCAAGAGGTCTTCTTATAGAAAACCACGAGGACTTCTTATAGAGGACCAAGAGATCTTCTTATAGAACAACATGGGGTCTTCTTATAGAAGAACATGGGGTCTTCTTATAGAATACCAAGAGGTCTTCTTATGGACGACCATGAGTTCTTCTTATAGAAGGCCATGAGGTTTTCTTATAGAAGACCATGAGGTCTTCTTATAGAATACAAAAAGGTCTTCTTATAGAAAACCACGAGGACTTCTTATAGAGGACCAAGAGGTCTTCTTATAGAAGAACATGGGGTCTTCTTATAGAAGAACATGGGGTCTTCTTATAGAAGAACATGGGGTCTTCTTATAGAAGAACATGGGGTCTTCTTATAGAATACCAAGAGGCCTTCTTGTAGAATACCAAGAGGTCTTCTTATAGAATATCAAGAGGTCTTCTTATGGAAGACCATGAGGTCTTCTTATGGAAGACCATGAGTTCTTCTTATAGACGACCATGAGGTCTTCTTATAGACGACCATGAGGTCTTCTTATAGACGACCATGATGTTTTCTTATAGAAGACCATGAGGTCTTCTTATAGAGGACCATGAGGCCTTCTTATAGAAGACCATGAGGTCTTCTTATAGAAGACCATGAGGCCTTCTTATAGAAGACCATGAGGTCTTTTCATAGAAGACCATGAGGCCTTCTTATAGAAGACCATGAGATCTCCTTGTAGAAGACCATGAGGTCTTCTTATAGAAGACAATGAGGCCTTCTTATAGAAGACCATGAGATCTCCTTGTAGAAGACCATGAGGTCTTCTTATAGAAGACAATGAGGTCTTCTTATAGAAGACAATGAGGCCTTCTTATAGAAGACCATGAGGTCTTCTTATAGAGGACCATGAGGCCTTCTTATAGAAGACCATGAGGTCTTCTTATAGAAGACCATGAGGCCTTCTTATAGAAGACCATGAGGTCTTTTCATAGAAGACCATGAGGCCTTCTTATAGAAGACCATGAGATCTCCTTGTAGAAGACCATGAGATCTCCTTGTAGAAGACCATGAGGCCTTCTTATAGAAGACCATGAGATCTCCTTGTAGAAGACCATGAGGTCTTCTTATAGAAGACCATGAGGTCTTCTTATAGAAGACAATGAGGTCTTCTTATAGAAGACCATGAGGTCTTCTTATAGAAGACCATGAGGTCTTCTTATAGAAGACCATGAGGTCTTCTTATAGAAGACCAGGTCTTCTTATGGTCTAATAGAAGACCATGAGGTCGTCTTATAGAAGGCCATGAGGTCTTCTTAAAGAATACCATGAGTTCTTCTTATAGAACACCAAGAAATCTTCTTATAGAACAACAAGAGATCTGCTTAGAGAAGACCTGAGGTTTTCTTATAAAAGACTTCTTATAGAAGAGGTCTTCATATATAAGAGGTTCTCTTATAGAATAAATCTTATTATAGAACATCTGTTGGCCTTCTTTAAGAAAACCTCATGGTAAGATTTAAGAAGACCTCTTGGTCTCCTTTAAGATGATTTCATTGCCTTTTTTAAGAAAGCTTCATGGTCTTCTAAAAGAAGACCTCATTTTGTAGATTTTTTATGGTTAACTGCCAACAACTGCAGCCATTTATTTCCCTAATGACTCCTTGTAAAAAAAATTCCCATCCCATAAAATAATACTTTGTCAAGAATGGCGACTTCTCTAAAAAGACCATTTTATTGGTTTCGAAATGAAAATGGAAAACATAAGAAAAACTCCTCCTTGCTATAATGAAATTATTCATGACAATCTCCGATGCACTGCATGCATGTGTGTGTAGATAGGTGGGTGTTTAGCTGCAGCCCCATAAAAAAGTGGGTGTAAAAGATTATGAACGACCCCAAGAAGATTGCAAAACAAGATCTCTGAATGATCTTTTTCCCTAAGAAGCATTTTTCCATAAAGGGTACAGTTTTTTCGTTTATGGTTAAAGAAGCATATCATCATCAAAACGAAAGTGCCCAGAATCTTAGAAGAAAAACAAAATCTCACAACAACAACCAAACAAAATGAAATAAAACAACAAATGCCATAAAGTAACGTCAAACAGCCACATTAACAACAAACGGCCTACTCATTTTGTTAGCCTCTTCTTCTTCATTCGTTTCAGCAACCGAGCGGCGGCATTAAATCTCGACCATAACGTAACACAAAACGCCAACTGGGCATTTGCGACATTCCACATTTGTATTGTGAAGGCACAGTGGAGCGAAATTTTATAAAAAAAAACATCAATCAAACAGAAAATTTTCTGGATGCATCAGCTATTTCTTTCTCCCATGAGGATACCATGGAGTCTTTTAAAATTATTTGGAATTTTCTTAATTGACTCCTTTAAATGAACTTATGGCCCCACTGTAATTTTAGCAATGCTTTTAAATTTTTTTGCTGTGTAGAATCTGACTGCACTTATTGTTATCAGAGGAGTTATCCCCTTTTCAGTTTTCTTTTACATAGAACCACTGTCCTCAGGCTCACATCATGATGCGCTTTTCCATGTGTGTAGTGATGCTGTTGTTCGCTTTCATCGTTGCTGTATTTTCTTTTTTGCCTTTTAAACTTATTTACATGCTTAATTATTGTTGTCCAAGCACTGTCGCGCATCAACTCAAATAATTTGGTTGTTTTGTGTTTTGTTTTCTGAGTGGATTTTGGTTTTTTGGCCCAAAGCCAAAATATTTGCAAGCAATTGTTGCTCGTAACGACACTAAAGTATAGGCTGGTAGATGCTTAATGTTATGCTCTTTGCGCTCTGGAAAATCAAATGAAATTTGAGGGTATACAAAGTTGGGCTACTGCCCAACGCGGATCCTGTATAAATGTTTGTAAAAACTCCCTAAAGGTTTCTAAAGAGGAATAAAGATCATCCAAAAGCATTCGCTTCATTAAAATAATGGAGCTTATGTCCCGTTTTGGTCCCGGAACCGTATCATGCCGACACCGCCCTTGGGGCCCTCAGCACAACGATATATTTTTTCTTGTAGAGAGGGCTTCAAAGCCCCGAAAGTATACATGATTTTCATATTTTTACAGCCGAACAAGAGTATCAATGTGGAGCCCTGGAGGCCTCGATTCTAACAAACCCCTTTTGGATCCTGTCCATAAGTGACAGTCTCAAATACCGAGCAGAAGATCTACCAGCCACAAAAATGGGAGATTTAACTGCCTGACTGGTTTTGGTCCCTGTCCATAGATCGGGAACACGATGTGTTCGGTTGTTGATGATCGGTGATACGATGGATTCGGGGTTCGTGTGTAGACGATCGGGAACACGATGTACTCGGTGTTCGGTTATAGATGATCGGGAACAGGATGTATTCGGTGATGGGCTTAAATGATCGGAAGCGTGATGTGTTCGGTTGTAGATGACCGGGAAGGCGATGGATTTGGGGTTCGGCTGTGGATGATCGGCGATACGATGTACTAGGTGTTTGGCTGGAGGTGTTCGGGAGCATGATGTGTCCGACTGTAGAAGTTCAGGGACACAATGGATTCGTCGTTCGGCTGTAGACGTTCAGGTATTAGTCTAGTTTCTACCACGTGCTACCTTTTAACTACGGGCAAATGACACGAATGTCCTCTGGAACTGCTGACCCGAAGGCCCAGTGCAACAGCTGACCCGGAGGCCGTGTTTGTCTATTAGTCAGAAAGTATTTCCAACGCTATAACAACGAGCACGGTGCTCTTGAAGCAACTTTATATGGAAGGTGCTTACACCTGGGAAGTTTTTGCGGTTTCTGAAACTATAATGTTCATAGATGAGAAAAAACAATAAAGATAGCCGGAGCGCTTTTTAAATAAATCGCAATTGAAGTTGACATTTTAGGTTTTTTTTTTAAGTTTTCACGATATTGCTTGGAAACCGCAAGTCCTATCGAAATGGGACTAAAGAAAATGTTGTAGCTATGAAATGATTGACTTTTATGATAATTTCGTAGGTTTTACCGTTATTGAGATATAGAAGTTCAAATTGGGACAATGCATTGATGCATTTATTATGAAATATTCTGATCTCATATGGAATAATTTGTTTACTTTCCCGTTTACGATACCAGTCGGAGACGTTTTTTGACCAGTAAGAGCTCCAAATAGCAAATTACAACCAATTCGAACCGAAAATGTAGATAAAAACCTCAAAATAACTGAAATAGGGATGTACCGTAATATAAGGGCTATACCGAAACCTGGACCTAAGACCAAAATTATTGGCGCAGAAGGTTTCTGATCATTGAGAACCCCAAATGGCAAATTACAACCAATTCGGGCCGAAAATGTTGATAAAATCTTCAAAATACCAGAAATCGGGAGGTATCGTAATAAGAGAGCTATACCGGAACCTGGACCTAAGACAACAATTTTTGGTGCAGAAGGTTTCTAATCATTGAGAACCCCAAATACCAAAGTACAGCCAATTAGGGCAGAAAATGTAGATAAAAGCTTCAAAATACCTGAAATCGGGTGATACCGCTACATGGGGGCTATAGGAAAAACTGGACCCATATTGATGATTTTTTGGGTAAAGTATTTTTGACTTATTTTTAGCATATACTGGAAAAATCAGATTGATCCGACGATTACAAATATTTTTGTCCCACCTTCCCATACAAGTGCAACCACTGTGCAGCGGATGGGTAATAATAATGTAGTGTATGTTCTTTATGGAACGACTGGTTCGTATGGTAAGGATAGTTGTTGTTGTATTATGTGCGTGACCATTTAATTACGTTACACATCGTGTCACCTGACCTGACAATTGATACCATCTGGCAACCCGTAATTTCGCTATTGTCTCTTTGTTATAGCCTCCACAAGCAGACCGCTTGACTTCAGCCAACTGGCCAATCGCCGCTTAACAAAACTGTCCTGGTGGTGTTAACAATTTACGATGGATGATATCTGGAACGCTAAATCACCCAAATATACGTAGAGAATGAATATTTTTTAAAAGTAGGGTATTTTGGTCTCAGAATATGTTTGCTGCAACAGTAGTCACTCACATCATTCTGAAAGCCAAGAAAAATGGGTATAGTATCCTCTTTATTGAAGTCAGCAATTGATGCCAATGGAGGTGGAGGTGGAATCGTAGGGACTGAGAAAACTATTGTCGCCAATAGCAAAAACTCTTTTTCTTCTCCAACGTCAGCTATTCAGTTGCCGAACTTCAGCATAGATTTTATAGGCAGCTTAGTATAACAAGAGCGCCACACGCCAGTGTTGGTATTGTTTGTCTCATCAAAAGGGCACCAACCTGCCCATTTTCCACATTTTAGGACCACAATATGCGAGGATTTTTAAAGATTTTTGGTGGATTCTAGGACCACAATAGGCGTGGATTTTCTAAAGATTTTTGTTGGAATCTAGGACCAAAAGAGGCGTGAATTTTTTAAAGATTTTCTGGTGAATTCCTGGACCAAAATAAACATGAGTTTTTTAACAAAATTTTGGTGGATTCCGTTACGACAATAAGCGTGGATTTTTTAAAGATTTTTTGGTGTATACTAAGACCACAATAGGCGTGGATTTTTTAAAGATTTTCTGGTGGATTCCAGGACCACAATAAGCATGGATTTTTTAAAGATTTTTGGTGAATTCTAAGACCACAATAGGCGTGGATTTTTTAAAGATTTTTTGGTGAATTCTAAGACCACAATAGGCGTGATTTTTTTAAAGATTTTTTTGGTGAATTCTAAGACCACAATAGGCGTGGATTTTTTTAAAGTTTTTTTTTTTTGGTGAATTCTAAGCCCACAATAGGCGTGGATTTTTTTAAAGTTTTTTTTTTTTTTGGTGGATTCTAAGGCCCCAATTGGCGTGGATTTTTTAAAGATTTTTTTGTATATTTTAAGACGTGATTTTTTTAAAGATTTTTTGGTGGATTCTAAGGCCCCAATTGGCGTGGATTTTTTAAAGATTTTTTTGTATATTTTAAGACGTGATTTTTTTAAAGATTTTTTGGTGGATTCAAAGACCACAATAGGCGTGATTTCTTATATATATTTTAGGTGGATTCTAAGACCACAATAGGTGTGGATTTTTTAAAGATTTTTAGATGGATTCTAAGACCACAATAGGCGTGGATTTTTTAAAAAATTTTTGGTGAATTCTAAGACCACAATAGGCGTGGATTTTTTAAAGATTTTAGATAGATTCTAAGACCACAATAGTCGTGCATTTTTTAAAGATTTTTTTGTGGATTCTAAAACCACAATAAGCGTAGATTTTTTAAAGATTTTTTGGTATATTCTAAGACCCCAATTGGCATGGATTTTTTTAAAAATTTTTAGGAGAAAATCTCATTGTCTGCAATAAGAAGACCTCATGATCTGCTAAAAGAAGATTTCTTGGTCTTCAATAAGAAGACCTCTTGGTCTTCAAAAAGACAAACTCACGGTCTTCTTTAACTAGTTGTTCTATAAAAATATTGTATGGTCTTCCAAAAAGATGTCCTTCTATAAGGACATGACATTTATCTCAGTGCTCACGTCTGCAGTCCATGTGGTGAACACAGTGGCCGCCGATTTAGTGGAAAAAGGTGATAAAATCACCCAAATAGGAGTTCAGCCTTTCGCAAATGACATCAGGGAAGATACCTGAGGCCAATGTCTGCCAATAATACCGCATGTAGGGGGTATATCACACCACTTTGGGGAACTCCCTGTTTCACTTTACGGGGCTTTGACTTCTTGTTCCTGAATTCCACGTACGACTGGCGTGGGTAGTGGTAGCGGATTTTAAAATTCCTGGCTTATTGTGGCCTTAGAATGCACCAAAAAATATTTAAAAAATCCACGCTTCTTGTGGTCTTAAAATGCACCAAAAAATCTTTAAAAAATCCACGCCTATTGTGGTCTTAGAATCCACCAAAAAATCTTTAAAAAATCCACGCCTATTGTGGTCTTAGAATGCACCAAAAAATCTTTAAAAAATCCACGCTTCCTGTGGTCTCAGAATGCATCAAAAAATCTTTAAAAAATCCACGTTTGTTGTAGTCTTAGAATGCAATATGGTCTTCCAAAAGGATGTCCTTCTATAGGGACATGACATTTAACTCAGTGCTCATGTCTGCAGACCATGTGGTGAACAGAGTGGCCGTCGAATTAGTGCCAGATATGTATTTCCATATTCCTCGGGTGGAAAAAGGTGGTAAGATCACCAAAATAGGAGTTCAGTATTTCACAAGTGACAAGTGATTTACCCAAGTACGACTGGTGTGGGTAGTCTGCTCATTGTCCTCAAGCAGCGTGGAGTGATTGACCGTATCAAAGTCGAGTGCCACCATCACCGTTATATCGCAATTCTTGGTCTTTCCCAATAATTGTTCAAAAATTGATAAAATCCATAATTAAAACTCTTGTATTTTTTTGTTCATATTAAAATTTTATTGCAACATGTTGATATTAAGATTCCCACTTCCCATTTCCATTTGTTGAAGGAACACGTGTGCCCTGATAGTTTTTTTTTATTGCTCAGCATGTTGTTTTTTTTTTTTTTTGTACATCCATTTTATATTGTAAATTTGTGTACATGTGGAGACTCGATTTTTTTTGTTCTGTGAATGCATGTGACAGGTTAATATAATTTTGCCTTTGAACGGTGTTGTTTGTACATCCTCTTGAGCAGTTTTATATTTTGTTTTCTGCTTTACATCAAATGTTTACCCTCTCCCCCATGTAAAATGTAATGTTCGCGGCTTTTTATTATGTTGCTAGTGCAGCATCAATGCGTTTCCCCTACAGTTATATATGTACATGTATTCATATATGTGTAGATGTACGTTTGGCATGTATCTTCACCCCTTGACGTTTCTAGGTAAATTTATTCATCTGCAGGTATTTATTAGAGAAGGTAAGGTAACAACTACATCAACAGTTCTGATAAAATTTTTACACTGTGTTTTTTTACCCAAAAATCTTAGGCACTAAAATTCCTTATCATTTCTACATAATTATCGATACTCCCCGGATTTCATTCTCTCTGGATGATCCATTTCCGTTTCAAGAAATTTAAGTGGCATATACCTTTTTATCGACCCACTCTATTCAACTAACTTTGTAATGTTAACAAAAAACAACGCCTTTGCCTTCCAGCTGCGTTTGTGAGGATTTTTATGAAAGAAACGCTTAAGCTTTAAATCCCCCTCAAAGTATTGGAGTTTGCCTTTAGGGATTTATGTCGGTAGCTAAATTTAATGCAGTCGGGGTGTAATGTTGTTTTTATGGTGCTTGTGTGCTATACAAACACACACACACCCTCAGAATCCATTTACCCCTAAACGGGAGGATCATAAAACCGGCAACACTTGTGCGCTTCTGCTGTTGCTTCTGTTCTCGTTGTTGTTGAGTTCATTATGGAAAGAGACCCAATTGCATTTGATTTATGTCCAGACAAGAGGAAATGTTTCAGAAGAATTGTTTTTAGGAATTATGAATAACATTGAACCTGTTGATTTAGTGCATGTAAAGGGATGCGATACGGCTTTTGACCTTTTTAGGGAAAAAGCAATACCGCATAGAATCCACTAGAAAAATCTTTAAAAAATCCACGCCTATTGTGGTCTTAGTATACACCAAAAAATCTTTAAAAAATCCACGCCTATTGTGGTCTTAGTATACACCAAAAAATCTTTAAAAAATCCACGCCTATTGTGGTCTTAGTATACACCAAAAAATCTTTAAAAAATCCACGCCTATTGTGGTCTTAGTATACACCAAAAAATCTTTAAAAAATCCACGCCTATTGTGGTCTTAGTATACACCAAAAAATCTTTAAAAAATCCACGCCTATTGTGGTCTTAGTATACACCAAAAAATCTTTAAAAAATCCACGCCTATTGTGGTCTTAGTATACACCAAAAAATCTTTAAAAAATCCACGCCTATTGTGGTCTTAGTATACACCAAAAAATCTTTAAAAAATCCACGCCTATTGTGGTCTTAGTATACACCAAAAAATCTTTAAAAAATCCACGCCTATTGTGGTCTTAGTATACACCAAAAAATCTTTAAAAAATCCACGCCTATTGTGGTCTTAGTATACACCAAAAAATCTTTAAAAAATCCACGCCTATTGTGGTCCTGGTATACACCAAAAAATCTTTAAAAAATCCACGCCTATTGTGGTCCTGGTATACACCAAAAAATCTTTAAAAAATCCACGCCTATTGTGGTCCTGGTATACACCAAAAAATCTTTAAAAAATCCACGCCTATTGTGGTCCTGGTATACACCAAAAAATCTTTAAAAAATCCACGCCTATTGTGGTCTTAGTATACACCAAAAAATCTTTAAAAAATCCACGCCTATTGTGGTCTTAGTATACACCAAAAAATCTTTAAAAAATCCACGCCTATTGTGGTCTTAGTATACACCAAAAAATCTTTAAAAAATCCACGCCTATTGTGGTCTTAGTATACACCAAAAAATCTTTAAAAAATCCACGCCTATTGTGGTCTTAGTATACACCAAAAAATCTTTAAAAAATCCACGCCTATTGTGGTCTTAGTATACACCAAAAAATCTTTAAAAAATCCACGCCTATTGTGGTCTTAGTATACACCAAAAAATCTTTAAAAAATCCACGCCTATTGTGGTCTTAGTATACACCAAAAAATCTTTAAAAAATCCACGCCTATTGTGGTCTTAGTATACACCAAAAAATCTTTAAAAAATCCACGCCTATTGTGGTCTTAGTATACACCAAAAAATCTTTAAAAAATCCACGCCTATTGTGGTCTTAGTATACACCAAAAAATCTTTAAAAAATCCACGCCTATTGTGGTCTTAGTATACACCAAAAAATCTTTAAAAAATCCACGCCTATTGTGGTCTTAGTATACACCAAAAAATCTTTAAAAAATCCACGCCTATTGTGGTCTTAGTATACACCAAAAAATCTTTAAAAAATCCACGCCTATTGTGGTCTTAGTATACACCAAAAAATCTTTAAAAAATCCACGCCTATTGTGGTCTTAGTATACACCAAAAAATCTTTAAAAAATCCACGCCTATTGTGGTCTTAGTATACACCAAAAAATCTTTAAAAAATCCACGCCTATTGTGGTCTTAGTATACACCAAAAAATCTTTAAAAAATCCACGCCTATTGTGGTCTTAGTATACACCAAAAAATCTTTAAAAAATCCACGCCTATTGTGGTCTTAGTATACACCAAAAAATCTTTAAAAAATCCACGCCTATTGTGGTCTTAGTATACACCAAAAAATCTTTAAAAAATCCACGCCTATTGTGGTCTTAGTATACACCAAAAAATCTTTAAAAAATCCACGCCTATTGTGGTCTTAGTATACACCAAAAAATCTTTAAAAAATCCACGCCTATTGTGGTCTTAGTATACACCAAAAAATCTTTAAAAAATCCACGCCTATTGTGGTCTTAGTATACACCAAAAAATCTTTAAAAAATCCACGCCTATTGTGGTCTTAGTATACACCAAAAAATCTTTAAAAAATCCACGCCTATTGTGGTCTTAGTATACACCAAAAAATCTTTAAAAAATCCACGCCTATTGTGGTCTTAGTATACACCAAAAAATCTTTAAAAAATCCACGCCTATTGTGGTCTTAGTATACACCAAAAAATCTTTAAAAAATCCACGCCTATTGTGGTCTTAGTATACACCAAAAAATCTTTAAAAAATCCACGCCTATTGTGGTCTTAGTATACACCAAAAAATCTTTAAAAAATCCACGCCTATTGTGGTCTTAGTATACACCAAAAAATCTTTAAAAAATCCACGCCTATTGTGGTCTTAGTATACACCAAAAAATCTTTAAAAAATCCACGCCTATTGTGGTCTTAGTATACACCAAAAAATCTTTAAAAAATCCACGCCTATTGTGGTCTTAGTATACACCAAAAAATCTTTAAAAAATCCACGCCTATTGTGGTCTTAGTATACACCAAAAAATCTTTAAAAAATCCACGCCTATTGTGGTCTTAGTATACACCAAAAAATCTTTAAAAAATCCACGCCTATTGTGGTCTTAGTATACACCAAAAAATCTTTAAAAAATCCACGCCTATTGTGGTCTTAGTATACACCAAAAAATCTTTAAAAAATCCACGCCTATTGTGGTCTTAGTATACACCAAAAAATCTTTAAAAAATCCACGCCTATTGTGGTCTTAGTATACACCAAAAAATCGTTAAAAAATCCACGCCTATTGTGGTCTTAGTATACACCAAAAAATCGTTAAAAAATCCACGCCTATTGTGGTCTTAGTATACACCAAAAAATCGTTAAAAAATCCACGCCTATTGTGGTCTTAGTATACACCAAAAAATCGTTAAAAAATCCACGCCTATTGTGGTCTTAGTATACACCAAAAAATCTTTAAAAAATCCACGCCTATTGTGGTCTTAGTATACACCAAAAAATCTTTAAAAAATCCACGCCTATTGTGGTCTTAGTATACACCAAAAAATCTTTAAAAAATCCACGCCTATTGTGGTCTTAGTATACACCAAAAAATCTTTAAAAAATCCACGCCTATTGTGGTCTTAGTATACACCAAAAATCTTTAAAAAATCCACGCCTATTGTGGTCTTAGTATACACCAAAAAATCTTTAAAAAATCCACGCCTATTGTGGTCTTAGTATACACCAAAAAATCTTTAAAAAATCCACGCCTATTGTGGTCTTAGTATACACCAAAAAATCTTTAAAAAATCCACGCCTATTGTGGTCTTAGTATACACCAAAAAATCTTTAAAAAATCCACGCCTATTGTGGTCTTAGTATACACCAAAAAATCTTTAAAAAATCCACGCCTATTGTGGTCTTAGTATACACCAAAAAATCTTTAAAAAATCCACGCCTATTGTGGTCTTAGTATACACCAAAAAATCTTTAAAAAATCCACGCCTATTGTGGTCTTAGTATACACCAAAAAATCTTTAAAAAATCCACGCCTATTGTGGTCTTAGTATACACCAAAAAATCTTTAAAAAATCCACGCCTATTGTGGTCTTAGTATACACCAAAAAATCTTTAAAAAATCCACGCCTATTGTGGTCTTAGTATACACCAAAAAATCTTTAAAAAATCCACGCCTATTGTGGTCTTAGTATACACCAAAAAATCTTTAAAAAATCCACGCCTATTGTGGTCTTAGTATACACCAAAAAATCTTTAAAAAATCCACGCCTATTGTGGTCTTAGTATACACCAAAAAATCTTTAAAAAATCCACGCCTATTGTGGTCTTAGTATACACCAAAAAATCTTTAAAAAATCCACGCCTATTGTGGTCTTAGTATACACCAAAAAATCTTTAAAAAATCCACGCCTATTGTGGTCTTAGTATACACCAAAAAATCTTTAAAAAATCCACGCCTATTGTGGTCTTAGTATACACCAAAAAATCTTTAAAAAATCCACGCCTATTGTGGTCTTAGTATACACCAAAAAATCTTTAAAAAATCCACGCCTATTGTGGTCTTAGTATACACCAAAAAATCTTTAAAAAATCCACGCCTATTGTGGTCTTAGTATACACCAAAAAATCTTTAAAAAATCCACGCCTATTGTGGTCTTAGTATACACCAAAAAATCTTTAAAAAATCCACGCCTATTGTGGTCTTAGTATACACCAAAAAATCTTTAAAAAATCCACGCCTATTGTGGTCTTAGTATACACCAAAAAATCTTTAAAAAATCCACGCCTATTGTGGTCTTAGTATACACCAAAAAATCTTTAAAAAATCCACGCCTATTGTGGTCTTAGTATACACCAAAAAATCTTTAAAAAATCCACGCCTATTGTGGTCTTAGTATACACCAAAAAATCTTTAAAAAATCCACGCCTATTGTGGTCTTAGTATACACCAAAAAATCTTTAAAAAATCCACGCCTATTGTGGTCTTAGTATACACCAAAAAATCTTTAAAAAATCCACGCCTATTGTGGTCTTAGTATACACCAAAAAATCTTTAAAAAATCCACGCCTATTGTGGTCTTAGTATACACCAAAAAATCTTTAAAAAATCCACGCCTATTGTGGTCTTAGTATACACCAAAAAATCTTTAAAAAATCCACGCCTATTGTGGTCTTAGTATACACCAAAAAATCTTTAAAAAATCCACGCCTATTGTGGTCTTAGTATACACCAAAAAATCTTTAAAAAATCCACGCCTATTGTGGTCTTAGTATACACCAAAAAATCTTTAAAAAATCCACGCCTATTGTGGTCTTAGTATACACCAAAAAATCTTTAAAAAATCCACGCCTATTGTGGTCTTAGTATACACCAAAAAATCTTTAAAAAATCCACGCCTATTGTGGTCTTAGTATACACCAAAAAATCTTTAAAAAATCCACGCCTATTGTGGTCTTAGTATACACCAAAAAATCTTTAAAAAATCCACGCCTATTGTGGTCTTAGTATACACCAAAAAATCTTTAAAAAATCCACGCCTATTGTGGTCTTAGTATACACCAAAAAATCTTTAAAAAATCCACGCCTATTGTGGTCTTAGTATACACCAAAAAATCTTTAAAAAATCCACGCCTATTGTGGTCTTAGTATACACCAAAAAATCTTTAAAAAATCCACGCCTATTGTGGTCTTAGTATACACCAAAAAATCTTTAAAAAATCCACGCCTATTGTGGTCTTAGTATACACCAAAAAATCTTTAAAAAATCCACGCCTATTGTGGTCTTAGTATACACCAAAAAATCTTTAAAAAATCCACGCCTATTGTGGTCTTAGTATACACCAAAAAATCTTTAAAAAATCCACGCCTATTGTGGTCTTAGTATACACCAAAAAATCTTTAAAAAATCCACGCCTATTGTGGTCTTAGTATACACCAAAAAATCTTTAAAAAATCCACGCCTATTGTGGTCTTAGTATACACCAAAAAATCTTTAAAAAATCCACGCCTATTGTGGTCTTAGTATACACCAAAAAATCTTTAAAAAATCCACGCCTATTGTGGTCTTAGTATACACCAAAAAATCTTTAAAAAATCCACGCCTATTGTGGTCTTAGTATACACCAAAAAATCTTTAAAAAATCCACGCCTATTGTGGTCTTAGTATACACCAAAAAATCTTTAAAAAATCCACGCCTATTGTGGTCTTAGTATACACCAAAAAATCTTTAAAAAATCCACGCCTATTGTGGTCTTAGTATACACCAAAAAATCTTTAAAAAATCCACGCCTATTGTGGTCTTAGTATACACCAAAAAATCTTTAAAAAATCCACGCCTATTGTGGTCTTAGTATACACCAAAAAATCTTTAAAAAATCCACGCCTATTGTGGTCTTAGTATACACCAAAAAATCTTTAAAAAATCCACGCCTATTGTGGTCTTAGTATACACCAAAAAATCTTTAAAAAATCCACGCCTATTGTGGTCTTAGTATACACCAAAAAATCTTTAAAAAATCCACGCCTATTGTGGTCTTAGTATACACCAAAAAATCTTTAAAAAATCCACGCCTATTGTGGTCTTAGTATACACCAAAAAATCTTTAAAAAATCCACGCCTATTGTGGTCTTAGTATACACCAAAAAATCTTTAAAAAATCCACGCCTATTGTGGTCTTAGTATACACCAAAAAATCTTTAAAAAATCCACGCCTATTGTGGTCTTAGTATACACCAAAAAATCTTTAAAAAATCCACGCCTATTGTGGTCTTAGTATACACCAAAAAATCTTTAAAAAATCCACGCCTATTGTGGTCTTAGTATACACCAAAAAATCTTTAAAAAATCCACGCCTATTGTGGTCTTAGTATACACCAAAAAATCTTTAAAAAATCCACGCTTATTGTGGTCTTAGTATACACCAAAAAATCTTTAAAAAATCCACGCCTATTGTGGTCTTAGTATACACCAAAAAATCTTTAAAAAATCCACGCCTATTGTGGTCTTAGTATACACCAAAAAATCTTTAAAAAATCCACGCCTATTGTGGTCTTAGTATACACCAAAAAATCTTTAAAAAATCCACGCCTATTGTGGTCTTAGTATACACCAAAAAATCTTTAAAAAATCCACACTTATTGTTGAAAAATCTTATGTTATATATTTTTTTACCATTTAAATTTAAACTATTAAATCGTTTTCCTCTATTCCTTTCTCCCATTTCATCGTTTGCCATAGAAATCGGTTGTCATGACACATAAATCATTAAAATGGCAATTAGAAAAGTTGGAAAAAAAAACTTCTCTCAGATGAATGAACGGGCAACCATTTGTATGGAAGAATAGATGTCAACCATTAGCATTCTCTTCTACGCTTCGGATTGCCATTCCAATTGTAACCATTCACAATACAAACCCCCTGTTGCAACAGGCAACGGGAATACATAACAAATTGAGTGGGTTTCGAAAACATTCATTACCATCTGGAGATGTGTAAAAGGTCATCTTTTAATTTACCATGGATTGTGGAGTCAAATGGACCTGTTGTTGTTCGAGCTGATTACATCGATAATGGTCATTTAATAACATCTTTGTAAAATGATTCTGGACCATCGATGGCTGTCCGGCGTTATGTATCTACGACTGTTAGGATAACAGAAACAATGTAAATCTATATTAATCCAATTATTATTATTATCTTTTTTCTATTACCATTTTGATCGAAAGACGAGTAAAATGGGTGGGCGTAAGAGGAGGAACGAATTAGTCCAAGAACTTGAACAGGCATCAGGAAATTAAAGTTAAAGCATAATGGAAGAAAATTAAATCAATTAATATCGGATTATTGTTATATATATTTATACGTATTTTTATGCAATTGTTTGGTGTAGAAAGAGATGACCGCTCTTGTAAAAAGTATTCGTATCAGGGAGGCAACGTAGTCTTAGAAGATTAGAGTTGAAAATATTGAAAATCTACCAGTAAAAAAAGGTTTACAATTTGGTCTTTCACCTTTCACCTTTGACATATTAAATTACATATTAAGATATATGCATACATACATATGTTCATATACATTTAAAATATGTTCGTCCTTCTCTAATGCCAGCCAACTAATCAATACTAAAATTTTATCAACAAAAACCACAAACGAAACTTCTATGACGTCTTCGCAGCAAGCCGGAAAAGGTAAAGCTCACACAAGGCAAAACACACATACATTCGAACACCCATCGACATGTTCTAACCCTGCCAGCAATTGGAAGTGAGTTTTATCTAATTTTATAAATGAGAATCTTTTTGGTGTCTAATTTTCTGTAAAAATGCGACATTTGTCTAATATACAACAACAATTACATTGTTATCCAATTTGCATCGTATTCAGTCAAAATTTAGATAAAAATACGATAGGCAAATAACAATAACAATTCTGTATCATTGTGATGTCTATCTATTTTCCATCGTTTATTTGGATACAAATGAGATAGCTTGCATTTATTTTTAGAACTGTTGTAATTTGAACAAATAAGACGTTTGTATACAGATGATTATATGAGCCGGTTGTGCAATGGTAGGCATGCTCGCTTTGCAATCTGAATGTCCGGGGTTCGATTACCAGGTCAGGCGACATCACATTTTTCAAATGAAAAAATTAATATGAGCGACAAAAATTCTAAAAACATACTCGCATAAAATATAAAATATAATGAATTATAAATAAAAAACCAAAAAGCCAAAAATAAATCAAACAAAGGATTAAGAACCAATGGGTCAACAATAATAACAACACATAAAATAAAAAAAAAAAATTAAAGCAAATCAAAAAAGAAAGAAAAAATAATTTTTTCTTTTTATTTATTATTATTTTTATCAATTATATTAATGCTTTATAGCTTATAATAATTTTGTCATTCAAAAAAAAAAAAAATGTCGACTGGCCTGGGAATCGAACCCGGGCATTCAGATTGCAAAGCAAGCATGCTTACCATTGCACCACCCATATTATCGTTTTAATAACTTTCTGCAGTGTCCAATGAGACACTCAAAAAAGAATCTAATGAGTGGAACAGTTCCTCCCGAGAGCATGATCTTATTGGATAAGAATGCGACTATCGCATTCGTTTGTGCAATCTAATTGAAGTGACTCATTGGACAAGAAACAGATAGCAAATGTTTGCAGGGAATGCAGGTATCGGCACCAATACAAATGCATTGTTTGCGGCCTCACGCATACGACTCTCTCTCGCTCTCTCCACAAACAGCGTGTGCGTTAATGCATTGCTAAAATTAAAAATCATTGAAACAACCGACAACAGAACCTTCTTCTTTGACTTCTGAACGAAGACTGAGAGGTGGTTGTTCTGTTGTTATTCTCATCAAGGGCACGTGTGCCCCTTTTTGCCGAACATTGTTCTAATGTTTTATGATTATGAATGCAATAAAATAATTTTTAAAATTGTTTTTCTTTTTGATTTCTTCATAGTTGTTTTTCTTTCACCACCTCAGGGATATATTCATAATTTCAGAATCTTTTCACTCTCATCGAAAAATATCGGTTGTGTTTTTCCACCTCCTCCTCTTACCTCTAATTTATCGCCAACATGGAAATGTTTGTGTATGTTTTTTTTTTTCTTCTCTAAATTATTTGGAGATGATCAGTTCAAATCACAGCGCACAGTGTCACGACCGTGGCCAAAAATGGTAAAAACTAAATACTTCGTTGAACAAATTTATTGATGGGGAGTGATAGAAAACATATTAATTAAGAAGAATCTGGATTTTGGTACTGATACGTGAAGTAGTTTTTCCTATATGAGGATTTAAATCCGACAATTTTAGTTAATACGTATTTTTGTGTGTTTTTTTCTAAAATTAATATATTATATTATGCGTTAATATTTAAAATTTAAAAGTAACGGTCGCTTCTAAATTTGTTCCTAAGTTCTCTTGGGATGTAATAAACTTGGCTACACCTTTGTTTGCAAGTAAATATTAATCATATGGTGTTTACATTTACCCAAACATGTATTACTAAGTTTATTAATTTTCTGAAGCAAATTTTAAATTGAGTGGAGTGGGAAAAAAATTGTATAAAAGTGTATATCGATATTTTTTGCTGTATGTGTAGTAAAAAGTGAGTACTTCAAATATATAAAGGTCCCAGCTGCAGAGATTTGCAGACGAATGTGTCACTTCTCTTTTTCAGCGACCACCTCACTGAGAGGATACCCCCTTTTTTAAAAAATTGTTTAGCGGTGTTGGCTATAGCCCGAAAATGAATGAACCGATCATCATATATTTTTGCTTTAAAACGAGAGAATTTTTAAAAATATAAATTTTTAAAAAAATTGTGAACAGCGAAAATCAAAATTCGATTTTTTACAAGAAATTGACCGTTTTTTGACCGCTAATCGGTCAAAAAAAAATTTTAAAGGAAATTTCTAATATATAAAGACAAGAGTTTGATATATTCAATATGCTCACAAACAATACGAAGACTAAACACCAAATTTTAGTCATATCGGGTGGATATTGAGGCCACAACACTCAAAACACCGATAATGAGGAGGCACGGTTCTATGGGGGCTATAGGAAGACGAGGACCTATACCGACATATTTCTGGTGGAAGGTTATAAGTCCCCCAACGGAGACTTAATACCAATTTTCAGCCATTTCGGTGTGATAATCAGGCTAAAACCTCCAAAATACCGAAAATCGGGAGGTGCCGTCCTATGGGGGCTATATGAAGGCGTGGACCTATGCAGACAAATTTCATGGTGAAGGTATAATGCCCCCTGCGAAGACTAAATACCAAATTTCAGCAATTTCGGTGTAATAATGAAGCTAAAATGTTCAAAATACCGATAATCGGGAGGTACCGTTATATGGGAGCTATATCAAAACGTGGACCTAAGCCCACAATTCTCTGTTGGAATGTTTGATACCTCTGCCGACGACTAACCACAAAATTTGAATTCTTTCGGTTGGTCATTGTGTCTTAAACATTCAAAATACCGAAAATCGGGAGGTACGGTTCTATGGGGGCTATATCAAAACGTGGACCGACCAACCCAAATTTTTGTCCTGAAGATTGTAAGTCAATAATAGGTACGTGTACCAAAATTGATGCACCTATGACAACTCCTTCTATTTTTGGCCACAGTTAATATGAACTCGCGACATAGTGCAGCGTTGTCATTCTATAGCTGTGTAGACAAACACATACATACATATGTATGTAAGTATGTATGTTCAACAAAAAAGAAAAACATAAGTCTGTCTAGAATTTATGATGACGGCTGAAAACGATCATATGGTCGGTTGTCTGTCTACATTTTTTTTTTCTTTTTTTTTTGGTCAGGGTTGAAGATTTTCAAACTGTCAGAGAGGTGATTCAAGGTAGACCTGTCAAAGACTCTGTATATGTAAAGTAAGAAAAACCATCAAAATGATAAGGAATGTTTTTGTGATGACTCCTAGACGCCCACCTGTTTCCGTAGACCCTTAAACAAAATATATAATCAGTTTAAAAAATTTATGTATTTATGTGTAAGGGGAATTTTTAAGAATATTTTATGAAAGACGATCAGTGGTACCAATAACACTGTGCGACAACCAAAAAAAATTAGAAGTCAAACTGAGTAGATAATGAAAGTAGAACTAAAAATATGAGGCACGTGTATCGGCGTTTTTAAAGTTTACGTCGGAAAGTAACCAAAGAAGCGGGGCAAGTTCCGTCCATTTCTAGTTTTTTCGAAATATTCGAGTTAAGATATCTTGGAATCCACGCATTTTAGGTATATAGTGTCTTTGGCAACTTTACGGAGGAGAATATGGGGAATATTTTTGTTAAAAGTTTTAACCCTCATGCGGTTCATCAAAAGAGTCTTTTTGGTCCTTTTTTCGAAAATCTTTTAAAACCTCCTTTAAAATGTGATCATAACAAATTCAAATATTCTACAAAATATTTATTCAAATATTCTACAATCTCAGATAAAGTCCGACTTTAACCCTAAAACGTGTTTTTAATTTTTAGAGATTCATGGCGATTAGATAAGACTTCCAGATTTGGTGTGTTCTGAGACCTATTGTAAAATTTTATAACGAATAATTTTGTAGAATATTTCAATTTGATATGATCACATTTTAAAGGAGTTTTTGAAAGATTTTCGAAAAAAGGACCAAAAAGACCCTTTTGATGAACCGCATGAGGGTTAAAACTTTTAATAAAAATATTCCCCATATCCTCCACAGTAAAGCTGCCAAAGATACTATATACTTAAAATGCGAGGATTCCAAGATATCTTAACTCGAATATTTTGAAAAAAAAAAAAAAAAAATAGAAATGGGCGGAACTTATGCCGCCTACTTTGGTTACGAGTACTTTCCGACGCACAATGGTTCAGGAATCGATTTTCCTGGCCAAAAATCAAAATTTTGTTTTGTCAAAGATATTTAGTTTCTATATAAGATTCGATAGTAAACATATTGAAACCAAGGAAAGGTCAAAATATTTGGAAGGTGTGGGCGTGGTGTGCCTCTAAAGACGAAAATTTTCACCATTTTTGGGAAATACGTAATTTTTGCAAATTTCTGGAGAAAGACGTAGCTGTGTCTCGGAAACTATAACATATATTGTGTTCATTGTTTTTTGTAAGGTAGGTAGGATAGTGGCCTTTAAAAATCGTTGTGGTAAATTACAGTAGCGTTTACACAACATGAACTATTTTATTTTTCCTCAGGTACTAAATTTTATGAAATTCCAAATTTAGTGGATTAGAACTTTTGTGGAACAACATGGAACAAAGTTATGTTTTCACAGGAAGATGCTCGAGAGTCACTTCTTCTTTCAGCTCATATATACTTTTGTACCCGTCCCGTTCCGTCCGTTTAACACTTTCTTCAATTTATTGAAATTATATGGGTAAAAATGTGTGTTTTTTAATACTGTTTCCATATGAATTACAGCTTTTTGACACAAATTAACATTTTTTTGAGTATATGAGTTTTTATACGAGTTATATCAGTTTTATGAAAACAAAAGGAGTATTTTTTTTAATTTTTGAAAAAATTTTAATTTAATTTTTTTTGAAAAATACTTTTTTTAAAATTTTTGAAAAAAAAATAACGGAAAGGCAAGGACTCGAACCCACACAGCCACCAAATTACGTTACCTGGTTTCGCTGTTGGTTAAGCAGCTCTTCAGACGTATCGACTGTCGAATGGCTTCTCTGTCCTAGAACTTTTCGTTTTTCAAATGCAAATGTGTTTTTTATACATTAACGGATATTTGGCTGTTGAAATGTATTTCTTCATAACAAACGCTATTTTGCGCTACCTTTGAAGTTATGAGTTTGGCTTTGAACGCTAACACGCCGTGACATAATTTTTTGATTGTTTTCAAGGACGTGGGTTCAAATCCCAGCCGGGCTCAGCCTGTTTTTTTATTTTTTGAAATTTTGCCTGTTAGATTTTTTTTTCGACATTTTTTTCAATTTTTTTTTTTCGGTTTTTTTTTTGTGTTTATTGTTTATTTGTTGGTGTTTGACCATCTTTAATACATAGGAAAATATAAAAAACACTCATATTTTGATGAAAAATAGTTTAAAAACTTAAAAGTTTAACTTTGACCTTAAATTTCTCTGCAACTACCAGTCCGAATTTGACCGCTTATAATTCGCCTGATTGTGTTATCTGTCTAACAAAAAAATAATTATGAAAATATCTCTATCCGTTCAAAAGTTACAGAATTTTGACCAGGAAAAAACGATTCTGAACCACTGTGCGACGTAAACTTTAAAAACGACGATACACATGTCTCATATTTTTAGCTCTACTTTCATCATCAACTCGGCTTTTCCCATAATTTTGAAAAAAAAATGAATTTTGTTGCACAGTGTAATTGTAGATTTTTAAAAATATTTTTTTAGGGGCTATCTATTAGGGTTGTATATTTAGACTTTTTTCCAAAACACAATCAAACTTGATTTTTTTAATTTGAGTGAGGTTTTCGTAGTAGAAATTTTGAGCTCCTCCAAAAAAGACCTAGAGGTCTTCCATTTATTCCAGTTTTTCCAAAAAGACACTGAGATCCTCTAAAAGAAGACATTGAGGTCTTCTCTAGGAAATTCTAGGGCCTTTTATAAAAAGCCCAAGTGTCTTAGAGCAACCTTGAGGTCTTCCAAAAGAATACCTTCTGTAAAAAGGCCTTGAAGTCTTCATAAGAATCTAGAAGAATGCCATGAGTCAGTAAAAAGTAAAAAGACCTGACCATGAGGTCTTTACTAAGAAAATTGTGTGGTCTTCATGAGGAAGATTGTGAGATCTGCACTAAGAAGACGGTGAGGTCTTCTCTAAGCAGATCGTGAGGTCGTCTATAATATTACCGAGGGCATTCACTATTACGACCGTGAGGTCTTTACTAAGAGGACCGTGAGGTCTTCACTGAGAAGACCGTGACATCTTTACTAAAAGGAACGTGAGATCTTGACTAAGAAGACTGTAAAGTCTTCACAAAAAAACCGAGATGTCTTCACTTAGAAGACAATGAGGTCTTCTCCAAGCAGATCTCGAGTTATTCTATAAGAGTACTGAAGAGTATTCAATAACACGATCATTGGGTCTTCTAAAATAGTACTGAGAAGTCTTCGCAAAGAAGACTGTGATGCCCTCAACAAGAATATCTTAAGATTTGCAGTGAGAAGACCGTGAGGACTTCACTAAGAATACTGAGAGATCTCCTCTAAGCAGATCGTGAAGACTTTACTAAACAGATCGTCTCACAAAGAAGACCGCGACATCTTCATTAAGAAAAGCGAGATGCCTTCACAAAGAAGACTGTGAGATTTTCACTAAGTAGACCCTGAGGTCTTTTCCAAGCAGATCGTTAGGACTTCTATAAGAGTAAAAACGGTATTCACTATTAAGATCGTAAAGTCTTCACTACGAAGGTCGTGAAGTCTTCTCTGGGAAGACCACTAAGATCACTAAGCATATCGTGAGGTTATATATAAGAGTACTGACGTATATTCAATATGAACACCATTACCTCTTATATAGAGTATCGTGGGTATTCACTGTGAAGACCGTGAAGTCTTCACTAAGAAGACAGTGAGATCTTTAGAAAGAAGACTGTGGTGTCCTCATTAAGAAGATCGTGAGGTCTTCACTAAGAGGATCGTGCGATATTCACTATGAAGACCGTGAAGTCTTCACTAAGAAGACTGCGGTTCTTCACTGAGAAGACCGTGAGTTCTTCTCTAAGCAGATCCTGAGGTGCCCTGAAATAGCATCATGGGTTATTCAATAAAAATACCGTGAGATCTTCTATAAGAATTCCGAGAGGTATTAAATAAGTAGACCGTGAAGTATTCACTAAAAAGACGGTGAGTTTTTCAATAAGAGCAACGATGCACGGAGGTAAAAACAGGCCTCTCTAACATACATACGTATAACAAGTAAAAAAGTATCAGTAGGCTTTGCGGACAGAGATATAACCTCAACCTGTACATATTGAAAAAAATGTTCCCAAAAAACGTATGTATTTAGGGGGTTTTAAAAATTTTGGTCGTATGAACCGACAAAAATGTTGATTAGGATTAAAGATAAAAAGTTTTGCGGAGGAGATACTTAAAGGAATGGATCGACGTTGACCATTATGGAAGTGGATCTCCAGCCACTACATACGGTGCCATAGGGAGTTTTTATACGCTTCGGGCTATTTCTCAGAAGTATGGACTTACCCCTGAAAAAACTTTTACCATCGTAATTAAGGCAGCAAATTCGATAGCAGGTCTTAAAGTGAACTTATCCGAAATTTTGTGTGGGAGGTACCGGATGGAGTGAACAAATATAGTCCATATTTGAACCTGATCTATTTGGTAGATATATTAGAATGTGTAAAGTATGAACCAAATCGGCCACTTCCTTCAAGAGTTACTGTACGAACATTTTTACCGAACATTTTTGAACTTTTATGATGGGGGAGGTACCTGAAGGAGTGGACCGGTATGGCTTATCTTCGAACTTAAACTAAGGTTGCAGAAAATATTTCGAAAGCCAAATTTTGGACCGAATCGGTTGATCCGTTCGAGAGTTATTGTGCGCTCCAACCCCTACACACGGTGTCATAGGAGTTTTTTGCAACTTTCAGGCTATTTTCTCAGGAAGTATGGACTTGCACCGGTTGCAACTTGTACCGTCGTGTGGGGGGCAGGGAATACAAGTTGCTACAATAAAAATCAAAGCGATTCGAGAGCAGGTCCTAAACTGAACTTATCCGAAATTTTGTGTGGGAGGTACCCGAAGGAGTGGACCGATTGAGTCCATATTGTAACATCATCTAAGTCGGGTAGACATTTCACTATATGCAAAGTATCGACCAAATCGAGTTATCGTGCGCACAAACTTTCCGAACATTTTCGAAATTTTGCGGGGGAGGTACCGGAAGGTAAGGACCGATATAACACATCTTCGAACTTAAACTAAGTTTGGACAAAATATTGCGAAAGCCAATTTTTGTACCAAATCGGTTCATCCGTTCGAGAGTTGTCGTGCACCAGCCAGACTGACGAACGGACATGGCTAAATCGACTCCAAATTGTCTGAAACACATTTCGTCCAAACATACTTGGGGTCTAAAACCATTATTTCGATGAGGCTCATTAGCATAAATGCTGAGGGTATAAAAAACCTTAAACTTTACATGTTCCAAATTTTGCGTGGGAGGTACCCTAAGGAGTGGTACGATGTACGTTCCATATTTGGACGTAATCCAAGTACATATGTACGCGAGTGTTATGTTAGGCACAACCAAGTTTAGTTAGTGCCGGCAGATTTTTTGGAGCACCAGGGCCATTAACTCAAAAGGTATGGACTTGTCCCCGAAAAAGAATACACCGTCAAGGAAAAGAATACGAAGTCAAAATTTCGATTTTTAACAAAAAATGTTATTCACTTGATTGATGTGATTGACCATTAATCGGTCAAAAAATTTTTAAGGAAAATTCTTATTTGAAGACAATATTTTGATGTATTCAATAAACTCAAAAAATATATGAAGACTGAACACCAAATTTCTTCAATTTTGGGTGGATAATGTGGCTAAAACATTAAAAGCCCTGAAAATGGGGCGATACCGTTCCATGGGGGTTATATCAAAACGTGAACCAATACCAACAATTCTCTGTAAAAATATTTCGCAAGACCTGGCGAAGACAAAATACCAAATATCAGCTACATTGGTTGTTTAGTGTGGCTAAAACCTTGAAAATACCGAAAATCGGGCTATACCGTTCTATTGGAGCTATATCAAAACGTGGACCTATGTACATAATTTTTATCAGAAACGTTTTTTGGTCCATTGGGAACCCTCAATGCAAAATTTCGGCGTATTTGGGCGTGAAACATCTTCAAAATTCCGAAAATCGGGAGGTACCGTTATATGGGGTCTATATTAAAACGTGGACATATGTCCATAATTTTTATCGGAAAAGTTTTTTATAAAGTGAAAACCCCGCATCACAAAATTCAACCAATTTGGTTGATAAGTTTAGCTAAAATATTCAAAATACCGAAACATTAAGAAGTACCGTTGCATGGCGACTATCCCAAAACGTGGACCGACCTTCCCAATTTTTTGCTCTCGACATTGTCAGTGAACTATAAGTATTTATACCAAAATTCATCTGCCAACGCCAACTCCTTTTATATTTGGCCACCGTTTATTTGAACTCGCGACATAGTGCAGCGTTTTTTGAGGTTATGCGCCATTATCTCCGGAACTATGGACTTGCCCTCGAAAAAAATTACAATGACGTAACGGGGGCCGCACGAACACCCTGTTACAAAAAATTTCATAACGATTCGTGAGGTGTCACTAAACTGCACATATTTCAAATTTTGTGTGGGAGGTATCTGAAGGAGTGGACCTATATGGTCAATCTTCGAACTTAAATCAAATCTGGACAAAATATTTCTATACCAAAAATTTTAACGGAATCGATTGATCCGTTCGAGAGTTATCGTGAGCACCAGCCAGCCAGACAGACAGACGGACGCACGGACATTGCTAGATCTACTCTAAATTGTCTGAAACGGATATCTTACAAACATACTTGGGGTCTAAAACCATTATTTCGATGAGACACATTTTTGGTTGAATCAAAGTTGGTTGTCAATGAGAGCCGTACCTAAAATTTTCTGATCCACATGGTTGCAGAACATTTCGAAGCTGAAAACGTCATCTTGTGGTACTTTTATAGCGGTTTTTAAATTAAAAGAACGAAAAAGACATTGTAGGAAGCGAAGTAGAAGTGCTCTACGAAAATAATCCTCATTCGATTCGACTGAAGACATGTAATCTCAAAAATAAGTTAAATCAACAGTGGACAAAGATATAACGCTAATTCCCGATGGCTTATAGGATCTCTAGCAAAAACTTTATCACGCCATAACGCAGAACGCAGAAAGAAGGCTCCTCAGACATGTCGGATGTGGGACGGCTTCGCTATCATCCAACTTTTACTCTTTCAAATGCAGTTTGAAGCACTGTAAAAAAACAAACTGCATTTGAAAGAGTAAAAGTTTGATGATAGCGAAGCCGTCCCACATCCGATATGTCTGAAGAGCCTTCTTTACCAAAGGCGAAACATGTCATGTCACATAGTGGTGGGTGTGTGGGTTCGAGTCGTCGGCTTTCCTTTTTCAGATGCATTATTGATAATTAAGCCCGATTTCCAACGAGAAATTAATTATAAATTAATACTAAAAATGATCTTTGCTTAAAAAGGCACAATTTTCAAATTTGGGTGTTTTGTTGGCAAACTTGATGTAATTTTCTTGATATATATTGTAAATACATATTTCATTTATTCGGCTACTTATATTGAAATTTGATGGAGAATATTTTTGTCTTTGACGTCTTCTATCTAGAATGAAGTTTTGTGGGACAAAACTTAATAAACTCAGATAAAGTACAACATTAACCGTAAAACGTGATTTTATTTTTGGCAGATTCTTGGCATTTAGTTACGATTTAGTGTTTTGGTGTATTCGGAGACCTATAGTTTAATTTTATGACATATAATTTTGTAGAATATTTTGATCTGATACAAACATATTTTAAAGGAGTTTTTAAATGTTTTTGAAAAAGGGACCAAAAAGACACGTTCAGTGACTCGCATGAGGGTTAATTTTTTCATAAAAAGATACCCCGTATTGTTGTCAGTAATATTGCAAAAGACACTTTATGCCTAGAAGGCAAGAACTTCAAGGAATCTGATGTCGAATATTTCAAAACCTGTAGAAATGGGCGGAATTTGCCATGCCTATTTAGGCTACTTCCCGACGTAAACTTTCAAAATCGCCGATACACGTGTCCTGTTTTTTTTTCGGTCCACTTTCATAATCTGTGCGGGGTTTCTCGTAATTTAGAAAAAAATTCAATTTTGTTGTACTGTGTTATAATTGTTCCACAAACATCCCAAAAGGGACAAGGGAGACTTCTCTCACCCTGCACCCTGATTCATATTAGCTCAATGATATGCGACCTACAGTTTATCACCAAGTCCGAACGGAGTGTCTATGACACCACTTTTGTAGAGAAGTTTTACATGGCTGAAATACTCAGGAAATGTCGCCAAACATTACTGAGGGGTATTTTGCCACCCTTGAAAATGTTTTGATGTTGCCTGGCCGGGGATTCGCTAGGAATGTAAGAATATTTTCTAAACCAAAACCCAAGGGATTGGCATGTAAGAATACACCTATGTATATTATCTTTCAAAATTTTCGGCATTTTTTAAGGAAGGCCCGATTGCAGGAAATTTATAAAAGTCTCAAAAATATTGTTTTCATATACAAGTTAAGTCCGTATTTACATTAGGCAATTTTCCTTGAGGCAATTGTCAGTTTGTTGGTGAGAGAGGGTGTTGAGAGGCGAAGGGTTACCATATGCCTCACCTCCTTCTCCATCAAACTGACAATTGCCTCAAGGAAAATTGCCTAATGTAAATATGTACTAAGTTTCCTCGTAAAAAACATCTCAGCTATAACTCGATTAAGTAATCGATCAAAATATTCTTCTTTTCTAACTTACCTTTCTTGCAGAATGTTTCTTGTACTAGCCAAGCTGGCGCAACAAATTAACTTTCAAATGACTTTAAATTGATGACAGAATTTCCAATTAGTTTTGTTGTTTTTGTCGTTGTTGTCATTTAAATCTGTAAAGAAAAAAAAACAGAAAAAATATTTTCATCATTAAAAGTTTTTAGAAAACAAATATTGTCACTAAAAGCAGCAACAACTACAAATATTGCAAATAAAAGACATTAAAAATGAAAACAGAAAATTAAACAAACAAAAAAACATGGCACTGCACAGTGTTTGTGCTCTGGGGAAAATGCAACTGCTGAGCCATCCACACCACCCACACTTTTGATTTAATGTTTTGACATTTTCATTTAGCAAACAAATGGCAAAACAAAAAACAGAAAAATCAAAAAGGTGACAAACTATAATGGAATGCATTTGAAATTGGGTACAGTTCCAAAACTGCTAACTTTTTTATAGGCAAAATATGAAAATATTGAAAATGTCAATGCAAAACAACCAAAAGGCCATCTATGTTGCCCTTAAATTAAATCAAATTCCGTTTCAGTTTTTATCTCGCCACCATTGTATAACAATTATATATTTGTTGCATATAATTAATCACTTCAATAAATTCATAGCATTTTCCACAAAACTGAGAAACTGGATTTAATACTGAGATTTCCATTCAACAAATAAAATTTCATTTTAATATTCATATGTAGTTTTTTTTATTTGTCCATTATGAGAATTTTAACAAAAAATTCATGGAATTTATTTCATTTGAGATAAACAAAGTTTTCGAAACATTTGTGAATGTGTGCGTGCATGTGTGTGTGTGAATGCAGAACGAAGTGAATGTGCAATTATCTGACGCCCACCTCCCACTAGATGCAATATGTGACACACGATCATACAAGACGAAAAAAAATACAAAATTTGTCATCCACCCAATGTATATAATGGATATATAACATACAGATACATCTGTATATAATCATCTGTATAACCAAAAGGTAGCACACACACAACATTTGTTGTACCAAACAGCCAACCATCCATCCATCTACGAATCCAAGTCATCACTTAACAGAAGGTCCGATGCCATTCATATGTCATCATGTAACATCAATGAATTTGTGTTCGTGTCTGTTGTTGTTCTAGCTCTGATGATATACATATATGAAATATATTTCTTAGAGTCCAGCTAAAAATCTTTAAAAAATCTAGGCCAATTGTGGCCTTAAAATCTTAAAAAATAACACGTCAATTGCGGATTTAGAGTCCAGCCAAAATCGTTAAAAAATCCACGTTTATTTATGTCTAAGGGTTCACCAGTATTTTTAAAAAATCCACGTTTATTGCTGCCTAAGGGTTCAACAAAAAATCTTTAAAAAATCCTTTTTTTTTGTTGTCTAAGAGTCCACCAAAAATCTTTAAAAAAATCCACGTTTATTGCTGTCTAAGGGTTCACCAAAAATCATTAAAAAAATCCACGTTTATTGCTGTCTAAGGGTTCACCAAAAATCATTAAAAAATCCACGGTTATTGTGGTCTTAGGTTGCTTCCAAAAATCATTAAAAAATCCACGGTTATTGTGGTCTTAGGTTGCTTCCAAAAATCATTAAAAAATCCACGGTTATTGTGGTCTTAGGTTGCTTCCAAAAATCATTAAAAAATCCACGGTTATTGTGGTCTTAGGTTGCTTCCAAAAATCATTAAAAAATCCACGGTTATTGTGGTCTTAGGTTGCTTCCAAAAATCATTAAAAAATCCACGCTTATTGTGGTCTTAGGGTGCTTCCAAAAATCATTAAAAATTCCACGCTTATTGTGGTCTTAGGGTGCTTCCAAAAATCATTAAAAAATCCACGCTTATTGTGGTCTTAGGGTGCTTCCAAAAATCATTAAAAAATCCACGCTTATTGTGGTCTTAAGGTGCTCCCAAAAATCATTAAAAAATCCACGCTTATTGTGGTCTTAAGGTGCTCCCAAAAATCATTAAAAAATCCACGCTTATTGTGGTCTTAAGGTGCTCCCAAAAATCATTAAAAAATCCACGCTTATTGTGGTCTTAGGGTGCTTCCAAAAATCATTAAAAAATCCACGCTTATTGTGGTCTTAGGGTGCTTCCAAAAATCATTAAAAAACCACGCTGTTTGTGGTCTTGGGGTGCTTCCAAAAATCATTAAAAAATCCACGCTTATTGTGGTCTTAGGGTGCTTCCAAAAATCATTAAAAAATGTACGTTTTTTGTGGTCTTAGGGTGCTTCTAAAAACCATTAAAAAATCCGCGCTTATTGTAGTCTTAGGGTGCTTCCAAAAATCATTAAAAAATCCACGCTTATTGTGGTCTTAGGTTGCTTCCAAAAATCATTAAAAAATCCACGCTTATTGTGGTCTTAGGTTGCTTCCAAAAATCATTAAAAAATCCACGCTTATTGTGGTCTTAGGGTGCTTCCAAAAATCATTAAAAAATCCACGCTTATTGTGGTCTTAGGTTGCTTCCAAAAATCATTAAAAAATCCACGCTTATTGTGGTCTTAGGGTGCTTCCAAAAATCATTAAAAAATCCACGCTTATTGTGGTCTTAGGGTGCTTCCAAAAATCATTAAAAAATCCACGCTTATTGTGGTCTTAGGGTGCTTCCAAAAATCATTAAAAAATCTACGCTTATTGTGGTCTTAGGGTGCTTCCAAAAATCATTAAAAAATCCACGCTTATTGTGGTCTTAGGGTGCTTCCAAAAATCATTAAAAAATCCACGCTTATTGTGGTCTTAGGGTGCTTCCAAAAATCATTAAAAAATCCACGCTTATTGTGGTCTTAGGGTGCTTCCAAAAATCATTAAAAAATCCAAGCTTATTGTGGTCTTAGGGTGCTTCCAAAAATCATTAAAAAATCCACGCTTATTGTGGTCTTAGGGTGCTTCCAAAAATCATTAAAAAATCCACGCTTATTGTGGTCTTAAGGTGCTCCCAAAAATCATTAAAAAATCCACGCTTATTGTGGTCTTAAGGTGCTCCCAAAAATCATTAAAAAATCCACGCTTATTGTGGTCTTAGGGTGCTTCCAAAAATCATTAAAAAATCCACGCTTATTGTGGTCTTAGGGTGCTTTCAAAAATCATTAAAAAATCCACGCTTATTGTAGTCTTAGGGTGCTTCCAAAAATCATTAAAAAATCCACGCTTATTGTGGTCTTAGGGTGCTTCCAAAAATCATTAAAAAATCCACGCTTATTGTGGTCTTAGGGTGCTTCCAAAAATCATTAAAAAATCCACGCTTATTGTAGTCTTAGGGTGCTTCCAAAAATCATTAAAAAATCCACGCTTATTGTGGTCTTAGGGTGCTTTCAAAAATCATTAAAAAATCCACGCTTATTGTGGTCTTAGGGTGCTTCCAAAAATCATTAAAAAATCCACGCTTATTGTGGTCTTAGCATGCTTCCAAAAATCATTAAAAAATGTACGTTTTTTGTGGTCTTAGGGTGCTTCCAAAAATCATAAAAAAATCCACGCTTATTGTGGTCTTAGGGTGCTTCCAAAAATCATTAAAAAATCCACGCTTATTGTGGTCTTAGGGTGCTTCCAAAAATCATTAAAAAATCCACGCTTATTGTGGTCTTAGGGTGCTTCCAAAAATCATTAAAAAATCCACGCTTATTGTGGTCTTAGGGTGCTTCCAAAAATCTTTAAAAAATCCACGCTTATTGTGGTCTTAGGGTGCTTCCAAAAATCATTAAAAAATCCACGCTTATTGTGGTCTTAGGGTGCTTCCAAAAATCATTAAAAAATTCACGATTATTGTGGTCTTAGGGTGCTTCCAAAAATCATTAAAAAATCAACGCTTATTGTTGTCTTAGGGTGCTTCCAAAAATCATTAAAAAATCCACGCTTATTGTGGTCTTAGGGTGCTTCCAAAAATCATTAAAAAATCCACGCTTATTGTGGTCTTGGGGTGCTTCCAAAAATCATTTAAAAAAATCCACGTTTATTGCTGTCTAAGGGTTCACCAAAAATCATTAAAAAATTCACGGTTATTGTGGTCATAGGTTGCTTCCAAAAATCATTAAAAAACCCACGCTTATTGTGGTCTTAGGGTGCTTCCAAAAATCATTAAAAAATCCACGGTTATTGTGGTCTTAGTTTGCTTCCAAAAATCATTACAAAATCCACGCTTATTGTGGTCTTAGGGTGCTTCCAAAAATCATTAAAAAATCGACGCTTATTGTGGTCTTAGGGTGCTTCCAAAAATCATTAAAAAATCCACGCTTATTGTGGTCTTTGGGTGCTCCCAAAACTCATTATAAAATCCGCGCTTATTGTGGTCTTAGGGTTCTCTCAAAAATCATTAAAAAATCCACGCTTATTGTGGTCTTAGGGTGCTTCCAAAAATCATTAAAAAATTCACGCTTATTGTGGTCTTAGGGATGTCCATTAAGATAAATTCGTATTTAATTAGCGAAGACACAAACCTCTGTAGCGGAGACACAAACCGCTCTGTTAACGCTTTTGGCTAACAGCGCGTCAGCAGAGCACTGTTAATGTTAACAGAACTACTCAAAAAAGGGTTTCTTTTTAAAAAATATTTTTTAGGGTCTTTTAGGAAAATTCTGCCGGGACAAAATGGGTACCATTGGAAAGCTTATCGAAAGGGCTATCCTCTGCGCTACTAAAATCTTCAAAAAATATTGCCCGATATCGCGATTTTAAGTGTTTTCCGGATAAACCCTGTAACAAGGATAATTATTTTAACCGCAGATCCTTTATGGAAAATTCTGCCGGGACAAGATGGGTACCATTGGAAAGCTTAGCGAAAGGGGTATATCCTGCGCTACTAAAATCTTTAAAAAATATTGCCCGATGTCGCGATTTTAAGTGTTTTCGGGATAAACGCTGTTATAAGGATAATTATTTTGATATGAAGGATATAAGGGAAAATTCTGCCGGGACAAGATGGGTACCATTGGAAAGCTTATCGAAAGAGCTATCCCCTGCGCTGGTAAAATATTTAAAAAATATTGCCCGATGTCGCGATTTTAAGTGTTTTCGGGATAAACCCTGTTATAAGGATAATTATTTTAACCACAGATCCTTTAAGGAAAATTCTGCCGGGACAAGATGGGTACCATTGGAAAGCTTATCGAAAGAGCTATCCCCTGCGCTGGTAAAATATTTAAAAAATATTGCCCGATGTCGCGGTTTTAAGTGTTTTCGGGATAAACCCTGTTATAAGGATAATTATTTTAACCACAGATCCTTTAAGGAAAATTCTGCCGGGACAAGATGGGTACCATTGGAAAGATTATCGAAAGAGCTATGCCCTGCTCTATAAAATCTTTAAAAAATATTGCCCGATGTCGCGATTTTAAGTGTTTTCGGGATAAACGCTGTTATAAGGATAATTATTTTGATATGAAGGATATAAGGGAAAATTCTGCCGGGACAAGATGGGTACCATTGGAAAGCTTATCGAAAGAGCTATCCCCTGCGCTGGTAAAATATTTAAAAAATATTGCCCGATGTCGCGATTTTAAGTGTTTTCGGGATAAAAGCTGTTATAAGGATAATTATTTTAACCACAGATCCTTTAAGGAAAATTCTGCCGGGACAAGATGGGTACCATTGGAAAGCTTATCGAAAGAGCTATCCCCTGCTCTACTAACATCTTTAAAAAATATTGCCCGATGTCGCGATTTTAAGTGTTTTTTGGATAAAACCTGTTATAAGGATAATTATTTTGATATAAAGGATATAAGGGAAAATTCTGCCGGGACAAGATGGGTACCATTGGATAGCTTATCGAAAGAGCTATCCCCTGCTCTACTAAAATCTTTAAAAAATATTGCCCGATGTCGCGATTTTAACTGTTTTCGTGATAAACGCTGTTATAAGGATAATTATTTTGATATGAAGGATATAAGGGAAAATTCTGCCGGGACAAGATGGGTACCATTGGAAAGCTTAGCGAAAGGGGTATATCCTGCGCTACTAAAATCTTTAAAAAATATTGCCCGATGTCGCGATTTTAAGTGTTTTCGGGATAAACGCTGTTATAAGGATAATTATTTTGATATGAAGGATATAAGGGAAAATTCTGCCGGGACAAGATGGGTACCATTGGAAAGCTTATCGAAAGAGCTATCCCCTGCGCTGGTAAAATATTTAAAAAATATTGCCCGATGTCGCGATTTTAAGTGTTTTCGGGATAAACCCTGTTATAAGGATAATTATTTTAACCACAGATCCTTTAAGGAAAATTCTGCCGGGACAAGATGGGTACCATTGGAAAGCTTATCGAAAGAGCTGTTCCCTGCGCTGGTAAAATATTTAAAAAATATTGCCCGATGTCGCGGTTTTAAGTGTTTTTGGGATAAACCCTGTTATAAGGATAATTATTTTAACCACAGATCCTTTAAGGAAAATTCTGCCGGGACAAGATGGGTACCATTGGAAAGATTATCGAAAGAGCTATGCCCTGCTCTACTAAAATCTTTAAAAAATATTGCCCGATGTCGCGATTTTAAGTGTTTTCGGGATAAACCCTGTTATAAGGATAATTATTTTAACCACAGATCCTTTAAGGAAAATTCTGCCGGGACAAGATGGGTACCATTGGAAAGCTTATCGAAAGAGCTATCCCCTGCGCTGGTAAAATATTTAAAAAATATTGCCCGATGTCGGGATTTTAAGTGTTTTCGGGATAAACGCTGTTATAAGGATAATTATTTTGATATGAAGGATATAAGGGAAAATTCTGCCGGGACAAGATGGGTACCATTGGAAAGCTTATCGAAAGATCTATCCCCTGCGCTGGTAAAATATTTAAAAAATATTGCCCGATGTCGCGATTTTAAGTGTTTTCGGGATAAAACCTGTTATAAGGATAATTATTTTAACCACAGATCCTTTAAGGAAAATTCTGCCGGGACAAGATGGGTACCATTGGAAAGCTTATCGAAAGGGCTATCCTCTGCGCTACTAAAATCTTTAAAAATATTGCCCGATATCGCGATTTTAAGTGTTTTCGGGATAAACCCTGTAACAAGGATAATTATTTTAACCGCAGATCCTTTATGGAAAATTCTGCCGGGACAAGATGGGTACCATTGGAAAGCTTAGCGAAAGGGGTATATCCTGCGCTACTAAAATCTTTAAAAAATATTGCCCGATGTCGCGATTTTAAGTGTTTTCGGGATAAACGCTGTTATAAGGATAATTATTTTGATATGAAGGATATAAGGGAAAATTCTGCCGGGACAAGATGGGTACCATTGGAAAGCTTATCGAAAGAGCTATCCCCTGCTCTACTAACATCTTTAAAAAATATTGCCCGATGTCGCGATTTTAAGTGTTTTTTGGATAAAACCTGTTATAAGGATAATTATTTTGATATAAAGGATATAAGGGAAAATTCTGCCGGGACAAGATGGGTACCATTGGAAAGCTTATCGAAAGGGCTATCCTCCCGGCAGAATTTTCCCTTATATCCTTTATATTAAAATAATTATCCTTATAACAGGGTTTATCACGAAAACAGTTAAAATCGCGACATCGGGCAATATTTTTTAAAGATTTTAGTAGAGCAGGGGATAGCTCTTTCGATAAGCTATCCAATGGTACCCATCTTGTCCCGGCAGAATTTTCCCTTATATCCTTTATATCAAAATAATTATCCTTATAACAGCGTTTATCCCGAAAACACTTAAAATCGCGACATCGGGCAATATTTTTTAAAGATTTTAGTAGAGCAGGGGATAGCCCTTTCGATAAGCTTTCCAATGGTACCCATCTTGTCCCGGCAGAATTTTCCCTTATATCCTTTATATTAAAATAATTATCCTTATAACAGGGTTTATCACGAAAACAGTTAAAATCGCGACATCGGGCAATATTTTTTAAAGATTTTAGTAGAGCAGGGGATAGCTCTTTCGATAAGCTATCCAATGGTACCCATCTTGTCCCGGCAGAATTTTCCTTAAAGGATCTGTGGTTAAAATAATTATCCTTGTTACAGGGTTTATCCCAAAAACACTTAAAATCGCGACATCGGGCAATATTTTTTAAATATTTTACCAGCGCAGGGGATAGCCCTTTCGATAAGCTTTCCAATGGTTCCCATCTTGTCCCGGCAGAATTTTCCTTAAAGGATCTGTGGTTAAAATAATTATCCTTATAACAGGGTTTATCCCGAAAATACTTAAAATCGCGACATCGGGCAATATTTTTTAAAGATTTTAGTAGAGCAGGGGATAGCCCTTTCGATAAGCTTTCCAATGGTACCCATCTTGTCCCGGCAGAATTTTCCCTTATATCCTTTATATTAAAATAATTATCCTTATAACAGGGTTTATCACGAAAACAGTTAAAATCGCGACATCGGGCAATATTTTTTAAAGATTTTAGTAGAGCAGGGGATAGCTCTTGCGATAAGCTATCCAATGGTACCCATCTTGTCCCGGCAGAATTTTCCCTTATATCCTTTATATCAAAATAATTATCCTTATAACAGGTTTTATCCAAAAAACACTTAAAATCGCGACATCGGGCAATATTTTTTAAAGATGTTAGTAGAGCAGGGGATAGCTCTTTCGATAAGCTTTCCAATGGTACCCATCTTGTCCCGGCAGAATTTTCCCTTATATCCTTCATATCAAAATAATTATCCTTATAACAGCGTTTATCCCGAAAACACTTAAAATCGCGACATCGGGCAATATTTTTTAAAGATTTTAGTAGCGCAGGATATACCCCTTTCGCTAAGCTTTCCAATGGTACCCATCTTGTCCCGGCAGAATTTTCCATAAAGGATCTGCGGTTAAAATAATTATCCTTGTTACAGGGTTTATCCCGAAAACACTTAAAATCGCGATATCGGGCAATATTTTTTAAAGATTTTAGTAGCGCAGAGGATAGCCCTTTCGATAAGCTTTCCAATGGTACCCATTTTGTCCCGGCAGAATTTTCCTAAAAGACCCTAAAAAATATTTTTTAAAAAGAAACCCTTTTTTGAGTAGTTCTGTTAACATTAACAGTGCTCTGCTGACGCGCTGTTAGCCAAAAGCGTTAACAGAGCGGTTTGTGTCTCCGCTACAGAGGTTTGTGTCTTCGCTAATTAAATACGAATTTATCTTAATGGACATGTCTTAGGGTGCTTCCAAAAATCATTAAAAAATCCACGCTTATTGTGGTCTTAGGGTGCTTCCAAAAATCATTAAAAAATCCACGCTTATTGTGGTCTTGGGGTGCTTCCAAAAATCATTTAAAAAAATCCACGTTTATTGCTGTCTAAGGGTTCACCAAAAATCATTAAAAAATTCACGGTTATTGTGGTCATAGGTTGCTTCCAAAAATCATTTAAAAACCCACGCTTATTGTGGTCTTAGGGTGCTTCCAAAAATCATTAAAAAATCCACGGTTATTGTGGTCTTAGTTTGCTTCCAAAAATCACTAAAAAATCCACGCTTATTGTGGTCTTAGGGTGCTTCCAAAAATCATTAAAAAATCGACGCTTATTGTGGTCTTTGGGTGCTCCCAAAACTCATTATAAAATCCGCGCTTATTGTTGTCTTAGGGTTCTCTCAAAAATCATTAAAAAATCCACGCTTATTGTGGTCTTTGGGTGCTCCCAAAACTCATTTTAAAATCCGCGCTTATTGTGGTCTTAGGGTTCTCTCAAAAATCATTAAATAATTCACGCTTATTGTAGTCTTGGGGTGTTCACAAAAATCATAAAAAAAATCCACGCTTATTGTGGTCTTAGGGTGCTTCCAAAAATCATTAAAAAATCCACACTTATTGTGGTCTTAGGGTGCTTCCAAAAATAATTAAAAAATCCACGCTTATTGTGGTCTTAGGGTGCTTCCAAAAATCATTAAAAAATCCACGCTTATTGTGGTCTTAGGGTGCTTCCAAAAATCATTAAAAAATCCACGCTTATTGTGGTCTTAGGGTGCTTCCAAAAATCATTAAAAAATCCACGCTTATTGTGGTCTTAGGGTGCTTCCAAAAATCATTAAAAAATCCACGCTTATCGTAGTCTTAGGGTGCTCCCAAAAATCATTAAAAAATTCACGCTTATCGTAGTCTTAGGGTGCACCCAAAAATCATTAAAAAATCCACGCTTATAGTAGTCTTAGGGTGCTCCCAAAAATCATTAAAAAATCTACGTTTATTGTGGTTAGGGTGCTCCCAAAAATCATTAAAAAATTCACGCTTATTGTGGTCTTAGGATGCTCCCAAAATCATTAAAAATCCACGCTTATTCTGGTCTAATGGTGCTCCCAAAAATCATTAAAAATCCACGCTTATTGTGGTCTTAGGATGTTCCCAAAAATTATTAAAAAATCCACGCTTATTCTGGTCTAATGGTGCTCCCAAAAATTATTAAAAAATCCACGCTTATTGTGGTCTTAGGATGTTCCCAAAAATCATTAAAAATCCACGCTTATTCTGGTCTAATGGTGCTCCCAAAAATCATTAAAAATCCACGCTTATTCTGGTCTAATGGTGCTCCCAAAAATTATTAAAAAATCCACGCTTATTGTGGTCTTAGGATGTTCCCAAAAATTATTAAAAAATCCACGCTTATTCTGGTCTAATGGTGCTCCCAAAAATCATTAAAAATCCACGCTTATTCTGGTCTAATGGTGCTCCCAAAAATTATTAAAAAATCCACGCTTATTGTGGTCTTAGGATGTTCCCAAAAATTATTAAAAAATCCACGCTTATTCTGGTCTAATGGTGCTCCCAAAAATTATTAAAAAATCCACGCTTATTGTGGTCTTAGGATGTTCCCAAAAATCATTAAAAATCCACGCTTATTCTGGTCTAATGGTGCTCCCAAAAATCATTAAAAATCCACGCTTATTGTGGTCTTAGGATGCTCCCAAAAATCATTAAAAATCCACGCTTATTCTGGTCTAATGGTGCTCCCAAAAATTATTAAAAAATCCACGCTTATTGTGGTCTTAGGATGCTCCCAAAAATCATTAAAAATCCACGCTTATTCTGGTCTAATGGTGCTCCCAAAAATCATTAAAAATCCACGCTTATTGTGGTCTTAGGATGTTCCCAAAAATCATTAAAAATCCACGCTTATTCTGGTCTAATGGTGCTCCCAAAAATCATTAAAAATCCACGCTTATTGTGGTCTTAGGATGCTCCCAAAAATCATTAAAAATCCACGCTTATTCTGGTCTAATGGTGCTCCCAAAAATTATTAAAAAATCCACGCTTATTGTGGTCTTAGGGTGCTCCCAAAAATCATTAAAAAATCCACGCTTATTGTGGTCTTAGGGTGCTCCCAAAAATTATTAAAAAATCCAAACTTATTGTGGTCTTAGAAAGGTCCCAAAATCTTTAAAAAATTCACGTTTTTGTGTTAAAATAATTTTTTTATGTTTGTCGAATGACCATTTTGTTTACGCACATTCTTGTTTATATGTATGTATGTACTTAGGTAACTATGTATTCTAGCATATATCTACTCAAATTAATATATGTATTCATTTAAATCTTCGGTATGTGATCAATTTTGGTGTTGTTGCTGCACCACCAATGAATCAGTCACGCGCCTTTTACACGTATTAGACCCTATCCTAGCCACCATAGCCCCCACATTACCCCACACTACATTCAATACCCCTCCGGCGCTTGCCATCGATCATAGTTGTTGGTTTGGCAGCCGGCCGCCGTTCTTGTTGTGATCGTTCATTAAGATTCTTGAATTTGTTGCCACTTTTTGTTTTGTTTTCTTGGCAATTGGCCAACGGAAGAAAAAAAAAACGATTCACAACAACCGAAATTTTAAAAGAAAATCTAAAGAAAAATAACAAATAATGAGAGGAACAGGCAAACGAGTGAACAGAAAAAAATATTTGTAATAAAAGAGGGAACGACAATAATTACACTATGCAACAAAGGAAGGACCACATCTACAAGACATCGTTAAACGAAGTCCTGCAGAAATATGGAATTCTGAATTATGGAACCAAATCGGGCGAATGAAGAGATTCGTAATTCGAAATTGCCAGTTTTCGTTACCCAATATCAATAATAAAATCAAATTACCAAAGAAATAAATTAATTTTGACTTTTGTTTTGGAAAATTCAGTCTATTTCACTAACTGATTGACTAGATGACCGAAGACGTCAACATTTCGTTAACAGAAAAAAAATTAAAAAAAAAAAAATTTCAAAACATTGTTTCAAATCTATTTTTTTCTTAATTTGTTTCTACGTCTCTTCAGGGAGAAGAAGTCAAGTAAAAATCAACCGTAAAGACAGCTGAAGAAGAAACAAATTTTGTTGTCGTTATTGTGGATGGGGTTGTGGCCAACGTCGCAACACTGACGTTTGGCTTTTGATGACATTTTCCATTTTGAAGTGGTGTGAGTTCGTATTCGTCTTATCTGCTTCTTATTTCACTAGGGAGGGGGTCTTGATGTGTTTTAGGTTCGACAACTGCTACTGTTGCCGTTGGCATCTTTTCCATTTGGTTTGGGCCGCATTTTGCCGCCTAATGTCTGCCAATACTACAGCAGTTGGTCGAAATCGAATGTATGTATGTCTCTGAGGATCTTTGTCAATCAGACAGACACATACACAAAACAAAATCCTATGAAGACAGTGGGTCTGTGGGATGTTGTGGTCTTTGGGACCACCTAAAAATCTTTAAAAAATCCACGTTTATTTGGCTCTTTGGGGCCACCTAAAAATCTTTAAAAAATCCACGTTTATTTGGCTCTTTGGGGCCACCTAAAAATCTTTAAAAAATACACGTTTATTTGGCTTTTTGGGGCCAACTAAAAATCTTTAAAAAATCCACGTTTATTTGGCTCTTTGGGGCCACCTAAAAATCTTTAAAAAATCCACGTTTACTTGGCTCTTTGGGGCCACCTAAAAATCTTTAAAAAATCCACGTTTATTTGGCTCTTTGGGGCCACCGAAAAATCTTTAAAAAATCCACGTTTATTTGGCTCTTTGGGGCCACCTAAAAATCTTTAAAAAAATCCACGTTTATTTGGCTCTTTGGGGCCACCTAAAAATCTTTAAAAAATCCACGTTTATTTGGCTCTTTGGGGCCACCTAAAAATCTTTAAAAAAATCCACGTTTATTTGGCTCTTTGGGGCCACCTAAAAATCTTTAAAAAATCCACGTTTATTTGGCTCTTTGGGGCCACCTAAAAATCTTTAAAAAATCCACGTTTATTTGGCTCTTTGGGGCCACCTAAAAATCTTTAAAAAATCCACGTTTATTTGGCTCTTTGGGGCCACCTAAAAATCTTTAAAAAATCCACGTTTATTTGGCTCTTTGGGGCCACCTAAAAATCTTTAAAAAATCCACGTTTATTTGGCTCTTTGGGGCCACCTAAAAATCTTTAAAAAATCCACGTTTATTTGGCTCTTTGGGGCCACCTAAAAATCTTTAAAAAATCCACGTTTATTGTGGTCTTTTGTTGCTCCTATTTTTTTCACGTTATTTGTGGCTGGTAGCTGCTAAAAATCTTTAAAATATTACCAAAAGTTCCTGCATTATTGTGGTCATAGCTTGCTCCTCAAAATCTTTAAAAAATCCACTAGTCTCAAACCACTGTTTTTGTATTACGTAGCCGCCGCGAAGAGTTTTTCATCACTGTTCTTGCCGTTCGTTGGCATTTTCCATTTTTTTCTCTCTTTTGGCCAAAAGTTTCTTCTTTCTATTTCGTTTTCTAGTCTTCGTTGCTTCAGTTGCTAACTATGATCGTTTGCGTCGTTTCATATGGTGGATTTTCGTGTACTTCTTTCTCCCCCCCCCCTCGACCCCTTTTCCACAAACAAATCTTAGCCAGCGAGGAGTTCATTCTTTCGTATTTCGAAAACTATTTGATATTGGCTTACAGCCAAAATGAATACCAACAAGCGAGGCCCAACAACAACAACAACAGCCATTAGCAGCAGCATCACAACAACATTTCGTTCGTTCTTTTTGTTTTTTCAGATTTCAAGCAGAATATCGTCGAACTGAATTGAATTGAACAAGAACAAGAAAATCCCAACAACAACCAATAAAGAAATGTGAAACATCAACAAGAAATGAACGGCAAAAAATTCATGATGCATTTCGAGAATGTTACACAAAAAAACAGCTTTTTAGCTTCTTGCCAAAACGAACGCAATCACAACAACAACTACTAAAAGATTAAAAAGAAAATTAAACAACATCAAGCGTATGGATTACAAATTACATTCGGATATCGCCTGATTTAAAGATTAATGCAACAAAAGTTCTTCTAGGAATTTGAGGACATTTGAGACGTTTGTGGGCAACAGGAAATGCAAAATATTCCGACCAACATTGGATTTAGAAGCAATTTCTTTCAGAAAGAAATTTAAATGTCCAACATCAGCATAAGGTCAACTTTTCCCCCAGAAAACCGGCAAGTCTTCTCATAGAAGACCATTAGGTCTTCTAGTAGAAAATCATCAGATCATTAAATCTCCTTCTCGAACACCTTCAGATCATCTCACAGGAGATCATCAGGTCTTCGGCTTGAAGATCATCAAGTATTCTCATATCAGATCATCAGGTATTTTTATAGAACACCATCAGGCCTTCTGATAGCAGATCATCATGTATTCTCCTAAAAAATCATCAGTTCTTGCATAGAAGACAATCAGGTCTTCTCATAGCTCAAGTGTTCTCATAGACGAATATCAAGCCTTTATTAGCAGGTCTTGAGGTATTCAAATAATCCCAAAATATGACAACATATAACAAAGTCAAGGCTAGATGTCCTTTAAACAGATCTTAAGAAATGCAGGACCACAACAAGAATCCTACAGTACCCCAAAAACTCTTGAAAATCACGCTTGTTGTAGTTTTTGAGGCCCCCATGAAATCTTAACAAGCCCATCTTGAGGCCTTCAAACGGTTTACTATAGAGTAGAGCGCCCGATGGGCCGTCTACAAGGGAACAATCTACAATGGGTCGTGTACCACAGAATATATAACCACATACGTCGTCACTATAGAGTAGATATTCGCATGTGTAGTCCACCACAAAGTAAACGCCACCATGTACACAGTATATGGCCCCATGGGTCGTCTACTGTAGATCAGATGGCCCCTTGGGTCGTCTACTGTAGAGTCGATGGCCTCATGGGTCGTCTACTGTAGATTAGATGGCCCCATGGGTCGTCTACTGTAGAGTAGATGGTCCCATGGTTCGTCTACGGTAGAGTAAATGGCCCTATGGGTCGTCTACGGTAGAGTTGATGGCCCTATGGGACGCCTACTATAGAGTAGATGGCCCTATGGGTCGTCTACTGTAGAGTGGATGGCCATATGGGTCGTCTACTGTAGAGTAGATGGCCCTATAGGTCGTCTACTGTAGAGTAGATGGCCCTATGAGTCGTCTACTGTAGAGTATATGGCCATACGGGTCGTCTACTGTAGAGTAGATGGCCTTATGGGTCGTCTACAGTAGAGTAGATGGACCAATGGTTTGTCTACTGTAGAGTAGATGACCCTATGGGTCGTCTACTGTTGAGTAGATGGCCCTATGGGCCGTCTACTGTAAAGCAGATGGCTCTATGGGTCATCTACTTTAGACTAGATGGCCCTATGGGTCATCTACTGTAGAGTAGATGGCCCTATGAGTCGTCTACTGTAGAGTATATGGCCATACGGGTCGTCTACTGTAGAGTAGATGGCCCTATGGGTCGTCTACTGTGGAATAGATGGCCCTATGGGTCGTCTACTGTAGAGTAGATGGCTCTATGGGTCGAGTAGATGGCCCTATGGGTAGTCTACTGTAGAGTCGATGGCCCCATGGGTCGTCTACTGTAGAGTAGATGCCCATATGGGTCGTCTACTGTAGAGTAGATGGCCCTATGGGTCGTCTACTGTAGAGTAGATGGCCCTATGGGTCGTCTACTGTAGAGTACATGGCCTATGGGTCGTCTACTGTAGAATAGATGGAACTATGGGTTGTCTACTATAGAGTAGATGGCCCTATGGGTCGTCTACTGTAGAGTAGATGGCCCTATGGGTCGTCTACGGCAGAGTAGATGGTCCTATGGGTCGTCTACTATAGAGTAGATGGCCCTATGGGTCGTCTACGGTAGAGTATATGGTCCTATGGGCCGTCTACGGTAGAGTAGATGGTCCTATGGGTCGTATACGGTAGAGTAGATGGTCCTATGGTTCGTCTACGGTAGAGTAGATGGTCCTATGGTTCGTCTACGGTAGAGTAGATGGTCCTATGGGTCTTCTACTGTAGAGTAGATGGCCCTATGGGTCGTCAACTGTAGAGTTGATGGCTCTATGGGTCGTCTACGGTAGAGTAGATGGTGCTACGGGTCGTCTACTGTAGAGTAGATGGTGCTATGGGTCGTCTACTGTAGAGTAGATGGCCCTATGGGTCGTCTACGGTAGAGTAGATGGTACTATGGGTCGTGTACTGTAGAGTAGATGGTCCTATGGGTCGTGTACTGTAGAGTATATGGCCCTATGGGTCGTCTACTGTAGAGTAGATGGTCCTATGGGTCGTCTACTATAGAGTAGATGGCCCTATGGGTCGTCTACTATAGAGTAGATGGCCCTATGGGTCGTCTACTATAGAGTAGATGGCCCTATGGGTCGTCTACTGTAGAGTAGATGGTCCTATGGGTCGTCTGCTGTAGAGTATATGGTCCTATGGGTCGTGTACTGTAGAGTAGATGGTCCTATGGGTCGTGTACTGTAGAGTAGATGGTCCTATGGGTCGTGTACTGTAGAGTATATGGCCCTATGGGTCGTCTACTGTAGAGTAGATGGTCGGTCCTATGGGTCGTCTAGTGTAGAGTAGATGACCCTATGGGTCGTCTACTGTAGAGTAGATGGCCCCATGGGTCGTCTACTGTAGAGTAGATGGTCCCATGGGTCGTCTACTGTAGAGTAGATGACCCTATGGGTCGTCTACGGTAGAGTGGATGGCCCTATAGGTCGTCTACTGTAGAGTAGATGGCCCATGGGTCGTCTACTGTAGAGTTGATGGTCCTATGAGTGGTCTACTGTAAAGCAGATGGAATAGACCAATGAGTCGTCTACTGTAGGGTTGATGGTCCTATGGGTCGTCTACTGCAGAGAAGATGGCCCTATGGTCGTCTACTGTAGAGTAGATGGCCCTATGGGTCGTCTACTGTAGAGTAGATTGCCCTATGGGTCGTCTACTGTAGAGTAGATTGCCCTATGGGTCGTCTACTGTAGAGTAGATGACCCTATGGGTCGTCTACTGTAGAGTAGATGGCCCTATGGGTCGTCTACTGTAGAGTAGATGGTCCTATGGGTCGTCTACTGTAAAGCAGATGGCTCTATGGGTCGTCTACTGTAGAGTAGATAGCCCTATGGGTCGTCTACTGCAGAGTAGATGGCCCTAAGTGTTGTCTACTGTAGAGTAGATAGCCCAATTGGTCGTCTACTGTAGAGTAGATGACCCTATGGGTCGTCTACTGTAGAGTAGATGACCCTATGGGTCGTCTACTGTAGAGTAGATGACCCTATGGGTCGTCTACTGTAGAGTAGATGACCCTATGGGTCGTCTACTGTAGAGTAGATGACCCTATGGGTCGTCTACTGTAGAGTAGATGACCCTATGGGTCGTCTACTGTAGAGTAGATGACCCTATGGGTCGTCTACTGTAGAGTAGATGACCCTATGGGTCGTCTACTGTAGAGTAGATGACCCTATGGGTCGTCTACTGTAGAGTAGATGACCCTATGGGTCGTCTACTGTAGAGTAGATGACCCTATGGGTCGTCTACTGTAGAGTAGATGACCCTATGCTGCAAAGTATGTGGCTCTATGGATCGTCTACTGTAGAGTAGATGGCTCTATGGATCGTCTACTGTAGAGTAGATGGTCCTATGGGTCGTCTACTGTAGAGTAGATGTCCCTATGGATCGTCTACTGTAGGGTAGATGGCCCTACGGATCGTCTACTGTAGAGTAGATGGCCCCAATGGGTCTTTTACCATACAGTAGATGGGTCGTCTACTGTAGAGTAGATGGGTCGTCTATTGTAGTGTAGATGGCCCTATGGTCGTCTACTGTAGAGTAGATAGCCCTATGGGTCGTCTACTGCAGAGTAGATGGCCCTAAGGGTTGTCTACTGTAGAGTAGATGGCCCTAAGGGTTGTCTACTGTAGAGTAGATAGCCCTATGGGTCGTCTACTGCAGAGTAGATGTCCCTATGGGTCGTCTACTGTAGAGTAGATGGCCCTAAGGGTCATCCATTGTAGAGTAGATGACCCTATGGGTCGTCTACTGTAGAGTAGATGTCCCTATGGGTCTTCTACTGTAGAGTATATGACCCTAAGGGTCGTCTACTGTAGAGTAGAAGGCCCTATGGGTCGTCTACTGTAGAGTAGATGACCCTATGGGTCGTCTACTGTAGAGTAGATGGCCCTATGGGTCGTCTGCTGCAAAGTAGATGGCTCTATGGATCGTCTACTGTAGAGTAGATTGTCCTATGTGTCGTCTACTGTAGAGTTTATGGCCCTATGAGTCGTCTACTGTAGAGTAGATGACCCTATGGGTCGTCTACTGTAGAGTAGATGACCCTATGGGTCGTCTGCTGTAGAGTAGATGGCCCCATTGGTCGTCTACTGTAGAGTAGATGGCTCTACGGGTCACCTACTGTAGAGTAGATGCTCCTATGGGTCGTCTACTGTAGAGTAGATGGCCCTATGGATCGTCTACTGTAGAGTAGATGACCGTATGGGTCGTCTACTGTAGAGTAGATGGCCCTATGGGTCGTCCACTGTAGAGTAAATGGTCCTATGGATCGTCTACGGTAGAGTAGATGGCCCTATGGGTCGTCTACTGTAGAGTAGATGGCCCTATGGGTCGTCTACTGTACGATAGAGTACATGGCCATATGGGTCGTCTACTGTAGAGTATATGGCCCTATAGGTCGTCTACTGTAGAGTTGATGGCCCTATGGGTCGTCTACTGTAGAGTAGATGGGCCTATGGTTCGTCTACTGTCGAGTAGATGACATACTGCATTTGTGGACGTCGAGAGCTCCTAATAATCTTCAAAAAATCCACCGATGTTGGGGTCCTCAAGAGCTCCTAATAATCTTTAAAAATCCACGACTATTGTGGTTTTAGAGAGCTCCTAACAATCTTTAAAAAATCCACGGCATTTGCGGTCTTCGTGAATTCCTAATAATTATTAAAGTATATAATATCTATAAAATAATTATTAAATAACCCTCGGCTATTGTGGTCTTTGAAAGCTCCAAATAACCTTTAAAAAATCTACAGCTATTGTGGTCTTCGAGAGCTCCTAATAATCTTCCTAATAATCCTCGGCTATTATGGTCTTTTAGAGCTCCTAATTATATCAAAAAAATCCACAGGTATGTGGCCTTCGAAAGCTCATAATAATCTTTAAAAAAATCCGCGGCTATTGTGGTCTTCAAGAGCTCCTAATAATCTTTAAAAAATCCACGGCTATTGTGGTCTTCAAGAGCTCCTAATAATCTTAAAAAATCAACGGATATTGTAGTCTTCGAGAGCTCCTAATAATATATAAAAAATTCATGGCTATTGTGGTCTTAGAGCGCTCCCAAAAATCATCAAAAAATCCACGCTTATTGAGATCTTTGGTTTCTTTGAAAAGTCTAGAGTGTAGCTAAAAGTCTTTAAAAAACCCACGCCTATTGTGTTTTTAGAGTGTCTCTAAAAATCTTTAAAAAATCCACGGCTATTGTGGCCTTTCAGTGCACCAAAAGTCTTCAAAAAAAACCACGCCTATTGTGTTGTCAGAGTCCAGCTAAAAATATGTCAATGATTGCTTTTAATTTTTTTCTTTGTATTTTTACTTACATTTTATGGTGGTGCCATCTGTGAAACGCCAAGCGAACCACATGACGATCATTCAATAAATTATCTGCAATGGTTTGTGGCATGACTTAATATTCCATTAGTGATTTTTAAAGGAAAATAAACTCCAACAGATGGCAGCACTTGAACCCATAAGAGGGATTTTTCTTTTCCTTTTTGTTGTTGTCGTTTTTGCACATGTGTGTGTGATTTTTTAAACAAAACAGATGTTTTAAAAATATTTTGGGAAATTTTATTTTTGTTTACATTTCACAGAAACGAGAATAAAAATAAAAAAAAACACGAGCTGAGATAACCGAAACAAAATAAAAATAACACAAAATTATGGCGGAAGAATAAAACACATATCGAAGAGATCGACTGATTGATATTTTAAGAGAATATTTAAAGAGAGAGAGAGATAATTTGAGCACTTTGGGAGAGGGAGGTGATTGAATTCTAAATTTATAAAAAAAAAAACAGCAATAGATTTTGCAAACATTTTATAAATTATTTTTTGTTAACGAAGTAAACTTGGAAAAACCATTTCTGCCAAGAAGAAGAAAAAACACTTTAAAAATAAACTTAAACACGCCCGCACCCGCACGGAAGAGGCACACGCAGCACATGGGATAACACTCAATTTTTTATTACACATGGATTTTTTTGTGGGCATGTTTTCTTTATCATATTCTTCCTGCTAACGTCCTTCGACGTTATTTTTAAAAACAAAATAATTTTCTTTTTTGATATGCTGATTTTTTACATTTTGTATGCACTTTGTGGCATGCGGGATTTTCAAACATAAAAACACTTTCCGATTATTTCAAAATCGTGATTTGTTATAATGGCCCGCCGTAGGCCACAAACATTTAATTAATCTCACTCGAATATAAACCGATCCCGTACCGTAGTTTTCTTAGCGGCAGCAATATTTTTCGATTGCCAACATCAACAACTGATCTTGGCGTATCACTTCTTCGGTGTTGCTGACACACCACCAACAACAAGAGTAGCAGCAGCAACAATGATCCCGCCGACGATACCGAAATGCTGCTGCTGTTGAAGATGTTCTTCTTGCTGATGCCATGGCTGTGACTGTTGCTTGTTCGCTGGCTGTGACTATGGATGGATGCTGTTAATTCTGTTTATTTTGTTTGCTGACTCGCTCGCTGGCTGGCAGGCTGACTGGCTGTATTGTTTTTGAGCCATTTTTAATTTTAGAGGTAACCCCAAAATACCCACCAACCACATAACGCGTTCTATAAAAATAATTCACTTTCAAAATTTCAACAACATTTTCTGCTCTGAAGAAGAAGAAGAGTAGTTGTACGAACGAACGTGGCAGGCAGAGGCAGGCACGCTGGCTTGCTTTCTTTTCTGTTTCTATTTTTTTATTTGTTTTCGTTTGATTATTTATAAATTAAAATGAACAGCATTGAATAAGTGAAAGAGCGGCGAAAAAATCGCCAACCAATATGAATTCAAGTATTTTTATAAAAATTTATTTTTAAAATTGTTAAAAAATTAATGTTCACGAAGATGGATGAATAGACTGTGGGTAATTTGTTTAAGAGCGACAACTCATAATAGAGTACACAAATTAAGAGAAAATTAAATAAGGTTCTCTTCTTGTAAAGGATCATAGAAAATTATGGCGATGGAACTTAAAGACTCAACATTCAGGTTTCTCAAAGAAAGGGTGCTTCTATAGACCCTTTCTCAAAGAAAGGGTGCTTCTATAGACCCTTTCTCAAAGAAAGGGTGCTTCTATAGACCCTTTCTCAAAGAAAGGGTGCTTCTATAGACGCTTTCTCAAGGAAAAGGTGCTTCTATAGACCCTTTCTCAAAGAAAGGGTGCTTCTATAGACCCTTTCTCAAAGAAAGGGTGCTTCTATTGACCCTTTCTTATAGAAAGGGTGCTTCTATAGACCCTTTCTCAAATAAAGGGTGCTTCTCTATAGACCCTTTCTCAAATAAAGGGTGCTTCTATAGACCCTTTCTCAAATAAAGGGTGCTTCTATAGACCCTTTCTCAAATAAAGGGTGCTTCTATAGACCCTTTCTCAAAGAAAGGGTGCTTCTATGGACCCTTCCCGAAAGCAAGGGTGCTTCTATGGACCCTTTCTCGAAGAAAGGGTGCTTCTATGGACCCTTTCTCAAAGAAAGGGTGCTTCTCTGGACCCTTTCTCAAAGAAAGGGTGCTTCTATAGACCCTTTCCCCAAAAAAGGGTGCTTCTATAGACCCTTTCCCCAAAAAAGGGTGCTTCTATAGACCCTCTCTCAAAGAAAGGGTACTTCTATAGACCCTCTCTCAAAGAAAGGGTACTTCTTTAGACCCTCTCTCAAAGAAAGGGTGCTTCTGTAGACCCTTTCTGAAAGAAAGGGTGCTTCTATGGACCCTTCCCGAAAGAAAGGGTGCTTCTATGGACCCTTTCTCAAAGAAAGGGTGCTTCTATGGACCCTTTCTCAAAGAAAGGGTGCTTCTATGGACCTTTTCTCAAAGTAAGGGTGCTTCTATGGACCCTTTCCAAAAGAAAGGGTGCTTCTATGGACCTTTTCCGAAAGAAAGGGTGCTTCTATGGACCCTTTCCGAAAGAAAGGGTGCTTCTATAGACCCTTTCTCAAAGAAAGGGTGCTTCTATAGACCCTCTCTCAAAGAAAGGGTGCTTTTATAGACCCTCTCTCAAAGAAAGGATGATTCTATAAACCCTCTCTCAAAGAAAGGATGATTCTATAGACCCTTTCTCAAAGAAAGGGTGCTTCTATAGACCCTTTCTCAAAGAAAGGGTGCTTCTATAGACCCTTTCTCAAAGAAAGGGTGCTTCTATAGACCCTTTCTCAAAGAAAGGGTGCTTCTATAGACCCTTTCTCAAAGAAAGTGTGCTTCTATAGACCCTTTCTCAAAGAAAGGGTGCTTCTATAGACCCTTTCTCAAAGAAAGGGTGCTTCTATAGACCCTTTCTCAAAGAAAGGGTGCTTCTATAGACCCTTTCTCAAAGAAAGTGTGCTTCTATAGACCCTTTCTCAAAGAAAGGGTGCTTCTATAGACCCTTTCTCAAAGAAAGGGTGCTTCTATAGACCCTTTCTCAAAGAAAGGGTGCTTCTATAGACCCTTTCTCAAAGAAAGGGTGCTTCTATAGACCCTTTCTCAAAGAAAGGGTGCTTCTATAGACCCTTTCTCAAAGAAAGGGTGCTTCTATAGACCCTTTCTCAAAGAAAGGGTGCTTCTATAGACCCTTTCTCAAAGAAAGGGTGCTTCTATAGACCCTTTCTCAAAGAAAGGGTGCTTCTATAGACCCTTTCTCAAAGAAAGGGTGCTTCTATAGACCCTTTCTCAAAGAAAGGGTGCTTCTATAGACCCTTTCTCAAAGAAAGGGTGCTTCTATAGACCCTTTCTCAAAGAAAGGGTGCTTCTATAGACCCTTTCTCAAAGAAAGGGTGCTTCTATAGACCCTTTCTCAAAGAAAGGGTGCTTCTATAGACCCTTTCTCAAAGAAAGGGTGCTTCTATAGACCCTTTCTCAAAGAAAGGGTGCTTCTATAGACCCTTTCTCAAAGAAAGGGTGCTTCTGTAGACCCTTTCTCAAAGAAAGGGTGCTTCTATAGACCCTTTCTCAAAGAAAGGGTGCTTCTATAGACCCTTTCTCAAAGAAAGGGTGCTTCTATAGACCCTTTCTCAAAGAAAGGGTGCTTCTATAGACCCTTTCTCAAAGAAAGGGTGCTTCTATAGACCCTTTCTCAAAGAAAGGGTGCTTCTATAGACCCTTTCTCAAAGAAAGGGTGCTTCTATAGACCCTTTCTCAAAGAAAGGGTGCTTCTATAGACCCTTTCTCAAAGAAAGGGTGCTTCTATAGACCCTTTCTCAAAGAAAGGGTGCTTCTATAGACCCTTTCTCAAAGAAAGTGTGCTTCTATAGACCCTTTCTCAAAGAAAGGGTGCTTCTATAGACCCTTTCTCAAAGAAAGGGTGCTTCTATAGACCCTTTCTCAAAGAAAGGGTGCTTCTATAGACCCTTTCTCAAAGAAAGGGTGCTTCTATAGACCCTTTCTCAAAGAAAGGGTGCTTCTATAGACCCTTTCTCAAAGAAAGGGTGCTTCTATAGACCCTTTCTCAAAGAAAGGGTGCTTCTATAGACCCTTTCTCAAAGAAAGGGTGCTTCTATAGACCCTTTCTCAAAGAAAGGGTGCTTCTATAGACCCTTTCTCAAAGAAAGGGTGCTTCTATAGACCCTTTCTCAAAGAAAGGGTGCTTCTATAGACCCTTTCTCAAAGAAAGTGTGCTTCTATAGACCCTTTCTCAAAGAAAGGGTGCTTCTATAGACCCTTTCTCAAAGAAAGGGTGCTTATATAGACCCTTTCTCAAAGAAAGTGTGCTTCTATAGACCCTTTCTCAAAGAAAGTGTGCTTCTATAGACCCTTTCTCAAAGAAAGGGTGCTTCTATAGACCCTTTCTCAAAGAAAGGGTGCTTCTATAGACCCTTTCTCAAAGAAAGGGTGCTTCTATAGACCCTTTCTCAAAGAAAGGGTGCTTCTATAGACCCTTTCTCAAAGAAAGGGTGCTTCTATAGACCCTTTCTCAAAGAAAGGGTGCTTCTATAGACCCTTTCTCAAAGAAAGGGTGCTTCTATAGACCCTTTCTCAAAGAAAGGGTGCTTCTATAGACCCTTTCTCAAAGAAAGGGTGCTTCTATAGACCCTTTCTCAAAGAAAGGGTGCTTCTATAGACCCTTTCTCAAAGAAAGGGTGCTTCAATAGACCCTTTCTCAAAGAAAGGGTGCTTCTATAGACCCTTTCTCAAAGAAAGGGTGCTTCTATAGACCCTTTCTCAAAGAAAGGGTGCTTCTATAGACCCTTTCTCAAAGAAAGGGTGCTTCTATAGACCCTTTCTCAAAGAAAGGGTGCTTCTATAGACCCTTTCTCAAAGAAAGGGTGCTTCTATAGACCCTTTCTCAAAGAAAGGGTGCTTCTATAGACCCTTTCTCAAAGAAAGGGTGCTTCTGTAGACCCTTTCTCAAAGAAAGGGTGCTTCTATAGACCCTTTCTCAAAGAAAGGGTGCTTCTATAGACCCTTTCTCAAAGAAAGGGTGCTTCTATAGACCCTTTCTCAAAGAAAGGGTGCTTCTATAGACCCTTTCTCAAAGAAAGGGTGCTTCTATAGACCCTTTCTCAAAGAAAGGGTGCTTTTATAGACCCTTTCTCAAAGAAAGGGTGCTTCTATAGACCCTTTCTCAAAGAATGGGTGCTTCTATAGACCCTTTCTCAAAGAATGGGTGCTTCTATCGACCCTTTCTCAAAGAAAGGGTGCTTCTATCGACCCTTTCTCAAAGAAAGGGTGCTTCTATCGACCCTTTCTCAAAGAAAGGGTGCTTCTATAGACCCTTTCTCAAAGAAAGGGTGCTTCTATAGACCCTTTCTCAAAGAAATGGTGCTTCAATAGACCCTTTCTCAAAGAAAGGGTGCTTCAATAGACCCTTTCTCAAAGAAAGTGTGCTTCAATAGACCCTTTCTCAAAGAAAGTGTGCTTCAATAGACCCTTTCTCAAAGAAAGGGTGCTTCTATAGACCCTTTCTCAAAGAAAGGGTTCTTCTATAGACCCTTTCTCAAAGAAAGGGTGCTTCTATAGACCCTTTCGCAAAGAAAGGGTGCTTCTATAGACCCTTTCTCAAAGAAAGGGTGCTTCTATAGACCCTTTCTCAAAGAACGGGTGCTTCTATAGACCCTTTCTCAAAGAACGGGTGCTTCTATAGACCCTTTCTCAAAGAAAGGGTGCTTCTATAGACCCTTTCTCAAAGAAAGGGTGCTTCTATAGAACCTTTCTCAAAGAAATGGTGCTTCTATAGACCCTTTCTCAGAGAAAGGGTGCTTCTATAGATCCTTTCTCAAAGAAATGGTGCTTCTATAGACCCTTTCTCAAAGAAAGGGTGCTTCTATAGACCCTTTCTCAAAGAAAGGGTGCTTCTATAGACCCTTTCTAAAAGAAAGGGTGCTTCTATAGAACCTTTCTTAAAGAAAGGGTGCTTCTATAGACCCTTTCTCAAAGAAAGGGTGCTTCTATAGAACCTTTCTCAAAGAAAGGGTGCTTCTATAGACCCTTTCTCAAAGAAAGGGTGCTTCTATAGACCCTTTCTCAAAGAAAGGGTGCTTCTATAGAACCTTTCTCAAAGAAATGGTGCTTCTATAGACCCTTTCTCAGAGAAAGGGTGCTTCTATAGATCCTTTCTCAAAGAAATGGTGCTTCTATAGACCCTTTCTCAAAGAAAGGGTGCTTCTATAGACCCTTTCTCAAAGAAAGGGTGCTTCTATAGACCCTTTCTCAAAGAAATGGTGCTTCTATAGACCCTTTCTCAAAGAAAGGGTGCTTCTATAGACCCTTTCTCAAAGAAAGGGTGCTTCTATAGAACCTTTCTCAAAGAAAGGGTGCTTCTATAGACCCTTTCTCAAAGAAAGGGTGCTTCTATAGACCCTTTCTCAAAGAAAGGGTGCTTCTATAGACCCTTTCTCAAAGAAAGGGTGCTTCTATAGACCCTTTCTCAAAGAATGGGTGCTTCTATAAACCCCTTCTCAAAGAATGGGTGCTTCTATAGACCCTTCTCAAAGAAAGGGTGCTTCTATAGACCCTTTCTCAAAGAAAGGGTGCTTCTATAGACCCTTTCGCAAAGAAAGAGGGGGCTTCTATAGACCCTTTCTCAAAGAAAGGGTGCTTCTATAGACCCTTTCTCAAAGAAAGGGTGCTTCTATAGACCCTTTCTCAAAGAAAGGGTGCTTCTATAGACCCTTTCTCAAAGAAGGGGTGCTTCTATAGACCCTTTCTCAAAGAAAGGGTGCTTCTATAGACCCTTTCTGAAAGAAAGGGTGCTTCTATAGACCCTTTCTCAAAGAAAGGGTGCTTCTATAGACCCTTTCTCAAAGAAAGGGTGCTTCTATAGACCCTTTCTCAAAGAAGGGGTGCTTCTATAGACCCTTTCTCAAAGAAAGGGTGCTTCTATAGACCCTTTCTCAAAGAAAGGGTGCTTCTATAGACCCTTTCTCAAAGAAAGGGAGCTTCTATAGACCCTTTCTCAAAGAAAGGGTGCTTCTATAGACCCTTTCTCAAAGAAAGGGTGCTTCTATAGACCCTTTCTCAAAGAAAGGGTGCTTCTATAGACCCTTTCTCAAAGAAAGGGTGCTTCTATAGACCCTTTCTCAAAGAAAGGGTGCTTCTATAGACCCTTTCTCAAAGAAAGGGTGCTTCTATAGACCCTTTCTCAAAGAAAGGGTGCTTCTCTAGACCCTTTCTCAAAGAAAGGGTGCTTCTATAGACCCTTTCTCAAAGAAAGGGTGCTTCTATAGACCCTTTCTCAAAGAAAGGGTGCTTCTATAGACCCTTTCTCAAAGAAAGGGTGCTTCTATAGACCCTTTCTCAAAGAAAGGGTGCTTCTTTCTATAGACCCTTTCTCAAAGAAAGGGTGCTTCTATAGACCCTTTCTCAAAGAAAGGGTGCTTCTATAGACCCTTTCTCAAAGAAAGGGTGCTTCTATAGACCCATTCTCAAAGAAAGGGTGCTTCTATAGACCCTTTCTCAAAGAAAGGGTGCTTCTATAGACCCATTCTCAAAGAAAGGGTGCTTCCACAGACCCTTTCTTAAAGAAAGGATGCTTCTATAGACCCTTTCTCAAAGAAAGGGTGCTTCTATAGACCCTTTCTTAAAGAAAGGGTGCTTCTATAGACCCTTTCTTAAAGAAAGGGTGCTTCTATAGACCCTTTCTTAAAGAAAGGGTGCTTCTGTAGAGCCTTTCTGAAAGAAAAGGTGCTTCTATAGACCGTTTCGAAAAGAAAAGGTGCTTCTATAGACCGTTTCGAAAAGAAAAGGTGCTTCTATAGACCGTTTCGAAAAGAAAAGGTGCTTCTATAGACCGTTTCGAAAAGAAAGGCTGCTTCAATAGACCCATCTTTCAGGGTGGTGAAGGAAATGTGATGGAGTTCACGATGGATATCGAGAGCGTGAATTACAAAGGGATTGTAAGGGAGAGCTGTACCTCAGTTGGGTTGCCTTCGGCTCCGCATCCAGCATAGAATGTAGGCAGCAAAGTTTCTGCAAAGTGCAGATAAACCTGCACCATTTCAAAGCGACATTTGCCCAAATAAAAATGGTTCCGTGTTAAAAGAAAGTCGTTTTCCCATTTTTATCCTCTCCTCTAAATATAATATTATGTCGGATTCCACCTCAATGACATTAGTTCTGATTACGTTAAACATGGATATTTAGGAATTATTCAGGCAATTCATATGGCTTTCATATGAGATACTTTTTCCAATTAACAACAAATATTTTCCGCATTTAATATATTGTTGTTGTTCTAAATTTGCGCTATTAATGTTTTGAGGAACCCCAGTAATGGAAAAGATGCTTCTGCTGCTGCCTTTATTTATTTTTATCTCCACCCTCATAATGGAGAAAATTTTATTTTTGTAGACAAGTACAAGCCATGAGTGAGCACTCGAACATCAATTGCCATGGAAATTGTTATTTGTTATTGTTGTGATTGCAACAGATCCATGGGTACATATACATACTTGAATATCTCAGGAATACAAATAACGATGATACGATGCGATGCGATACAAAATGTTGAACAAATTAGCAAAATTTGCGGCTGCAACAGACTATGAAGGAAACAAAAGTGCAGCAATATAAAGAATTTTTTGCGTTTGTGTTTTTTTTTCTCAGAACAAAGGTGTTAGAGTGGCGGGAAGGGCGCGGAAGCGCAGTACACCAGCACAAATCATTGACTGCCAGAAAAAAGGATTTATTTTTGGAACAATATGGAATTCATTGGTGGATTTTTCTATAGAATTAAATTTGTTTCAATTTTTATTCTTTTGCATTTCATGTAAGAAAATGAAGAGATTGTTTTTCCTTGAGGCATTTTTAAAAGGAGATACACTGAAGAGAAATGTCAATATTTTATATTTTATCTATATATATAAAAGAGCTCAGTGAGTGAGTGAGTGAGTGAGTGAGTGACTGAGTGACTGACATATCATCGCCCAGACGAAACCGCTGAAGCTAGAATCTTGAAATTTTGGGTGTGGGTTGGGGTTGGTGTGTAGGCGTGAGATAAGGCTGGGTTTTTGGAAATTCGACCTAGAAGGGTACGAAAAGTACTAAAAGGTACTAAATATGGTACCCTTTGTATTAGGCAAACGGGAAGAGCTAGAATTCTGAAATTTGGAATGAGGGTAACTTATTGAGAGTTATTAAGATGTACCAAAGGGTTTTTGGAAATTCGACCTATAGGTGTACGAAAAGTTACTAAATTTGGTACCAATTGTATATTTTGAGCGGATATAGCTAAAATGTTCATATTTGGTATGGAAATCAAGGTTGGGAAGTGGTGTTGATATAAGGAAATGATTTTGGAAGTTCGTACTTATGTGTACGAGTAGTACTAAATGGTACTAAATTCGGTACAATTTGGATTTGGGTGAACGGATAGAGCTGAAAACCTGAAATTTGGAATTTAGATTACCGTTGAAGTGTACGATTGAGATATGGGGGTAGCTTTTAGAAATTCATACTTATGTGTACGAAAAGTACTAAATGGTACTAAATTTGGTACAATTTGGATTTAGATAGACATGGAAACCTGAAATTTGGAATTAAGATTACTGATGGAGTGAAGGATTGAGATACCGTTGGAGTTAGGATTGAATTAGTCTTGGAAATTCGTACTTATGCGTACGGAATGTACTAAATGGTACTAAATTTGGTACAATTTAAATTTAGTTGAACGGATTTCGAATTAAGGTTACTGATGGGGTGTAGGATTGAGGTAGTTTTGGAAATTCATACTTATGGGTACGGAAAGTACTAAATGTACTAAATTTGGTACAATTTATATTTGGGTGAACGGATAGAGTTGGAATCCTGAAATTTCGAATTAAGGTTTCTGTTGGAGTGTAGGATTGAGGAAGTTTTGGAAATTCGTACTTATGGGTACGAAAAGTACTAAATTTGGTACAATATAGATTTGGGGGAACGAATAGAGCTGGAATCCTGAAATTTGGAATTAAGATTACTGTTGGTCTGTAAGATTGACTTAGTCTTGGAAATTCGTACTTATGGGTACGGAAAGTACTAAAAGGGTACTAAATTTGATACAATTTAAATTTAGGTGGACTGATAGAGCTGTAATCCTGAAATTTGGAATTAAGATTACTTATAGAGTGTAGGATTGAGGTAGTTTTGGAAATTCGTACTTATGGGTACGGAAAGTAGTAAATGGTACTAAATTTGGTACAATTTAAATTTAGGTGGACGGATAGAGCTGGAATCCTGAAATTTGGAATTAAGATTATTTATGGAGTGTAGGATTGAGGTACGGAAAGTACTAAATGGTACTAAGTTTGGTAAATTTTGGATTTGGGTGAGCAGATAGAGATGGAATCCTGAAATTTATAATTAAGATTACTTATGGAGTGTAGCATTGAGGTAGTTTTGGAAATTCGTACTTATGGGTACGGAAAGTAGTAAATGGTACTAAATTTGGTACAATTTATATTTGGGTGAACGAATAGAGCTGGAATCCTGAAATTTCGAGTTTTGGTTACTGTTGAAGTGTGGGATTGAGGATGTTTTGGAAATTCGTACTTATGGGTACGAAAAGTAATAAGTGGCACTAAATTTGGTACAATTTAGATTTGGGAAGACGGATAAAGGTGGGATCCTGAAATTCGCAATTACTGTTGGAGATAGTAATTGAAATTCGTACTTTCATATGAAAAGTATTAATGGTATTATGAATAGAGGTGGAATTCGGAAATTTGGTATTATAGCCGCTGTTGGTGTGTAGGGTTGAGATATGGATGTGGTTGTGGATATACGTACAATAAGTGTACGAAAATTACTAAATGGCACAGAATTTGGTCCAAATTGTTACTGTGTAAAGGGGTAGAGCTGAAATTGTGAAATTCGGTATTAGTGTAGCAGTTGACGTTTAGAGTGGTGATAGAGAGGAAGTTTTGACAATTCGTACTAATGTATACGAAAAATACTAAATCGCGGTTGGGATATAGTTTTGGATAAAAGGAAGTTATTTTTGAAACTTATACATACTATAAGTACTAAATTTGGTACCAGTTTGATGTTGCATGATGGGATATACATAGGTGGAATTTCGAATTGTTGTATGAGGGATTATGTTGGTGTTTAGATACGAATTTTTTGAAATGCATACAAATTCTAAAATTAGGCTGAGGGCTGGATGATTTATTGAGAAGTAAATTTGACGTTGGGTGTAGCAATGAAGATGGAATTCATTATCATTAGTGCTTGGAATATCATTAGTGCGTGAAAAGTACAAAATTGCAATCAATTTGGTATTGGGCTAAGGAATAGAAGTGAAATTCTGATATATTATTGATTTGTCAAGTACATTGTTAAAGGTGGTCGTACAATAAATGTACTAGAAGTATTAAATAATACCAAGGCATATTCATATAAGGTAAATGCATGAATTACAACAACTAACAAATTTACAAAAACAACATTGTTGTTATAGAAAATTTAATGTCAAAGAAAATATTGAATAATGGAGTCGTTCTAAAAAATTTCTCAGGAAAACCATAAAAACATTTTGAAAATCCTCTAAATTAGAACAAATTTGAATTAAAATGTAAATATAAAGCATTCAGAATAGTCGTATGTCATTGTTATTACACGTATACGATAAAAAGAAGTATTTTATGGTAGCAAATTTCGAAGTTCCAAATTTCATGAGTAGACCCTATTACACTTTGAAAACCAAATTTACAAAAAAAGTGAAAAAATACAGCTGATTATCACTTCTACGTTATATAAATATGCCTTGAATAATACTAAATATTGAGGCACGTGTATTGGGTGAATCGATAAATGAAATTAGTTATGAGGATAACTGTTTAGATTTTATCAGAATGTTTTTTTAAATCCGCCTTTAAATGTATGAAAGATTTCTACATGTAATACCATTGACATTGGGTGAACAAGTAGAGCTAAAACTGTAACATTTGAGCTAAGGTCCTGGATTTTAAAAATTGTACTGAATAATGTACTATTGTTTCTAGGTTAACACTAATTCGGTTGCTAAATAATGTACTGAAATCAAAAAGTCAAACGTACCTTTTCAACAAAATTGTTTTTATCTTTGTTGTCTATTCTGAACGTTAAAGTAAGTTCATTTGAAAAAGTAGATCAATGCGGCTAATATTTTACAAGAAGGTTTTTACATCCTGAGAAATAAAGGCCTAAAATAAAATGTCTCAAAAATTAACTGTTATATAGGGTAAAATCTTCTGAATAATGGTATTCTACATTTTTATATCATAAATTCCAAAATTGGATTGGAAAATGTGCATAAAATTATCAAAATACCCATACCGTTCTAATAAAACATATACTGGAATTTAAATTGTAGGCCGCTGTTCAGATGTAGAGGTCTTTTTTTGAAATTCGGACAAAACGTGTACGAGCAGTACTTGAAAGAAATTAAATATCAATTCAAATAGGTAGTAGTACATACATCAAAAATTTCAGTGTTCTCCATATTAAATATTGTTTATTTGTGCATTATTCCTTTTCCGCATACGAAGTAGCGGGCATTTTGCTAGTATTTTATATTTTATATTTTATATTTTATATTTTATATTTTATATTTTATATTTTATATTTTATATTTTATATTTTATATTTTATATTTTATATTTTATATTTTATATTTTATATTTTATATTTTATATTTTATATTTTATATTTTATATTTTATATTTTATATTTTATATTTTATATTTTATATTTTATATTTTATATTTTATATTTTATATTTTATATTTTATATTTTATATTTTATATTTTATATTTTATATTTTATATTTTATATTTTATATTTTATATTTTATATTTTATATTTTATATTTTATATTTTATATTTTATATTTTATATTTTATATTTTATATTTTATATTTTATATTTTATATTTTATATTTTATATTTTATATTTTATATTTTATATTTTATATTTTATATTTTATATTTTATATTTTATATTTTATATTTTATATTTTATATTTTATATTTTATATTTTATATTTTATATTTTATATTTTATATTTTATATTTTATATTTTATATTTTATATTTTATATTTTATATTTTATATTTTATATTTTATATTTTATATTTTATATTTTATATTTTATATTTTATATTTTATATTTTATATTTTATATTTTATATTTTATATTTTATATTTTATATTTTATATTTTATATTTTATATTTTATATTTTATATTTTATATTTTATATTTTATATTTTATATTTTATATTTTATATTTTATATTTTATATTTTATATTTTATATTTTATATTTTATATTTTATATTTTATATTTTATATTTTATATTTTATATTTTATATTTTATATTTTATATTTTATATTTTATATTTTATATTTTATATTTTATATTTTATATTTTATATTTTATATTTTATATTTTATATTTTATATTTTATATTTTATATTTTATATTTTATATTTTTAATTTTATATTTTATATTTTATATTTTATATTTTATATTTTATATTTTATATTTTATATTTTATATTTTATATTTTATATTTTATATTTTATATTTTATATTTTATATTTTATATTTTATATTTTATATTTTATATTTTATATTTTATATTTTATATTTTATATTTTATATTTTATATTTTATATTTTACATTTTATGTTTTATGAACCAATCTGCGTAGGAAGAGGAGTTTGGGCATACTCCAAGACCCATAGCAAATTAGCTATTTACGACACCTCTTCAGAGAGCCGATGGAGGATAAAAGTTTACACACAAATGTTACCCGAAGTTTTGATAGTAATATTGCCGAAGGCACTATATAAAACATTGGTTTCCTCGAGATGGAAACGTTTTAAACACGGTACATGTGACTTCATAATCTCGATGCTCTTTCAAATTTTACCGATTTTTGTTTTTTGTTACACAGAGGTATTATACGCCCTAGTGTAAAAAGTTATGCCATTTTTATGTTACAATTTTAAGTTGCTACTAAAATTCAATTGCAGTTTATCACCTAAAATAAATTTAATTAAGACAAATTATTAATGAAGTGTTAAGTTTCAATACAAACAATATCTAAACACACACACACATGAAAATCACGTCCCCACCTACTCAAAACAGCCAAACACACGCATGCCATTTTTATCCAACATAATCGTTGGGTATTCCGATGCTGCGGTCTTACACACACACAATTGTAACCATGGTAATGTTTATTTTAACGGCGTTAATTCTTTTTCCCATAATCAGGCCACAAGTACCTTAGCACACACCCACACATATCTGTGCATACCACAGTGAATTACGCTCGTTGCCATTGCTTACGGGCAACATATCTGGAAAATTTTAAGTTAACTGATGCTGTAATTTGATCAGTGTAGCCACATGCATAGTTTACATGTGTGTAAGTATGTAGTATGTAAGTGTATCGACGACACCATGTTTGAACACTTTCAAATATTCTCTCGTACACACACTATTGAACTGGAAAGAATTTCCCAAGCATGACATCCTTTGGTATAATTTTGGTTTGGTTTGAGGGAAAGGTGGGTTGGATGGATGGTTTATGGAAATCTAAAGGATTTATTTCCCACCAACCTCTCCTCTTCCGTAACATTGGTTGATTTTCAATCGAACCATCGCCTCGAGGTTATACGCCCTCCAAAACATATCCAGCAGATTCGAAACCCGTTTTAAATGCCACATTAAAGTGAAATACCTACAACACACACACGGAATAATTACTAAAGGACAGCAAAAACTTAAATTCTCCTTCACATTTCAGGGCTTTTGAAATGTGTCAACACTCACTCACTCATCCAGTCACTTTGTTTGTCATACTAATTGGAGGTGAGTGTTTGACATTTTATTGAAATTGGGTCAAAAGTGGGGTGGGGTGCGAAGGAGAAGCTTTAGATGAAATTAGATGCTTGAATGATTTATTATTTAGTGGGTTTTGTTCTCAATGGTGCTTTTAATTTAGAGATAATTGTTAAAAGGGTTTGGGTTGGGGAAAGTAAGATTCCCTTTTTTCCTTGCTCTAACTCACATGAAGTGAAATGGATCAGTGAAAATATGTGGTTCGTTTTTTTTTAATAGTCGCATGTTCTTTCTCTCTGATGTGAAGAAAGTGTGAAATGCTCAGTGATATTAAAGGGAAATAATGTGGATTACTTTATTTAAGAAGAACATATTCAATTTGTAACAAAGTATTATGCCTATGGCACGTATACATTCTGACAACCTGCATACGTACCGTGGTTCTTACAATTCACAATTATTTTGATATCCTGCAAGTAAAATACAAAAAAAAAAAAAAAAAACAATCAAAAAGTGCGACTCGGCGTTGAGTTATCTCAATATTCCATTTTTGGAATTTTATTTCCATCATCTTTTTGATGTCAATTTTAAAGACACGGCAAGGAAATACCGTTTATAAGTTCAACACATATAAAATATAAGTTCACTTAGAAGATATATAAGTACTTAAATTAATATTTATACAATTTGGTTTGATGTTAAAAAAGTTGTACGAATTAGCTTACCTTTATAACTGGATCTATAGTCTTATTGCACTAAATTTCTTCAATCTGTAAACAAAATAAAGAGAACACTAGTTAGGAAATTTGTAAAGTTTAGTACCTTTTTTATTTAATAATGAAATATTTGCGTACATAATTTTGTTACATAAAAAATAAATTTCATATATTTAAAATTATGTTAATCTTAATTTTAAAATTGTCAAATAATAAAAATAGCGTCAAAAATATTTTTTAAAAAATCCACGATATTGGATACTGTTGAAAAATATTTTTTAAAAAATCCACGATATTGGATAGGGTTGAAAAATATTTTTTAAAAAATCCACGATATTGGATAGGGTTGAAAAATATTTTAAAAAAAATCCACGATTATGGATAGAGTTGAAAAATATTTTTTTAAAAATCCACGATTATGGATAGAGTTGAAAAATATTTTTTAAAAAATCCACAATTATGGATAGTGTTGAAAAATATTTTTTAAAAAATCCACGATTATGGAAAGAGTTGAAAAATATTTTTTAAAAAATCCACGATTATGGGTAGGATTAAAAAATATTTTTTAAAAAATCCACGATTATGGGTAGAATTGAAAAATATTTTTTAAAAAATCCACGATTATGGATAGCGTTGAAAAATATTTTTTAAAAAATCCACGATTATGGATAGCGTTGAAAAATATTTTTTAAAAAATCCACGATTATGGATAGCGTTGAAAAATATTTTTTAAAAAATCCACGATTATGGATGGGGTTGAAAAATATTTTTTAAAAAATCCACGATTATGGATAAAGTTGAAAAATATTTTTTAAAAAATCCACGACTATTGATAACGCTGAAAAATATTTTTTTAAAAAATCCACGATTATGGATTGCGTTGAAAAATATATTTTAAAAAATCCGCGATTATGAATAGGGTTGAGAAATATTTTTTAAAAAATCCACGATTATTGACAGCGTTGAAAAATATTTTTTAAAAAATCTTGGATAATGGATAGCGTTAAAAAATATTTTTTTAAAAAATCCACGATTATTGACAGCGTTGAAAAATATTTTTTAAAAAATCTTGGATAATGGATAGCGTTAAAAAATATTTTTTAAAAAAATATTTTTTTAAAAAATCCACGATTATGGATAGAGTTGAAAAATATTTTTTAAAAAATCCACGATTATGGGTAGGATTGAAAAATATTTTTTAAAAAATCCACGATTATGGGTAGGATTCAAAAATATTTTTTAAAAAATACACGATTATGGGTAGGATTGAAAAATATTTTTTAAAAAATCCACGATTATGGGTAGGATTCAAAAATATTTTTTAAAAAATACACGATTATGGGTAGGATTGAAAAATATTTTTTTAAAAAATCCACGATTATGGGTAGGATTGAAAAATATTTTTTAAGAAATCCACGATTATGGGTAGGATTGAAAAATATTTTTTAAAAAATCCACGATTATGGGAAGGATTGAAAAATATTTTTTAAAAAATCCACGATTATGGATAGAGTTGAAAAATATTTTTTAAAAAATCCACGATTATGGATAGAGTTGAAAAATATTTTTTAAAAAATCCACGATTATGGATAGAGTTGAAAAATATTTTTTAAAAAATCCACGATTATGGATAGAGTTGAAAAATATTTTTTAAAAAATCCACGATTATGGATAGGCTTGAAAAATATTTTTACAAAATCCACGATAATGGATAAAGTTGAAAAACATTTTTTTAAAAAATACACGATTATGGATAGAGTTGAAAAATATTTTTACAAAATCCACGATAATGGATAAAGTTGAAAAACATTTTTTTAAAAAATACACGATTATGGATAGAGTTGAAAAATATTTTTTAAAAATCCACGATTATAGATTGAGTTGAAAAATATTTTTTAAAAAATCCACGATTATGGACAGAGTTGAAAAATATTTTTTAAAAAATCCACGATTATGGATAGAGTTGAAAAATATTTTTTAAAAAATCCACGATTATGGATAGAGTTGAAAAATATTTTTTAAAAAATCCACGATTATGTATAGAGTTGAAAAATATTTTTTTTAAAAAATCTACGATTATGGATAGAGTTGAAAAATATTTTTTTTAAAAAATCCACGATTATGGATAGAGTTGAAAAATATTTTTTAAAAAATCCACGATTATGGGTAGAGTTGAAAAATATTTTTTAAAAAATCCACGATTATGGGTAGAGTTGAAAAATATTTTTTAAAAAATCCACGATTATGGGTAGGATTGAAAAATACTTTTTAAAAAATCCACGATTATGGGAATGATTGAAACATATTTTTTAAAAAATCCACGATTATAGGTAGGATTGAAAAATATTTTTTTAAAAAATCCACGATTATGGATAGAGTTGAAAAATATTTTTTAAAAAATCCACGATTATGGATAGCGTGGAAAAATATTTTTTAAAAAATCCACGAGTTGAAAAATATTTTTTAAAAAATCCACGATTATGGTTAGAGTTGAAAAATATGTTTTTTTTTTTAAATCCAAGATTATGGTTAGCGTTTAAAAATATTTTTTTTTAAAATCCACGATTATGATTAGTGTTGAAAAATATTTTTTTTTTTTAAATCCACGATTATAGATAGAGTTGAAAAATATTTTTTAAAAAATCCACGATTATGGATAGAGTTGAAAAATATTTTTTAAAAAATCCACGATTATGGTTAGAGTTGAAAAATATGGTTTTTTTTTTAATCCAAGATTATGGTTAGCGTTGAAAAATATTTTTTTAAAATCCACGATTATGATTAGCGTTGAAAAATATTTTTTTTAAAATCCACGATTATGATTAGCGTTGAAAAATATTTGTTTTTAAATCCACGATTATGGATAGCGTTGAAAAATATTTTTTAAAAAATTTACGATTATGGATAGCGTTGAAAAATATTTTTTTAAAAAATTTACGATTATGGATAGCATTGAAAATAATTTTTTAAAAAATCCACGATAATCGATAGTGTTGAAAATATTTTTTTAAAAAATCCACGATTGTGGATACCGTTGAAAAATATATTTTATAAAATCCACAATTATGAATTGGATTGAAAAATATTTTTTAAAAATCCACGATTATGAATTGAGTTTAAAAATATTTTTTTTAAAAAATCCACGAATATCAATAGGGTTGAAAAATATTTTATAAAAAATCCACGACTATGAATATAATTGAACAATATTTTTAAAAACATGCACGATTACGGTTAGCGTTGACAAATATTTTTAAAAAAATCTACGGTTATGGATAGCCTTGAAAATGTTTTTGTTTTAAATCCACGATTATGCATAGCGTTGTAAAATATTTTTTAAGCATTTCACGATTATAGATAGCATTAAAAAATGTTGTTTTAAATCCACGGTTATGCATAGCCTTTAAACTTTTTTTAAATCCACGATTAACACGATTTAACGCTAAAATGTACCAAAACAGATACTGCGTATAAGTGTTGTCATTACTTATACGCCCTAATGCACCTACCAAATATTAATTCTAAAGCCAACTTGAGATAACTTTTGCTATTCTTAACAATTATTAACTTCCCAAAACGCAAAACTGAATTCTCATATATTTTGACAAGTCTCTATAAACTTTTACTTTACAACATGGTAATTAACCTCAAGTCATTCATGATCTCTGTGACAAGCAAAAACAAACCATCATTCCCCAGATAATCTGGCTTAACTCATCAAATTTTGCAAAAGTCATAGGAAAAACCTACAAAAACACAACTACAACAGCAACTACCACAACACGAACATGGAAAATTTGTCATTTCATTTTTGTGGTTGTCAGTTTGAAGAATTTTGCACTACTCCTCCTGTATGGTTATCGCGGTTCTTGAGAGAGTGAGAACTACAGCACCATGCCGCGAATAGGCGATTCTATTATTCATTCTGTTCACATGGTGCCGCCGTCGCTGCTTTCTGCCATTGGCTTTTATAAAGTTTTTACATTTTCAAGGACATCCGTTTCAAATGCGACGTCAACTGACGTTAAATGACAATTAACATGCGGTGTATGACCTTAAACAAGCTTGGCAAGGAGGCAGGCAGGCAAGCAAGAACAGAAACCAACGGACTTTGTCACTAACCAAGCAAACAACCAACAATTATCCAACCAACTAAGACACCGCTGTGAGAATCACAATACATCCAAAGGTATGGGAATCTAGCAGTTATTCAGTCACTCCCTTTCAAGACATTCACAAGCACACAACAACTGGCCACAAGGAAGGAGTGTTTTTGCAATTCTTTGTCATGAAGTTGTTGTCAGCTGCCGCTGACTGGTGCCGCTGCCACTGCCATCACCATGTTGTTTACAACCAAAGGAAAGCGAAACTGAACGTGCCACACACTCGTGACTATCGTTTGTTTTTCTCGTACTGTTGTTGTTGCAGTGTAATGTGCTTCAGCTGGACATTCTCATTTGCACATTTTATTTTTTATTAAAGGGAGGAGAAACAACAACAAAACAAAGTAGAAAAAAAAACGCAAACAAAATTGAAACTAGTAAAATTTATGATAAGTATCCAAGTTACTGCAGATTTTTTGTGGTGTACATTTTATGTGGCCATAAAGAAACATTTAAGTCACGATGTGATGACATGGGCGTAGTAGTTACGGGAGAAATTGTGTTAAAAATAAAATAAAATTTAAAAACAAAATCCACCGACCATTCACAATTCACCCCCCAAAAATCTTAAAAACAATCCACACTTATTTTGGCCTTAGAGTCCACCTAAAAATCATTAAAAAATCCACGATTATTTTGGCCTTAGAGTCCACCTAAAAATCATTAAAAAATCCACGATTATTTTGGCCTTAGAGTCCACCTAAAAATCATTAAAAATCCACGATTATTTTGGCCTTAGAGTCCACCTAAAAATCATTAAAAAATCCACGATTATTTTGGCCTTAGAGTCCACCTAAAAATCATTAAAAAATCCAATATTATTTTGGCCTTAGAGTACACCTAAAAATCATTAAAAAATCCACGATTATTTTGGCCTTAGAGTCCACCTAAAAATCATTAAAAAATCCACGCTTATTGTGGCCTTAGAGACCACCTAGAAATCATTAAAAAATCCACGCTTATTGTGGCCTTAGATTCCACCTAAAAAATCATTAAAAAACCCACGCTTATTGGGGCCTTATTGTCCAAGTAGAAATCATTAAAAAGCCCACCCTTATTGTTGCCTTAGAGTCCAACTAAAAATCATTAAAAATTCCGCGCTTATTGTGGCCTTAGGGTGCACCTAAAAATCATTAAAAACTCCACGCTTATTGTGGCCTTAGAGTCCACGCTAAAAATTTTTAAAAAATCCACGTTTATTGTGGCTTATCGTGCCCTTAGAGTCCACCTAAAAATCATTAAAGAATTCACGCTTATTGTGGCTTTAGAGTCCACCTAAAAATCATTAAAGAATTCACGCTTATTGTGGCTTTAGAGTCCACCTAAAAATCATTAAAAAATCCACGCTTATTGTGGACTTAGAATCCACCTAAAAATCATTAAAAATCCACGCTTGTTTTGGCTTTAGAGGCCACCTAAAAATCATTAAAAATCCACGCTTGTTGTGGCCATAGAGTCCTTAGAACCTTAGGGTCTTACAGGTCACCTAAAAATCATCAAAAATCCACGCTTATTGTGGCCTTAGAGGACACCTAAAAATCATCAAAAATCCAAGCTTATTGTGGCCTTAGAGTCCACCTAAAAATCATTAAAAAATCCACGCTTATTGTGGCCTTAGAGTCCACCTAAAATTCTTAAAAAATCCACGCTTATTGTGGCCTTAGAGTCCACCTAAAATTCTTAAAAAAAATCCACGCTTATTGTGGCCTTAGAGTCCACCTAAAATTCTTAAAAAAATCCACGCTTATTGTGGCCTTGAGTCCACCTAAAAATCATTAAAAAAACAAGCTTATTGTGGTCTTAGATTCCACATAAAAATTATTTAAAAAATCCGCGCTTATTGCGGCCTTAGAGTCCACCTAAAAGTCATTAAAAAATCTACGCCTACTACGACCACAGAGTCCACCTACAAATTATTTAAAAAATACACGCTTATTGTGGTCTTAGAGCCCACATAAAAATCATTAAAAAACCTACCCTTATTGTAGCCTAAGAGTCCACCTAAAAATCATTAAAAAATCCACGCTTATTGTGGCCTAAGAGTCCACCTAAAAATCATTAAAAAATCCACGCTTATTGTGGCCTAAGAGTCCACCTAAAAATCATTAAAAAATCCACGCTTATTGTGGCCTAAGAGTCCACCTAAAAATCATTAAAAAATCCACGCTTATTGTAGCCTAAGAGCCCACCTAAAAATCATTAAAAAATCCACGCTTATTGTGGCCTTAGAGTCCACCTAAAAATCATTAAAAAATACACGCTTATTGTGGCTTTAGAGTCCACCTAAAATCATTAAAAATCCACGTTTATTGTGGCCTTAGAGTCCCCTAAAAATTATTAAAAAATTCACGCTAAAAATTATTAAAAAATCTACGCAAAAATTATTAAAAAAATCCATGCTTATTGTGACTTTAGAGTCAACCTATAGATCATTAAAAAATCCACGCTCATTGTGGCCTTAGAGCCCACCTAAAAATCATTCAAATATCCACGCATATTTTGGCCTTAGAGTCCACCTAAAAATCTTTAAAAAATCCACACTTATTGTGGCCTTAAAGTCCACCTAAAAATCTTTAAAAAAAATCCACGCTTATTGTGGCCTTAGAGTCCATCTAAAAATCATTAAAAAATCTACGCCTATTGTGGCCTTAGAGTCCACCTAAAAATCATTAAAAAGTCAACGCTTCTTGTGGCCTTAGAGTCCACCTAAAAAATTTTTAATAAAAACACGCTTGAAGTTTAACTAAAAATCTTGAAAGAAAAACTGCTTAGAGTCCATCTAAAAATCTTTAAAAAACACGCTTAAAAATCTTAAAAAAGACATATAAAATCTTTAAAAAATCCACGCTTATTGTGGCCTTAGAAATCGCCTAAAAATCTTAAAAAAAATCCACGCTTATTGTGGCCTTAAGGTCTAGCTAAAAATCTTTAAAAAATCCAGTCCACCCAAAAATTTTCAAAAAATAACACTTATTGGAATACCAGTGCGTATGATTGTCAACAAAACTAATACGCCACAGACACCAATAATTTCAAACCACTACAAAACTATACGCCACAGATACCAATAATTTCAAACAACTTAGATGTGATAATCTTGTATAAGTTCCACCCAAATCTATCCAATAGAAGCCTCCCATTTTAACCACGCCTTTGGCCCGCTTATTGTTTTCCTTTATGTCTTTCCATTTAATACGAAAATATTGTATTCAAATCGTTTAACAGGTTATTCAGAAAAAAAGCGCCATACCCATACAATAGCAAATATTCAATACGTTCACTTACACCGACATACACAACGCTACAAGGGCAAAGGTTCTGTTGCTGCACAACCGGAAATACTAACGTTTGTTTTGGATTTTGCCAAAGAACATTTTTTGAATTTTTAATGAATGGGGCAGCAGCACCTTTGAAATACCAAAAGCAGTATTCGCCACCAATAAATACTATTTTGTGTATGAGTATTCAAAATATGTAAATAGAAAATTATTGTACGTGTTGCAGAATAATGTTTTGTAAATGGTAAATATACTGTTGTGGCAATATTTTAGAAATTCATAAAACCTGTTATGCCAAAAATATTTTAAAGCAAAAAAACATGAAATAAATTCAGAAAGAAAGCCCTAGACAAGGGATAATTGATTTGAAAATGCATGCACAACACTGGTGTGTTACAATAACAATAAAAAATGCAATTGTTTATTGGTGCGTATGATTACCGACACAACGTATACGTCAAAAAGAATTTTCAATATTTTTTTTATTTATTGGAGCGTATTAGCGCCAGTATAACTAATACGACTCCGATACCGCGAAATTGTTCTAATAATGACTTCCTAGATCCTAAATATTTTGGAAAACTTTAAAAAATATGTAGCTATAATCTTTAAAAATTCCACGCCTATTGTGTTGTTAGAGTGTGGCTAAAAATCTTTAAAAAATCCACGCCTATTGTGTTGTTAGAGTGTGGCTAAAAATCTTTAAAAAATCCACGCCTATTGTGTTGTTATAGTGTGGCTAAAAATCTTTAAAAAATCCACGCCTATTGTGTTGTTATAGTGTGGCTAAAAATCTTTAAAAAATCCACGCCTATTGTGTTGTTATAGTGTGGCTAAAAATCTTTAAAAAATCCACGCCTATTGTGTTGTTATAGTGTGGCTAAAAATCTTTAAAAAATCCACGCCTATTGTGTTGTTAGAGTGTGGCTAAAAATCTTTAAAAAATCCACGCCTATTGTGTTGTTATAGTGTGGCTAAAAATCTTTAAAAAATCCACGCCTATTGTGTTGTTATAGTGTGGCTAAAAATCTTTAAAAAATCCACGCCTATTGTGTTGTTAGAGTGTGGCTAAAAATCTTAAAAAAATCCACGCCTATTGTGTTGTTATAGTGTGGCTAAAAATCTTAAAAAAATCCACGCCTATTGTGTTGTTATAGTGTGGCTAAAAATCTTTAAAAAGTCCACGCCTATTGTGTTGTTAGAGTGTGGCTAAAAATCTTTAAAAAATCCACGCCTATTGTGTTGTTAGAGTGTGGCTAAAAATCTTTAAAAAATCCACGCCTATTGTGTTGTTAGAGTGTGGCTAAAAATCTTTAAAAAATCCACGCCTATTGTGTTGTTACGGTGTGGCTAAAAATCTTTTAAAAATCCATGCCTATTGTGTTGTTAGAGTGTGGCTAAAAATCTTTAAAAAATCCACGCTTGTTGTAGCCTTAGAGTCCAACTAAAAATCATTAAAAAATCCACGCTTGTTGTAGCCTTAGAGTCCAACTAAAAATCATTAAAAAATCCACGCTTGTTGTAGCCTTAGAGTCCAACTCAAAATCATTAAAAAATCCACGCTTGTTGTAGCCTTAGAGTCCAGCTAAAAATCATTAAAAAATCCACGCTTGTTGTAGCCTTAGAGTCCAACTAAAAATCATTAAAAAATCCACGCTTGTTGTAGCCTTAGAGTCCAACTAAAAATCATTAAAAAATCCACGCTTGTTGTAGCCTTAGAGTCCAACTAAAAATCATTAAAAAATCCACGCTTATTGTGGCCTTAGAGTCCACCTAAAAATCATTAAAAAATCCACGCTTATTGTGGCCTTAGAGTCCACCTAAAAATCATTAAAAAATCCACGCTTATTGTGGCCTTAGAGTCCACCTAAAAATCATTAAAAAATCCACGCTTATTGTGGCCTTAGAGTCCACCTAAAAATCATTAAAAAATCCACGCTTATTGTGGCCTTAAAGTCCACCTAAAAATCATTAAAAAATCCACGCTTATTGTGGCCTTAGAGTCCCCCTAAAAATCATTAAAAAAATCCACGCTTATTGTGGCCTTAGATCCACCTAAAAATCATTAAAAAATCCAAGCCTATTGTGGCCTTAGAGTCCACCCTAAAAACCATTAAAAAACACGCTTAGAGTCCACCTAAACAAAATTCACGCCCAATGTACTGTTGCAGAGTAGCTAAAAATCTTTAAAAAATTCACGCCCATTGTGTTTTTAGAGTGTAGCTAAAAATCTTAAAAAAAAAAACCACAAGATTCTTATTTTTTAATATTCCAAGAAATTTTATAACATAACTCAATGTAGTTTTTGTATCACTAAACAATAATTCATACTTTCTTATATAGGGACATTTCAAGATTCCTATCGTCTACAACACAACAATAAATATTGGTGCGTATAAATTTTCTCCAAACGCATTCCATAACTTCCATTCACACGCAAATACAAGTCCATACTAAAATCCAAGGACATGTCCAATTTGTTGTTGCATTTCACATGAAACGAATAAATTATCCTATGTGGAAATTCACTCAGGAACAATTTTTGCATTTCCTTTGACGAGAAAGAAATAACGACTCGACAGAAATAGTAAACTGAAGATATTTCAAAAAAAAATTGTTTTCAGTTGTAGTTGGTTGTTATTTTTAAAACGACAAAATAAGAAATTTCCCGCCATTTTACTTTCAAATGCAGCAATTTATGAATATTTAATGACTGTAGGATATTTTTAACCATGAATACCATGCCAATAGATTGCTCGAGGTTATTTTGGTTGAACAACGCTTTATTGATAGGAGGGTTGGGCTAACAAAAATGGTAAATAGAAGACATTTAGTAAATGTCCACTCAAAATCAAATCAAAATTAAAGACATTCATATGAATAACAAAATCCTTCCCTTTCAGATACACAAAAAAACATCTGAACTTGAACGAGGTATTTCCCAAACTGTAATTACTTTTAATTTCATATTGTAACATTTGGGGGCGTATAACTGCTGTCACAACGTATACGTCACGGTGAACTCAAGGTTTTTTCCTACTAAATTACACTATCATATTATGGAAATTTTTTTTTAGAAATTAAAGCTTTTCTAACATTCCCTGTTCTTAAAGTTATCCTCGTAATTTTCGATTGACCGTCAAAAAATGAAGCTTTTATACAAAGTTCAAGATAAGCCATTGTCAAAGGTCAAATGTACATTGAATGTCTACTTCCGTAAGGTATTTTCCTGTTTGTTGCTACAATAAAACTGTGTACATGTGTGTGTCTAGATAGGGAAATAAGCTCTATTACAACTTATTTTTACAAGAGTTTTTATATAAGGCCGTTTCACAACAAGTGGAGGAGGTTCATTTAACTTTCACCAGCAGCGACATTTGTAGTGTTTTCTTTTTAATCGATAACTGTTTTTAATACAAATTTCCGCATAACGGCTCTTCTTTGAATAGTAGGCTTTGTGTTCTGATATGGATAAAGGACAATGTGGTCTCCTATCCATTGAAAACACGGTGGTCTTATACACAAAGAAAACTCTGTGTTTTTTTATTTCTGTTCATAGAAGACCCTGCGGTCCTATATTCATAGAAGACCCTATGAACCTCTATACATAGAAGACCCTCTGCAGTCTAGACGACTTTGGGATTTTCTTTGGGTAGAAGACCTTGTGGTCTTCTATGGAGAGAAGACCTTGCAATTTTCTATGGATGCTCGTAGAACACCTGTTATCCTCTATAAATAGAAGACCATGCGGTCTTCAATGTATGTAAGTCACATAGATTGTGTTTTATGGATAGAAGAGCCTGTGGTCTTTTATGTATAGAAGACCCTCTACTTAAAAGACCACATAGAAGACCACAGCGTCTTCTCTACATAGAAGACCACATGGTCATCTGTCCATAGAAGACCACAGGGTCTTCTATACATAGAAGACCACAGGGTTTTCTATACATAGAAGACCGCAGGGTTTTCTATACATAGAAGACCGCAGGGTTTTCTATACATAGAAGACCGCAGGGTTTTCTATACATAGAAGACCACAGGGTCTTCTATACCTAGAAGACCACAGGGTCTTCTATACCTAGAAGAACACAGGGTCTTCTATACATAGAAGACCACAGGGTATTCTTATGTACAGTCGACCCTGTGGTCTTTTCTATGGATAGTAGAAAACCCCGTGCTCTTCTATGGATAGTAGAAGACTCTGTGGTCTTCTATGTACAGGAGACCCTGTGGTCTTCTATGTATGGAAGACCCTGTGGTCTTCTATGTATGGAAGACCCTGTGGTCTTCTATGTATGGAAGACCCTGTGGCCTTTTATGTATAGAAGACCCTGTGGTCTTCTATGTATGGAAGACCCTGTGGTCTTCTATGGATAGTAGAAGACTCTGTGGTCTTCTATGTACAGGAGACCCTGTGGTCTTCTATGTATAGAAGACCCTGTGGTCTACTATGGATTGGAGGAGCCTGTTGTCTTCTATGGATAGAAGAGCCTGTGGTCTACTATGGATTGGAAGAGCCTGTTGTCTTCTATGGATAGAAGAGCCTGTGGTCTTCTGTGGATATAAGAGCCTGTAGTCTTCTATGTATAGAATACCCGTTGGTCTTCTATGTATAGAAGATCCTTTGGTCTTCTATGAATAGAAGACCCTGTGGCCTTCAATGTATAGAAGATCCTGTGGTCTTCTATGTATAGAAGACCCTGTGGTTTCTATGTATAGAGGACCCTGTGGTCTTCTATGTATAGAAGATCCTGTGGTCTTCTATGTACAGAAGATCCTGTGGTCTTCTATGTACAGAAGACCCTGTGGTCTTCTATGTATAGAAGACCATGTGGTCTTCTATGTATAGAAGACCATGTGGTCTTCTATGGATAGTAGAAAACCCCGTGGTCTTCTATGTATAGAACACCCTGTGGTCTTATCTGTATAGAAGACCCTGTGGTCTTCTCTGTATAGAAGACCCTGTGGTCTCCTATGTATAGAAGACCCTGTGGTATTCTATGTATGAAAGACCCTGTGTTCTTCTAAGTACAGAAGACCCTGTGGTCTTCTATGTATGGAAGACCCTGTGGTCTTTTATGTACAGAAGACCCTGTGGTCTTCTATGTATAGAAGGCCCTGTGGTCTTCTATGTATAGAAGACCCGGTGGTATTCTATCTATGGAAGACCCTGTAGTCTTTTATGTACACAAGACCCTGTGGTCTTCTATGTATAGAAGACCCTGTGGTCTTCTATGTATAGAAGACCCGGTGGTCTTCTATGTATAGAAGATCCTGTGGTCTTCTATGTATAGAAGACCCTGTGGTCTTCTATGTATAGAAGATCCTGTGGTCTTCTATGTATAGAAGACCCTGTGGTCTTTTATGTACAGAAGACCCTGGGGTCTTCTATGTATAGAAGACCATGTGGTCTTCTATGGATAGTAGAAAACCCCGTGGTCTTCTATGGATAGTAGAAGACTATCTGGTCTTCTATGTATAGAACACCCTGTGGTCTTATCTGTATAGAAGACCCTGTGGTCTTCTCTGTATAGAAGACCCTGTGGCCTCCTATGTATAGAAGACCCTGTGGTCTTCTATGTATAAAAGACCCTGTGGTCTTCTATGTATAGAAGACCCTGTGTTCTTCTAAGTATAGAAGACCCTGTGGTCTCCTATGTATAGAAGACCTTGTGGTCTTTTATGTATAGAAGACCCTGTGGTCTTCTATGTATGGAAGACCCTGTGGTCTTTTATGTACAGAAGACCCTGTGGTCTTCTATGTATAGAAGATCCTGTGGTCTTCTATGTATAGAAGATCCTGTGGTCTTCTATGTATAAAAGACCCTGTGGTCTTCTAGGCACAGAAGACCCTGTGGTCTTCTATGGATAGTAGAAAACCCCGTGGTCTTCTATGGATAGTAGAAGATTATCTGGTCTTCTATGTATAGAACTCCCTGTGGTCTTATCTGTATAGAAGACCCTGTGGTCTTATCTGTATAGAAGACCCTGTGGCCTCCTATGTATAGAAGACCCTGTGGTCTTCTATGTATAGAAGACCCTGTGTTCTTCTATGTATAGAAGACCCTGTGGTCTTCTATGTATGGAAGACCCTGTGGTCTTTTATGTACAGAAGACCCTGTGGTCTTCTATGTATAGAAGACCCTGTGGTATTTTATGTATGGAAGACCATGTGGTCTTCTATGTATGGAAGACCCTGTGGTCTTTTATGTACACAAGACCCTGTGGTCTGCTATGTATAGAAGATCCTGTGGTCTTCTATGCATAGAAGACCCGGTGGTATTCTATCTATGGAAGACCCTGTAGTCTTTTATGTACACAAGACCCTGAGGTCTTCTATGTATAGAAGACCCTGTGTTCTTCTATGTATAGAAGACCCTGTGGTCTCCTATGTATAGAAGACCCTGTGGTCTTCTATGTATGGAAGACCCTGTGGTCTTTTATGTACAGAAGACCCTGTGGTCTTCTATGTATAGAAGACCCTGTGGTATTTTATGTATGGAAGACCCTGTGGTCTTCTATGTATGGAAGACCCTGTGGTCTTTTATGTACAGAAGACCCTGTGGTCTTCTATGTATAGAAGGCCCTGTGGTCTTCTATGTATAGAAGACCCGGTGGTATTCTATCTATGGAAGACCCTGTAGTCTTTTATGTACACAAGACCCTGTGGTCTTCTATGTATAGAAGACCCTGTGGTCTTCTATGTATAGAAGACCCGGTGGTCTTCTATGTATAGAAGATCCTGTGGTCTTCTATGTATAGAAGACCCTGTGGTCTTCTATGTATAGAAGATCCTGTGGTCTTCTATGTATAGAAGACCCTGTGGTCTTTTATGTACAGAAGACCCTGGGGTCTTCTATGTATAGAAGACCATGTGGTCTTCTATGGATAGTAGAAAACCCCGTGGTCTTCTATGGATAGTAGAAGACTATCTGGTCTTCTATGTATAGAACACCCTGTGGTCTTATCTGTATAGAAGACCCTGTGGTCTTCTCTGTATAGAAGACCCTGTGTTCTTCTAAGTATAGAAGACCCTGTGGCCTCCTATGTATAGAAGACCTTGTGTTCTTTTATGTATAGAAGATCCTGTGGTCTTCTATGCATAGAAGACCCTGAGGTCTTCTAAGTAGAGAAGACCCTGTGGTCTACTATGTAGAGAAGACCTTGTGGTCTTCTATGTTTAAAAGACCCTGTGGTCTTCTATGTTTAGAAGACCCTGTGGTCTTCTACTTATAGAGGACCCTGTGGTCTTCTATGTATAGAAGACCCTGTGGTCTTCTATGTATGGAAGACCCTGTGGAAAAGTTTCCTATAATTCCATGTTGATGACCTTTTGAAAAATGAATACATCATCGATGAAGCAACATCGTCTATTCCTGATAAATAATTATTCAATTTTCTAACACATCATTATCATCGGTCACAACGAAACAAAAAAATCTCCATACTTATCTTTTGTTCATTCGTTTCCGTTGTCAATTCAAGTGGGAATGCGAAACAAAAATCGACGTCATTGTTTCATTTAGACGGAATGTGCAGCTAATAAACAATGTATTGATCTTTGGTGATGGCGATACATTCTCATCTAGAAAAGCAGTCAGCCGGACAGACAGCCAGACATAAAAACAAAACAATAATAGCGTCACGATACCCAAACACGTTGTTTTCAGTTCTCACAAATAATTTATTTCTCTCTTCATTTTTTTCATGTCATTTGTTTTATTTATTAAACCAGAACTTTGTAAATAAATAAAAATTAAAATGGAAGGTGCGGAGTGTATCGTAAGCGGACTTATGGCGTATTACAAAACCTACGGTCGGTCAATGTATGTGGTTAATATTCATAGATCAATAATGAAATGCATTCAACAATAGTAACGTTTTAAATAATTAATTAATAAAAAATTACAATTCATACTAATTGTGAAATTAATTTGAATTTTGTAATTTTCTTATGAAATTTGAAATCATATAATTATTGGGTTCATTCTTTCAGAGTAAGAGGAAAGCTTTTGTTTTACTAATACAACAGTTTTTAGTAAGTTAGTTCATGAAATACTCACCGGAATTAATTGATGTTCACCACCTGGAATGAGATAGAAATAAATTAAGCTTTAGTATATGTTTTTATTGTCAATTTTAATTTTTAATTTTAATAGAAGATTTAAACATTATTTGTAAATTAAATATTAATTATATTTTAAACAAATTTAATTTCCATACACACAAACAAATAATAATGAATAACGAATGTGTATAAAGATGATAATGACGGAGATAATCTTCAACATCGTCATGATCACAGCTACTACCATGATCATCAAATCCATTCATCCAACTGATGCTGTTATGACTCTTGCGAGGAGTTCAGCAGTCATTGTTGTCATCAAACTTGATAAATGATGGTCAAGGTAAGAGAGCTTTAAGCAAAACGATTATGTTAATACATATAACGTTTTGTTGTTGCTGTTTTTTGTTTTTGAACCATTATTAGCGCATCACCTCCTTCTGAGTCGTCTAATAAAAAATAATACATACTAATGGCTTAACTTTATTCCGAACATTGTTGAGAAAAATTGAAAGTGTGGAGATTTACTTTTTAGTTTTTTTGCACTCCGGGAACCTCAAATTGCAAATTACTGCTAGTTCGGTCAACAAATGTGGTTAAACTGCTCAAAACGCCCAAAAGCCGAGGTGCCATTATATGGGGGTTAGGTTGACAATTTTTGGTGGAGAAATGTTGTGACCAAAGGCAAATTACACTTAATTCGGTTAAAAATTGCAGCTACATTCCGCAAGATACCGAAACAGAAACACACATCGGGTCCTATCGTTGATAACATATGTGATCCACCGTCACACTGTTCACCACTTGGACGGCTAAAATGAGGCTCCCACTAAACATACTGCTCGATGGTGTCCTGTTTTCGACCCAAAATATTGGGTTTAACGTTCGCTTGCCAGTTTAAGTCGTCCGCGCAAGTCACAGTTATTTGCGATAAGATCAAAAGTATGAAAAAAGTCCTCAAGTCGCTGGCAGGCAGCACTTGGGTTGCTGGCAAAGAAACCTTGTTGACCTCTTACAAAGCAATAGACCGGCCTGTGGTAAGCTATGCGGCGCCAACGTGGTATGCAAATGTTAGCGCTACGCAGTGAAAGAAGATTCAAACCTGCCAGAATGCCACCCTGAGGACTGCAATAGGATGTCTCCTCATGACACCACGGGCCATCTTCATAAGGAGATGAATGTTTTACCGGATGAACAGGATGTCGTCGATGCAGTACCTGCTGGTGCCACCCACCATATATCGCAGCAGAAGAACGCCAGCGGCCAAGGCAAACACGAGTGGTTTTAGGCCAGTTAAAATCCGGATGATGTGGCCGCCTCAATTCGTATTTGGACCGAATTGATGCCACGATACCCAACACATGCCCGGCATGGTGGAGAAGTTTTGTGACCACTGGGAACCTCAAATGTCAAATTACAGCTAGTTCGGAAGAAGAATGCGCCCAAAATCCTCAAAATACCTAAAATTGGGAGGTACCGGTATAGGAGGGCTATACCAAAACGTAAACAAAACTAGCCGAATTTCGAACCTGACCTGTCTATTGAAAAAATACATTCGGGTGCTAAAATATAGCTAGCTAGCTCAATTATTAACACGTCGGGTTAGTAACCCATCCCTATAATAAACATCCTACTCGTACTAGGATGGGTGACGTAGGGGATGAAAGATACCAAGGAACGGTCCTGGCCTGCTTTAACACGGCAAAGTCCAGGATTTATTTTGGTCCCTCTTTCGTCTCAAGTGGGCACTAACCTCCCCGTGGTGTCACCTGGGGAACTGCCTTTAACAACCGTTAAAGGTAGTGAGCTAACACGTGCCGCGTGTTCACCTATAAGAACGTTAAAAACTTGGGTTTGGGCGTCGGGTTAGTAGCCCTCCCCTAGAAAAAACAGCCTACTATGAAAAAACGAAAGAAATGAAAAACAAACCTCTCTAAGTTGACGAACCCCGCAAACGTTTTAAGGACCATGATCTGCGAATCTGCACCTGGAATGTTCGCACTCTTTATAGAAAAGGTGCAGTTTACGCATCGGTGCAGTTTACAAGGCCGACATTACTGCCATACAGGAAATACGATGGGATGGGAAAGGCGTCACACCAGCACCTAAAGGTGACGCACTGTATTGTAGCTGCCATGAGACAAAGCATGAGTTTGGTTGCGGATTTGTAGTTGGTCGGAGGTTAAAACATCTGGTCTCCAGCTTCACCCCAGTGAATGAAAGACTCGCTGCAATTCGATTAAAAGCAAAATTCTTCAACATCAGCTTTATTTGCGCTCATGCTGCGCCTGAAGACAAGGACGAACAGACCAAAGATATATTTTACGAGCGATTAGAAGGAACTTATGACCGTTGGCCTGCCCATGACATTAAAATTATTCTAGGCAATTTTAATGCCAAAATTGGAAAGGAGAATATCTTTGGCCCAACAGTCGGGAAATTCAGTCTTCACACTGAAACATCGGACAATAGTATGAGGCTGATAGACTTTGCAGCTGCAAGAAACATGGTAGTTAGCAGTACCAGATTGAATCATCTCGATATTCCTAAGGGCACCTGGCTGTCGCCGGATCAAAGAACAAGAAATCAAATTGATCACGTTGTGATAGGTGGAAGACATCCATCAAGCGTGTTGGATGTACGATCGTTCCGAGGTGCAAACATAGACTCGGACCACTACCTTGTTGCAGCAAAGGTACGTACCAGATTAAACGTAGCAAACAATGTACGAACAGACAGTTAGACATCGGTAAGCAGCAATCACAACAGATAGCCACAGCATATTCCACTCAACTAGCCCAATTGCTTAATCAAAGCACTCCTCGTCCCGATAACATATCAGGACAATGACAAAACATTGCCCACTTCATGCAAACGGCCGCCAAATCAGTAATTGAATACCAGAGACCTCCACCAAGGAATCCATGGTATGACCAGGAGCAGGGACGTACGCAGGGGGGGGGCACTGGGGGCCCGGGCCCCCCCCCCGAAATGATTTGGTCGACTACAATTTTTTGAGCTACTTTAACAAATTATTACGTTTTTTCTCTAAAATATTTTTTATTTTTGGACTTTTGAAAAGTAAAGTTAGATTGTTCTGAAGGTTATGTACTAAAAATGTACTGTATGAACAAGTTGTCTAAGAAATATTTAAAAATTTTTTGTTTGAATACTCTTTTTGAGAAAAACTTCCAGTAAAATCTGAATTACTTCTTTATCTCATGTAATTTTATTATCAAATAATAAAGGGTCGAGGAATTCTATAATGAATATAAAGGTATTGAGGCTTTAAACTCATTCTGTATTCAAAAAATGACGAGTTTATTATTGTGCGGATTGGAAGTGCATGAAATGACATGTTTACTGGACAAAATGTACGATATATCAAGAGTTTTCCGTGGAGTATATCTCTAAAACCAATTAGCAAATTGTTTTACTACCTTAATTTTTTATTATTTATTTAATGGAGAAAAATTTATTCTTGTGCGTCATAAAGTGCTAATATCTGCTATAAGTAGCATACCCACCAGAATTTTTTCCTACCATTAACAAAGTTGTAGCTGAAAACAACCGTAAACGAAATTAATGCTCAAACATTGGTTATATCGTATTAAAATCTGCTGTCATTTCGGCCTTTAGGCTAACGATAAAATGTACCTTATCGAAATAATGACCTTTGACTTCTCATATCTTTCGACAAAAGCCGCTTCAAATAATTTGGTGTCGATTTAGCAAAAATATACAAAATATTTCGCTAAAATGGTGCGCACAATAACTCTCGAAGGTCCAAATCGATTTCTTCGAGACATAGATTAGGTTCGAATATGGATTATATCGGTTCACTCTTTCAGGTACCTCCCACACAAAATTTCAATATCCGATTTCACCGAAACTTTGAACATCCTAAAATTACTTCCGGACGTACATATCGCTTATTTACTCAAAGAGTGCCACATTTCAAAAAATCGAGTGTCGAGAAAAATACGTTTTAAGATGGCGATTGAAATTTGACTTCCCAACTTAAAAAGAATATTACATAAAAACAAAATAACTATGTGGACGATATTTTCAAACACCTAGCCAGATATCAGTGTTAAATTTCTGTGCAAGATCAAGCATGATTTGAAGTGTTTTATTGCTTCATAAACTCCAAAAACTTTTGTGTTGAACTATGCGAAACTCGTAGTAAATCAGCTGTAACTCGTCGAGTTTTAGAGATATCAGCATGAAAATTTGACACAAGATAAAGTAGAAGTCGTAGAAAAAATAGAAATTGCTAACTCAGAAAGTGCATTTTTTGAGTTATGCAACTCTTTGAGTAATTGAGCGATATGTATATCAAGTACCAAGAGGGTCTATATGCGACAACATCTTCGGATACCTCCCTCACAAAATTTCAACATAAATGCAATTTATGGGCTGTTTGAGAATCCTTTGGACATTTTGACCAATGCTACTGCTTGTGGTCTTGGTTACAGCGATATTCTATTTTTCGTGGTAAGTCCATGCTTCCTGCCATAACGATTCAAAAGCTCTAAATCTTACCATGATCAACTAAAATAACGGCTTGACACCATATCTATCAAAACGAATGACTTCCAAAATTAGGTACACTTCCAAAATGGACCATTCTTTCAGGTATCTTCTCCACAAAAGTGCAAAACTTTTGCGCTCTTATTGAAGTCAAACTTATGAGCTCAGCATAAGCATTTAGTCGCAACACCCACAATCTTGAAGTTTTATACCCAAATGTTTCGATATATTTGTCGGAAAGTTTATGCGTCCAAAAAAAGCCACGAAATTCTGAAACTCCCTGACTACACAATTCATAGGACAAAGATTTTGGTTATGAAGCCCGTATTCGATCTGTCTATAGATAAAAGTCTCAACTTACACAGGCTGTCGGCAAACCAGACTGATATTTTTTACTTGTTTTCGAGAAAACAAAAGTTATGAATTTTCATAAGTTTACCTCCGCTGTGCCGACAGAAGTCATAGTCCTTGGAAAGTTTTAAATGTCATCGAGTTCATAAACATCTAATCGTACAATTAAGATAGAAATAAGGCGGAACAACAACCCTTGGGATATCAGTAGAGCGATTCTCTAACTCAATTTTTGAGTTACCGACAATTGTCGGTAAAATTAAAATACTTATAATTTCGGTAATTACCGATTTTTTCGGTAAGTTAGCGACGAATAAAAAGCAGTGTAAAGTTATACCAATAGTAAGGCTGTTTTCAATTTTTATTGAACTTTTCATATATAATTTTGGGTTTAAATTTTACCGATTTTTGTCGGTAACTCAAAAAATGTGTTATACAATCGCACTACTGATGGAGTTTTTCGACTTAACCTATTTTGTCAGGACTTAGCTAAAATTTTGCCGAGACAGAATGTGGATTTCGTAGTCTCAAACAGTACTGCGAGTAGAATTCTGAGTCTATGAGTCGTAGTTGGTATCGCCCGACTCCTGATAAAAATGTTTTCTCTTTTTTCTAAATGCCTGTTCCAGAACCTTCAGGAATCTACACATTTTTGCTACTAAAAATGAGTAGATTCTTGCAGTACTGGAACAGGCCATAAATGTAATTTTCTGAATTTTTTAGTTGGCTTGCATGAACTCTATCACTTTTGGTAAAATAGTAAAGTTTTGGTGTTTTTATGACATAAAATAATATTATTTTCTAACAATAGTTCGGTACAAGCCCAATCTGCACTCGCGAATTCGATTTATTCTTTTTTGGAGTTATTGATTTCAATTAATTAATGGTATACAAATAACATTAATAGGTTTTTAGATAGATCTTCTTGTCAGAATCAGTCCTCGTGGTAAAAATGTGTCCAATTGATAACTTAATAAGGCAAAAATAAGACAAAACTTTTTTAATGGGACTGAAGTTAATGTGGGATATATGGATATGTACTTTAAAGAAGAAATACTGAAAATCTTTGAAATAGAATCGAAAATGCCAAATAAGACCTACTGTGGTTAAAAATTCTGGGATACATTAAAACGTAAACATATATGGGTAATGTTCATTTGAAAGATTTTTTAGTTATTGCGTCAATTGTGTTGGAGAATTTGGTTAAAATCTTCAAAATACCAGGCGGAATTTGTGTATGGGGACTATACTGAACATGTTCTGATATGGTTAATTTCAATTCTAAACATCCACAGACTAATTTATTATACTCTGTTCCAAATTTCAAAGTTATATCTAAAATATTGTAAACTCTCTCAATTGAAATTATATACTTTGTATCAATATTTCATATAAAATCAACTAAAACCCCTTTAAAATAGCTTTACGTAATGCTACACAACTTTTTTTAATTTCATAATTTTTGGTCAAGTTGGGCCCCCCCCGAAATGAAATCCTGTGTACGTCCCTGACCAGGAGTGTCGTGCTGCTACCAAAGAGAAAAATGCGGCATATAGAGCTACTTTACAATCAGTAGCAACGCGTAACGCACGAGAGAGATATCGGGAGAAGAGAAACGTCTTTTCCGCAGGAAAAAGAGAGAGATGGAAAAGCGGGAGTGTAAACAAATCTAGATGTACAGGAGACAGAATGAAGTCCGAAAATTCTACCAAAGAGTGAAACATCAAACTGATGGCTTTGGCACTGGCACATCCTTCTGTAGAGAGCAGAATGGTAATTTGGTAACTGATACAGATAGTGTGCTCAGGATATGGAAAGAACATTTTTCAAATCTGTTGGTATTCAATAGCAGCGAAGACGACGAAGATACCACAGAGCCAATCCCAGAAGATGGTATTGAATGTATACCACACGGCCAAGATTAGGTAAAGACAGCAATATACCGGCTGAAGAATAATAAGGCAGCAGGAGCCGATGGCTTACCAGCCGAGCTGTTCAAAACCGGAGGCGACACGCTGATAAGGTGTATGCATCAGCTAGTTAACTCCATCTGGCAGGAAGAACGCATACCCGACGATTGGAACCTGAGCATCCTGTGCCCCGTCCATAAGAAGGGAGATAAGACTGTCTGCTCTAACCATAGGGGCATAAATCTACTCCCTATTGCCTACAAGATCGTGTTAGGGATATTGTGCGAACGACTAAAGCCTATGGTCAACGAGATAATTGGACCTTACCAATGCAGCTTTAGACCTAGCAAGTCCACCATTGACCAGATATTTACCCTGCGGCAAATCCTGGAAAAGACCCAAGAGATGCAGGTCGACCCTACCACCTTTTTGTCAATTATAAAGCAGCCTTCGACAGCCCGCTGCGTTCAAAGGTATTCCAAGCCATGTCTGAATTTGGCATCCCCGCAAAGCTCATTCGGCTTTGTAAAACGACTCTAACTGACACAAGATCTTCAGTTAAAATAGGAAAGAACCTCTCCGAAGAGTTTTGTACCAAAAGAGGTTTCAGGCAAGGAGACAGCCTTCCGTGTGATCTTTTCAACATCCTGCTAGAAAAGGTTATACGAGAGGCAAACGTCAAAAGAAGTGGCACAATCTACACATCTACATCTCTACATCTTACTTGCTTATGCTGATGATATAGACATCATGGGACGATCAGTAAAAGAAGTAACCGATACCTTTATGAAGGTCGAAGGAGAATCTGCTAAAGTGGGTCTGGCGGTAAACGGCGAGAAGACCAAGTTGATGGTGTCGACGCGCAATGCGTTCATTGAGATCGGACCAACTGTTGAAGTTGGTTCCTATAATTTTTAGGTAGTAAAATACTTTGTATAGCTCGGCACCGCCGTAAACACAACAAACGACATCAGTTGTGAAATAACAAGTAAGAAAAGCGTTAAGTTCGGTCGGGCCGAACTTTTTATACCCTCCACCACAAATTTCAGCCATTTCGGTGGATTAATGTGGCCACAACCTTCAAAATACCGAAATTCGGAAGGTACCGTTCTATGGGGGCTATATGATGGCGTGGACCTATACCTACAAATTTCTGGGAGAAAGTTTTATACGCCTAAAGAAGACTAAATACCAAATTTCAGCCATTTCGGTGTGATAATGAGGCTAAAACGTTCAAAATATAGAAAATCGGGAGATATTGAATTATGGGGGCTATACCAACACGTGGACCTATATAAACATTTTATGGTAGAAATGTTTCTTAGCCTCTGGAAACACAAAATACAAAGTTACAACCGATTCTTTGGTCAAATGGGTCTAATACATTCAAAATATATTAAAATGACGCGTACTTTATATGGGGCCTTATATGGTAGGAATATTTTTTGGCCTCTGGAGACACAAAATACCAAATTACAACCAATTCGGTGGTAAAATGGGACAAATGTCTTAAAAATTCCTTAAAACGACGACGCGTCGCGCGTCATTTTGTATGGGGGCTATACGAAAGCGTGGACCTACATAGCCCGCTTTCAATACCAAAAGTCCTACGTAAATATAACATATTTTCCCAAAATTTCATCAACCTACGTCAATCCGTTCGGACGCTAGAGTGATTTCCACAGACGGACAGACGGACGGACATGGCCAAATCGATGTAGAATTGCACGCTGATCAAGAATATATATACTTTGTGGGGTCTACAATGATTATTTCGAGTAGTTACAAACGTAGTGACAAACTTAATATACCCCCATCCTATGGTGGAGGGTATAAAAATAAGAATTGTATTGGCCAACAGATGCTACTTTGGTTTAAGTAAGCACTTCAAAAACAAAGCCACAACTCGTCAAACAAAAACAACGCTTTACAAAACGCTGATACTACCCGTGCTGATGTATGCTTCCGAAGCCTGGGTACTTGCGCAAGCAGATAAGGCAGTGCTTGACGTGTTTGAGAGAAAATTTCTTCGAAAGATCTACAGACCGATCTGCGTCGACGGTGAATATCGACGTCGTATGAACCACGAGCTGTATCTGCTATACAACGACATCAATATAGTTAAACGTATCGAGATACAGCGATTGCGTTGGCTAGGCCATATCATAAGAATGAGCGATGATTAACCCGCTAAAAAGGCGTATAAATTCGAGCCACATGGCGGTGCACGCAGAATTGGCAGGCCAAAGAATAGATGGCGCAAACAGGTGGATGAAGAGATGACAAGGCGCGGTGTTCCAAAAGCGAAGCTCTAAACGGAGAGAATTGGAGATCTTTTCTTAGTTCGGTCTATGGAACTAATGTTCTGTAATGGGCCAGCTAAGTAAGTAAGTAAGTAAGTAAATCCACCGTCACACTGTTTACCACTTGCACGACTGAAACGAGGCTCCCACTAAACATACTGCTCGATGATGTCCTGATTTCGACCAAAAATATTGGGTGTAACGTTCGCTAGCAACGTAACGTCCGCGCAAATTACAATTGTTTGCGATAAGATCAGAAGTAGGAACTAGGTCCTCAAGTCGCTGGCAGGCTCCATTTGGGATGCTGGCAAAGAAACCTTGTTGACCTCTTACAAAGCAATAGGCCGGTCGGTGGTAAGCTATGCGGCGCCAAAGTGGTATGCAAATGTTAGCGCTTCGCCCTGAGGACTGCAACAGGATGCCTCCTTATGACACCACTGAACCATCTTCATAAGGAGAGGAAGGTTTTACCGGTGCGTCAACACAACGGGATGTTGTCAATGCAGTACCTGCTGGTACCACCCCCATCCATCGCAGCAGAAGAACGTCAGCTGCCAAGGCAAACACGAGTGGTTTTAGGCCAGTTAAAATCCGGACGATGCAGCCGCCTAAATTCGTATTGGGACCAAATTTATGCCACGATACCCAACATATGCCCGGCATGGCGGTGAAGTTTTGTGACCACTGGGAACCTAAAATGTCAAATTACAGCTAGTTCGGACAAAAAATGCAGCCAAAATCCTAAAAATACCTAAAATTGGGAGGTACTGGTTTAGGAGGACTATACCAAAACGTGAACAAAACTAGGCCAATTTCGAACTTGATCTGTCTATTGAAAAAATACATTCGGGCGCTAAAATATAGCTAGTTAGCTCAATTATTAGCATGTCGGGTTAGTAACCCATCCCTATAATAAACATCCTACTCGTACTAGGATATATTCTACGAGCGCCATGGCCGATGCCCTGGCCATGACATTAAGATTCTCAAAGATTGCAACGAGAGGGAAAATATAGGTCGTCAAGTTCGCAAACGGAAATTTGCATGGTTGTGAGCAAGGTCAGGTAGATGACCCCAAAACAAGGAAACAAATCGATTATGTTGTGACAGGCGGTACACATTCTTCCGATCCATTCGAGGAGTGAACATTGATTCGCACTATTACCTTGTAGCAGCCATTGTACGCACCCGTCAAAAAAGTATATAGCAAAAGACTAATCCGCTCAACCTATCCATATGCTGGAAGACGGCACACCTAAAAATACATGGTGCGATCAGGAATGCGACGTACTGGACAACCCTGCAATCAGTGGCAACAAGAAAAAAAAAAATACAGTGAGGAAATAGATGCCAGCAGTGAGTGCATCTCAGGCGTTGTTCTGGACTGGAGGGATTACGACAGGGACTTTGTAACTACATGCTGCGTGAATACAAACCTCGGTGAGACGTCGTCATCAGAATACGCGACTTTCCCGCAGTCCCCCCCCCAACAGACACAGCCCTTAACACCAGCCGTTGTTATTCCAACCCTGAGAAATAATCTTTTTTTGCAATTTAATTGCAATGGACTCCGAGATAAGATCGGGAAATAATGGATTTCATGTGTTGCATGAAACCAAACTCAACAACAACTGTAGATTACAGCGTTGCGATGGTTACAACGTACTGAAGAAGGATCGCAGCAGAAGTGGAGATGGAGGATTAGCATTTCTATTGCACCAGTCTGTTCAATACGGACCTAACTCGCTTAAGCCTGACTCTAATGACCCGTAAATGGAATGTAGGGGGGTAGCAGTCAGTTGTGGAACTGCCGAGATAGACTTGCTGAACGTATTCATCCCGCTGATAAATAGCTGTACTCCAGGCTAAAGGCTAGACACTAACCCACTTTTGGAAGTTCGTAACCGTCTGGTCTTGGGGGACTTTAATGCTCATCATGAGTTGTGGCAATCGGTCCTCGGTAACGAATAGAGGGGTATAGTGCTGGTTGAGCCGGTTTTGCACGGTCAATGAGTACGCCCCTACCAGAATTTGCGGAGAGTGTCACAGTTCGCCAGACATAACCATCGTGCCAACTGTTGCGACAATTGACGTCACCTAGCAACCCTCGTTTCTCTTGGGTCAGAACATCTCCCCATCATTGTCTCCATCAACATACCGACCGGTTTCACCACCTCTGAATGACGCCGTTTCATCATTCATCGGAAAGCTAATTGGCCCATTTTAAGCGAGTTCACTAATCACCACTTCAGAGATCTGCCCAAACCTTCTGATTTTCGGGTAGCATAAAGAACTTTGCGACAAATCATCACTCCTGCAGCCGCTCGCCATATATCTATATATATATATATATATATATATATATATATATATATATATACCCGAAGTATGACCCTGAACGTATTCATCCCGCCGATAAATAGCTGTACTCCAGGTTATAGGGCCAACACTAGCCCACTTTTGGAAGTTCGTAACCTTCTGGTCTTGGGGGTTTTTAATGCTCATCATAAGTTATGGCATTCGGTCCACGGTGACAAATAGAGGGGTATAGTGCTGGTTGAGCCGGTTTTGCACGGTCAATGAGTACGCCCCTACCAAAAGACTTTGCGAAAAATCATCATTCCTGCAGCCGCTCGCCATATATCTGCTGGTGGATTACCCGAAGTAAGACGATGAACGTGATAAGCTTCATCGTCTCTACCCTAGTGACTTCAGAGTAAGGACGATGACACTGGAAGTTAACAGGTTGGTCGGTGAGCATAAGCGGAGGAGCATGTGGTTAAATCATCTGAAGAGTTGCAAAGTTGAAGCCAGAAAAAGTGAATTATGGGGCACAGGTAAGACATTCTCGAAAGGAAGATAGAATCTCACGTTTGGCGAAATTACGCTGACTGGTCTGAAGAGATGCGAAAGTTTTTTAATCGATAGTTTAAAGAACACCCGGGGAGTTACAGGGCGAAGAGGAGAGTACTACGTCGCATTATAAGGATGAACCACCACAATTTAAAATGGATAATGCTGCGAATGTCACCAGGAACACTAAAACATCCCGAAATTTGGGTCCTGATGGAATCTCCATGATAATGCGGAAACAGCTAGATGTACCAGGAGTCGAGTATCTCACTAAAGTTCTCAACCTTTCGCTAGCCATCTACATTGTCCCCGAAGTCTGTAAAATTAGCAGGGTGGTCCCGCTACTGATGCCAGCAAAGGTAAGTCGTACAGCTTTTGACGCCCGTAACAAAGACCCTTATCGTCCCCAGTGGCAGAAATAGCTTTCCAGTATGGGTTCCGTAAGCAGCGCCCCACGCCATCTCCACACATATTAGTCGAGGACTCAACCAGAGCAAACCGTGTGATAGAACAGTGATGGTGGCGCTTGAGATTTTCGAAAGCATTTGACACTGTCAAACACTCAACGCGGTTTGAGGACATAGAGAAGACAACTCTCCGGCCAAGTTTTAAACGTTGGATAATGAGTCACATGTGTGGACACCAATCGTATGTGGAATTCAGGAACAAGAAGTCCAAGACCTGTAGAGTGAAACAGGGAGTTCCCCAATGTAAGGTGATATCTTCGAAACTGCTTAACCTTTAACTCTCCTGTAAGTCACTCACTCCAGACTGTATTGAGTTCGTAACGTATGCGGATTATTGTACGATCTTGACGTCAGGTACCTTTCCTGATGACATTGTGACTGATTTAAAAAATTTTTTTTCCAAACGAGAAATATGCAAATATCCGCCACTAAATTTACGGCCACTCTGATCACCACCTGGACGGCGAAGCTGAACATTAAGTTGAGTGTCATGGTCGATGGTAGCAAAATACCGATCACCAACTATCCCAAGATTCTAGGGGTCACATTCAACAGTATGTCCACGTCGTCCGCGCATGCTACAGCTATCTGCGACAAGCTGAGATGAAGGAAAAAGGTTTGCAATTCCCTATCCATCGGTACTTGGGGTGCGGATAAAGAAACCTTGCTGACCACATATGTATAACACGATATGTCGGTCTGTTGTAAGCTATGCGGCGGCAGTGTGATCCGACACTATAAGCAAAACGCGGTGGAAAAATATCCAAACCTGTCAAAATGTTGCCCTAAGAACTGCAACAGGGTGCCTTTTATGTCTTCAGTGGACAATCTACATGAGGAGACAAAGTTTAATTGAATACAGCAACACAATGGCATGCTCTCGTTGCGGTATGGTGGATAGGACTCCACCATCTCAGGAAGGATCTTCATGATCTAGAAAACGAACTTTATAAGAGAGAACCCTTAGATCAACAAGCCTATTAAGCAGATTTAAATAGCACTCACACAGATGCGGTGGCAGATTCCATAAACAACTATCTTGTGAATGCCGTACTCGGAGAACATCTCCCATCTATCGCAGCTGAGAGGCGTCAGCTGTCGCGGACAAACCAGAGTAGTTTTGGCTCAACTAAATTCCTACAGGGCTAGGATCGATGGCACCGTGTTATACATCCGCCTAGCATGCGGTACAGCACCGCAGGGCTCGGGATGGTCCAGCGTTCTAAATTCCTATAGGACTAGGATCGATGACACCGTGTTATACATCTGCTCAGCATGCGGTACAGGACCGCAGGGCCTATTTAAATACTACCCATCGTAGCAGCCACATTCCTAGTACTGGAGATAGATCTAGAGACAACAAGAAAATCTCGAGATGTTCGTGACCCAGAATGAAATCCGAACCTTTTAACTAATCGCTTTCTCCCTTCTAGGGTTATCTTACGTACCACCCAGTATAGTAGGTGCCGATAGGCTTTTTTGGAGCTTGTGAGCCATTATCTCAGGAAGTAGATATGTCCATTAAGAAAAATTCGTATTTAACTAGCGAAAACACAAACCACTGTAGCGGAGACACACACCGCCCTGTTAACACTTTTCTTAACAGAGAGTAAGCAGAGCACTGTTAAACTTAACAGAGCTATTGAAACTGTTTTTTCTTCTTAAAAAAACCTTTTTAGGTCCTTTAAGGAAAATTCTGCCACTTTTCTTAACAGAGAGTAAGCAGAGCACTGTTAAACTTAACAGAGCTATTGAAACTGTTTTTTTCTTCTTAAAAAAACCTTTTTAGGTCCTTTAAGGAAAATTCTGCCACTTTTCTTAACAGAGAGTAAGCAGAGCACTGTTAAACTTAACAGAGCTATTGAAACTGTTTTTTCTTCTTAAAAAAACCTTTTTAGGTCCTTTAAGGAAAATTCTGCCACTTTTCTTAACAGAGAGTAAGCAGAGCACTGTTAAACTTAACAGAGCTATTGAGACTGTTTTTTTCTTCTTAAAAAAACCTTTTTAGGTCCTTTAAGGAAAATTCTGCCACTTTTCTTAGCAGAGAGTAAGCAGAGCACTGTTAAACTTAACAGAGCTATTGAAACTGTTTTTTCTTCTTAAAAAAACCTTTTTAGGTCCTTTAAGGAAAATTCTGCCACTTTTCTTAACAGAGAGTAAGCAGAGCACTGTTAAACTTAACAGAGCTATTGAAACTGTTTTTTCTTCTTAAAAAAACCTTTTTAGGTCCTTTAAGGAAAATTCTGCCACTTTTCTTAACAGAGAGTAAGCAGAGCACTGTTAAACTTAACAGAGCTATTGAAACTGTTTTTTCTTCTTAAAAAAACCTTTTTAGGTCCTTTAAGGAAAATTCTGCCACTTTTCTTAACAGAGAGTAAGCAGAGCACTGTTAAACTTAACAGAGCTATTGAAACTGTTTTTTCTTCTTAAAAAAACCTTTTTAGGTCCTTTAAGGAAAATTCTGCCACTTTTCTTAACAGAGAGTAAGCAGAGCACTGTTAAACTTAACAGAGCTATTGAAACTGTTTTTTCTTCTTAAAAAAACCTTTTTAGGTCCTTTAAGGAAAATTCTGCCACTTTTCTTAACAGAGAGTAAGCAGAGCACTGTTAAACTTAACAGAGCTATTGAAACTGTTTTTTCTTCTTAAAAAAACCTTTTTAGGTCCTTTAAGGAAAATTCTGCCACTTTTCTTAACAGAGAGTAAGCAGAGCACTGTTAAACTTAACAGAGCTATTGAAACTGTTTTTTTCTTCTTAAAAAAACCTTTTTAGGTCCTTTAAGGAAAATTCTGCCAATTTTCTTAGCAGAGAGTAAGCAGTGCACTGTTAAACTTAACAGAGCTATTGAAACTGTTTTTTCTTCTTAAAAAAACCTTTTTAGGTCCTTTAAGGAAAATTCTGCCACTTTTCTTAACAGAGAGTAAGCAGAGCACTGTTAAACTTAACAGAGCTATTGAAACTGTTTTTTTTCTTCTTAAAAAAACCTTTTTAGGTCCTTTAAGGAAAATTCTGCCACTTTTCTTAGCAGAGAGTAAGCAGAGCACTGTTAAACTTAACAGAGCTATTGAAACTGTTTTTTCTTCTTAAAAAAACCTTTTTAGGTCCTTTAAGGAAAATTCTGCCACTTTTCTTAACAGAGAGTAAGCAGAGCACTGTTAAACTTAACAGAGCTATTGAAACTGTTTTTTTCTTCTTAAAAAAACCTTTTTAGGTCCTTTAAGGAAAATTCTGCCACGGCAACGTGGGTATCATTGGAAAGCTTATCCAGACAGCTATCCCCTGAGTTGATATAACCTTTAAAAATATTGCCCGATGTTGCGGTATTTACTGTTTTTGGGAATGACCCTGCAATTAGGATACTTATTTCGACCACAGATCCTTTAAGGAAAATTGTGCCAGAACAACGTGGGTACCATTGGAAAGCTTTTCGAGATAGCTATCCTCTGAGCTAATAAAATCTTCAGAAAAATATTGCCCAATATCGCGATAATTACCATTTTTGAAATATTTTTAAAGTAGTTTTAAAGATTTTATTAACTCAGGGGATAGCTGTCTGGATAAGCTTTCCAATGATACCCACGTTTTCCTGGCAGAATTTGTCTTAAAGGACCTAAGGATATTTTTTTACAAAGAGAAACATTTTTGAATAGCTCTGTTAACTTTAACAGTGCTCCGCTTAAAATAAAAGCGTTAACAGAGCGGTTTGTTTCTCCACTAGAGTGGTTTGAATCTTCGTTAGTTAAATACGAATTTATCTTAATAGACATTCAGGAAGTATGGACTTATCGTCGAGAGAAGGTCCGCAAGAAAAACTTCTTGCCAAAAAATTCAAAAAGATCCGTCACGTCAAGGTGCACGAAGGAGTATACCCATTTAGGCCATATTCAAACTCGATCTATGCCTAGAAGGTAATATTACTCTGATGCAAACTTATGACCAATTCGGAAGGAGTGGACCTATATGCTCTATCTTGAACTTAATCCAAGTTTAGACAGAGTATTACGATACCAAAAGTTGAACCAAATCGGTTGATCCTTTCGAGAGTTATAGTGTGGACCAACCAGGCAGACGGACGGACATGACATCAACTCCAAGTTGTCTAAAACGATATCCTCCAAACGTACTTGGGGTCTAAAACCATTATTTCGATGATCAAAGTGTATATACTAGGCCGGGGCGATTTGTGTGGAAGGAAAAAAACCTTACTAGGCCCTTCGCGTTTCTGATTCCTGGGATTGAACTGAGCAAAAAAGTCTACTGGACCATACGTCTACGATGAAAATTGAGCCTCCCGATTTTGACTTTAAGTTTTTTATCTACGTTTTTTTTGACATCTTGGCATATAACAGCCAAACCATTGAGATTTTCGAGCCAACATAAAGACAAAAATTGTTGCCAAGGCAGTAATTAAGAACTCTCTAATACATCGCAAAAGCATTGGAACGCTTTTTCAGGCAGTTTTGGTCTTGAAAAGGTGCAAACTTTTCAGAAAATGTCGATAAATGGCACTGTGCTACAAAAGTTGACCAGAAAAGTTTGCACCTTCTCAAGATCAAAACTGCCTGAAAAAGCGTTCCAATGCTTTTGCGATGTATTAGAGAGTTCTTAATTACTGCCTTAGCAACAATTTTTGTCTTTGTGGTGGCTCGAAAATCTCAATGGTTTGGCTGTTATATGCCAAGATGTCAAAAAAACGTAGATAAAAAACTTAAAGTCAAAATCGGGAGGCTCGATTTTCATCCTAGACGTATGGTCCAGTAAACTTTTTTGCTCAGTTCAATCCCAAGAATCAGAAACGCGAAGGGCCCATTAAGGTTTTCAAATCGACTCGGCCTAGTATATACCCCTCTGTATAACGAGTCTGCCAGCAAATGATAGCATCAAAAATTGGAGAAGTAAAGTAAAATACCGGTGTTTTTGGAAATCTATTCTTTGTTCCCCTTATGGAACAAAATGTTCTGGGTAAAATATGAAACCAACTAAGTAAGATTTATCTATCAGTCCCCCCTTCTGACTTCGTTGATATGTCATGTCAAATTTCTTGTTGTTGACTCGATATCAATGTTGAGAAAGCATGCCAATGATAACAATGAGTTAATTATTGAGAAAACAATATTTCTGCTGCAGCAGCAGTAGTAGTAGCAACAACTATACCGATACCCTTCTAAAACCCTACCTATACCTGACAGTCAGTCAATCGCAATTTCATTTTCCCCGATATATGTGTTTGTTTGCTGGCTCAACTGTCTGTCTCTCTGTCGTCTGTTAAGATCCATTCTAACACCCATCGTCATCCATTAGCAAAACAATTTTAAGCGTCACGATTTTTGCTTTGCCGCTGTCAGAGAACACCGGCACCACTCCACAACACGACAAAACCTCTTATCAGTTGGTTGGTCATAATAACGTTGGTCGGTTGATTGGTTTGTTGGCTGGTTGTGGTGATGATGTCATTATAACCCTGCGATCATGCAGTTAGAGGGATAGAAAAACAACAACAAGAACAAAAAGTCATTACCAAATAGCAAACATTTAAGCATACAAACATACATACGGAGATATACTATATAGCCGCTGGTATTATGTCCAGCTTAAATGATAATTTATATTAGAATTTAACATTTATTGGCACTTGGGATTTTTCAACATAACACTGTTAATTATTATGAATTGTTCGGAATTAGCAGAAGAATCGGCATTTTCCCATTGAGGGAACGACGCTCATATTTTTTAAAAGAAAAGTCTTCGTTTGAATAAGCATGATTTATTTTAAGATTTTTAGGAGCATCCCAAGACCAGATTAGGCGTGGATTTTTTTAAGATTTTTAGGACCATCCCAAGACCACATTAGGCGTGGATTTTTTTAAGATTTTTAGGAGCATCCCAAGACCACATTAGGCGTGGACTTTTTTAAGATTTTTAGGAGCATCCCAAGACCAGATTAGGCGTGGATTTTTTTAAGATTTTTAGGAGCATCCCAAGACCAGATTAGGCGTGGATTTTTTTAAGATTTTTAGGAGCATCCCAAGACCAGATTAGGCGTGGAGTTTTTTAAGATTTTTAGGAGCATCCCAAGACCAGATTAGGCGTGGATTTTTTTAAGATTTTTAGGAGCATCTTAAGACCAAATTAGGCGTGGATTTTTTTAAGATTTTTAGGAGCATCCCAAGACCAGATTAGGCGTGGATTTTTTTAAGATTTTTAGGAGCATCCCAAGATCAGATTAGGCGTGGATTTTTTTAAGATTTTTAGAAGCATCTCAAAACTTGGAGTTTTTTAAGATTTTTAAGAGCATCCCAAGACTTTGATTTTTTAAAGAGTCAATTCTGTAAAAATTGTTCTTACAGGGTGTGAGCACAAACATTTTCCCATAAATGCTCATCACTCTTAAATGGCGATTTACAGGGAATTTCTTGTGTTCAAACACCACACATTGTCGTCCTCAATTGGACATTTCATTACACGTTGTATGTGTATTGTAATCCGTATATTTCCCATGACGTCCTTTGGGAGTAAAACGTTTGCTACACACCGACAATAAATCAATATTCTTAATGTCCACTTAAAAGGTCATTGAATAGGTTAAATGTGCCTATATGTCAACTTTATTACACCTCATGCTTCACATTATGATAATTATTTGTTAATTATTTTATAAATAACCGGATATAAAAAACATATCCTTCTAAGTGGTCATTAAATGGTAATATTTGGATTTATAAAAATAGTAATGGTTTTGATTATTTTTACATCAATTGGGTGTGTGGGAATTATCATTTACGGAATTGTTCGTTGACAATGCACATAATTATTACAGCAATCAAAGTATGGTTGCTTTCAAGGGCTTAGTTTTTTTTTTTTTTTTATTAATATTTTCTTTATTCAATTTTACAATATTACAAAATTATTATATTGTCCCAGCGCCTTGAAGGCTTTGTAGGGACGAATTACTAAAAATATATGTATGATATATTTCAAAAGGACGTACTTTATTCTACAAGTATATTAAATGAATTACATCAGAAGCACTCCTATATCACTTAATAAAAGTGATTTAATTTTTCGTTTAATCCTCTGTTTTGTTATTTCCAAACGGCATCTTTGTACTCTCAGATTTGAATTTTGTCTCGTATTGACTACGTTTTGATTAACTTCAAAATTTATTGTACGAGGTCCAATATTGTGGATGGCTTTAAATATGTAAGTAAGCAGTTGATACTTGTATATTCCACACAGCGGTAAAATATTTTTAGCTACGTTGTTGTATAGTTCAAAAGTAGGATACAATCTTGGCAAATTAAATACTACTTTCAGCGCTTTATTCTGCATTTTTTGGAGTGATTTTAAATAATTGGTGTTTCTGTGAGCATATACCATCGCCAAATAAGTAAAATGGCTTTGAATTAGGGAATTATATAATAACAGTTTTGTTTCCATATTGAATATATTTTTAAATTTATACAACATACCAATGGCAGGAGCAATTTTCCTCCTCAACTCATCTATATGTATATTCCATGCCAAGTTATGCTGCAAGTGTATGCCTAAATATTTTAACGATTGACATTCTTGAATATCCGTCTCAGCGATCGTTATACTAAATCCAGGATCATCTTGCAAACATCGAGGTCGAAATCGAATTATCTTTGTTTTGTCAGAATTGATTACCAGCTTGTTCAATCTACAGTATTCCATTAATAATTTAGCGTCATGTTCCATTTGACCTTTTAGTATCACATTATGATTATATGGATATAGAAGAACAATGTCGTCGGCATACATTACTAATTTTCCGATCAGTTTTATATTTGATATATCATTAAGATATAAAGTAAAAAGGAGAGGACCCAGCACACTACCCTGTGGTACCCCATGCTCAACAATTCCAATATTTCCTTTAACACCACTGATTTCGACGAATTGTTTTTTTCGAAATTGATTTAAAATATAGCTTTTGAAGAGTTGCAATTCCTTTCCTCGAATACCATAATGCGGTAACTTTGACAGTGGTATATGATGATCGACTAAGTCGAATGCTTTGGAAAAATCATAAAAAGCTCCACCCACTCCACCAAAATTTGTATCTAAACCATTACAAATAATATTAATAACATTCACAACTGCTTCTTGTGTACCACTACCTTTCTTAAAACCAAACTGCATCGGATATAATTGCTCTGTATGGTCAAGAAAAGTTGACAGTTGGTTGTATAAAAGTTTTTCATATATCTTATCAAAGAATGGAAGCAACGCGATTGGCCTAAAGTCACAAGTTTTTGTTGCATTTGGCGATTTTGGTATGGGAACTATTTTGGCAGTTTTTAAAACTTCTGGGTATATGGACGTCGTAATTATTTTATTAAATATCAATACCAGATGATCAATTAATCGATGACAAATGTTAGTCAATGTTAAACGCTATTAAATGCAATGAAAATGTAAAGGGTATTTGTTGTGCGAGGATTATTGATTCCCACATACTTAGAAGTCTAAGGTCACATTAGGCTTGGATTTTTTTAAGATTTTAAGGTGAACTCTAGACCAAATAGGCATAGATATTTTAAAGATTTGTGGGAGCACATCAAGATTAAGAAAATGGGAGTGGGTAGAGGGCCAGTTGGTCATCTTAAAGAATACCAATGAGTCTTCTCAGAGCACACCAGTAAGACTTCGCATAGACGACCACTCACTCCTCTCATAGAAGGCCAGTTGGTCTTCTCATAGCAGGTCTTCGCAAAGAAGATTTGTAGCTCCTCTCATAGAAGACCAGTTGGTATTCCGATAGACGACCAGGGGGTCTTCTCAAAGACAACCAAATAAAACAGTCATATATACGTAGCGTTGCTTAACGTATATAGCCCGCCGAAAAAAGCTGTACTCCAGGTTGTAGGCGTGGATTTTTTAAGATATTTAGGAGCATCCCAAGACCAGATTAGGCGTGGATTTTTTAAGATTTTTAAGAGCATCCCAAGACCAGATTAGGCGTGATTTTTTTAAAGATTTTTAAGAGCATCCCAAGACCACATTATGCGTGGTTTTTTTAAGATTTTTAGGATCATCCCAAGATTACATTAGGGGCTGATTTTTCAAGAAGCATCTCAAGACCGGATTAGCCATGGATTTGTTTTCAAGATTTTTAGGAGAATCCCAAGACCACTCTAGCTAGGAGTTGGTTTTTTAAGATTTTTACGAGCATACCATGGCATTATAGGCCCAACGTTAGCCCGTTTTTGGAAAATCATAACCTTCTGGTCTTGGGCGACTTTGATGGTCATCACTAGTTGTGGCATTCGGTCCGCAGAAACAACCAGCTGGGTATAGTACTGAGTACTGAGTAAATGAGGACGCCCCTATCAGAATTGGCGGCAAACCGCAGATTTCATCACCTCTGAACGCCGCACTTTCATCAATCATGGGAAAACTAATTCGGTGTCACCGTGGTGCAATGGCAAGGTCTGCGGTACGATTCCCAAGCCAGGCAAAAACATCATAATTTCCAACGGTGGCAAAATACCCCTCAGTGTCGGCGATATTTCCTGGTATTCCTGTCAAGTAAAATTTCTCTATACTTGGTGTCGTGAGACACGCCGTTCGTACTAGGCGATAAAAAAATAAGTCCCATACCATAGAGCAAATATGAATCGGAGTGCACTCATTGATATGAGAGAAGTCTCCCTTGTCCCTTCGGTGATGTGTACGAGAACATATGTATGATGTATGGGAAAGCTAATTGACCTAGTTTCAGAGAGTTCACTAATCACCGTGTCAGAGATCCGCCCAACTCCTCTGCTGCGGCCGCTCACCCAAAGTGAGACCAAATTTCCCAGCACAGCACGCAATGAGCTTCGTCGAGCCAACCCCTATACCTGACTATGTGGAGCTGGCACTGGAAGTTAACAGTTTGGTCGTCATCATTTGAGGAGTTGCGACATTAGAGCCGGAATAAGTGAATTGTGGGCAACGATTAAGTAACTCTCTAACCCTGCCAAGAAGTAAGATAGGACCTTAGTAACGTGTGGCGGCGTTCGCTGACTGATCCGAAGAGATGCGCAAGTTATTTTATTCGACAGTTTGTGGAGCATCCCGCGAGTGATAGGGAGTAGAGAAGAGTACTATTTCGCATAAGATCTCTTTGTCATCAGAAGATCTAAATCAACCATAGCGTTGGGCCTTGATGGAATCTCCATGATAATGTTAAAACAGCTGGATGAGCCGGGAGTGGAGTATCTCGCTAAAGTTCTTAACCTGTCGCCAGCCACCACATCGTTCCCGTCAGAAATAGCTAGCCAGTTGCGGATCATCAGCATGGGTTCCTTAAGAAGCACAGCAAAACAACAGCGCTACACACCATCTCCACATATATTAATCGAAGAATCAACCAGATAGAGTTGTGCCAAAGGAACTATATGGAACTATCTCATTCACTTCGCAGTTCCAACGGCCAACATTTTTTTCTTTGAACAAACTGCGTATACTTACTATCACACGTTACATTTCATGATGTTACTCATATGCTTTGGAACTAGTACAAGGAACTAGGAACTAGATTACCCAAGTCTACAACCAGATCAATCCGTGTGATAGAACAGTGATGGTGGCTCTCGACTTATCAAGTACTCCACGCTGTTTGATAACATTGAGCAGACTACCCTCCGTTCAAATTTGAAACGTTGGATAATCAATTATATGCGTGGACAACAGTCGTGCGTTGAATTGAGGAACAAGAAGTCCAAGCCCCGTAGAGTGAAACAGGGAGTTCCTTAAGGGTGATATCTCTGGATCTGTTTAAGCCCTACCTCTCCTGTATTGCACCCCTCTAGACTTCATTGAAATCCTAACTTATGCGGATAGTTGTACGATCTTAGCGTCAGGTACATCTCCTGATATCATTTGGGAAATGCTGAACTCCTATTTCACCAACTTTTCCACGCGAGGAATATGCAAATGTTCGCCACTAAATCTACAGCCACTCTGTTCACTACATGTGCTGCAGAGGTGAGCATAATTCCGACCACCAACTATCCCAAGATTCTGGAGTCACACTCGGATCAGCTGCCACTACAAACCAGAGAACTTGTTTGCTCAACTAGGCTCGGAATGGTACAGCCGCCTAAATTTCTATAGGACAAGCATCGATGACACATGCAAAACATCTGCCCAGCATGCGGCACAGGCCCACATGACACACTGCACCATTTCAACTGCCCTGCCTAACCTGAACATCTAACTCCACTAACTTTGTGGCTTGAAGCCATCGTAGCAGCCACTTTCCTAGAACTAGATATAGATCTAGATCCACTTTTGGGAGAATAACGAATTTACAAGCATATAATGTACTGTCCAAGGATTATTTGTTCTCACAACAGTTAACCTTGATTGCGTATGTTAGGGTGGATCCACATTGCCCAAAAAACACAATGTCTAGCAGATGAGCTTCGATAGGGAACCATCAATTAGACTACCTTGTAAATGTTATCTTACCGGATACCTTCTCTGGTATAGAGTTTGGAGTCCTGACCTAACTCTCTCCCTCTCTCTCTACCCATGAGAGGTCGTGTAGAATAAACGTAGTTTCTGATGTGGTCTTTGGGGGCTATAGACTCTCTATAATCGCAGGCATGAAAAAAGTCTGAATTTCTCTCGGTTCGGAATGGTGCAGCCGCCTAAATTTCTATAGGACTTACTTACTTAGCTGGCCTTTTACAGAACATTTGTTCCATAAGCCGAACTAAGAAAAAATCTCCAATCCTCTCTGTTTGCTGCTGTATTTTCCCAATCTGGTATATGAAGCTTTGTGATATCTCGTTTCACTTGTTCGCTCCAACGAAGCTTTGGCCTTCCAGATCTGCGAGAACCTCCATGCGGCCCGTATTTATACGCCTTTTTAGCGGGTTCATCATCACTCATTCTTATAACATGGCCTAGCCATCGCAATCGTTGTATCTCGATTCGTTCAACTATATTGATGTCATTGTATAGTTGATACAGCTCGATGTTCATACGACGCCGATATTCGCCGTCAACACAGATTGGCCCGTAGATCTTTCGAAGAATTTTTCTCTCAAACACACAAAGCACTGCCTTATCTGCTTGAGCAAGTACCCATGCTTCGGAACCATACATTAGCACGGGTAGTATCAGTGTTTTGTACAGTGTTATTTTTGTTTGACGAGAGGTGGCTTTATTCCTAAACTGCTTACTCAGCCCAAAGTAGCATCTGTTAGCCAACACTATTCTTCTTCGTATTTCACAACTGATGTTATTTGTTGTGTTTATGGCGGTGCCGATGTAGACGAAGTCCTTTACTACCTCAAAATTATAGGTACCAACATTCACAGATGGTGCGGTGTTTATGGACATATTACGCGTCGATACCATCAACTTGGTTTTTACGCCGTTTACTGCCAGACCAACTTTAGCAGATTCTCTTTCGACTTTTGCAAAGGTGTCAGTTACTTCCTTTACCGATCGACCCATGATGTCAATGTCGTCGGCATAAGCCAGTAACATGTGGCTGTTCGTGTATATCGTTCCATTTCTTTTGACCTTCGCGTCTCGTATCACCTTTTCCAGTAGGATGTTGAATAGATCACACGACAGGCCGTCTCCTTGTCTGAAACCTCTTTTGGTAGTAAACTCTTCGGAGGGGTTCTTTCCAATTTTAACTGAGGATCTCGTCTCAGTTAATGTCATTCTACAAAGTCGAATGAGCTTTGCAGGAATACCAACATCAGACATGGCTTGGAACACCTTTGAACGTATAGGGCTGTCGAATGCTGCTTTATAATCGACGAAAAGATGGAAGGTGTCGATCTGCATTTCTTGGGTCTTCTCCAGGATTTGTCTCAAGGTAAATATCTGGTCAATGGTGGATTTGCCAGGTCTAAAGCCGCACTGATAGGGTCCAATAATTTCATTGACCATAGGCTTTAGTCTCTCACACAATATGCCAGATACTATCTTATATGCAATAGGGAGCAGACTTATGCCCCTATAATTGGAGCACACAGTCTTATCACCCTTCTTGTGGACTGGACATAGGATGCTCACGTTCCAATCGTCGGGTACGCGTTCTTCCTGCCAGATGGTGCTAACTAGCTGATGCATACACCTTATCAGCGTGTCGCCTCCGGTTTTGAACAGCTCGGCTGGTAGGCCATCTGCTCCTGCCGCCTTATTATTCTTCAGCCGGTTTATTGCTGTCCTTACCTCATCTTGGCTGGGCGGTATACATTCAATACCATCATCTGGGATTGGATCTGTGGTATCTTCGCCGTCTTCACTACTATCGGATACCAACAGTTTGGAAAAATGTTCTTTCCATATCCTGAGCACACTATCTGTATCACTTACCAAATTACCTTGTTGATCTATACAGGAGGATATTCCTGTACCAAAGCCATCAGTTTGATGCTTCACTCTTTGGTAGAATTTTCGGACTTCGTTCTGTCTCCTGTACATCTCCATTTGTTCACACTCACTCTTTTCCATTTCTCTTTTTCCTGCGGAAAAGACGTTTCTCCTCTCTCCTTTTCTCCCGATACCTCTCTCGTGCGCTACGCGTTGCTACTGATTGTAAAGTAGCCCTATATGCCGCATTTTTTTCTTCGGTAGCAGCACGGCACTCCTGGTCATACCACGGATTCTTTGGTGGAGGTCTCTGGTATCCAAGTACTGATTTTGCGGCTGTTTGCATGGAGTGGGCAATATTTTGCCATTGTGCTGATATGTTATCGGGACGAGAAGCGCTATCATTAAGCAATTGGGTTAGTTGAGTGGAATATGCTGTGGCTATCTGTTGTGTTTGCAGCTTGGCGATGTCCAACTTTCGTGTTGTGTCTGTCCGTGTTTTATTTGCAACGTTTAGACGGGTACGTATCTTTGCTGCAACGAGGTAATGGTCCGAATCTATGTTTGCTCCTCGGAACGATCGCACATCCAACACCCTCGATGAATGTCTTCCATCTATCACAACGTGATCAATTTGATTTATTGTTCTTTGGTCTGGAGACAGCCAAGTGCCCTTATGAATATCGAGATGCTTAAATCTGGTACTGCTAACTACCATGTTTTTTGCCGCTGCGAAGTTTACCAGCCTCATTCCATTGTCTGATGTTTCACTATGTAGACTGAATTTCCCAACTGTTTGTACAAAGATATTCTCCTTTCCAATTTTGGCATTAAAATCGCCTAAAACAATATTAATGTCATGGGCAGGACAACGGTCATATGTTTCTTCTACGCTCTCGTAGAATATATCTTTGGTCTGTTCGTCCTTGTCTTCGGTTGGGGCATGAGCGCAGATAAAGCTGATGTTGAAGAATTTTGCTTTAAATCGAATTGTAGCAAGTCTCTCATTCACTGGGGTGAAGCTGGAGACCAGATGTTTTAACCTCCGACCAACTACAAAACCGCAACCAAACTCATGCTTTGTGTCATGGCAGCTATAATACAGTGCGTCACCTTTAGGTGTTGTTGTGACATCTTTCCCAGTCCATCGTATTTCCTGTATGGCAGTAATATCGGCTTTGTACTTTCCAAGTACGTCTGCCAATGCGAAGACTGCACCTTCTCTATAAAGAGTGCGAACATTCCAGGTGCAGATTCGCAGATCATGGTCCTTAAACCGTTTGCGGGGTTCGTCAACTTTAGAGGGGTTTGTTTTTCTTTTCTTTCGTTTTTTCATAGTAGGCTGTTTTTTTCTAGGGGAGGGTTACTAACCCGACGCCCAAACCCAAGTTTTTAACGTTCTTATGGGTGAACGCGCGGCACATGTTAGCTCACTACCTTTAACGGGTGTTAAAGGCAGTTCTCCAGGTGACACCACGGGGAGGTCAGTGTCCACTTGAGATGAAAGAGGGACCAAGATAAATCCTGGGCTTTGCCACGTTAAAACCGGTCAGGACCGTTCCTTGGTATCTTCCATCCCCTACGTCATCTATAGGACAAGAATCGATTAAACCATGCAAAACATCTGGCCAGCATGCCGCACAGGCCAGCATGACACACTGCACGATTTCAACTGCCCTGCCAAACCTAATCAACTAACTCTAGTAGCATTGTGGCTTCAACCCACAGAAGCAGTCAAATTTCAAAAAATGGAGATAGACCCGGAGCCAGATTAGGCATATAATATACTGTGCAAGGATTCTTTCTTCTCATGCGTATGTTAAGAAGAATCCCCATTTCCCAAGAACACAATTCCTCACAGATGAGTTTCTATGAGCATCCATCGATTATCGTTGTAAATGGCATCTTTGCGGATCTCAGAGGAAGGAAGGGGGCTCTAGCTCGGTTTGGGTCTCTGGGCCTTCGGATGTGGTTCTTTCGCTGACCTAACTGTCTCTCTCTTTCTCTCTCTCTACCATTGAAGAGGCTGATGAGGTCGCCAACGACGAATCAATCAACCATGAAGGGTTGAACAAAATAAATGTCACTTCCACTGTGGGTTTTAGGAACTATAGACCGATATAGAACTCAAACAAAAAGTTTGTCCAGATCTGAATTTCTCTTGGGTACCGCCTCCGAATTTGTTGACTACTTTGAGTTTCCATAAATCCATCCTCATAAATGAAGACTTTTCATCCATATTTCAAAATTTATACAATCAACCTCTAAGGCGATTATTACATTTTTATAGTGGACCCAATGGCCAAGTTAGCTGCACTCGCCATGTATCCCTACGCTCCATAAATTTCGCCTAGGGAGGGCCCTCAATAGGTCCTTCCTCATACATGTAGTCTTTTCATAAATGATCGATATTTCAAAATTTATTTGACATTCGAATTATTGCATTTGGTATTCGAATTATTCCATTTGTAATTCGAACTACTCCATTTGAAATTCGAATTATTCCAAGTGTAATTCGAATGGTTTCATGTGTAATTTAAAATAAAATAAATCGAATTACAAATGCAATAATTCGTATTACAGATGAAATAATTCGAATTACGAATGGAATAATTCGAATTGCAAATGAAATGTTACGAATTACAAATAGAATTCTCGAATTACCAATGAAATGTTACGAATTACATCTGAAAAAGATGTAGAATAATTGGAATTACAAATGGAACAATTCGAATTACAAATGGAATTCTCGAATTACAAAAGAAGTGTTACGAATTACAACTAAAATGTTTCGAATAACATCGAATTATTCTATTTGTAATTCGAAACATTTTATTTGTATTTCGAAAAACCAAATATTGGCCTGTTCCCGTACTTTATAAAGTGGTAAAAGTCGTAAAAGTTGTAAAAGTCGTAAACGATTTTCATATAAATTTTGTCTACGGGAACGCAAAATGTGTAAAAGTGGTAAAAATTGTAAAAACTTTTTATTTCTGGAACAGAGCTTATAAAAACAATGCAACCAAAAATGTACTTTTTTTGTTTCGAATTTCAAATCTCAAACAGTTTTCTCGTAGAAGTTTCCCAGCAAAAATACCCATTACAAAACCCCCTACTAACCCATTATTTTCACAAGGACATATAACTTGTTTAAGAAGTAGTCACGACTTTTAGTAATTACTTATCTAACTGCATATTTAAGTGGTCAAAAAGAACTACTTATTTCGCGCCACATGACCTTGTTCAAATAATGGGTTAGTAGGGGGTTTTATAATGAGTATTTTTGCTGGGTTGTATTCATTCAGAAGACCAATTGTCCTATCAATAAAAAGTCCAATTCGTCTTCTAATAGAACCATAGAACGCCTGTAGGCCAATTCATCTTCTCATAAAAGACCGATAAGCCTTCCTTCTAATGGAACGCCAGTTGGTATTCTCTACGAAACTCAATAGGTCTTCTCATAGAGGACCAGTTTCTTGATTTTCTTATAGACTAGTAGGTCTTCTCGTAGAAAACCAATTTATTTTCTCCTAGAAAACCAGTTCATCTTCTTGTAGAAGTCCTCTCATAGAAAGGCAGTTCTTATAGAAGACCAGAGAGAGTTCTCTTCTTCTCTACGAGTTATTTTAAATAATGTCCAAAAAGCTTTGTTTCATCAGGAAATTTGGTAAAGGTTCATATGTCTGGGTTTTTTCTGAAATGTCTCCAAAACCCATCCTATTCATCATAACCTCCAAAAGGAATCAAGAAATGAAACTTGTACAAGTAATGAATAATATAATAGAACAACAACAACACGAAATAACTATCATTAAGCTTATTCTTCTTCTTCTTGGTTGTTTTTTTTTTTTCGATGAAGTTCACTAAACCCATTTGTCCATCTTCAAGCGGATACACAAACACAACTCAACTGAAGACGACTACGACGACGATGACAATTATGCGTACCACACCGAATGGATGGAATGGCCTCCAATCAGTAGTGGACAATAATAATGATGATGGCAAAGGCAATGGCAACGTTCGTTATTTGCTATCAGCTATAAACTTGTGCTTTGTCCGGAATAGTGTTGTTGAAGAAGCAGATGATAATGAAGATGACGTTAATGATGACCGTTGGTTGATGTTCTGAGGTGGAGAGGGTTGGGATCGCTTATGCATGGATGGTATGTAGTTGATGATTATTGGTTTTTTGCCATAATCGTTACTTCTTCTAGCTTTTACTAGTTCACTTTTGCTTATTCTTTTCTTCTCCGGTTTCTCTGGCCAAACATCCTCTTCATGTTTGCCCTTGTCTCCCCCTGCCTCTTTGATATGGTCGTTGTGGTGCTTGTTCTACAGCGTGTAAAGTGCAATTGTCTTAAGTGGCAAAAAAAAAATTCCTTAACATTTTCCCTTTCCATTTCAAATTGTTGTTTTATTGTTGTTGTTCTTGTCGTATGACTTGTATATACTTTTCTATACATCTCCTGCTGTTCCCTTGACCACAACACCTTTTTCGCCATTCATTTGCCAATGGATGTGTGTGTGTGTGTGTGTGTAGCATTGAAAAGCTATCGGTTTCTAGACAGGCAGGAGTGCGTTGCTATAACTCGTTATTGTTGCTGTTGTTGGCGGTTTGTACTAAAAATAAATCCACTTGCATTTATGATTCTATTTTTGGAAATGCGTTCTAATGAGCGGTCACTATTTTTAGCCACCACCAATCATAACAAAAAGGAAAAAAATGGAGGAAATTATTCTGACCTTAAGCCAGTTATTGGCAAATAAACAAGAAAATAAGATGTTGTCTTGGGTAAATAAACAACGACTAAGAGAAGCCGTATTTGTGAAGGGATGATTGGAGACACACCTTTGGTCACTTGCTTAGATTTGTTTGGAGATGGTATAACAGGTTGGAAGCCATGAACAATTAAAGAAAAACTGTAAATATTTAAATAACCAATATCACTCGTTCTCGTTTCGGTAAATAGCTCCTTCTGAGGTATTTTTAAAACAAATTTAAAGGCAACCTTAAATGCCACCCCGTATAGGGTAGGTTACTCTGAAGTACTCAATAAGTAACATTAACTCCAGAGGAAACCCCAACAGAGAATTCTCTTATTCCCAATAGAAAAAATTGGCTTATAAATGTGGCAGTGGTTGGTTCTTGCCTGGAATGTTGAATATTTTGTGGGTTGTAGCTGTGTAGGTAGGAGTTGGGGAAATATGAACTGGATTGTATTTCAAAACAAAATCTGTACCACACAACAACACTGAAAATATTTAAAAGAATTAAAAAAATGTGGAAAATCTAAAAATCCTTAAAAATTCACGCTTATTGTGGCCTTAGATTCCACCGAAAAATCATTAAAAAATCCACGCTTATTGTGGGCTTAGATTCCACCAAAAAATCATTAAAAAATCCACGCTTATTGTGGGCTTAGATTCCACCAAAAAATCATTAAAAAATCCACGCTTATTGTGGGCTTAGATTCCACCAAAAAATCATTAAAAAATCCACGCTTATTGTGGGCTTAGATTCCACCAAAAAATCATTAAAAATCCACGCTTATTGTGGGCTTAGATTCCACCAAAAAATCATTAAAAAATCCACGCTTATTGTGGGCTTAGATTCCACCAAAAAATCATTAAAAAATCCACGCTTATTGTGGCCTTAGAGTCCACCTAAAAATCATTAAAAAATCCACGCTTATTGTGGCCTTAGAGTCCACCTAAAAATCATTAAAAAATCGACGCTTATTGTGGGCTTAGAGTCCACCTAAAAATCATTAAAAAATCCACGCTTATTGTGGCCTTAGAGTTCACCTAAAAATCATTAAAAAATCCACGCTTATTGTGGTCTTAGAGCGCACCTAAAAATCATTAAAAAATCCACGCTTATTGTGGCCTTAGAGTCCACCTAAAAATTATTAAAAAATCCACGCTTATTGTGGTCTTAGAGCGCACCTAAAAATCATTAAAAAATCCACGCTTATTGTGGCCTTAGAGTCCACCTAAAAATTATTAAAAAATCCACGCTTATTGTGGCCTTAGAGTCCACCTAAAAATCCTAAAAAAAAATCCACGCCTATTGTGGCCTTAGAGTCCAGCTAAAAATCTTTAAAAAATCCACGCCTATTGTGGCCTTAGAGTCCAGCTAAAAATCTTTAAAAAATCCACGCCTATTGTGGCCTTAGAGTCCAGCTAAAAATCTTTAAAAAATCCACGCCTATTGTGGCCTTAGAGTCCAGCTAAAAATCTTTAAAAAATCCACGCCTATTGTGGCCTTAGAGTCCAGCTAAAAATCTTTAAAAAATCCACGCCTATTGTGGCCTTAGAGTCCAGCTAAAAATCTTTAAAAAATCCACGCCTATTGTGGCCTTAGAGTCCAGCTAAAAATCTTTAAAAAATCCACGCCTATTGTGGCCTTAGAGTCCAGCTAAAAATCTTTAAAAAATCCACGCCTATTGTGGCCTTAGAGTCCAGCTAAAAATCTTTAAAAAATCCACGCTTATTGTGGGCTTAGAGTCCACCTACAAATCATTAAAAAATCCACGCTTATTGTGGCCTTAGAGTGCACCTAAAAATCATTAAAAAATCCACGCTTATTGTGGCCTTAGAGTCCAGCTAAAAATCATTAAAAAATCCACGCTTATTGTGGCCTTAGAGTCCAGCTAAAAATCATTAAAAAATCCACGCTTATTGTGGCCTTAGAGTCCAGCTAAAAATCATTAAAAAATTCACGCTTATTGTGGCCTTAGAGTCCACCTAAAAATTATTAAAAAATCCACGCTTATTGTGGCCTTAGAGTCCACCTAAAAATCCTTAAAAAAAATCCACGCCTATTGTAACCTTAGAGTCCAGCTAAAAATCTTTAAAAAATCCACGCCTATTGTGGCCTTAGAGTCCAGCTAAAAATCTTTAAAAAATCCACGCCTATTGTGGCCTTAGAGTCCAGCTAAAAATCTTTAAAAAATCCACGCCTATTGTGGCCTTAGAGTCCAGCTAAAAATCTTTAAAAAATCCACGCCTATTGTGGCCTTAGAGTCCAGCTAAAAATCTTTAAAAAATCCACGCCTATTGTGGCCTTAGAGTCCAGCTAAAAATCTTTAAAAAATCCACGCCTATTGTGGCCTTAGAGTCCAGCTAAAAATCTTTAAAAAATCCACGCTTATTGTGGGCTTAGAGTCCACCTACAAATCATTAAAAAATCCACGCTTATTGTGGCCTTAGAGTGCACCTAAAAATCATTAAAAAATCCACGCTTATTGTGGCCTTAGAGTCCAGCTAAAAATCATTAAAAAATCCACGCTTATTGTGGCCTTAGAGTCCAGCTAAAAATCATTAAAAAATCCACGCTTATTGTGGCCTTAGAGTCCAGCTAAAAATCATTAAAAAATTCACGCTTATTGTGGCCTTAGAGTCCACCTAAAAATTATTAAAAAATCCACGCTTATTGTGGCCTTAGAGTCCACCTAAAAATCCTTAAAAAAAATCCACGCCTATTGTAACCTTAGAGTCCAGCTAAAAATCTTTAAAAAATCCACGCCTATTGTGGCCTTAGAGTCCAGCTAAAAATCTTTAAAAAATCCACGCCTATTGTGGCCTTAGAGTCCAGCTAAAAATCTTTAAAAAATCCACGCCTATTGTGGCCTTAGAGTCCAGCTAAAAATCTTTAAAAAATCCACGCTTATTGTGGCCTTAGAGTCCACCTAAAAATCATTAAATAATCCACGCTTATTGTGGCCTTAGAGTCCACCTAAAAATCATTAAAAAATCCACGCTTATTGTGGCCTTAGAGTCCAGCTAAAAATCATTAAAAAATCCACGCTTATTGTGGCCTTAGAGTCCAGCTAAAAATCATTAAAAAATCCACGCTTATTGTGGCCTTAGATTCCACCTAAAAATCATTAAAAAATCCACGCTTATTGTGGCCTTAGAGTCCAGCTAAAAATCAGTAGAGTCCACCGAAAAATCATTAAAAAATCCACGCTTATTGTGGCCTTAGAGTCCAGCTAAAAATCATTAGATTCCACCTAAAAATCATTAAAAAATCCACGCTTATTGTGGCCTTAGAGTCCAGCTAAAAATCATTAGAGTCCACCTAAAAATCATTAAAAAATCCACGCTTATTGTGGCCTTAGAGTCCACCTAAAAATCATTAAAAAATCCACGCTTATTGTGGCCTTAGAGTCCACCTAAAAATCATTAAAAAATCCACGCTTATTGTGGCCTTAGAGTCCACCTAAAAATCATTAAAAAATCCACGCTTATTGTGGCTTTAGAGTCCAGCTAAAAATCATTAGAGTCCACCTAAAAATCATTAAAAAATCCACGCTTATTGTGGCTTTAGAGTCCAGCTAAAAATCATTAGAGTCCACCTAAAAATCATTAAAAAATCCACGCTTATTGTGGCCTTAGAGTCCAGCTAAAAATCATTAGATTCCACCTAAAAATCATTAAAAAATCCACGCTTATTGTGGCCTTAGAGTCCAGCTAAAAATCATTAGAGTCCACCTAAAAATCATTAAAAAATCCACGCTTATTGTGGCCTTAGAGTCCAGCTAAAAATCATTAGAGTCCACCTAAAAATCATTAAAAAATCCACGCTTATTGTGGCCTTAGAGTCCACCTAAAAATCATTAAAAAATCCACGCTTATTGTGGCTTTAGAGTCCAGCTAAAAATCATTAGAGTCCACCTAAAAATCATTAAAAAATCCACGCTTATTGTGGGCTTAGAGTCCACCTACAAATCATTAAAAAATCCACGCTTATTGTGGCCTTAGAGTGCACCTAAAAATCATTAAAAAATCCACGCTTATTGTGGCCTTAGAGTCCAGCTAAAAATCATTAAAAAATCCACGCTTATTGTGGCCTTAGAGTCCAGCTAAAAATCATTAAAAAATCCACGCTTATTGTGGCCTTAGAGTCCAGCTAAAAATCATTAAAAAATCCACGCTTATTGTGGCCTTAGAGTCCACCTAAAAATTATTAAAAAATCCACGCTTATTGTGGCCTTAGAGTCCACCTAAAAATCCTTAAAAAAAATCCACGCCTATTGTAACCTTAGAGTCCAGCTAAAAATCTTTAAAAAATCCACGCCTATTGTGGCCTTAGAGTCCAGCTAAAAATCTTTAAAAAATCCACGCCTATTGTGGCCTTAGAGTCCAGCTAAAAATCTTTAAAAAATCCACGCCTATTGTGGCCTTAGAGTCCAGCTAAAAATCTTTAAAAAATCCACGCTTATTGTGGCCTTAGAGTCCACCTAAAAATCATTAAATAATCCACGCTTATTGTGGCCTTAGAGTCCACCTAAAAATCATTAAAAAAATCCACGCTTATTGTGGCCTTAGAGTCCAGCTAAAAATCATTAAAAAATCCACGCTTATTGTGGCCTTAGAGTCCAGCTAAAAATCATTAAAAAATCCACGCTTATTGTGGCCTTAGATTCCACCTAAAAATCATTAAAAAATCCACGCTTATTGTGGCCTTAGAGTCCAGCTAAAAATCATTAGAGTCCACCTAAAAATCATTAAAAAATCCACGCTTATTGTGGCCTTAGAGTCCAGCTAAAAATCATTAGATTCCACCTAAAAATCATTAAAAAATCCACGCTTATTGTGGCCTTAGAGTCCAGCTAAAAATCATTAGAGTCCACCTAAAAATCATTAAAAAATCCACGCTTATTGTGGCCTTAGAGTCCAGCTAAAAATCATTAGAGTCCACCTAAAAATCATTAAAAAATCCACGCTTATTGTGGCCTTAGAGTCCACCTAAAAATCATTAAAAAATCCACGCTTATTGTGGCTTTAGAGTCCAGCTAAAAATCATTAGAGTCCACCTAAAAATCATTAAAAAATCCACGCTTATTGTGGCTTTAGAGTCCAGCTAAAAATCATTAGAGTCCACCTAAAAATCATTAAAAAATCCACGCTTATTGTGGCCTTAGAGTCCACCTAAAAATCATTAAAAAATCCACGCTTATTGTGGCCTTAGAGTCCACCTAAAAATCATTAAAAAATCCACGCTTATTGTGGCCTTAGAGTCCACCTAAAAATCATTAAAAAATCCACGCTTATTGTGGCCTTAGAGTCCACCTAAAAATCATTAAAAAATCCACGCTTATTGTGGCCTTAGAGTCCACCTACAAATCATTAAAAAATCCACGCTTATTGTGGCCTTAGAGTCCACCTAAAAATCATTAAAAAATCCACGCTTATTGTGGCCTTAGAGTCCACCCACAAACCATTAAAAAATCCACGCTTATTGTGACCTTAGAGTCCACCTACAAATCATTAAAAAATCCACGCTTATTGTGGCCTTAGAGTCCACCTAAAAATCATTAAAAAATCCACGCTTATTGTGGCCTTAGAGTCCACCTAAAAATCATTAAAAAATCCACGCTTATTGTGGCCTTAGAGTCCACCTAAAAATCATTAAAAAATCCACGCTTATTGTGGCCTTAGAGTCCACCTAAAAATCTCCTTAGAGTCCACCTAAAAATCCTTAAAAAAATCCACGCTTATTGTAACCTTAGAGTCCACCTAAAAATCCTTAAAAAAATCCACGCTTATTGTTACCTTAGAGTCCACCTAAAAATCCTTAAAAAAATCCACGCTTATTGTAACCTTAGAGTCCACCTAAAAATCCTTAAAAAAATCCACGCTTATTGTAACCTTAGAGTCCACCTAAAAATCCTTAAAAAAAATCCACGCTTATTGTAACCTTAGAGTCCACCTAAAAATCCTTAAAAAAATCCACGCTTATTGTAACCTTAGAGTCCACCTAAAAATCCTTAAAAAAATCCACGCTTATTGTAACCTTAGAGTCCACCTAAAAATCCTTAAAAAAATCCACGCTTATTGTAACCTTAGAGTCCACCTAAAAATCCTTAAAAAAATCCACGCTTATTGTAACCTTAGAGTCCACCTAAAAATCCTTAAAAAAATCCACGCTTATTGTAACCTTAGAGTCCACCTAAAAATCCTTAAAAAAATCCACGCTTATTGTAACCTTAGAGTCCACCTAAAAATCCTTAAAAAAAATCCACGCTTATTGTAACCTTAGAGTCCACCTAAAAATCCTTAAAAAAATCCACGCTTATTGTAACCTTAGAGTCCACCTAAAAATCCTTAAAAAAATCCACGCTTATTGTAACCTTAGAGTCCACCTAAAAATCCTTAAAAAAATCCACGCTTATTGTAACCTTAGAGTCCACCTAAAAATCCTTAAAAAAATCCACGCTTATTGTAACCTTAGAGTCCACCTAAAAATCCTTAAAAAAAATCCACGCTTATTGTAACCTTAGAGTCCACCTAAAAATCCTTAAAAAAATCCACGCTTATTGTGGCCTTAGAGTCCAGCTAAAAATCATTAAAAAATCCACGCTTATTGTGGCCTTAGAGTCCAGCTAAAAATCATTAAAAAATCCACGCTTATTGTGGCCTTAGAGTCCACCTAAAAATTATTAAAAAATCCACGCTTATTGTGGCCTTAGAGTCCACCTAAAAATCCTTAAAAAAATCCACGCCTATTGTAACCTTAGAGTCCAGCTAAAAATCTTTAAAAAATCCACGCCTATTGTGGCCTTAGAGTCCAGCTAAAAATCTTTAAAAAATCCACGCCTATTGTGGCCTTAGAGTCCAGCTAAAAATCTTTAAAAAATCCACGCCTATTGTGGCCTTAGAGTCCAGCTAAAAATCTTTAAAAAATCCACGCCTATTGTGGCCTTAGAGTCCAGCTAAAAATCTTTAAAAAATCCACGCCTATTGTGGCCTTAGAGTCCAGCTAAAAATCTTTAAAAAATCCACGCTTATTGTGGCCTTAGAGTCCACCTAAAAATCATTAAAAAATCCACGCTTATTGTGGCCTTAGAGTCCACCTAAAAATCATTAAAAAATCCACGCTTATTGTGGCCTTAGAGTCCAGCTAAAAATCATTAAAAAATCCACGCTTATTGTGGCCTTAGAGTCCAGCTAAAAATCATTAAAAAATCCACGCTTATTGTGGCCTTAGATTCCACCTAAAAATCATTAAAAAATCCACGCTTATTGTGGCCTTAGAGTCCAGCTAAAAATCATTAGAGTCCACCTAAAAATCATTAAAAAATCCACGCTTATTGTGGCCTTAGAGTCCAGCTAAAAATCATTAGATTCCACCTAAAAATCATTAAAAAATCCACGCTTATTGTGGCCTTAGAGTCCAGCTAAAAATCATTAGAGTCCACCTAAAAATCATTAAAAAATCCACGCTTATTGTGGCCTTAGAGTCCAACTAAAAATCATTAGAGTCCACCTAAAAATCATTAAAAAATCCACGCTTATTGTGGCCTTAGAGTCCACCTAAAAATCATTAAAAAATCCACGCTTATTGTGGCTTTTGAGTCCAGCTAAAAATCGTTAGAGTCCACCTAAAAATCATTAAAAAATCCACGCTTATTGTGGCCTTAGAGTCCACCTAAAAATCATTAAAAAATCCACGCTTATTGTGGCCTTAGAGTCCACCTAAAAATCATTAAAAAATCCACGCTTATTGTGGCCTTAGAGTCCACCTAAAAATCATTAAAAAATCCACGCTTATTGTGGCCTTAGAGTCCACCTAAAAATCATTAAAAAATCCACGCTTATTGTGGCCTTAGAGTCCACCTAAAAATCATTAAAAAATCCACGCTTATTGTGGCCTTAGAGTCCACCTAAAAATCATTAAAAAATCCACGCTTATTGTGGCCTTAGAGTCCACGTAAAAATCATTAAAAAATCCACGCTTATTGTATCCTTAGAGTCCACCTAAAAATCATTAAAAAATCCACGCTTATTGTGGCCTTAGAGTCCACCCACAAATCATTAAAAAATCCACGCTTATTGTGACCTTAGAGTCCACCCACAAATCATTAAAAAATCCACGCTTATTGTGACCTTAGAGTCCACCTACAAATCATTAAAAAATCCACGCTTATTGTGGCCTTAGAGTCCACCTAAAAATCATTAAAAAATCCACGCTTATTGTGGCCTTAGAGTCCACCTAAAAATCATTAAAAAATCCACGCTTATTGTGGCCTTAGAGTCCACCTACAAATCATTAAAAAATCCACGCTTATTGTGACCTTAGAGTCCACCTACAAATCATTAAAAAATCCACGCTTATTGTGGCCTTAGAGTCCACCTAAAAATCATTAAAAAATCCACGCTTATTGTGGCCTTAGAGTCCACCTAAAAATCATTAAAAAATCCACGCTTATTGTGGCCTTAGAGTCCACCTAAAAATCTCCTTAGAGTCCACCTAAAAATCCTTAAAAAAATCCACGCTTATTGTAACCTTAGAGTCCACCTAAAAATCCTTAAAAAAATCCACGCTTATTGTAACCTTAGAGTCCACCTAAAAATCATTAAAAAATTCACGCCTATTGTAACTTTAGAGTCCACCTAAAAATTCTTAAAAAATCCACGCCTATTGTAACCTTAGAGTGCACCTAAAAATCATTAAAAAATTCACGCCTATTGTAACTTTAGAGTCCACCTAAAAATTCTTAAAAAATCCACGCCTATTGTAACCTTAGAGTCCACCTAAAAATCATTAAAAATTCCACGCTTATTGTGGCCTTAGAGTCCACCTAAAAATCATTAAAAAATCCACGCTTATTGTGGCCTTAGAGTCCACCTTAAAATCATTAAAAAATCCATGCTTATTGTGGCCTTAGAGTCCAACTAAAAATCATTAAAAAATCCACGCTTAATGTGGCCTTAGAGTGCACCTAAAAATTATTAAAAAATCCACGCTTATTGTGGCCTTAGAGTCCACCTAAAAATCATTAAAAAAATCCATGCTTATTGTGGGCTTAGAGTCAACCTAAAAATCTTTTAAAAAATCCACGCTTATTGTGGCCTTAGAGTCCACCTAAAAATCATTAAAAAATCCACGCTTATCGTGGCCTTAGAGTCCACCTAAAAATCATTAAAAATCCACGCTTATTGTGGCCTTAGAGTCCACCTAAAAGTCATTAAACAATCCACGCTTAATGTAAGCTTAGAGTGCACCTAAAAATCATTAAAAAATCCACGCTTAATGTAAGCTTAGAGTGCACCTAAAAATCATTAAAAAATCCACGCTTATTGTGGCCTTAGAGTCCACCTAAAAATCATTAAAAAATCCACGCTTATTGTGGCCTTAGAGTCCACCTAAAAATCATTAAAAAATCCACGCTTATTGTGGCCTTAGAGTCCACCTAAAAATCATTAAAAAATCCACGCTTATTGTGGCCTTAGAGTCCACATAAAAATCATTAAAAAAAATCCACGCTTATTGTGGCCTTAGAGTGCACCTAAATATCATTAAAAAATCCACGCTTATTGTGGCCATAGAGTCCACCTAAAAATCATTAAAAAATTCACGCTTATTGTGGCCTTAGAGTCCACCTAAAAATCCTTAAAAAATCCACGCCTATTGTAACCTTAGAGGCCACCTAAAAATCATTAAAAAATCTACGCTTATTGTGGCCTTAGAGTCCACCTAAAAATCATTAAAAAAATCCACGCTTATTGTGGCCTTAGAGTCCACCCAAAAATCATTAAAAAATCCACGCTTATTGTGGCCTTAGAGTCCACCTAAAAATCATTAAAAAATACACGCCTATTGTGGCCTTAGAGTCCACCCAAAAATCATTAAAAAATCCACGCTTATTGTGGCCTTAGAGTCCACCTAAAAATCATTAAAAAATCCACGCTTATTGTGGCCTTAGAGTCCACCTAAAAATCATTAAAAAATCCACGCTTATTGTGGCCTTAGAGTCCACCTAAAAATCATTAAAAAAATCCACGCTTATTGTGGCCTTAGAGTGCACCTAAAAATCATTAAAAAATCCACGCTTATTGTGGCCTTAGAGTGCACCTAAAAATCATTAAAAAATCCACGCTTATTGTGGCCTTAGAGTGCACCTAAAAATCATTAAAAAATCCACGCTTATTGTGGCCTTAGAGTGCACCTAAAAATCATTAAAAAATCCACGCTTATTGTGGGCTTAGGGTGCACCAAAAAATCATTAAAAAATCCACGCTTATTGTGGCCTTAGAGTGCACCTAAAAATCATTAAAAAAATCCACGCTTATTGTGGCCTTAGAGTGCACCTAAAAATCATTAAAAAAAATCCACGCTTATTGTGGCCTTAGTGTGCACCTAAAAATCATTAAAAAAAATCCACGCTTATTGTGGCCTTAGAGTGCACCTAAAAATCATTAAAAAAAAATCCACGCTTATTGTGGCCTTAGAGTGCACCTAAAAATCATTAAAAAATCCACGCTTATTGTGGCCTTAGAGTCCACCTAAAAATCATTAAAAAATCCACGCTTATTGTGGCCTTAGAGTCCACCTAAAAATCATTAAAAAATCCACGCTTATTGTGGCCTTAGAGTCCACCTAAAAATCATTAAAAAATCCACGCCTATTGTGTTGTTAGAATGTAGCTAATAATCTTTAAACAATCCGCACCTATTGTGTTGTTAGAGTGTAGGAAAAAATCTTCACGACTTGAGTCCTTGTTTAGAAATTCCAGAAAATTGCTTCTGAATTGACATCCCTACTTTTGGATAAAATTCTTCTGGCGATTGTTGTTGTAGCTGTCATTGCATTTTAGCCGATGCTCATTATTGATGCAAGCAAACACCACACAATAATGAACCATCATCTCCAAACACACAGATACACTTTGTCACACACACCCGAGTGCATTTATCCAACCGGTAAGTGCATATCATAGCGCAAAGCACAAAACATAGTGACGTCAAAACCTTGAACTTGTTATGTGCCTGATGGTGGGGGTAAATGAGCTTGCCCAATGCCTCCATGTTTGTGTGTGTGTGTGGGTAAAGTGAAAGCTCTATTTTGAGGCCTGTCCAACGTAGGTGTGTAATGCATGGGTGTGCTTTTCCCTGTGGCTTGTCCCCATTTTATTGCTTACACTTTTCTCTATAGAACCTTTTCTGGTTGTTGTTGTCTTTCAATTTGTATCCGATATAAAAGAGAAATTTTCATTGACGGTTCCATTATCAAGGAGTGCTTCCCGACTACATTTTTTGCTTTAAATCAAACCTCGTTTTTATTTTCCTTGGGGAGTTTTACCTCCACGAACGTTTGTGGGTATGCACGCCAATCAATGGTTCGTACTGCGCAAACGCCTCGCTTGTTTTCAGTTGAATTAAAAATTCTGGAAGTTGGTCATTTGTTCTATTGTTGCTGTAGTTGTTTGCAATAAAAGTTGTAATAAATCGAACATCTTCTAGGAATTTCCATTATAATTTTCATTTCGCAATAATTTCATTTAATTTTCTTTCACTGGTAGCAGACAATTCTCTCCAGGCCCATTACACAACAGCAACAGGAAACACTTATTATAAGTGGAAATGCTTTGTCCCTAAGCTGATTTGGAAAATTAATTATTCCATTAAACATCCATGGCAACCATTTCCCTGAAACCTGAAAGGAAAACAGATCCCTGGACCATTATGAAGAAGTAGTCATGGTAACCAAATTGTATGGATGAATGGTTTCAAAGATGGCTTTCATTGGAAATAACCAACAAATTGAAAACAAAAATCAAGAGGAAAATATTAAGAGAGAAATACACTTAATTAACAAAATTGAGGCTAAAACAAAAACGAGTTCCAGCTATAGAACCTGTCCAACAATATGGAATGCGGCTTAAACAAAAAAAAAACCAACAACAATAAATGGTAAATATGAAACAAAAACTCCAAAGAAAACCTGGCCTTTAAAAATGAAAACTTCTGGTAAACATTGTCCGTTGGCTTGAAGACCAAATAACAGCAGAATCAGAAGGAGGAACTCTTGCTGATGACTTGACGAGAGAATAAGAAGACCAAAGAAAACATCTAAAAAAGAAAAATACATTACAAAACCACAATGACCTTGATAAAGAACCCAACATACCGGACAAATAGAGGGGGCAGAACACAAACAAGAACAAGATAAATGATAGTAGCAATGCAACCATAAAATGAAAAAAGCTTCAACATAACTATGGCACCAAGTCACGACATGGATAGGAAAATAAGTAAAATAAAATTCATGGTAATAGCACATCATAAGAGACACAAAAATAAATGACAAACCAAATTGAGAGATAGTATACAGACCTATTGTGGTCCAAGGACCTCCCAAACATTTGTTTATGAGTCCACGCTTATTGTGATCCGAGAACCCCCAAAATTTGCCCCAACAATTTATTTATAAAACCACGCTTATTGTGATCCGAGAACCCCCAAAATTTGCCCCAACAATTTATTTATAAAACCACGCTTATTGTGATCCGAGAACCCCCAAAATTTGCCCCAACAATTTATTTATAAAACCACGCTTATTGTTTTGTAAGTATGGCCCAAAAATATGTTTAAAAATCCACGCTTATTGTGTTGTAAGTATGGCCCAAAAATATGTTTAAAAATCCACGCTTATTGTGTTGTAAGTATGGCCCAAAAATATGTTTAAAAATCCACGCTTATTGTGTTGTAAGTATGGCCCAAAAATATGTTTAAAAATCCACGCTTATTTTGTTGTAAGTATCTCCCAAAAATATGTTTAAAAATCCACGCTTATTTTGTTGTAAGTATCTCCCAAAAATATGTTTAAAAATCCACGCTTATTTTGTTGTAAGTATCTCCCAAAAATATGTTTAAAAATCCACGCTTATTTTGTTGTAAGTATCTCCCAAAAATATGTTTAAAAATCCACGCTTATTTTGTTGTAAGTATCTCCCAAAAATATGTTTAAAAATCCACGCTTATTGTGTTGTAAGTATGGCCCAAAAATATGTTTAAAAATCCACGCTTATTGTGTTGTAAGTATGGCCCAAAAATATGTTTAAGAATCCACGCTTATTGTGTTGTAAGTATGGCCCAAAAATATGTTTAAAAATCCACGCTTATTGTGTTGTAAGTATGGCCCAAAAATATGTTTAAAAATCCACGCTTATTGTGTTGTAAGTATGGCCCAAAAATATGTTTAAAAATCCACGCTTATTGTGTTGTAAGTATGGCCCAAAAATATGTTTAAAAATCCACGCTTATTGTGTTGTAAGTATGGCCCAAAAATATGTTTAAAAATCCACGCTTATTGTGTTGTAAGTATGGCCCAAAAATATGTTTAAAAATCCACGCTTATTGTGTTGTAAATATGGCCCAAAAATATGTTTAAAAATCCACGCTTATTGTGTTGTAAGTATGGCCCAAAAATATGTTTAAAAATCCACGCTTATTGTGTTGTAAGTATGGCCCAAAAATATGTTTAAAAATCCACGCTTATTGTGTTGTAAGTATGGCCCAAAAATATGTTTAAAAATCCACGCTTATTGTGTTGTAAGTATGGCCCAAAAATATGTTTAAAAATCCACGCTTATTGTGTTGTAAGTATGGCCCAAAAATATGTTTAAAAATCCACGCTTATTGTGTTGTAAATGTCGCCCAAAAATATGTTTAAAAATCCACGCTTATTGTGTTGTAAGTATGGCCCAAAAATATGTTTAAAAATCCACGCTTATTGTGTTGTAAGTATGGCCCAAAAATATGTTTAAAAATCCACGCTTATTGTGTTGTAAGTATGGCCCAAAAATATGTTTAAAAATCCACGCTTATTGTGTTGTAAGTATGGCCCAAAAATATGTTTAAAAATCCACACTTATTGTGTTGTAAATATCGCCCAAAAATATGTTTAAAAATCCACGCTTATTGTGTTGTAAGTATGGCCCAAAAATATGTTTAAAAATCCACGCTTATTGTGTTGTAAGTATGGCCCAAAAATATGTTTAAAAATCCACGCTTATTGTGTTGTAAGTATGGCCCAAAAATATGTTTAAAAATCCACGCTTATTGTGTTGTAAGTATGGCCCAAAAATATGTTTAAAAATCCACGCTTATTGTGTTGTAAGTATGGCCCAAAAATATGTTTAAAAATCCACGCTTATTGTGTTGTAAGTATGGCCCAAAAATATGTTTAAAAATCCACGCTTATTGTGTTGTAAGTATGGCCCAAAAATATGTTTAAAAATCCACGCTTATTGTGTTGTAAGTATGGCCCAAAAATATGTTTAAAAATCCACGCTTATTGTGTTGTAAGTATGGCCTAAAAATATGTTTAAAAATCCGCGCTTATTGTGTTGTAAGTATGGCCCAAAAATATGTTTAAAAATCCACGCTTATTGTGTTGTAAGTATGGCCCAAAAATATGTTTAAAAATCCGCGCTTATTGTGTTGTAAGTATGGCCCAAACATATGTTTAAAAATCCACGCTTATTGTGTTGTAAGTATGGCCCAAAAATATGTTTAAAAATCCACGCTTATTGTGTTGTAAGTATGGCCCAAAAATATGTTTAAAAATCCACGCTTATTGTGTTGTAAGTATGGCCTAAAAATATGTTTAAAAATCCGCGCTTATTGTGTTGTAAGTATGGCCCAAAAATATGTTTAAAAATCCACGCTTATTGTGTTGTAAGTATGGCCCAAAAATATGTTTAAAAATCCACGCTTATTGTGTTGTAAGTATGGCCCAAAAATATGTTTAAAAATCCACGCTTATTGTGTTGTAAGTATGGCCCAAAAATATGTTTAAAAATCCACGCTTATTGTGTTGTAAGTATGGCCCAAAAATATGTTTAAAAATCCACGCTTATTGTGTTGTAAGTATGGCCCAAAAATATGTTTAAAAATCCACGCTTATTGTGTTGTAAGTATGGCCCAAAAATATGTTTAAAAATCCACACTTATTGTGTTGTAAATATCGCCCAAAAATATGTTTAAAAATCCACGCTTATTGTGTTGTAAGTATGGCCCAAAAATATGTTTAAAAATCCACGCTTATTGTGTTGTAAGTATAGCCCAAAAATACGTTTAAAAATCCACGCTTATTGTGTTGTAAGTATGGCCCAAAAATATGTTTAAAAATCCACGCTTATTGTGTTGTAAGTATGGCCCAAAAATATGTTTAAAAATCCACGCTTATTGTGTTGTAAGTATGGCCCAAAAATATGTTTAAAAATCCACGCTTATTGTGTTGTAAGTATGGCCCAAAAATATGTATAAAAATCCACGCTTATTGTGTTGTAAGTTTGGCCCAAAAATATGTTTAAAAATCCACGCTTATTGTGTTGTAAGTATGGCCCAAAAATATGTTTAAAAATCCACGCTTATTGTGTTGTAAGTTTGGCCCAAAAATATGTTTAAAAATCCACGCTTATTGTGTTGTAAGTATGGCCCTAAAATATGTTTAAAAATCCACGCTTATTGTGTTGTAAGTACCGCCCAAAAATATGTTTAAAAATCCACCCTTCTTGTGTTGTAAGTATCGCCCAAAAATATGTTTAAAAATCCACGCTTATTGTGTTGTAAGTTTTGCCCAAAAATATGTTTAAAAATCCACGCTTTATTTTGCTTATTGAGAAAAAAAACTTTTCTTATTTCAATTTCCCTTTCACAAGTATTTCACGACCTTATGTTGGTGTGTGTGTGAGTATGTCCGCCCAACACCCAAAGTTCTATTGCAAATGGTTAGGTTATGGTTAGGTCGTTGAAGAGGTGGGTTAAGATATGTGGGGTTGAGTAAGACACACGACAAAAAAAGCAACCACGAACAGATGGATAAACAGCAACAACAACAATACCAGAGAAAATGACACAAGTTACCCTCAACAATTATCTAGCAAATGCCATAAGAAAATTTCGAAAGAGTGTAAATTGCTCTCCGAATTGTTCCCCACCACTCGATGTTGAGAATTTGTATTTCAAAATCATATGTAAATATTGATTACTACGAATACAAAAAAAATCTCTCCAACTTGGAATGGGGGGGTTTTGCTCTCATGGAGTTCATGTTGGGGCCCGAGTTATATTCTCCCTGTCTCTCGTAATTTCTAAAGGTGGTGAATTTCGTTTATTACTCAAATATTTCTCTCCCAATATTGTTTTGGTTGTTCGTTCGTTCTCCTTTACTTTCCATATGTTTTACCATCAACAAGTGGTTAATTAATGGATACTCGTTCATTGTGTTCGTTCTTTGTATGTTTCTTCTTCCCGGTTGGTTCTATTGAATTGCTGTTGTTATTGTTATCTGTAAAATGTTTCCGCTACTAATCTTTGAGATAACTGAAAGTTATCTTTTCCTTTTGAAATTTTTGATAGGAATTAATGTCGCCGATGTGTCAATAAAATATTTAGAGTCGACTTCGGTCCTCTCTGTTTACGTTTTTTTTTATATATAAAATTTTATTAGTTAGAGAGTAAAATCTTATTTTAATTTTTTATTTGTTTATCTTTTTTTATAGTTAAGTTTGCTTCATTTTCAAATGGCAATCACTGGATATGGACCAACTGAAACGACAAGGATGGATGATGGGAACCCCATATTGAGGAACTTATTATTACACTGACTTGTACGTTTGCATTTGTGTAGTACATTTTCGTAATCCACAAACTTAAATTGTATATATTCTAATATCTTAATTAAATATTTAAACATTTAGTACCAATAAACAGAAAGCTCGATGCTCCTCATGGCCTTTCTCCCTCGAAGTCACACATGTCTAATATTTATCCAAATAATCATGAAAAACAGGCTAATTAATTTCATCAATATATTCAAAGGCACGTTTTATCATGCAGGACACATACACATACATACTGCAGCAGCAGAGCAGAGGACAAACAAATATTGTCCCATATATATTAAATTAAGTGCTAATAAATTTATAAAATAAACAATCTCATGATGATGATGTTGTTGTTGTAGTAGTTTAATAAAAACAAAACATCAAGACGAATGACACTTTAATTTGAAACGATTAGCCACTAACCGAATTTTGAAATTTTTACAGCACGGATTTAATGAGAAAAGAAGTGAATAAAAAGGAATTTAATAAGGAAAAAACTTATTTGAAATAAAAAAAATATCTTTTAAAATCCACGCTTATTGTGGTCTAAGGATCGTCACAAAATATCTTTTAAAATCCACGCTTATTGTGGATATGTGATCGATAACTCTTTCCATAGGAATTATGTTATCGATTACATTTTTCCATAGGTTAAATGTTATTGATGAATATTTTCATAGTTTGTCCATAGGAAAAATATTGTCGATGACTATAGGACAAATGTTATTGAGGATTTTTTCACAGGAACAATTATATCGATGACTTTTACCGTACAAAGAATGTTATCGATCACTTATTTCCATAGGAAACATATTATAGCTGATATTGTTCTATTTTGAAAATCTTCGATAACATTTTCACAGCGTAAAATACTTAGCATAAAATGATTTCCGTTTAAAAATTGTCATCGATGATTTTTTCACAAGGAAAAGTGTTATCGATGACTCCTTTCTCTCGGAAAATGTTATCGATGTACTTTCCAATAGGAACATTTTTTATCGATTTCTGTTTTGCATATGGAAAAGCTGTTATCGATGTTAATTATACCTATTTTTCTTTAGTACAGTACACATTGTCAGTTTTGAATGACGATTTTTTGCAATTATCGATAACTGTCCAACCGTCCAGCAACCACAAAATATTTTGTGGTTGCATGATGAACGACAAAAATGAACGGCCACACTAGCAAGCAACAACAAAGCTGTCATTCAAAACTGACAATGTGTACCCAGCTTTAGGAAAAATGTTATAGATAATTATATTCCATGTTGTCGATGACTCTTTTCTGTTGGAAAAATTATTCAGATGGTTTTTTTCCATAGCAGAAGTGTAACCGATTATTTATTCCACAGGAAAAATGTTATCGGCGACTGTTTCACCAGAAAAAAAATATCATTGACTTTCTTCGACAGAAAAAATGTTATCGACGATTTTTTCACAAGGTAAAGTTTTATAGATGACTCTTTTCTTTCGGAAAATGTTATCGATGCACTTTCCAATAGGAACAATTTTTATCGATTTTTTTTGCATATGGAAAAACTGTTATCGATGTTAATTATACCTATTTTTCCTTAGGAAAAATGTTATATATAATTATATTTCATGTTGTCGATGCCTTTTTTTCCGTTGGAAAAATTATTCAGATGGTTTTTCCATAGCAACAGTGTAATCGAATATTGTTTTCCACAGGAAAAATGTTATCGGTGACTTTTTCACCAGAAAATAAATATCATTTACTTTCTTCGACAGAAAAAATGTTATCGACGATTTTTTTCACAAGGAAAAGTATAGATGACTCTTTTCTTTAAGAAAATGTTATCGATGTACTTTCCTATAGGAACAATTTTTATCGATTTCTTTTTTGCATATGGAAAAACTGTTATCGATGTTAATGATACCTATTTTTTCTTAGGAAAAATGTTATAGATAACTATATTCCATATTATCGATTACTTTTTTCCGATAGAAAAATTATTCAGAGGATTTTTCACTAGCAAAAGCGTAATAGATTACTTTTTTTCCACAGGAAAAATGTTATCGGTGACTTTTTCACCAGAAAAAAATTATCAATGACCTTCTTCGACAGAAAAAAATGTTATCGACGATTTCTTTCACAAGGAAAAGTGTTATCGATAACTCTCTTCTCTCGGAAAATGTTATCGCTGCACTTTCCAATAGGAACAATTTTTATCGATTTCTTTTTTGCATATGAAAAAACTGTTATCGATGTTAACTATACCTATTTTTCCTTAGGAAAAATTTTATAGATAGCTATATGCCATGTTATCGATGACCTTTTTCCGTTGGAAAAATTATTCAGATGAAAAAAATTTCATAGCAAAAGTGTTATTGATTATTTTTTTCCACAGGAAAAATGTTATCGGTGACTTTTTCACAAAAAAAAATTTATCAATGACTTTCGTCGACAGAAAAAATGTTATCGCTTACTTTATTCATATAAAGAATATGTCATCGATGACTCTTTTCTCTCGGAAAATGTTATCGATGTACTTTCCAATAGGAACATTTTTTATCGATTTCTTTTTTCCATATGGAAAAACTGTTATCGGTGTTAATTATACCTATTTTTCCTTAGGAAAAATGTTATATATAATTATAATCCATGTTGTCGATGCCTTTTTTCTAAAGGAAAAATTATTCAGATGGTTTTTCCATAGCAACAGTGTAATCGAATATTGTTTCCACAGGAAAAATGTTATCGGTGACTTTTTCACCAGAAAATAAATATCATTTACTTTCTTCGACAGAAAAAATGTTATCGACGATTTTTTTCACAAGGAAAAGTGTTATCGATGACTCTTTTATCTCGGAAAATGTTTTCGATGTTCGGTTCCATGTTATCGATGACTGTTTTCTGTTGGAAAAATTATTCAGATGTTTTTTTCCATAGCAAAAGTGTAATCGATTATTCTTTTTTTCCATAGGAAAAATGTTATCGGTGACTTTTTCACCAGAAAAAAATATCATTGACTTTATTATAGATGACTCTTTTCTTTCGGAATATGTTATCGATGCACTTTCCAATAGCGAAAATTTTTATCGATTTCTTTTTTGCATACGAAGAAACTGTTATCGATGTTAATTATGCCTATATTTCCTTAGGAAAAATGTTATAGATAACTATATTCCATGTTCGATGACTTTTTCCCATTGGAAAAATTATTCAGATGGTTTTATATAGCAAAAGTGTAATCGATTACTTTTCTCCACAGTGAAAATGTTATAGGTGACTTTTTCATCAGAAAACAATTATCAATGACTTTCTTCGTCAGAAAAAATGTTATCGACGATTTTTTCACAAGGAAAAGTATTATAGATGACTCTTTTCCTTCGGAAAATGTTATCGATGCACTTTCCAATAGGAAACATTTTTATCGATTTCTTTTTTGCATATGGAAAAACTTAATTATATTTTTTTTTTCTTAGGAAAAATGTTATAGATAACTATATTCCATATTATCGATGCCTATTTTCTGATGGAAGAATTATTCAGATAACTTTTTTCATAGCAAAAGCGTAATCGATTATTTTTTCTGCAGGAAAAATGTTATCGGTGACTTTTTCACCATCAAAAAAAATATCATTGATTTTCTTCGGCAGAAAAAATGTTATCGACGATTTTTTCACAAGGAAAAGTATTATAGATGACTCTTTTCCTTCGGAAAATGTTATCGATGCACTTTCCAATTGGAACATTTTTTATCGATTTCTTTTTTGCATATGGAAAAACTGTTATCGATGTTAATTATACCTATTTGTCCTTAGGAAAAATTTTATAGATAACTATATTCCATGTTATCGATGACTTATTTCCGTTGGAAAAATTATTCAGATGGTTTTTTTTTCATAGCAAAAATGTAATCGATAATTTTTTCCACAGGAAAAATGTTATCGTTGACTTTTTCACTAGAAAAAAAATATCATTGACTTTCTTTGACAGAAAAAATTTTATCGACGATTTTTTTCATAGGAAAAGTATTATAGATTACTCTTTTCCTTCGGAAAATGTTTTCGATGTACTTTCCAATAGGAACAATTTTTATCGATTTCTTTTAGGCATATGGAAAAACTGTTATCGATGTTAATTATACCTATTTTTCCTTAGGAAAAATGTTATAGATAGCTATATTCCATGTTATCGATGACTTTTTTCTGTTGGAAAAATAATTCAGATAACTTTTTTCAAAGCAAAAGTGTAATCGATTATTTTTTCCACAGGAAAAATGTTATCGGTGACTTTTTTACCAGAAACAAAAATATCATTGACTTTCTCCGTCAGCAAAAATGTTATCAACGATTTTTTTCACAAAGAAAAGTGTTATCGATGACTCTTTTCTCTCGAAAAATGTTATCGATGCACTTTCCAATAGGAACAATTTATATCGATTTCTTTTTTGCATATGGAAAAACTGTTATCGATGTTAATTAGACCTATTTTTCCCTAGGAAACATGTTATAGATAACTATATTCTATGTTATCGATTAGTTTTTTCCGTTGAAAAAATTATTCAGATGGTTTTTTCCATAGCAAAAGTGTAACCGATTATTTTTTTCCACAGGAAAAATGTTATCGATGACTTTTTCACCAGAAAAAGTTATCAAAGACTTTCTTCGACAGAAACAACTTTATCGACGATTTTTTTCACAAGGACGTTTTATCGATTACTCTTTTCTCTAGAAAAATGTTATCGATGCACTTTCCAATAGGAAACATTTTTATCGATTTCTTTTTAGCATATGGAAAAACTGTTATCGATGTTAATTATACCTATTTTCCTTAGGAAAAATGTTGTAAATAACTATATTTCATGTTATCGATGACTTATTGAATTATTCAGTCTTTTTTCATAGCAAAAGTGTAATGAATTACTTTCTTTCCACAGGAAAAATGTTATCGGTGACTTTTTCACCAGTAAAAAATTATAAATGACTTTCTTCGACAGAAAAAAATGTTATCGATAACTTTATTCATACAAAGAAAATGTCATCGATGACTTTTTCTCTCGGAAAATGTTATCGATGTACTTTCCAATATGGAAATTTTTATCGATTTCTTTTTTGCACATGGAAAAACTGTTATCGATGTTAATTATACCTATTTTTCCTTAGGAAAAATGTTATAGATAACTATATTCCATGTTGTCGATGACTTTTTCCGTTGGAAAAATTATTCAGATGGTTGTTTTTCTATAGCAAAAGTGTAATAGATTAGAATAGATTTCCACAGGAAAAATGTTATCGGTGAATTTTTCACCAAAAAAAATATCAATGACTTTCTTCGACAGAAAAAATGTTATCGATGACTCTTTTATCTCGGAAAATGTTTTCGATGTACTTTCCAATAGGAAAAATTTTTATCGATTTTTGTTTTGCATATGGGAAAACTGTTATCGATTTCAATTATACCTATTTTTTCTTAGGAAAAATGCTATAGATAACTATATTCCATGTTGTCGATGTCTTTTTTGCGTTGGAAAAATTATTCAGATGGTTTTTTCCATAGCAAAAGTGTAATCGATTACATCTCTTCCACAGGAAAAATGTTATCGTTGACTTTTTCACAAGAAAAAAATTATCAATGACTTTATTCGACAGAAAAAATTGAATTGATGAAAAAGTGTTATCGATGACTCATTTCTCCCGGAAAATGTTATCGCTGTACTTTCCAAAAGGAACAATTTTTATCGTTTTCTGTTTTGCATATGGAAAAACTGTTATCGATGTTAATTATACCTATTTTTCCTTAGGAAAAATGTTATAGATAGTTATATTCAATGTTGTCGATGTCTTTTTTGCGTTGGAAAATTTATTTAGATGCTTTTTTTTCATAGCAAAAGTGTAAAAGATTACGTTTTTCCACAGGAAAAATGTTTTCGATAACTCTTTTAAAAGAAAACAATTATCAATGACTTTCTTCGACAGAAAAAAATGTTATCGATGATTTTTTCATAGGAAAAGTTTCACCGATGAGACTTTTCAAAATGTTATTGATGTACTTTCCAATAGGAAAATTGTTGATCGATTTCTTTTTTGTATATGGAAAAACTGTTATCGATGTTAATTATCCCTATTTTTCCTTAGGAAAAATTTTATCGATATCGATGACTTTTTTGTGTTGGAAAAATTATTCAGATGGTTTTTTTCATAGCAAAAGTGTAATCTATTACTTTTTTCTACAGGAAAAATGTGATCGGTGACTTTTTCACAAAAAAAAAAAAAAATTATCAATGACTTTCGTGGACAAGAAAAAAATTATCAATGACTTTCTTCGACAGAAAAAATGTTATCGATTACTTTATTCATATAAAGAAAGTGTCATCGATGACTCTTTACATTCGGAAAATGTTATCGATGTACTTTCCAATAGGAAAAATTGTTATCGAATTCTTTTTTGCATATGAAAAAACTGTTATCGATGTTAACTATACCTATTTTTCCTTAGGAAAAATGTTATAGATAACTATATTCCATGTTATCGATGACCTTTTTCCGTTGGAAAAATTATTCAGATGAAAAAAATTTCATAGCAAAAGTGTAATCGATTACTTTTTTCCACAGGAAAAATGTTATCGGTGACTTTTTCACAAGAAAAAAATTATCAATGTCTTTCTTCGACAAGAAAAAAATTATCAATGACTTTCTTCGACAGAAAAAATGTTATCGCTTACTTTATTCATATAAAGAAAATGTCATCGATGACTTTTTCATTTGGAAAATGTTATCGATGTAGTTTCCAATAGGAACATTTTTTATCGATTTTTTTTTCATATGGAAAATGAAGATATGTTATTGATTGTTTTGTCAGTAGGAAAAGTGTTGTCAATTACTTTTTTCCATAGGAAAAATGTTATCGATGACTTTTTTCCCAAAAAAAAAAATTATCGGTGACTTGTTTTTCCCAAAAAATGTTATAAGTGACTTTTTCCCAAAAATATTATCCGTGAATCTTTTCAATAGGGAAAATCTTATCGATAATTTTGTACATGGGAAAAATATTGCTCTATTCTAGAACCTGCAAGAAGCTACTATTTTTTACTACGATAACATTATTTCCTTTATGTTATCGGAAAAAATAGTATAAAATTAGTAGATTCTTGCAGTTCTGGAACAGACCATATATGTATCTATGACTTTCTCCACAGAAAAAGTTATCGATGTTTTTTCCAATGAGAAAAGTGTCAATAACTTTTTCCTACGGAAACGAGGCATTGATCACATTTTACCCCGTCGATAACACTATGCAACACTGGAAATGCAAACAACTTTATATGGGCATTTTCTGAAAGTACATATTGGGACTACAAAAACCTTAATTGGGTTTTGTGTTCTTAGATCGGGTTTAGATTTTATGGCTTCATCTAAACCGACCTAAACCTAACTTTTTTCCAATGATCGGACCTTTATCTCCGAAACTAATAAGAATTCTGCTTTGCAGTCTTCGCCAATATTGTAGCCCTAAAGTAGTAGAACGTATGTGTCAAACAGATGAACTAGGAAAAGCTGCATCTAGCGCATCAAATTCGTTAAAATATAGAAAAGTTTACATAATTTCTGAAATTCCGATCAATAACAACTAATCTGTTGGGAGTTGAACTAAGTAATGATTCTAAAAATATTCCAAATAATGTGACCATCAATTCTTCAGAACATTCTGAAACTCTAAAATGGTTATTTCACGTTGTTTAAGGGGTATTTCATAACATACCTTTTTCAAAACATATTTCAAACAATGTTCACACAGGCTGTTTATTCTCATGTTGGGGATTTCAATGAGTTTTTGAAATATTTACCAAATTGTTGTTGAAAAATTTGCTATGAACAAGGCGATAGAGGAATTTTACAACGATGCAATGTTCTGAAGAGTTGTGCATTACATTCCAGAGAATATTTTCTCAAAGGTAACTTTAAGAAAATTTTAACAGTTTGGGAGATACGCTGAGAAATATACACAAATTATAGAATTTTTAGATATATTATACAATTTGAGACAATAAGTGCAGTTTTTCGAGTTCACTAGTCCTCCAAATTTTTTCTTCTTGCTCTTATCTACAAGTTTGCTGCAGATGTCAAAACAAGATTCGTACTGGTTTCAGAGATACAGCCCCGATTTGTTTTAAAAATTCGATATTTAACCATGTTTAGATGAGGCCATAAAAAGCGAACCCGATCTAAGAAAACAAAACCCAAATATGGTTTTTGCCTATTGGTCCTCTACTTTCATAAAATTCTGGACAGAAGTTGTTTGCACGCGATTGGCTCAAAAATGTTGCACAGTGTAATCACAAGCTTTACTTATGGCCTCGATTTTAAACAAAAATGTCACCACTAAAATGCAAATTATTTTTATTTTTAGAAATCATGGACTGATTTAGATTTTATTAATAAAACGCTAATTGAATGTTCACACCGCGAGACTATCATAACACCCGAGATCCGATTGTATAATTCCGTAAATTCCTCAAATCTTGTGTCGTCTGTTAAGTCAATCCGTAGCAAAAATAAAAAAAGAAAACAACAACAATACTGAATGGCAAACATATTGAAATTGGCTTAAAGTGAAATGAGTGGCCATAATTGATAAATTATTTAAATTTATGATAACCCCCTGTTCGGTGTCTCGATAAAGCGGGGTACACACGATCAGTTTTGGCTGTCAGTTTTGCTTAAATAATCGGCTGTTTGCCAGTGTAGCCGTTCATTTTTGTCAGTCATCAGGCAACCACAAAATATGTTGGTGTTGCTGGACAGTTTGACAGTTATCGATATTTCCGAAAAATCGACAGTAAAAACTGATCGTGTGTACCCCGCTTAACTCTTCCAGCCACATATTCATCTGGCCTTACATTTGTTTGTTCCCCACATTTGCATTACTTTTGTTGTCGTTGTGGAATATTGTTATTGTGGCCGTTGTCGTTGTCACCGACGACTGTTGCTGCTTATTTGTTTATCTATTTAGTTTTGTTTTTCAAATCAATTATGCTTATTTTTCATTGCTTTTGTTTGCCAGAGTAGTTGCGCGAATGTGCTGGCAAAAAGAATCAGCGAATCATCTCTCCTCAGACGTAGTAGACGACAACATCAGCGATAGGGTAGTTGGGTAGGTAGGTAGAGTGGCGTCTAGTTAAACGTTTTTTTTTGCATTGTTTTTCAGAATTTAAATTTAAAGAAAAAAATTACAAATTCAAGCTTGTAAATGCAATGAATGAATTGACATTTTGACAGAAGCATAGGAAATGTCATGACAGCCCATCGCATAATAATACCGCTGAACGCATACAAAAGACAAAAACTTCGTGCATAACAGCGAGAAGACGTCAGAAGGAGGGGCAAGGAGTAAAGAAAACGAAAAACAGAGAGCTATTATCTTATCATCGATTGGTGATTTTTAGGCGTTAAGTGTGCTTTAAAGGGACGTAATGAAAGATACCATAACAAATTGTATTGATGTCTTTTTACCATAAAAAAATTTTATCGACATCTCTTTTCCATAGTAAAAATGTTATCAATGACTTTTTTCTATTGAAAAATGTTATCTCTGACTTTTTTCCATTGGAAAAATGTTATCGATGATTTTTTCCATAGAAAATTATGTTATCGATGACTTTTTTCAATAAAAAATATGATATCGATGACTTTTTTCCATAGAAAAATATGTTATCGATGACTTTTTTCCATAAAAAATATGGTATCGATGACTTTTTTCCATAGAAAAAATGTTATCGATGACTTTTTACCATAAAAAAATTTTATCGGCAACTTTTTTCCATAGTAAAAATGTTATCGATGATTTTTTTCCAAAGGAAAACTGTTATCAATGACATTTTTTCCATTAAAAAATTTTATCGATGAATTTTTTCTATTGGACAATACTCATTGATGACTTTTTTCCATAAAAAATATGTTATCGATGACTGTTTTCCATAGAAAAATATGTAATCGATGACTTCTTTCATAGGAAACATGTTATCGATGACTTTTATCCATAGAAAAAAATGTAATCGATAACTTCTTTAATAGGAAACATGTTATCGATGATTTTTATCCATATGAAAACTATTATCGATGACTTTTTTCGATTGGAGAAATGTTATCGATGACTTTTTTCAAAAGAACATTTATCGGTCCACTTTTTAAATTTTATCTATTTTGATAGGAAAGGCCCTTTCCTTATAGGAAAGTATGTTGTCGATGATTTTTATCGATCACTTTTTCATAAACAATTTAATTGATAAGACATCAATCCATACAAAAATGTTATCGATGTCTTCTTTTTCATAGAAAAAATGGTATCGATGACTCTTTTCCTTTGGAAAAATATTATCGATTACTTTTTTTTTCATAACAAAATGTTATCGACGACTTTTTTCCATTAGAAAAATATTATCGATGACATTTTTCATTATTCGGTTAATTTTTTTATTGAAAATATGTTATCGGCATCTTTTTTCATAATTCATCCTAAGCCAAAGGAAGATTGCTATCGAATTATTTTTCCGTAGGATACAATTATATATAACTTTTTCCCCATAGGAAAAATGTTATCGATATAACATTTTTGATTACTCTTTTTCCCTAGGAAAGGGACTTTGATAATTGTTATAAGAAAATATGTTATCGATAACTTTTATCCATATTTTATCTATCACTTTTTCATACAAAATTTTATTGATGTTTTTTCCATAAAAAATGTTATCGAATAATTTCCCTACAGAATTATGTTATCGATGACTTGTTTCAATAGAAAAAATGTAATCGATGACTTTCTGTCGTAGGAAACATGTTATTGATGGCTTTTATCCATATGAAAATTACTTTTTCCGTGGGACATTTGTTATCGATAATTTTTTCATAAGAACCTTTTTTTGGTTCACTTTTTCTATTTTATCTATTTTGACAGGAAAAGGGCCTTCGATATCTTTTTTATAGAAAGATGTGTTATCGATGACTTTATCATACAAAATTTTATTGATGTCTTTTTTCATACAAAAATGTTATCGATGACTTCTTTTGCATAGAAAAAAATTTTATCGATGACGTTTTTCCATAGAAAAATTGAATCGATGACTTTTTTCCATAGGAAAAATGTTTGGTTATTTTTTTTCCATATCGATGGTATCGATGACCTTTTTCCATAGGAAAATGTAATAGATGACATTTTTCCCTTGGAAACATGTAATCGATGACCTATTTTCATTGGCAAAATGTTATCGATGATTTTTTCATATGAACATTTTAGGTTTACTCTTTTATGTTATCGATAACTTTTTTGATAACTCCTTTTCCATAGGAAAGGGACTTCGATAAATTTTATAGGAAAATGAGTTATCGATCATTTTTATCCATATTTTATCGATCACTTTTTTATGCAATTGTATTTTTATATAAAAAATGCAACCATGACTTCATTTCTTTAGAAAAAAATTTATCGCAGACTTTTATCGATCACTTTTATGCAAAATTTTATTGAAGTTTTTTTTTTCATAAACATTTTATCGGTGACTTCTATTCCATAGAAAAAATGTTATGGATTACTTTTTCCATAGTAAAATGTAATCGATGGCTTTTCCATAGGAAAATTGTTATCGATTACTTTTTTCCATAGAAAATATGGTATCGATCCATAGGAAAAATGTTATCGATAACTTTTTTTCCATTGGAAAATGTTTTCGATCAATTTTTTCATATGAACTTTTTTTTGGTTCACTTTTTCATTGATATGTTATCGGCGTATTTTTTCGTCGGAAATATTTCAAAGGAAAAGTGTTATCGATTTATTTTTCATTAGGATACAATTATCTATAACTGTTTCCGCATAGGAAAAATGTTATCGATAACTTTTTTGGTGACCCTTTTTCCATAGAAAAGGGCCTTCGATCATTTTTATAGGAAAATATGTTATCGATGACTTTTATCCTTATTTTTTATTGATGACTGTTTTTCCATAGGAAAATGTTATCGATGACTTTTTTTCCATTGGAAAAATGTTATCGATGACTTTTTTCATAAGTTTTTTTTTGTTCACTTTTTAAATTGCATCTGTTTCGATAGGAAAGGGCCTTTGATAACTTTCGTGGATAACTTTTTCATATAAAATTTTATTTATGTCCTTTTTCCATACAAAAATGTTATCGATGACTTCTTTTCCATAGAAAAATATTTTATCGATGACTTTTTCCATAGAAGAAATGTAATCGATGACTTTTTGTGATAGGAAAAATTGTATCGATGACTTGTTTGGTGACTCTTATTCCAAGGACATGACCTTCCTTAATTTTTTTATATGAAAAAAACGTTATCGATGACTTTTATCCGTATTTAAATTTTTTTATAAGAAGATACGTTATCGATGAATTCTATCGATCACTTTTTCATACCAAATTTTATTGATGTCTTTCTTCCAAAAAAAATTTTATCGATCGAAAAAAATGTTATCGATATATTTTTACATAGAAATGTATAATCGATGGTTTTCTTCCATAGGAAAAATGTTATCGATTACTTTTTTCCATAGAAAATATGGTATCGATCCATTGGAAAAATGTTATCGATAACTTTTTTCCATTGGGAAATGTTATCGATCAGTTTTTTCATTTGAACTTTTTTTGGTTCACTTTTTCATTGATATGTTATCGGTGTCTATTTTCATCGGAAATGTTTCAAAGGAAAAGTGTTATCGATTTATTTTTCAATAGGATACAATTATCTATAACTTTTTCCCCATAGCAAAAATGTTATCGATAACTTTTTTGGTGAACCTTTTCCATAGAAAAGGGCCTTCGATAATTTTTATAGGAAAATATGTCATCGATGACTTTTATCCCTATTTTATCGATCACCTTTTCATACAAAAATTTATTGTTGACTGTTTTTCCATAGAAAAATGTAATCGATTCTTTTTTTCATAGAAAATATGTTATCGATGACTTTTTTTATCTTTTGAAAAATGTTATCGATGACTTTTTTCCATTGGAAAAATGTTATCGATGACTTTTTTCATAAGAATTTTTTTTTCATTTATAAATTTCATCTATTTCGATAGGAAAGGGCCTTCGATAACTTTTTCATACAAAATTTTATTGATGTCTTTTTCCATACAAAAATGTTATCGATGACTTCTTTTCCATAGAAAAACATTTCATCGATGATTTTTTCCATAGAAGAAATGTAATCGATGACTTTTTGCGATAGGAAAAATGTTATCGATGACTTGTTTGGTGACTCTTTTTCCATAGGACATGACCTTCCATAATTTTTTTATATGAAAAAAATTTTATCGATGACTTTAAATTTGTTATATGAAGATAAGTTATCGATGAATTCTATCGATCACTTTTTTATGCAAAATTTTATTGATGTATTTTTCCATAAACAGTTTATCGGTGACTTCTATTCCATAGAAAAAAATGTTAAGGATGACATAGGAAAAATGTTATCGATTACTTTTTTTCATAGAAAATATGGTATCGATCCATAGGAATAATGATATCGATAACTTTTTTCCATTGGAAATACAAACATTTACTGATGGCTGTTTGTTTTTCCATAGAAAAATGTAATCGATTACTTTTTCATAGTAAATATGTTATTGATGACTTTTTGTTATAGAAATGGAAAATGTAATCGATGACTTTTTTCATAAGAATTTTTTTGTTGTTCACTTTTTAAATTTCATCTATTTCGATAGGAAAGGGCCTTCGATACCTTTCATCGATAACTTTTTCATTCCAAATTTTATTGGTGTAGTTTTCAATAAAAATGTATTGATGACTTTTTTCATAGACAAAGATGCTATCGATGACTTTTTGCCATAGAAAAAATGTGATCGATGACTTCTTTCATAGGAAACATCTTATTGATGACTTTTATCCATATAAAAAAAATGTTATCGATGACTTGGTTCCATTAGAAAATTGTTATAGATGAATTTTTTTCATAAGATTATTTTTGTTTTGGTTCACTTTTTAAATTTTATCTATTTCGATAGGAAAGGGCCTTCGATAACCTTTTTAAAGGAAAATATGTTATCGATGACTTTCTTTGTCTTTTTTTTTCATTCAAAGATTTTATTGATGTCTTCTTTTTCATAGAAAAAATTGTTAACTTTTTTCCATTAGAAAAATGCTACCGATGACTTTTTCCATAGCAAAACTGTTATCGATAACTTTTTTTCGTGGGAAAAATGTTATCGATGACTTTTTTCATTGGAAAACTGTTATCATCGATGACTTTTTTTCCGTTAGAAAAATTCTACCGATGACTTTTTGCCAAAGAAAAAAATTATCGATGACTTTTTTTCATAGGAAAAATGTTATCGATGACTTTTTATGTGTACATGTTTTGGCCCGTTTTTTATGCTATCTTTCATCACACATATTACATCCCATGCCAAAAGAAGAATGTTATCGATTTACTTTTCCATAGCAAACAACTTTCTATAAATTTTTTCCGATAGAAAAAATTTAATCGATAACTTTTTGATGCTTCTTTTTCCATAGGAAATATTTGTATTATTATTTTAATTCATTATATATGTATTTATTATCTTTATTTATTTTTTATATGAAAATGTGTTATCGATAACTCTATATTTTTATTTATTTTATATTTTTATTTTATCGATCACTTTTTCTTGCAAAATATTACTGATGCCTTTTTTCCATAAAAAAAAATTTTAATCATTTCTTTAGAAAAAAATTTTATTGCTGACTTTTTTACAGAAAGAAATGTTATCGATGACATTTTTATATAGGAAAAATTATACCGATGACCTTTTTCTGAAGGAAATATTTTATTGATGAGTTTTCTCATAGGAAAAATTTCGTCGATGGCTTTTTTCAACGGAAATATTTCATCCGATGTTAAAGGAAGAATTTTATCGATTTATTTTTCCATAGGATAAATTTTTCTAAAACTTTTTTTTTTTGTCATAGGAAAAATGTTATCGATAACTTGTTTGCAAGGGAATAACATTTATCCATGATTTTTTTCAATAAGAAGAATTTTATCGATGACATTGGTATTTTCCATACAAAAATGCATCAATGACTTTCCATAAAAATATTATCGGCGTCCTTTTTCTTAATAGAAAAACGTGAACGATGGCTTTTTCCAAAATAATAACATTTATCGATTATTTTTTTCCTATGGAAAAAATCTTATTGCTGACTTTTAGCATAGGAAAAATTTTAACGATTTCCTTTCCCCTAGGATAAATGTTATCGCTGACTTAATCCATAGAAAAAATGTTATCGATTTCTTTTTCTATTGGAAACATATTTGGCCTGTTCCTGAACTGCAAGAATCTACAACTTTTTACTATTTTCGTCGATAACATAAAGGAAAAATTGTTATCGTAGTAAACATGTGTAGATTCTTGCAGGTTCTGGAACACGCATATTATGGATGACTCTTGTCTATAGGAAAATATTTTTTCGATCACTTTTTTATTGACAAAATCTTATCGACTTCTCTTTTACTTAGGAAAAATCCTATCGATAATTTTCTACGTAGGAAAACATACATACATGATTTTTTTCCACCGGAAAAAGGTATTATCGATTACTAATCGCACGAGAAAACTCATTTCAAGGGCAATATGGACTGAAAATTCATCAAGGAAGGGATTGTTCAATTCATAATTGGGAATTAATAATTCCAATTATATACCGGCACATGGGGTATAATATTGATCTATAAATCATTGTTTCTGCAGATTCTTCATTTTCTAAATGAAAATATTAGCAAAAGGATTTTTCTCAAGCAATATAAACATTTGGTCTGTTCCAGTACTGCAAGAATCCACTAATTTTTACTATTTTTTCGATATCTTAAAGGAAAAATTGTTATCATAGTATACATTTTTTGACTCTTGCAGGATCTGGAAGACATTTTATTGTGGCTTTATGAATTTATATGTCTGTTCCAGAACCTGCAAGAATCTAAAAATGTTGACTACGATAACGATTTTCCTTTATGATATCGAAAAAATAGTAAAAATGAGTAGCTCTTGCAGCTCTGGAACAGACCAAATAGTTCTTTCTCTGTACAACCGATTATTGTCAAGTTGAAGGTCAACATTGTGAACACTCTAACCTTGTATTGTTTCCACTGAAATCACATTAAATATGTTCTAGGTTCTTTGCAGCAACGTATCATTTTCTTCCCAATACACCTGTCACATTTCCTATCTCTTTATCGTTTTTATTATTAAATAACCAACAGACCTATTGGAACCTCCTTGTCTTGATTTCTCTCTATTCACTGTGGTGTGGGCATTTTATAACATTAAAACGACGAAACACAACAATATATGGTACCAAATGCGATGACATGCAGTGCGGCCGGTAGCAACTCAAGCAGGCAGGCAATTGAGTCATATTAGACACGCATATGGGTTGGCACCACCAGAAGTGGCAACAGCAGCAAACTTTACCATGCATTACCTAACGCGAAGAAATGTTTGTAGCATGTTTGAATATGCTGACGTATTGTTAAGCGTCAACACGAGGATTCATGATTCAGAAATGCGTCATTTAATCGCATTATAAGTAAAGTGGTTATGTTTGGAGTAATAATGTGGGAGGGGAAGGATATAATTTATATAATTCATTAAATAATTTCCTTGCTAGGATTATTCTTGTGGAAAAATACTTCGCTACAATCTCTTCAACGAAACATTCTTTTTTTCGGTAAAATAAAATAGGTTACGATAGGATTATTTATCGATAACATTTTTCCTATGCAGAAAAGTTCATAATTCACATTTCTCTATAGAAAAAGTAATCGACAACATTTTTGCCGTGGATAAATGTCATCGATAACAAGTTTTCTATGTAAAAAATTCATTGATAACATATTTCCTATGGAAAAAGTCATCGATAACATGTTTCCTGTTAAAAAGTCATCGATAACAAGTTTTCCCATCGAAAAAAGCCACCGATAACATTTTTTTTATGAAACGACATCGATAACATTTTCGCTATGGAAAAAAATCATCGAATTTTTCTTCGTAAAAAACCCATTGGTCACATTTTCCTAAGGAAAAAGTCATCGATAACATTTTTTCTATGGGAAAGGTAATCGATAACATGTTTTTATGGAAAAAAGTCGAAATCACTTTTCTTATGGAAAATAATCATCGATAACATTTTTCCTATGGCAAAACGTCATAGGCAACATTTTTCCAGTGAAAAAAGTCATAGATAACAATTTTCATATGCAAAAAAGTCATCGATAAAGTTTTTCTATGGAAAAAAGTCGCCGATAAAAATTTCTGTGGAAAAGTCGTCGATAAATTATTTTCTATAGAAAAGTCATCAAACTTTTCAGTGAAAAAAATGTAGCGATTACGTTTTTCCTATGGAAAATGTCATCGACACATTTTTCCTACGGAAAAAGTCATCGATAACATTTTGTCCATAGGAAAAAGTCACCGATAACATTTTTCCTATTAAAAAAACTCATCGATAACATTTTTGCTACGACAAGAAGGCATTGACAACATTTCTCTTATGTTGAAAGTCATCGATAACATTTTTCCTATGGCAAGAAGTCATCGACAAAATTTTTCCAGAGGAAAACAGTAATCGATATTCTTTCTATGAAAACAGTCATCGATAACATTTTTAAGTTTACATTTTTTATGGAAGAATGCCATCGAGATCATTCATTTATGGCTTGAAGTCATATGCAACATTTATCCTATGGTAAAAGTTATCGATAACATTTAATAACAAACAAGTAAGAAAAGCGTTAAGTTCGGCCGGGCCGAACTTTTTGTACCCTCCACCACAAATTTCAGCCATTTCGGTGGATTAATGTGGCCACAACCTTCAAAATACCGAAATTCGGAAGGTACCGTTCTATGGGGGCTATATGATGGCGTGGACCTATACCTACAAATTTCTGGGGGAAAGTTTTATACGCCTAAAGAAGACTAAATACCAAATTTCAGCCATATCGGTGTGATAATGAGGCTAAAACGTTCAAAATATCGAAAATCGGGAGATTTTGTATTATGGGGGCTATATCGACACGAGGACCTATATAAACATTTTATGGTAGAAATGTTTTTTAGCCTCTGGAAACACAAATACAAAGTTACAACCGATTCTTTGGTCAAATGGGTCTAATACATTCAAAATCTATTAAAATGACGCGTACTTTATAAGGGGTCTTATATGGGGGCTATACCAAAACGTGGACCTATATAACCCAACTTTGGTAGGAATATTTTCTGGCCTCTGAAGACAGAAAATACCAAATTACAACCAATTCTGTGGTCAAATGGGTCTAATACATTCAAAATATATTAAAATGACGCGTACTTTATATGGGGCCTTATATGGGGGCTATACCAAAACGTGGACCTATATAACCCAACTTTGGTAGGAATATTTTTTGGCCTCTGGAGACACAAAGTACCAAATTGCAACCAATTCGGTGGTAAAATGGGCCAAATATCTTAAAAATTCCTTAAAACGACGACGCGTCACGCGTCATTTTGTATGGGGGCTATACGAAAGCGTGGACCTACATAGCCCGCTTTCAATACCAAAAGTCCTACGTAAATATAATATATTTTCCCAAAATTTCATCAACCTACGTCAATCCGTTCGGACGCTAGAGTGATTTCCACAGACGGACAGACGGACAGACGGACGGACATGGCTATATCGATGTAGAATTGCACGCTGATCAAGAATATATATACTTTGTGGGGTCTACAATGATTATTTCGAGTAGTTACAAACGTAGTGACAAACTTAATATACCCCCATCCTATGGTGGAGGGTATAAAAAGTAATCAAAAACATTTACCTATAGCAAGAAGTCATCGACAACAGTGTTCCTGTGGATAGACGTCATCGATAACATTTTGCTATGGAAAAAAGTCACCGTTAACATCATAAAAATCATAGATAACAATTTTCATAGGCAAAGTCATCGATAAAAGTGCAAAAAAGGTATCGTTAACATTTTTCCTACGGAAAAAGTCATCGATAACATTTTTCCCATAGTAAAAAAATCAACGATAACATTCTTCCTATTGAAAAAAACTCACCGATAAAATTTTTCCTACGACAAGAAGTCATCGACAGCATTTCTCATATGGTAAAAATAATCGATAACATTTGTTATGGCAAGAAGTCATCGAAAGCATGTTTCAGTGGAAAAAAGTTATCGATATTTTTCATTGAAAAAAGTCATCGATAACACTTTTAAGTTTACATTTTTTATGGAAGAATGTCATCGAGATCATTTTACTAATGAAAAAGAGTCATCGATTACATTTTACCTATGTTATGAAGTCATCGACAACATTTTTCTAGTGGAAAAAAGTCATAGATAACAATTTTACTATGGAAAAAGTCATCGATAACAGTTTTCTATGGAAAAAAGTCACCGACAACGTTTCTCCTATAAAAAAGTCGTCGATAATAAATAAAAAGTAATTAATATCTATGGAAAAAAGTCATCGGTAACATTTTCCCATGGCAAGAAGTCATCGACAACATTTCCCCTATAAAAAAGTCATCGATAACATTTTTCTGTGTCATAGTTAACATTTTTTCCTGTTGAAAATACCATCGATAATAATTTTTCTCGACAAAAAAAAACACAGATAACATTATTTCAATAAAAAAGTGATCGATAAAATATTAGCTCTGTTCCAGAACTAAAAAGTTTTTACAACTTTTACGACTTTTACCACTTTATAAAGTACGGGAACAAGCCAATTATTTGCTCTGTTCCAGAACCTGCAAGAAGCTACTATTTTTAACTTAGATAACATTTTCTCCTTTATGATATCGAAAAAAATAGTAAGAATTATGTGGAAAAAGTCATCGATAACATTTTTCCTATAGGAAAAAATAAATGAATTTTTCTATGCAAAAAGTGCGTCATCGATATCATTTTTCCTATGGAAAGAAGTCATCGAAAATATATAAGATTTTTCATCGACAACATTTTTTCTATAAAAAATATCATCGATAACATTCTTCCTATGGTAAAAAGTTATCGGTGTTATCGGTCTTTTATCTATAGAAGACCTTTTGAAGGTCTTCCTTCTATAGAAGACCTTTTGAAGGTATTCTTTCTATAAAAGTCCTTTTTAAGGTCTTCTTTCTATAGAAGACCTTTTGGAGGTCTTCTTTCTATAGAAGACCTTTTGGAGGTCTTTTTCTATAGAAGACCTTTCGAAGGTCTTCTTTCTATAGAAGTCTTTTTGAAGGTCTTCTTCCTATAGAAGACCTTTCGAAGGTCTTTTTTCTATAGAAGAACTTTTGGAGGTATTTTTTATAGAAGACCTTTTAAAGGTACTTTTCCTATAGAAGACCCTTTGGAGGTATTTTCTCTATAGCAGACCTTTTGAAGGTCTTCTTTCTATAAAAGACCTTTTGGAGGTATTCTTTCTTTAGAAGACATTTTGAAGGGGACCTTTTGAATGTCTCCTTTCTATAAAATATCTTGTGGAGTTTTTTTCGATAGAAGACCTTTTGAAGGACTTCTTTCTACAGAAGAACTTTTGAAGGTCTTCATTGTATAGAAGACCTTTTAAAAGTCTTCTTTGTACAGAAGACCTTTTAAATGTCTTCTTTCTATAGAAGACGTTAGGCCCTATAGAATACCTTTGGAAGGTCTTCTTTCTATAGGAGTCATTTTGAAGGACATCTTTCTATAGAAACACTTCTGAATAACGACTACCGTGAAAAAAAATTCAAACGGACAGCAAGAATGGTCCTAATACAACATAATGGTGCTAAAGTAAGACATTTCCAAAAAAATCGGGACGTACACATATCTCTACATATCATTGTGATCAGCATATTTCCTCCCGCCTTGAACGCTAAAGGTCCGGCGTTCGATTCCCAGGTCAGACAACAACTAATTTTCAACGGTTGGCAACATTTCCTGAGTATTTGAACCATGAAAACAACTTCTGAAGGGTGCCCTTGGACATCGTAACGGTATTCAAGTTATTTCCGCAAAGTCAGGACCCACATTTCAGGAAGTATGGACGTCCCCCCGGAAAACTATACATCGTTGTGATCGGAATAATAAGGAGTGCAGGTGGTAAAAACTTCAACCCGACCCATGGGGTGGCTCTAAACGACATAATGTTGTTAAAGTAAAACAATTCCCAAAATTCGGAACCCTTATCTGAATACATATATCATTGTGATCAGGGTAATAAGGTTTACATGTGTTAAAATGTCAAACCGTTCCTCGGAGTGCTTCTTAGCAACGCCCATATTTCGGCAAGTATGGACTTTTCCTGAATGTGATAGTTTTAACTAGGACTACCAACGATAACAATTTCAAACCGAGCCGAGGGTACCCCTGGGCAAAAAAAATATGTTAGTAACTCAAACCGATCCGAGGGTACCCCTTGGCAACAAAATAATGTTAATATAATTCATTTCCAAAAAGCCAGGGCCCATACTTGGGGAAGTAAGGACTTCCCCCACGGAAAACTATGTATCGTTGTGGTCAGTATAACAATGCATACCTGTGGTAAAACTTTCAACCCGATCCAAGGCGTAGCGCTTAGCAACATAATGTTGAAAAAGTGAAACATGGGCATTCCTCCGGAAAACTATATATCGCTGTGATAGGGATAACCTATGATAAAAAAGTCGAACCAATCCGAGGGATTCTCCTGGGCATCGTAACGTCGTTTAGGGACACCTCTCGGATCGGGCTGAAATTTTTACAGTATAAAGCCCTTGGCACCCTGAACACAACGATATATAATTTTAACGGGGGGATGTCCATAATTCCCGAGATATGGGTCTTGACATTTTACAATACTAACGTTGGCAATATGGGTATCGTTTTAAAGCGTATGGAGAGTACTTTTGTGCACGTGACATATTTCTACACGTGATTATAGGGAAATGTCTTAAATTAGGAGAATTGTCTTAAATAAGGTTGAAGGCGGCTACTTAGGAAACTTTCAATTTAAAAGAAAGTTTTGATCGCGTAGCAGACTTTTGCACCTGCCCATAGGAGAAAGTCTTAAATGCAAAAACATAAGAACACGTGGAGGTATTTGTGATCAGGGTCCCAAGGGTAAAATTTTCAGCCCGTTCCGTGAGGTGTCCATAAACAGACTAATGGTGTTAAAGTGAGACATTTCCGAAATGTCAAGGCCCTCGGGAAGTATGGACTTCCCGATCCGGGAGGTGCCCCTAAATGACACTTGTTCCCCGAAATGTCATATATTTGGGGAAGTGGAACTATATACATATACTATATATACTATACTTTCCCAGCAAGAATTGTCCAGCAAGAACTTTCTCAGAGAATAAGGACTTTTTATTCTCTTTTGCAAGAAAAATGTAAAAAGTAAACAGACATCTTCCCAGCAAAAACCAACAAGCAATCAGCTGACTTGCCAAAACAGAACAATTTGTCCGCCATTGAAAGAACCAAAACAAGCAAAAATTTTGTATTTTATAAAAAATATAAAAAGAAAATGACCCAGAAAAGCCGGCCTTCGGCCGGGGATTTTAGTCTTTCTCCTATGGACAGGGACAAAAGTGGTCTACGCAAACAAAACTTTCTTGTAAATTTAAAGTTTCCTAAGTAGCCGGCTTTGAACAGGAATTTAATACATTCTCCTATAAACAGGTGTAAAAATAGGTCAGTGCATAAAAGTACTCTCCATAAGCTTTAAAACGATGCCCATATTGCCCACGTTAGAATTGTAAAATGTCAAGACCCATATCTCGGGAAGGATGGACTTCCCCCGGAAAATTATATATCGTTGTACTCAGGATGCCAAGGGCTATCTACTGTAAAAATGTCAGCCCGATCCGAGAGGTGTCCATATACAACCTAAAGGTGTGAAAGTACGAAATTTCCGAAATGTCAAGACCCATATCTCGGGAAGTATGGACTTCCCCCCGGAAAATTATATATCGTTGTATTTAGGATGCCAAGGGCTATCTAATGTAAAAATTTCAGCCCGATCCGAGAGGTGGCCCTAAACGACAGTTAAGCCCAAGATAAAAAGGGAAGAAAAAAATAAACTATGGAAAACGAGATGGTAAGTGAAATAACTTATTTTGTAGTTTGTGAAGACTATTTTTTTATTTTAAAGGTATAAAATCCCAGCACCTATTATTTAAAGATTAGGGATGTATTTATTCAGCTAGACTTTTGACGAAAATAGGGAAATAACTAAATAGACCTCGATGACTGTTAATTTTGTTGACCAGTGTGTAGTATGCTATAGAATTTTTGGGAATTTTTAATAGACAGACCAAGGTATTTCCGGAATTATGGATATAAACTAAAAAAATGTACTCCATTGTGAAAGAAAGGATATGAAAATACCAATACCCTACCAAAATACAACTCTGAGTGTTTGATGTAAGAGAAGTTTCCTCCTTCTTTGTGAGCATGGCAGCACACACGACAAACAAAAAACGAAGAACAACGACCGGTATGCGCGCATACAAAGCAACAAAACAAACTAAACAAAACAAAAACAACAAAAAAAAGCTAAAGGAATTTTCTCGATTTCAAGGTCGTTCATAGAGTCCACCACCACGACCAAGACTACGACAACAACAACAACAAACCTTACAAAAGCTAGAATTTGTATGTAAAACATAAAGAACAAGAATGTTGTTACAAGACAAGGACAGTAAATACGTCACAGCAAAAAAAAAAGAAGATAATGGCCCAAAGAAGAAGAATCACAAAGCACTACAAAAAAGGAATAACGACATAAAGGGCAAGATGATGGGACGCAATTAATTTAAAAACCCACAATTTGAATTGGCAATTGGACTTACCTTTGAATTACAAGAGAGACACGGAGATAAATTTTTCTTTCTTTTTGTGGTTAACACTTTTTCCGTTAAAATATTTGTTGGAGATACGAAAATATTTTGAAGTTTAATTTGTTATTAATTATGCATAAAACTTGTTTTGATATTTTTTTTCTTTTTTTATTTATTCACACAATTTATGATTTTTTTTATTTTAATTTTTCTCTTGTTTAACACTCAACGACTGCAAATGTTGGGCTCAGGGAGCTAGATAGTAGGTGGGAGGGAGGAGGTGGTAGGTGATAAGCCAGCTTATAATCAAACCACACAACAACACTTTTCGTCTCCCAATTTAATGGCGTTGGCTCTCTTGTCATTCACAATGCATTGATTCTCATGATTTTTAATTTCCTCTTTCGCATGACACACAGAGAGAGGAAATGCAAATTTGTTTTCTTTTGACACAACGGCAGAAAAAAAGAGCGGGAATTATTTTTTCCGCTAATAATTTCACTTTCAAATGGCGTGGAGCAATTACTTTTCAATTACCTTTTGACTTTTAATTCTTGTTGTGATTTTAATAATTTTTAAATATTTAAGTATTTATTGGTTGTTGTTGTTGTTTTTGTGAGGGACTAGAATTCCACATCAATTGCAAAGTAATTCTTTTTGTTTAGTTGTTGTCACTTTATTGTCGTTGTTGTTATTCACTCATCTCGTATTTTATTCTCATTGAGATATTGTTGAGTGGTGAATTCAAGCAGCGAGCGTGGTGTAATAATTGAATGGCTGGCAGGTTTTTTTTCACTTTGTTTTATTCTTTCTTTATACAATTTTTTTATTGAACCAACGAAACGACGACGTAAGCGCACGTTTTTTTTTTGTTTTCCTTGTTGTTGATTTGTTTTCTCGTTTGCTTTTTTATAATTCTTTTCACATTTTCCACTCAAACACTTACAAAATCACATTACATGGCCCACAAATAAGATGGAAACTTTGTGCTCGCTCCTCCGTAATCAAAGGCTTTTCAATAACAATTTGTGGGGTATATTAAATATTTCCTGCCAACAATTTCCAAAGCAACAAAATATGGCACTCTTTGGAAAATTTGGTGAACATTTCAAAACAAGAAATTATTCAACAACAAAACACTTCCCACAACTAGCCAGTTGTTGTAATCAATCTTCTAGAAGAAGAGTTAACCCGTAAACATATCTAATGGATTTACAACAATATTAATATTTCTGGTTGTTGTTATTGTTTCACATACATATCATCCACGCATTTGTTTGTTTTTGTTGTTGTTATTTGTCATTTAATCTAGGTTTTGAAAACGTGTTTCATTAACAAACATTAGCTGGGAGAGAGAGATCGAAATTAAAAACAGCAAATAAACACCCGAAACGGAACGCAGCTTAAGAAAAACGTTTGTCACAATGCTAACGAGGGTCGGGGAGCAGGTTTTTTGTTTTTGTTTTCTTTTATTTTTTGCTAAACGCGACACGACAGCCAGCGACGACGGCACTTGTCTTTTGCAAAGTTTGACAAACGACTGAAATCCATAAAATGTTTTCTTAATTTACGCCAAGTCAAACAACACAAAAAGCCCCCACTCTACCCCAAACAATGAGAAAGAACCACAAAACAGAGAATAGCCAACACACCACAGCCCCACACACACGCATCCACAACTTGCTGGCAATCAGTTCCATTCATATCCACCACCACTTGTTGTCTAGTAAACATGGAGCAGGCGAACGTAGTAAAAATCTCCCCCTCCATCACCCAAACAACAAAAATATATTCACCCATTCAGGTTTTGTATATTGAATGTCTCCACAGAGTTTTCAACCTCTCCACGTTAAGTGAGTTTGTTGTGTGGTGAGTTTTTTCGTTTAGTGTAGACTTTCCGAAACAAGTGGGGAGATTGAAATTCAAAAGAGGTGGAAGACTTTATGAAGGTCTTGGCCCAATAGAAGAACTTCGGCTTAAATGTCGTTTAGGGGCACCTCTCGGAGATAGTACGAAATTTCCGAAATGTCAAGACCCATATTTAGGGAAGTATGGACTTTCCCCCGGAAAATTATATATCGTATTCAGGATGCCAAGGGCTATCTACTGTATAAATTTCAGCCCGATCCGAGAGGTGCCCCTAAACAATCTAAAGGTGTGAAAGTACGAAATTTCCGAAATGTCAAGACCCATATCTCAGGAAGTATGGACTTCCCCCGGAAAATTATATATCGTTGGAATCAGGGTCCCAAGGGCTACCTATGGTAAAATTTTCGGACCGATCCGAGAGGTGCCCCTAAACGACACTTGTTCCGAAGGTCTTCTTTCTACAGGAAACATTTAGAAGGTCTCCTTTCTGTCTATAGAAGACCCCTAGAAGGGCTTCTTTCTATTGCTTTGGAAGGAACGTCTCTTTTTATGGGAGACCCTGAAACCCTTCTTTATATAGAAGACCGTTAGAAGGTATTTTTCCTACAGGAAACCTTTGAAGGTCGTCGTTCTAAAGGAGTCCTTTTGAAGGTTTCCGTTTTTGGGAGATCTTTGGAAGGTCTCCTTTTTTATAGGCGACCTTAGGAATACAGGAGACCTTTGTAAGTTCTTCTTTTACAGAAGTCCTCTCCCTGGAAGACCTTTAGGAGGTCTTCTTTCTACAGGAGACCTTGGGAAGATCTCCGTTTAAGGGAGACCTTTGGGAGATCTCCGTTTGGATATGAGACTTTAGGAAGTTCTTCTTTCCGTAGGAAACCTTTGAAAGGTATTCCTATAGAAGACCTTTGGAACGTCTTGCTATAAAAGACCTTTGAAAGGCCTCCCTATAGATGACCTTTGAAAGGTCTTCATTATATAAAATACCTTTGGAAGTCCTTTCTCTAGGAGACCTTTAGGAGGTCTTCTTTCTATAGATCTTTGGAAGGTCTTCCTTCTACAGGAGACCTTTGGGAAGTCTCCTTATTGTAAGTGGTTCTTTCTATAAGAAACATTTGAGTGATCTTCTTTCTAAAGGAGGCCTTTGTAAGGTCCTCTTTCAATAGGAGACGTTTGGAATGACTTCTTTCTATAGGATATATTTGGAAGGTCTTCTTTGTAAAGCAGACATTTAGAAGTTCTTCATTCTACAGAACACCTTCAGAAAGTCTTCTTTCTGGAAAACCTTGAAAACCCTACTTTCTATAGAAGCTCTTCTTTCTATAGAGGAGTTTTAGAAGACCTTCTTTCTATAAAAGATATTTAGGAGATCTTTTCTCTATAGAGGACCTTTAGGAGTTCTTCTTTCTATAGAAGACTGAAGGGTCTTCTAACTATAGGAGACCTTTAAAAAGTCTTCTTCCTATAGAAGGCTATTGGAAGGTTTTCTTTCTATAAAAGACCTTTGGAAGGTCATTTTTCCATAGAGGAGCTCTTTAGGAAATATTTTTCTATAGAATGTCTTCTTTCATAAAAGATCTTTAGGAGGTCTTCTTTCCAGTCATCATATTATAAAAGACTTCTAAAGACATTAAAGACCATAGAAAACCTCTTTAGGAAATATTTTATTTAAAGGAAATCCTGCGGAGGTCTTCTATCAATAGAGGGTCTGCATTCAATAGAATACACTTAGAAGCTCTTCTTACCAAGGAACTCCTTCAGAAGGTTTTCTTTCCTTGGAAGTCCTTATTTCGATAGAAAAACTTTACCAGGACATCTGTCCATAGAGAACCTGTAGGATGTCTTCTTTCCCTAGGTTCCCTTTTCTTTTATATAAAACCTTCAAGAGGTCTTCTTTCCACAGAAAACCTTTTGATAGAACACTTTTTTTAGACCTTTAGAAGGTCTTCGTTAAACCATCTAAAGGTTTTCCTTCTTTATATTTTGTTGATATGTTTCTAAATTTTCACAGTACCGCACCGGAACTGGATGTTACGGTCCTTAAATTGTAAGCTCCAATTCTCGTATGGTATAAAATAATATTTTTTATTTAACTTATTCTATGATCCTCTACAACATTGGCAAATTTGCTTTAAGCGCATTAAATTCCTTGGGATCCAATGGTTTTAGATGAGTACCGGTATAGGGATTGAAATGTTCCAAATCGCGATGTTTGTTGACCAAAATTTTTTGATCTGATTGTAAAATTTTTATTTCACGCTCGATTTGTTGTTGATCTGAAAATAATAAAACAAAATTTTAATTCAATTACCAATCTCAAAAAATAACCCCCCACCTTCCCTTACAAACCTTTTTTCAGCAATTCCAATGCTTTGTCTTTATCCAACTTCACCAACATGCTGCCAATGGTGGTCCACACTTTCTTCTCAGATTTTTCGGAATTTTTCTCCAATTCTCGTATGGCTTCACGGTTTTGTTGTCGCCGTTTGTCTAAAGCCACCAATTCTTGTTTGTTGACCAGAACTTTATCGGCCACCTAAAGAAAGGAAAATACGAATATGAAAATTAATGGAACGCTAAAATGAAGGTAATAAAATTTCAAATCATCATACCTCTTCTGTTGTTTTTAAAATTTCCATACATTTTTGCTCAGTTGTTTTGGACATTTTTGTACTTTATTGTGAATTTCCTAAAAATGTTCTAATATGAATACCTAATATATAAAATGATTCTCACTTTTGTAATTAGGGCCAACAATGGCATCCCATGGAACCTAATTTAGTTCATTCCTTAAACGTCTATCTCGTTTCCATTCTCTTATTTTCTCTCGTCGAATATCATTACGATTCCTCGGTTTCTTTTTGTAATAATCCGAATTATCGCGTCGAATAGCTCTACTATCGAATGCCTGAAAATGACTAACTTTGGCCGCATCCTGTTCTATACCCAGACCAGTACGTTGTTTACGTATAACTGTTTTGACGGGATACAAACGACCGCTTTGCGACGGTCCCAAACCACTTTCTTTATCCCAACCTTGTTTTACCATTAACTGTAGGCCTTTATTACGTGGGGGTATATTGAATTTTTGCAGTTTATTACTACTCGGTGCTTGGACATTGAATTGATGTATGGTAGATGTTTCATGGTTACGTTTTGTTGTTTCTGTAAATGTTCGCTTACATATTTCACAATAGAATGGCTCATTATCTTCCATTTCATCTTCGCTGTTTACATTGTGGTTTGGTTTCAATGGAGTCTCTAATAGTGATTCTATATGAAAGTGACCTTTCTTTCTTGCCAAGTCCAAGGCTTTTTTGCCGGATTTATCTTTGATGTCTTTGTCAACTCCCAATTCTAGCAAATATCTTACCGCCTCTACATGACCTTCACAAGCCGCCATCATGAGGGCTGTCCAACCATAATTGTCACAAACATTTATATTTTGCCCTTCGTAATCAAGTCGTTGTAACTCTTCAAAATTATTCTGCATGGCATAACGATGATATTTCCCCACTTCAAAGGGATATCTTCGATATCTTCTCGTAGCCAAGTGGTTGGATTGCTTCGCTTTATTTGTTTCGTGAGTATACTTGCTGCGTTTATTCGTTATCTTTTCCTCTTTCGCATCGTTCCTCACCAGTTCTTCATAGAATTCCTTGATCTCATTTCCATCCACTCCTTGAATCTCATACTTCTCCCTCGTCTTAGTGTTGTGTGTTCCTTGTTGTGCCTGTTGCGTACCTTCCTTTACAAATCTTTTCAGCGGAATGTGTAGTGTAGCTAAGGCCCGCCAATTGGGATGCAATTGTTCGCCCGTATTATCCATATTTTATTGTTGAAATTATGAGAAATAATATACCCATAAAATGAAAAACGTAATCGTACTCCTCGTATTCCTTCTGAGTTGTCGTTCAATGAAACTATTCACTGCAATGAACTGGCAATGCTTTTATTAATCAACAACAGCTGATTTTTATTTACATGTCAGAGTTGTATGAAAACGGATACTAACACTGAGTTTACAAAAGGCACTATTTAACTAGGGCATGATGAAATTATAGGGTGGCGTAAAACGTTGAAATCGTACTAGTCTGACCATCGACATAGGAACAATACAAAACGAAACATAACCCATTTTGACCGAACTCGCTGTTTTGTTTCGTTTTGTCATGGCACAATAATAAAGGTACAACGCCAAAAACAGCTGATCATCATATTAGTTGTCAAAATGCTTTATTGTGATTAAAATCACATACAAAATGTAAACAAGCAATTCACAGTAATGCATTATTATGATCAAATTTGATATTTAGTCTGATGTCATGTAACACCATCTTATTCCACCATGCTTTTTGTTGAAGTTACTGGACTTGTACAAATTTGTAGAAATTAAGGCCAGAACAGAATCAATCTCGCTTGCTTTGCTTGCTTCCCAAATGTCAAATTATACCCCGGTTAAACTTAACCGGATTAACACAGTGGGTTTGGATTTCAAATGTCAATTCCATAGCGCACACGTCAAATAAATCCTCTCGAATTGGGTTAACCCGACAAAAAAAAACTCTAGTGTAACCGTACTATTATACTATGTTTACATTTACGAAATCCACTCGATTTCAACTGTCAATTCCATTGCTCAAATGTCAAATGAAATCCAATCGATTTCAGATGAGTTTTCATTTGACGTATACACAAAGGAATTGACAGATGAAATCGAGTGGAATTCGTAAATGTAAACATAGTATTATAAAGGAATGCCAGAGCCTCCTAAAGTGGAACGCAGGCGGATTTGCAAAGAGGCTCTGGCATTCCTTTATAATTTGACATTTGGGGAAGCAAGCAAAGCAAGCGACGATTGATTCTGTACTGGCCTTTATTGAGCAAACGAATACACCTAATGTGTACTCAGCTTAAGAAGCAGTACACATTGTCTCAAGTATCGATAACTGTCCAACCATCCAGCAACCACAAAACATTTTGCGGTTGCATGACGAATGATAAAAATGATCGGCCACACTAGCAAGCAACAACAAAGCTGTCATTCATAACTGACAATGTGTACCCAGCTTAAAGGAACAGAGCAATTGTTGTCAATCTTGATCTTGGTTAATACTATGTTTACATTTACGAAATCCACTCGATTTCATCTGTCAATTCCTTTGTGTATACGTCAAATGAAAACTCATCTGAAATCGATTGGATTTCATTTGACGTTTGAGCAATGGAATTGACAGTTGAAATCGAGTGGATTTCGTAAATGTAAACATAGTATAACACTTACGAAATCCGCTCGATTTCTACTGTCAATTCAATTGCTTAAACGTCAAATGAAATGCAATGGATTTCAGATGAGATTTCATTTGACGTATACCAAAAGGAATTGACAGGTCCCGGTCAACACTAGAGTGATTTCATTAAAAAAATTTCATGAAGTTATGCGTCTCTAGATCGACTTCCATAGTAGAGTAAAATCATAAAATTGCTGCAGTGATGAATTCAATTTAAGAACGCCTAATTTCATGAAAATTTTTAATGAAATTCACGCTAGTGTAGACCGGGACCAGTTGAAATCGAGTGGATTACGTAAATAGGTGTTTATGATAACTTTGCAAGTAAAAAGTATTTGCAAGTTCTTGCAAGTACTTGCAACAACTTCTCATTTCTATTTTATTGAACAAGTTCGTTATCGAACAGAATTTTGTAAAAGTTTGTACAAATTCGTACAAACTTTTGTGTTATCGAACAGACCTAAGTAGGCGTTTACACACAGACAGTATTGGCAAGACAATAGCAAAGTTACAAACCATTTTCACCAATACATTCATACTTTTCTCTATACATACCCAATAGAAAATGCAATCGTTGATGACATTTTCGTCGACGAATCATTGACGAAATATTATAAATTGTCATGCACGACAAGGTGCATGACCATGTCTTGCAATGTGTCGTGACAACAAACCCAAAAATTTTTCAAAAAAGCGTGCTATGAAATGATTGTTCATATATTGATTCGAATATAAAATGTTTATTATTTAAATGTAAGATAATAAAATCATCAAAATCTGAAATCGCGTCAATAATTAAAGATTTTGCTTTTACCAAAGAACGGTAAGTAAGAAAAATTATAATAAGGAACTTTAAACATAATTTAAGTTATACTTTTAATACATATTTGTAGGTTGAAGTTAAGGAGAATGCTGTAAATTCCAGCGGTTTTAAAAGATGCGGCAGTGGTATATGGTAAGATTATAGATTATATTAGTTGTAATTGTATTTATTCATAATGTTTTTTGACAAAATCCATAAATTAAGGAGGTCATCCTTTCTATCGGTTGTGATGGGAAAAAGAGGCGCGGATAAGTTCAAAAAAAGTGGATCAGAGAATATTCAAGAACAAATTACTATTAATGTAAGATAATATTTATAAAATGATGTATTTTTTATAATTATAAAGTAATAAAAATAAAATTTGCACACGACAACAAAACACATTGTCTTTAGTAAGGTCGTCAATGACAAATAGCAAGACAGTGTCCCCAAGGCAGTCGTCAACGAAATAACGGGGTTTTTGTCTTCCAAGTCGTCATCGACGACAACTTCGCTTACCTTGTCGCCCATGTTGTCGTGCATGAATACTGGGACACTTGTGTGAAAAAGTCGTCAACGATCCCAAAGGGCTGTCTGCAAGGAGTCGTGAACGAATTGGAAATGTCGTGCACGATTCATCAATGTTGTCTTAAAGACATTTTCTATTGGGTATTTAAAAATTTATAAATGTATTTGTGAATAAGGTTTGTATTTTTGCTATTGTCTTGCCAATACTGGCATTCGTAAGTCCCAATTTACATTAGGCGAGTTTACTTGCGGCAATTGTCAGTTTGTAGGTGAGAGAGGGTGCCATATGCCTCACAAAGGGTTACCATATGCCTCACCTCTCTCTCCTACAAAATGACAATTGCCGCAAATAAACTCGCCCAATGTAAATTGGGACTAAAGGCAGGGTAATGTAAACTAAGTCCTATGCCAGACTATGCAAATTTTCATTAACGTGAAAACGAGTTTATGGGTAAGAGGTGTAAGGGGGTGAAACTCTGTACACAAGGTTCTGTAATCTGAAATTAGGCTTTGTGTTTAAATTCGTAACTCTCAAAGCAATGAAAATATCGAAATTTTCATATGATTTCATAAATGTATGTAGACATCAATGAAAATTTGGAAGAAAATGGCAAAACGTTTTCATTGAAAATTTTCATAGTCTGACATAAGACTTAACTAAACTGAAATTTAGCCGCGAGTCGGTAAATAAGTCGGCGCGCCGCCGCCGATTGTCTTGCACAGACGTAAGCGAGCGAGCCGAAAAAATCGGTCGGCTTCGTTGTCTGAGGGGGATAATGCTGATTTTTTAGCACAAATTCTACCGAAACAAATTAGAGGTGAAGAAAAAGTGTGTAATAAATTAATAAAATATCTTGTGATAATAAAATCCAATAAGTGATTGTGCGGTAAAGAACAAAGAAACGACATTCCCTTCCAAAATAGTTTTTTTTTTCGTTCAAACAAAGAAGCAACAGAAAAAAACAGCCACATCTTAACATTCATGAAGAATTAAAAATAAAGAAAGGAACCCCACACACAAACACACGCACCGAACACAAAACCCCTCATACGTAGCTTACGTACAATGTTAAGCTTAACTCAAGCATCTCGGCCATTAATTGGAGCACTATATTTGGCCCTGCTCTTTACCCTGACTAATGTACCACAAGTCAAAGCAACAGATGAGGTAAGTCAAGTTATAATTTGTTTGTGTGTATGTTTTATGTGTACAATATGAGTTGGAGTTGAGGAGTGGAATAGTGGAGTGTAATTGGCGAAATTTAGATTCTTTGGAATCTAGTTTAGTAAATTTTCTTTATCTTTGGGAAATTTACAACAAATTTCGCATTTCCCGTATATCGACAGATGTAAACATATGTTTGCAAGCTGTTCTCTGCTTGCCATTGCCCCAAACCCAATGCACTAGTGCCTATAGTGGTTGTGTACACATAAACAAATCAAAGCATTTATTTATTTATTTTTGTTGTCCGTCTTTTTACGATTGTTTATCTTTTGTTTATGCCTCTTCTGTAACGTCATTTGTTTGGCCGCGTTCTTTATCTTTAAGATATTGTATATCATATGAAATGTATAGCAAATTTACGAGGGGTGGTTGCCTAAGGCAGGGAAGTTTAGAAAAAAAAAATAACAGAAAAGACATAGAAAGCTTTTGCTGAAATACAAGTGGACAAATATAAAAAAAAAATTAGGAATAAGTTGAGTTGACGCACTATGCTCAAAAAAAATTTTTTTAATTGTATTTTAAGTAACCGGCCCTGGGCCGGGGATTTAAGACTTTCTCCTATGGACAGGTGCAAATCTAGGGCACGGGAACAACTTTTTTTAAATTTAAAATTTTTCTCTTATCAGCTGGCCTTTAACAAAAGAATTTTTGGAACTTCAAAGGCCCATATCTCGGGAAGTATGGACTTCCGCAACAAATGTTATATATATTTGTGTTCAGGGTGACGAGTTATACCTGTGATAAAAATGTCATTTCGATCCGAGCATAGTTGACCAGCTCGTCTTATGCCAAAAATTACAACAAAGGTTGAGGCATTTGGTCCTCGGCCTTCAGTCAGCTGGTCTGACAAATGACGTCACTTGATAAACTGTCGTTTGATGTTTTGTGAGTAAGGGGTGGGGGCGGGTTTCCCCTGGCTACATCGGTGGGTCAGACCATCTCTCATAATTATCTGTATCAGCACCGTCCAATTTCATCACCAAGTTTCAGAGAGTTCACTAATCACCGCTTCAGAGATCTGCCCAACACTTCTGATGTTTGGTTAGCAGAGATGACGTTACTTTAGAAATCAACAATGTTGCAGCCGCTCGCCATTTACCTGCTGGTCGAATACCCGAAGTGAGACCAAATTTTTCAGCAGAGGCAGAGGGATTGGCCAATGAGGTTCGTCGAGTCAACTCCCGTGACCCCAAAGTCAGAGAGCTAACACGGGAAGTTAACAGATTAGTAGCGACGGGATTGGCCAATGAGCTTCGTCGAGTCAACTCCCGTGACCCCAAAGTCAGAGAGCTAACACGGGAAGTTAACAGATTAGTAGGTGAGCCAAAATGGAACAAGTGGCTAAATCATTTGAAGGCTTGCAACATTGGAGAAGCAATACGTAAATTGTGGGCATCGGTTAAGTCACTCTCCAACCCTCCAAAGAAGGAAGATAGAACCTCAATCACATTTGGCGACGTTTGGCAGAGCTAAGAGTACTACGATGCATTAGAGCTCTTGCTGCCGAGGAGGAACCCCCTCAATTCACAATGGATGATGTTGCTAATGTCATCAGGAAAGCTAAATCATCCAAAGCGGTGGGCCCTGATAGAATCTCCATGGTAATGCAGAAACAGCTACATCAGCCGGGAGTCGATTATATTACCACAGTTCTCAACCCGACGCAAGCCTCCCACATCGTTTCCGAATTCGGAAAACGGCCAAGGTGGTCCCGCCGCTACTGAAGTCACACAAGGATGACGGAAAAGATGAATCATATAGACCAATTTCGCTTTTGTCGTAGCAAAGACTATAGTGGCTTTACTCCTTCCCAGCATAAGAAATAGCTGTCCAGTTGCCGATTACCAGCATGGGCTCCGTAAGCAATTACACGCCATCTCCACACAAATTAGTCGATGATGACTCAACCAGAGCAAGCCGTGCCATAGGATAGCGTTGGTGGCTTACTAACAACCTTTGATACTGTCAAGCCCTCCACACTCTTTGGCGACATTGAACAGATAACCATCCGGCCAAGTTTGAAAAGTTGGATAATCAATTATATGTGTGTACGCCAGTCATACGTGGAATTCAGGAACAATAAGTCCAAGCCCCGTAGAGTGAAACAGGAAGTTCCCCAGGGTGGAGTGATATCTCCGGAATTGTTTAACCTCTTCTGTATTCCACACCCAGACGCCATTGAGATCGGAGGGTATGCGTATGATTGTACGACCTTAGCGTCAGGTAGCTTCCCTGGGGAGGCCACGGCCCCTACCGAAATGGTATTTTTTGTATATTTTACTCACAAAACATCAAATTTTGTCCGTTGGGACCCCCAAAATGGTGTCGAGATACATTTCTGACTACTTCCCTGTGCCATCATACCAGCTTTTTTCACGCGAGGAATATGCAAACATCCGCCACTAAATCTATAACCACTCTGTTCACTAGATTGAGGGGAGAGGTGACAACTGAGTCATCCTCCCCAGTATCAGAAATAGCTTTCAAGTTGCCGATCATCAACATGGATTCCGTAAGCAGCACAGCACGACAACAGCGCTGCACGCCATTACCACATATATCTGTAAAGGACTCAACCAGAGACGGCCATGCGATAGAACAGTGATGGTGGCTCTTGACTTATCAAAAGCCTTAGATACAGTCAGGCACTCCACGCTGTTTGAGGACATTGAGCAGACAACCCTCCGGCCAAGCTTGAAACTTTGGATAGTCAACTATATGTGTGGACGCCAGTCGTACGTGGAATTCAGGAATAAGAAGTCCAAACCCCGTAGAGTGAAACAGGGAGTTCCCCAAGGTGGGGTGATATCTCCGGAACTGTTTAACCTCTACCTCTCCTGTATTCCACCCCCTCCAGACGGCATTGAGATCGTGACGTATGCGCATGATTGCACGATCTTGGCGTCGGGTACCTATCCTGATGACATCTGTGAGAGACCGAACAACTATTTAACTGATCTTACCACCTTTTTCCATTCGAGGAATATGCAGATTTCCCCCACAAAATCTACAGCCACTCTGTTCACCACATGGACAGCGCAGTTTGGACGTGAGTTGAATGTCGTGGTCGACGGTAGCAGAATTCCGACCACAAACTGCCCTAAAATTTTAGGGGTCACATTCGACACTACATTCACGTCGTGCGCACACGCCACAGCTATCTGCGACAATTTGAAAAGTAGGAACAAGGTCCTCAAGTCCCTGGCCGGCAGCACTTGGGGTGCAGATAAAGAAACCTTGTTGACCACATATAACGCGATAGGTCGGTCTGTGGTAAGCTATGCGGCTCCAGTCTGGTCCCCGAGATTGTGTGATTCGAACTGGAAAAAGATTCAAACTTGCCAGAATGCCGCCGTGAGAACAGCGACAGGGTGCCTCCTCAAATCTTCATTGGACCATCTACATGAGGAGGCAAAAATTCTTCCTGTAAAGCAACACAATGAGATGCTTTCGTTGCAGTACCTGCTTGGATGTTATCGTGTGAGCCATCCCAATCACCATCTTGTGGGTAGGCCCGGCCCATTCAGGGAGATCAGGAAGGATATCCATGCTCTAGAGGGAGAGGTCCAACGATACAGGAGAGAACCCCTAGATCAACAAGCATATCAAGCAGGATTGAATAGCATTCACACGGACGCAGTTGCCAAGGCCTTAAGCAATTATAGTGTGAATAAAGTACTCGGAGTACATCCTCCATCTATCGCAGCTGAGGAGCGTCAGCTGCCACGACAAACTAGAGTAGTTTTGGCTCAACTACGCTCGGGATATTGCAGTCGCCTAAATTCTTATTGGGCGGAAATCGATCGCGCCGTGCAAGACATCTGCCCAGTATGCGGCATGGGCCCGCACGACCCACAACACCTTTTTAACTGCCCCGCCAAACCTACCCATCTAACTCCAGTGGATCCCATCGAAGCAGCCACTTTTCTGGAACTGGAGATAGACCCAGAGCCAGATTGAACAGAGGAACGAACAAATAAACATAACAAAAAACACTGTTACAACAACAACAACTGAGTCATGGTCGATGGTAGCAGAATTCCGATCACAAACTGCCCCATTTACATTCGACAGCATGTTCATGTAGTCCGTGAATGCCACATCTATCTGCAAGAAACTGAGATGTTGTTGTTGTTGTAACAGCATGGACACTTATGTACGTACAATCATAGGTTTGATGCTGGGCCGCTTGCCGAAACACTGGCTTCGGGTCAATCCGGTACGATAGAACCCGCTGCCGTGGGATTGACAAACTGATATGTAGGAACAGGGTCTATTCTACAGATCTATTCCTCATAATTTGGGGTGCGGATAAAGAAACCTTGTTTTTGACTATGCGGCGCCAGTGTGGTATATAAGTGCAACGCGATGGACAAATATTCTAACTCTTCAGAATGAATAACATCCCCCATCTATCGCAGCTGAGAAGCTTCAGCTGCCACGACAAACCAGAGCAGTCGGGATGGTGCAGCCATCTGAATTCCTATAGGGCAAGGATTCATGACACCGTGCAAAATATCTGTCCAGCATGCGGGAAAGGGCCGCGTGACACTGCTGCAACTTTTCAACTGCCCTGCCAAACCTACTCAACCAATTCTAGTAGCCTTGTGGCTACAACCCATAGAAGCAGCCACATTTCTAGAACTGGAGATAGACCCATAGCCCGATTAAGCATAAAAACGATCTACAAACATATAATAAACAAACAAAGTTGTTTGGACCAAATCGGGGGTTCCCTTTTAGCAAACATTTTTTAACTTTGGCCCATCATAGACAACGTGTTACAGAGTGCAAAGTTTGAAACAAGTTGGCTGTTTTGTTTGAGAGTTGTGGAGTTCATCAGCTAAACACGCAGATGGATAGGACTGAATCGAATCCAAATCGTCCATATATACCTGGGACCCACCCTTAATGAGGCATTCTTTTAGTCGTATCTTTCTACTTCCTTGACACCAACAATATTAAATACTAATTACATGTTTTTATAATTTTTTGTTAACATGTTTCAAATAACGGATATTTATTTGAAATCTCTCTCTCTTCCCCTTTTTCAATAGAAAATCAATTTACAACGCTATTATCCCCTAATTAACGAAGATCAATTGCTGAACAATGATAAACGATTTCAACAGATTATGCAGGGTGCAGGTGGAAGCAGTAACGTAAACAGTGCCAGTATTTCCGCAACCGATACCAGTATGTGGCCGGATAAGCCGAAGATCAATGTCCAGCAAGAAATTAATAAGTTAAATATAAGTATGTGTGTATGTGAACGAAATACCCTCAAACAAGTTCGCTAAAAATTTAAAAAAGTATTTTTAGACGAATTTAATGTGTGTGTATTTTAATGACATTGTTCATTGATATTTTTTAATCTATTTTTTATTCACTTACAGCCTATGTTTATCAGCCATCATGGCCAAAAATGGATGTAAAATTGGGTTCGGTAACAGCTGTAAGTTTTGATAAGGACGGCAATGTGGTTATGTTTCATCGTTGTGATCGTATTTGGGATCAAAATACATTTTCCCTTGGTAATGTATTTCGCCAGCGCAATAAAGGACCTATACGTGATAGCACAGTGTTGGCTTTGGATAGAAATACTGGAAGTTTGGTTTATGATTGGGGTAAAAATTTGTAAGTAAAAAATTTTAAAAATACGTCTTGATTTAGATAAGGCAATTTCAGAGGCGTGTGGAGAGTATGAACCTTTCACATCTCTTACTAACAATCTATATGTCCATATTTACATTAGGCAATTTTTTTTGCGGCAATTGTCAGTTTGTCGGCAAGATAGGATGTTGGGAGGCAAAGGGTTACCATATGCCTCACCTCTCTCTCTCCCCCAAACTGACAATTGCCGCAAGGAAAATTGCCTAATGTAGATATGGACTATGTTGTTGTAATTTCAATTGCCCAGTGTAAATCAAGACTAAACAAACGTTTTTAGCAACGCATGCATTATTTTTTATTTTAATTGAATTGAATTGAATTAATTTTGTCTAAAAAGTATTTGATTTTTTTTTTTTACATTTCAGATTCTATATGCCACATGGTCTTACCATTGATCACGAAGACAACGTGTGGGTAACTGATGTTGCTTTACATCAAGTATTCAAATTTGGACCACGAGGCTCAGATGATAAACCCCTAATGAAATTGGGTATTGCATTTACCCCGGGATCGAATAAAACAACATTTTGTAAACCCACCTCGGTTGCTGTTTTGGAAAATGGTGATTTCTTTGTAGCTGATGGTTATTGTAATGCACGCATTTTAAAATTTTCCAAAGATGGTCAACGTATACTGTCGTGGGGACAAAATACCTTTTCAGGAAAATCATTTGATGTTGCTCCGGAAAATTACTTTGCCATTCCACATGCTTTAACACTGATACCAGAACAAGAATTAGTGTGTACAGCTGATCGAGAAAATGGTCGCATACAATGTTTCTTCTGGTCCAACGGAACATTCCATTCACAATATCATTCCCAATTGATTGGTGATCGTTTATTTAGCATGGATTATACACCGGCTCAAGGTAAGAAGTGTTTTTTCTTTTTGGTATAAATTAAATTTATTAACATCTTAACAGTCTACGAATATTAGAAGAGTTTTAAGAATGGGGTTATCCGATATTTATATTGATTTTTATACCCTCAACCTTTAGGCTAGAAAGGGTATATACGCTTTCATACGGGCAAAATGTGCCTCATCGAAATAATGGTTTTAGACCCCAAGTATGTGCTTCAGACAATTTGGAGTCGATTAGCAATGTCCGTCCGTCTGTCTGGCTGGTGCGCACGATAACTCTCAAACGGATGAGCCGATTTGGTCCAAAATTTGGCTATCGTAATATTTTGTCCAAACTTATTTTATGTTGCAAGGTGGGGCATATCGGTCCACTTCTTCAGGTACCTCCCCCACAAAAGTTAAACATTTTTCTGTAAAATGGTCTGAACGATAACTCTCGAAGGGAGCAAAACTTTGCACATCGTATTATTCCTTCGAGATATAGATCTGGTTCGAATATGAACTATATCTGTCCACTCCTTCGGGTACCTCCCACACAAAATTTCGGAAAAGTTCAGTTTAGGACCTGTTGTTGTCGAGCCGCTTTGATTTTTGTTGTAACTTCTATTCACTGTCCTCTATACGACAGTACAAGTTTCATCAGGGGCAAGTCCATACTTCCTGAGAAAATAGCCTGAAAGTTGGGAAAAAAGTATTTCAATCCACACAGGCTGAGGGTATACTTTTTTACTTGTTGATATTAGACAAGTTTGCGCTAATTATTTCGGCAACTTCCTCTTTTATTTTTAATCGAGTTATGTTTTTTTCCAGAATAATTTGTAATTGACTTTTCTTCCTCTCTCTCTTTCTCTTTTTCAGGAGGACAATTTATTGTCGTAAACGGCCCCACTGCAGATGTTGGTGTAAAAACCGAACAATACAATGAAGTACGCGGCTATGTTATGGATTTCAAAACTAAAAAAGTTCTAGGCAAATTTGGACCCAATGGCAGACAATTCTCAAATCCTCATGATGTTGCCGTCACCATGGATGGCAATGAAATTTATGTTGCCGAATTAAATCCAACACGCATACATAAGTTTCTGCATAAATCATTGGTTAAATCGATACCCTTATCAGCAGCAAAACCCAAAGCCAACATCGAGGGAGGAGATGTCAACAAACAAAAGGGAACAAATTTAACAGTAGCAGCTGGTCTGCTAACTGCCGATGGTAGCGGCGGCATTGCAACAATGCTAGATGAAGATGCTGCTTCGGCAGGACATCATAAACCTGGAGCCACGGCTATATTGGTGGCAACTCTCATGTTACTGTTTGCTTGTCTTACATTTGCCATGGCTCTGCTGATAGCCAGAAGGCGTCGAAGAGGTAATTCTGGGGGTCTAAGTGTGGGTCAACCCAGTGAATTGGTCTATCGTAAATTGGTAGCCTCTGCACAAAATATTTCCGAAGAGTCACCTTAGACCGACCGACCGACATCATCACTAACATTTCACACACATAATTGATAAATATTATTCTAAAATTTTGTATTCAATTTATTGGTTAGATATTTTGTGATTATATTTTATTTAATAAGGCTGCTACTTAGACATGAGATCTATTCACTTCTTTATGTGTCTTATATTATTGTATTTAAAAAGCTTTATAGATTTTTGTATGTATGTATTGTCTCGAATGTCCTGCGTTCATTACCAAACTAGTTTTTGTTCTAACTTCCACAATAATAGTCATTCCACTTTGTTTCTTGTTTGTCCATAGTAATGTTCTGACTCACTAAAATTCGCATAATGTTGCATTATGGCAGCTATATTAAGAACCTTGAATGTCGGTGGCTTCTTAAAGTTATGAAAGATTTGTATTAAGTAAAAAAGAAGATACCATTTTTTTCTATGGAAAAATATATTTTTGAAACGTAATACTTTTGTGAGTCCATAGTCTATGAACGATCTTGTGTTTTTTCTTGTAATTAATATCTGTATTTACTTGTACTTAGTTTAATTTATTTTTACAATATTTTTTTTGTAATTATTTAAAACATTATGTATTTTCACCTCATTTTTTTCTACAATATTTTTTTGTTTGTAATATACGTATTTAAAATAATTTTGATTTATATTTCGTATTTAATAAATGTTTTATTTTCTACATCATTTATTTTGTAGCACTCTTTTCATTTTGTCACAGTTTTGTCTTGTGTTATGTCCCAGAACATTCATTCAACATAGGTCTAGGTAAAATATACTCTAATTAAGTCTAAGGAAGACTTGATAAGACGATTTGGAACAGAGGATTTTTTCCTAAAGCTTAGAATCACTGAGGGGTATTTTGCCACAGTTGAAAATTTGATGTTGCCTCGATTCCCAAGCCAGGCAACATCAAATTTTCAACGGTGGCAAAATACCCCTCAGTGATGTTGGCGACATTTCCTGAGTATTTCAGCCATGTAAAACTTCTCTACAAGTGGTGTCCTTAAAACACGCCGTTCGCACTCGGCAATAAACAGTAGGTCCCATATCATTGAGCTAATATGAATCGGGGTGCACTCATTGATATGAGAGAAGTCTCCCCTGTCTCTAATTGAGTCTAACGATTTGTTCCAAAAGCTGGACTTAGAATTTACATCCAACTGTCCCGCCATTTACACTGCTTCTCCAGAACAACCCTCAACCTTCAACTCCTGTCCATAGGCTTTATAGCGAGAGCATCATGGTTTTTCCTCATTACATAACATTGTCAACTATGTCATTATTACTTGATAAGTTCCAGAAAAATATTATAAATTTATGCATGTGGATGTATACAGTTCGTGATTGATTATACACAGATATTCACCGTCAGCACAGGTTGAACCATATATCTTTTGAAGAATTGTGGTTTCAAGCATGCCTAATATTGTCTAAGCATGCCCTCTATTGTCTATACAATATCATTATCACTGGGCTTGGTTCTTGCCACCGAATTTGCAGTTATCTGTTTACCAGATTTCTAGAACCCTTCCAGCTCATTTTTCCCCCAGCAGTCTGAGCTGTCACACTAGCTATTCACCATATGGTGATTAGGATGACTCTCATGGTAACAGCCGAGCAAGTACAAAACGAGCATTTATGCTAACGCGAGGGTATATACACTTTGATACGGGCAAAATGTGCCTCATCGAAATAATTGTTTTAGACCCCAAGTATGTTTGGACGAAATGTGTTTCAGACAATTTGGAGTTGATTTAGCCGTGTCCGTCCGTCTGTCTGGCTGGAGCGCACGATAACTCTCGAACGGATCAACCGATTCGGTTTAAATTTTGGCTTTCGTAATATTTTGTCCAAACTTAGTTTAAGTTCGAAGATGGGTTATATCGGTTCACTTCCTTACCACCTCCCCCGCAAAAGTTCGGAAAATTTGTGCGCACGATAACTCTTGAAGGGAGTAACCGATTTGGTCCATACTTTGCACATCCTGAAATGTGTACCCACACTTAGATAAGGTTTCAATATGGACTCAATCGGTCCACTCTTTCGGGTACCTCTCACACAAAATTTCGGAAAAGTTCAGTTTAGAGCCATCTCTCGAATCGCTTTGATTTTTGTTGCAACAACTTGTATTTACTTCCCCCCATACGACGGTACAAGTTTCATTAGGGGCAAGTCCATACTTCCTGAGAAAATAGCATGAAAGTTGCAAAAACCCCCTATGACACCGTGTGAGGTGGTTGGAGCGCAAGATAATTCTTGAACGGATCTTCCGATTCGGTCCAACATTTGGTCTTAGTAATATTTTGTCCAAACATAGTTTAAGTTCGAAGATAAGCCATATCGGTCTACTCCTTTATGTACCTCCCCCACAAAAGTTCAAAAATGTTCGGAAAATTTTTTCGTACGGTAACTCTTGAAGGGAGTGACCGAATTGGTCCATACTTTACACATCCTAATATATCTACCAGATATAGGTCAGGTTCAAATATGGACTATATGTGTCCACTCCATCCGGTACCTTCCACACAAAATTTTGGATAAGTTCACTTTAAGACATGCAATCGAATCACATTGATTTTTGTTGAAGCAACTTGCATTCGCTGCCTCAATTACGATGGTAGAAGTTTTTTCAGGGGCAAGTCCATACTTCTTAAGCAAACAGCCCGAAAGGTGTAAAAACCCCATAGGCACCATATGTAGTGGCTGCAGATCCACTTCCATAATGGTCAATGTCGATCCATTCCTTTTAGTATCTTCTCCGCAAAACTTTTGATCTTTAATCCTAATCAACTTTTTGTCGGTTAAAACGCCCAAAAACATACGTTTTTTGGGAAAAAATTGTTTCAATATACACAGGCTGAGGATATATCTCTGTCGGCAAAGCCGACTGATACTTTTTTACTTGTTATATAACAATAATAATAAATAATATTAGAGGCGATTGTAAATCAGTTTGTTTTAAGAAGAAACCAAATTTTCTTATTTGTCAGATGAAATGGTGCATCCTCCACTCGAATATTGGGGTTCCTAGCAGGTTCGTCCCATGAAGCCAATAAAAAAATACTTCCCAAACCTCAATTTCGCAAATTGAAATTTTAACACATGGTAGAAACACACTTCGGCTCCTACGTCGAATATTCTGCGAAAAGCATTTCAAACTGGTTGCCTCCAGAATCTGTGAATAATAATAATAATATAATTGTTCCATAAACATCCCAGACGGGACAGGGGAGACCTCTCTCATATCAATCAGTGCACCCCGATTCATATTAGCTCAATGATATTGGACCTACTGTTTATTGCCGAGTCCGAACGGCGTGTCCTAAGGACACCGCTTGTAGAGGAGTTTTATATGGCTGAAATACTCAGGAAATGTCGCCAACATCACTGAGGGGTATTTTGCCACCGTTGAAAATTTGATGTTGCCTGGCCTGGGAATCGAACCCACGACCTATAGCGTGCAAGGCGGGTGTGCATACCATTGCACCACGGTGGCACCCCAAAAAATCTGTGAATAATACCTTTCAAAATATCAATATGGCATCCCTAATTTTTCCCGAAAAAAGATCACCGCATTTTGGCGCCCAACGTTAGAAATAACGAAATTTGCAATAGCTTGACACCAGTAGTGCGATTCTCTAACCCATTTTTTGAGTTACCGACAATTGTCGGTAAAATTAATAAAAAGAAGTCGCAAAATTCTACCGATAGCAAGAGTGTTGTCAACTTTTATTTGATCTTTTCATTCATAATTTTGAGTTTTAATTTTACCGATTTTTGTCGATAACTCGAAAAATGAGTTACAGAATTCCACTACTGGACCCCTAAAAAATCCTTGACACCTATTCAAGCGTTCCAGCAAAAGATTTACAAATTTTGGCGCCCAACGTCATAAATTCATTCATTCAGTTTATGCAATGACAACATCTTCTTGGGGTTGACCGATCGTGTCCTTGTGGCCGATGGAGTCATGTTGGTGTCCGCAAGGGATCTGGACAGCTTGAAACCATCGGTTTTTCGGACTTAACTGGATTCAATGGTTTTGGTCTGTTGACTGGCTACCTCCGTAACAGTAGTGGAATTCTGTAACCCAAATTTTAAGTTACCGACAAAAATCGGTAACATTAAAACGCAAAATTATGAATGAAAAGTATCAATAAAAGTTGACAAAACCGTTGCTATCGGTAGGATTTAACAACAGCTTTATTTTGGTTGTTAACTTACCAAAAATTTTCGTTAATCACCAAAATTATAAGCAATTTAGTTTTACAGATATTTGTCGGTAACTCGAAAAATGAGTTACAGAATTCCACTACAGGGATCGAAATCTGTTCGATAGGTAGTGAACGCTTCTCAAGCTTCAACCTTATCTTACGGAATTCCACCTGCGAAACACCTGCTGGGGATTTGTTTATGAACTTTGAACAATATTGCTCTGCTCTCTTGTAGCCGAGCTTGTCCTTTCTTTCCCGGGCCTTGCTACTCTTGATGGTTGGGGATGTGGAAGAATGAACCATCTTTGCATCCACAGCCTACCCCGTCGTAATGTTGTACTGTGCGTTACACCATCAATTCTGGCCTAATAGGAATTGAGGCGGATGCACCAGCTGGATCTTAATTGTACGAGGAGACTCTCTGCTGTAGTTTGGGAGGGCGTGGACTTGCAGAAAGGTATAGGTTAAAAATTGTGGATTTATTGCCCCTCCTTGGAGAACGTCTTGCTTCAATTTACGGTGTTTGAACATGTTGTTCCTAAATTCCACGTATGACTGGCGGATACACATACAGCCCAATTATGAATATCAACTCGCCGTGAGTTTTCTCACCTTCCCCCTTAAATTGAAACGGCAGAAAGACAAAACTCACGGTGAGTTGACATTCATGATTACCCTGATAGTTGGTGACCCAGATTTTGAAACAAGGTGTAATAGTAGTACTTTCGTTCTGATGCTGGAAAGGTGTAACAACGCCAGAATCTTTGCTACTGTTTGCAAAAGTGAGATCGGCCTATCTGATTCACCTATGCCTGATCATTCATTCACCTATGAATTACGTCAGATCCAAAGGGTTTGTATGATTCGGATAACATCCGCAACATCTACCATCGCAAACTGTGTTTTTTCCCCCTCGGCTGGAAGACATCACAAACGATGCAAAGCATTTCCCTTTACGTGGTCCCTATTGCCTATTGGGGCGCTTAATAAATTCGGTTAACTTAAAACCACGTTGTTAAACATGGCAGAAGTCAGATCATATTTTTTAAGGAGTTCCATAATCTTAACCGCTTTTCATCATTAGCCACTACCGGTTCCAATGCTGCAGTACTTCTTGCCACCTTTTCCGCTAATGTTCACCGACTAACCTAATGATTCTGTGATTTTGGTGTCACTAGAGTTCGCAAGGTGAAGTTCGTCAAAATAATTTTCTAACCCCGTCAATTCTACTAGGAAATTAGATTTTTATTTAATCTCTACTAAACAAACGTCAAAGAGACTGGTCAGTTCTCTGAAGCGTTGATTAGTGAATTCTCTGAATAATTGCAAATGGCTTCCCATGGTTGAGAAAAAAATACGACGTTCAGAGGTTATGCAGTCGGGTGGTCTATTGACGGAGATGAGGATAGGGAATGGGCAGAACTAAGGGAAATGGCGGACGGATTGCCAAGTCATGCCATTCGTCAGGATAAGGTACTATGGCAGCCTCCTCTAATCCTCGTTCACGGAACAGCAATACTTGGTTTTAGTGACTGTGGCTGACACTACTGTTGGGGGAGATTTATAATCCGAAGACGACGACTACAATCAAATTAACGCAGTACGATGCAACATAACCTCTATCGATATACTCTCACTGGAAGGTCCGAAACAAACAACGATTTATTGTGGATCTGGGGTTAGGTTAGGTTTAAGGATGCGCAACCCTCTATTAGAATAGGTGACTGCTTCACGCGGAGACCGTTGGTCCATTGTGTTCATCCTGTGTAGGCTATTTAAAGATGATGGAGATGATGATTTAAAGATGATGGAGGTGTGTTGTTGAGATGATTAAAGATGAAAGAGATGATAGAGGGTTGATGCAGCTTGATGAGATGAGGATGATAGGATAGAGATGATGGTGAGTGTAGGAGATATAGAGATTGACGCCAAGGAATTATCTGGAAGAGTGAAAAGAATCTGATTATTAAGGGTTGTTAAGGAGCTTTGGCAAGCCATGCTAGATGTCTGGTATAGTTGAGTAGGACGATGGGATCTATGTTAGACAGGAAGGTTAGAGTGTCTATCTCATATCTGCCTAGTGTACGGTGGGACACCTACAAAGCAGATGTTCGACAGTCTCTATCTCCTCCACATCTTCACGCAGTCTGCAATAGTCAATGCCACTGTCGTCCAATTTTGAAGTTAGGGACCTCACTCTGCAGTGACCTGTTATAAGTCCCACCGCGATTTTCATCCCTAACTTATCAAGTGAGAGGAGGGAAGCCGTTCTTCGACGAGAAACCACAGCCCAGATCGCCTTGTTTACCCTACAACCAGGTTCCAATAGCCATCTTTGATGTGCTTTCTCATTGAAGATCGCTGGAAGTTTGCCGATATAGTGGCACATCGGTGGCCGGAAGGTTTCATCAACTGACAAGTCGATAGACCTAGAGCCACCTCGAGCGAGTTCATCTGCTACCTCGCTTCCCATGATGTTGCTGTGACCCGTAACCCAACATAGCTTTACGATATCGTGTATATCCAGTAGAGCTCTCCTTCAATCAAGAATAGCTCTTGAATTTATGGTCCATGACTTAAGAAACTTGAGGTTCGCCTGACTATCGACATATATAGTCACCGGTCCTGTAAGACTGCCTTTAAGCCCTTTCACCAATTCAGCTGCTTTCCTGGTAGCAAGAATCTCCGCCTGAAAAACACTTCAATTATCGTCAAGCTTATATGAGTTTTTAATTAGTGGATTCTCGAAGTAGACGCCAGCGCCAGTACCTTCTTCCATCTTGGACCCGTCTGTGTAAATTGCCAGACCGTCCACAGGAGATATGCACTCAGCCCATGCGTCTCTGCTTGGGAAGATAACAGTTAAGGAGTCAAACTTGAATGAGGTAGGCATATAATCGCTTACGCAACCATTGTCACCTAACTCAAGTCGACTATCAACTAGTTTTAGGACATTCGAGTGTCCAAAGTGTGAACCACGTCAACACCCTGACTCCCGGAGTCTAAAAGCAGATCTCGCCGCCTGAAACTAGATTAGGATATCCAGAGGTTGGAGATCCAGGATTACGTTTAAAGCAGCTTGAGGAGTGCTTTTAGTCGATCCAGTAATCAGCATTGACGCCGTTCTTTGTACACTTGATAATTTGGAAAGTAACTCTTTGTTCCCAAGAGCTTGCCACCAGACCAGTCCACCATAGGTAAGTATGGGCAGGACCACGGTTACATACAGCCAGTGTATGATCTGTGGTCTCAATCCCCAGCTTTTCCCAATGGAGTTCTTACAGCAATAGAGTGCCATGAGTCCTTTCTTCGTTCGCTCCTCTACATTTCTTTTCCATGGCAAGCGATGTTCCAGAATAGCGACGAGGTATTTAGCTTCCGTAGAAAGTTCCAGGGCCACCCCGTCCAGGACTGGAGGCTCGAAATTGGGAATTTTGCGTTTCTTAGTGAATAGTACAAGCTCTGTTTTTTTCCGGGTTTACTCCCAGACCGTTGTTCTGGGCCCAGTTTGCAAGTTTTACTAAGGCTCTTTGCATGAGCTCAGACAGGGTTGGTAGGAATTTACCACTTATCAGCACAACCACATCATCAGCATAAGCAATCACCTTGATCTTCAGCCGGTCGAAGCACACAAGTATTTCATTTATTACCAGAAGCCATAGCAGGGGTGAGAGAACTCCTCCCTGCGGAATGCCTCTGTTAACAGTTTTCCTCATAGAACTCTCTCCTATGCCTGAGTTGATGATTCTACTTTTCAGCATCTAATCAATCCATTCCACAGCGATGGAGGAAATGCCTGTGTTGCTGAGAGCATTGTGGATTGATTCAAGCTTCACGTTATTGAAAGCCCCCTCTATATCGAGGGCCGCCAGCGTGAAGCCTGAATTTTCCATATGCTTCTCAACATGACCGACCACCTCATGCAGGGCAGTCTCCACTGATTTGCCTTTAGTGTAGGCATGTTGTGATTTGCTGATGTTGTTGGGTTTTAATTGTGTTCTAATTTCAAGATCCAGTAACCTTTCTAATGTCTTCAAAAGAAAGGAAGAAAGACTAATTTGTCTGTAGTCTTTTGGCAGTAAGACTTGGCTTCCCGCTTTGGGGATGTAAGTCACCTTAACCTCCTTCCACAGACCAGGTATGTACGATAACAATAAACAAGCCTTGAACATTTCTACCAGGATTGATATCGCCGGCTCAGCCACATTATGTAGCATTGCCGGTATTATACCATCCGGTCCCGGTGATTTATAAGGCTGGAAACTGTTGATCGCCCACCGAATTCTTGTGTGATTAGTTATTCTGTCAATCAGCTGTTCATCCTCGACGGTTCGGACTCGACTAAGATTTGCTCTTGGCAAGGCTCCGTCAAAGTCAGCACAACCGGGAAAATTGACCTTGTAGTCATCCCAATCCGTACTGAGTTTAGTCTTACTGGCTTTATTGTAGGACTTCCTGGCTGCTTTACGCAGATTGGCTAATTGTTTAGTCCACCACACCGGTTGGGATTTCTTCCCCGGATAGGTGATTGGACAAGAGTCCTTATAGCTCGTCAGAAGGGTTTTGGTTTGGGAATCCACAGCTCTCAACCTCCTCGACAGTATGGAGAGTGTTACTTCCACTACCACATAGTTTTGAGGCCGTCAGAGCTTCGAATTTACCCCAATCCGTTCACCTGGGATTTCAATGAGGGTTCTGTGTTACCCCAATTATAGAGATTTGAAATAGTATCATCTTGTGATCCGAAAAGGAGCACTTTTCTGATACATTCCAATTCTCTACATCGGAGTCGTCCATGTTGGTCAGGGTTATGTCAATGACTCCCCCCCCCCCCCCTTTAATCTATTTTGAAACGTGGGAGTGTTACCCCTATTACAAATTTTTAAATTATTTTTTAAAATAAAATTGAAAATGTTCTCACCTCTGGTATTTGTGTCACTGCTTCCCCAGTGAAAGTAGTGGGTATTGGCATCACATCCAAGGACGATCCTGCCTATGCTCGCTAGCTCATCCACTAGATCCTGTGTGACCTTGCGTGGTGGTTTTGGGTCTTCATAAGGCAGGTAAATCGAAGACAAAACCAAGGGTTTGCTTCGACCTTCTTCCATCCGTACCGTGGTTATATCACCTCTACTGTAATTGGACAGAAATAATTGAGCTAGACGCTATATTTTTGCACTCGAGTCCATAGGCAGGTCAAGTTCGAAGAGGGGCTGAATTGTCCCATGTTTTGCTATAGCCTCCATATAACGGTACCTCTCGATATTCGTTATTTTGAGGATTGAAGCTACAATTTTTAACCGAACTACCTTTAGTTTGGACAGGTGAGGTTCCTAGTGGTCACAAAACATCTCCACCAAAAACTGTCAACATTGGCCCACGCTTTTGTATAGCCCCCACATAACGGTACCTTCCGATATTCGGTAATTAGAGGATTTTGGCTAAAATTTTTAACCGAACTACCTTTAATTTGAGAGTTGAGGTTCCTAGTGGCCACAAAACATTTCCACTAAGAATTGTCAACATAGATCCACGTTTTGGTATTGCCCCCCATATAACGGAACCTTCCGATATTCGGTATTTTGAGGATTTTAGGCACAATTTTTAACCGAACTACCTATAATTTGGGCAGATAGTTACAACTAGAAGAATCCGAAGCAGGTATTTCGGGAGATACCGCTACCAAAATAAAAGTATAGACGAATTCGAGCATGTAGTTGATGGGGTGATGTTTCAATATGGAACATAGAACCGGTCGTCGGCATGAAATCATCGATCATATTGACACTTTTAGTACTAATTTCCACAACTACACCCACATCTCATGCCTTCTTTACATGTACAGAGTTATACTGCCATCTTAAATTTTATTCCGTAAATTATTAATAACAGTTTTACCTATTTCAGGTTGCATGCCTTTTGGTGGGAATAATCGTCGACATGCTTGGGATTTTCCAGCCAAACCAGACGGATTTAAATTGGGTGGCCTGCTGCTGGAGCGTAATAAACGTAGTGGATTTGAAAAACTGGATCAAAATGACAGTGATGAAGATGAATCGGAGACACAAACAAATAGCCTTAGTAGTGCACAATTTGCTTAGAATTTAAGAGCGAAAGCAACACCAACAACAATCATGTACGATATAGAATATTTATCTGTACATACTCGTAAATATAGCGATAGAGGCAAAAATTCAACAAATATTTGAACAAAGCAAAGCGGATATGAAAATGTAGCCGATCAATTTACTTTATTTTATATCTTCAACTAAATATGGAATTTATTGTTATTCTCGAAATCAGTTTTGTACCAAGAAGAAGGAGAAAAAGAAGGAGGAAGAGAAAAAGAAGAAAGAAAACAAAAGAATTTATACCAGAAGAAAGAACTAAAGATGATCACAGCTTCCTGTTATTTGCCAAAGACTATGACAACATTCCGTTAACATTATAAACTAAATGATTTAAAAGTGTTTAATATTTTACAAGAAAAAAAATTACTAATGATCTCTTAATGTGTAAATAATGTAAAAAATTGATTTTTTTCAAAATATTTTATACTTATTTCAAAATTTTTTACTTCTAACAACTGATCCTATTATTGTTTTAAAAGAATATTATAAATATACACAATTTAAGATAAGTAATTGTTCGTTATTTCATTTGTTAGGCACAATGAAATAGAGATTTGCCTCGTGGAATTCCAAAAAGATGCAATGCACAGTAGTGTCAGTTGTATGCCACTTGTAATTTTGGGGGAAAAAGTCGAAAAGTCATCACCCTAGTATATTGGGACTACCTCTGGCAGGATTTTAATACACGTAATTTTGTTTGTAACCCTTAAAATGAACGATATTTGGTCTGTTCCAGAACTGCATGAATCTAATAATTTTTACTATTTTTTTCGATATAAAGGAAAAATTGTTATCCTTGTAGATTCTTGCAGGTTCTGCAACATACATATTGTATTTATTTCCATTAAACTAACCTAAAAATGAAAAACATCATTTAAAAAATATAAAAATTTATTTGGTATAAAAAAATGATAAAAAAAAACAACCATTATGTAACAATGTTTACTAAAAGACAACAATTATTTACACTAATTACATTAATTTACATACATAATACTATGTATTACTAAAACAGACATTAGGCCTATTTGGAACACCATTTACAGTTTGGCCTTCATGAAGGGTTTCAAGTACTTGTGGAATGATTGGTTGACAGGTTCCTGATTCAAGGGACTCTTTTTGGCTTCTTCAAACATTTTCTCATATACATTGCCATCGTAAACACCCAAAGCAGAATCCAAAATACGATCATGTATACCGAAAGCATCAACCATGGCAACAGCATTGGGACGTAAACGTTTAAGACAGCTTTGCAGACGTAATTCCAAATTGCCAACATCATTATCGGTGAGATCAATGAACTAAAAAAAAGAGGGACATGACATTTAATATTGATATTTCTTAATTGAAGACATTGTCGATTACTTACTCTCAAGAAATCACCAAGACGATTTAGGCAGGCATCAACTAAATACAATTCCAAAATAACCTTTAGGACCTCGCCCAATGCCTTGGAACTTTGTGATGCCAATTTTGTCATTTCGTAGAGGGCAGATGAGGCCAAGAAAGCACGACCATGTAGCTGTAATATATTAGAAAGCATGTGGATATTATTTTTGTTTTTTGGGAAGTAATCTCACATCTTGAATTGTGAATTTTCTAATGATATGTTTTCATCAACTCCTAATGGTTTATTCGTCATATTATATATATGTATGTATATGTAACTAGAAATGACTTTGGTCCGGCCTTGTATTAAGCCATAGGTTAAAATACCTCACTAAACATTAGCGCTAATCTAATCAACCGAACTTGCCTTAAATTAAATTTTAGCTTAACATTTTAAATTTTGAAAAGGAATACGCCGAAGGAATGGACTTTTAAATGCCGTCTTCCACTCTGATTTATGTTTGGAAGAAATACTAAGAGGGAAATTTTGTACTGACTCGGGTACTTCTGACTTATTTGATTTAACCTGCTCATCAATTAGTTTAGTTTGTTTTACCCTCATCCTCTAGATATATTCCCTTTGATACGATCAAAAATGTGCTTTAACACCTTTTTCAGATGTAATTCGGAACATTCCAGTTGTAAATCGTAACATTCCATTTGTAATTCGAATTATTTTATTTGTATTTCGAATTATTTCCTATGTTTCGAATTATTCCATTTGTAATTCGAAATATTCAATTTGAAATTCGTATTATTCCATTTGTAATGCGAAATATCCCATTTGAATTTCGAAAAAAAATCGAAATGAAATGTTTCGAATTACAAATGGAATAATTCGAATTACAAATAGAATAATTCAAATTACAAATTAAATAATTCGAAGTACAAATAGAACTTCAAATGGAATAATTCGAACTACAAATAGATAAATTCGAATTACAATAACATGTTACGAATTACAAATGGCATTCTCGAATTACAACTAAAATGATTCGATTTACATCTGAAAATGATGTAGGTGTAGAACAACTCGTTTTACAATTTAAAAAATTTGAATTACATAAGGAATAATTCGAATTACAAATGGAATAATTCGAATTACAAATAAAACAATTCGAATTACAAATAGAATAATTCGAATTACAGTTGAAATAATTCGAATTACAAATAGAATAATTCGAATTTCAAATGGAACAATTCGAATTACAATTGGAATAATTTGAATTACAAAATATATGTTACGAATTGCAAATGGAATTGCCGAATTACATCGAAAAAAGGTGTAGAAATAATAGTTTTGAAATCCCAAATATATTTGGACGAAGTGCATTGCATGCAATTTGAAGTCCTTTCGTCACTGTTAGTCCGTCTGTCAGACTGGCTGCTGCGCACGATAACTCTCCAAGGGAGTAACCGAATTGGTCACAACATTACACATCGTAATATTTCATCCCGGTAACTCCCTGGCGTCCCCTATTACAAGTTCATGGGAAAGCTAATTGACTTAGGATCCGAGAGCTGACTAATCCCCCCTTCAGAGATCTACCCAACCCTTCTGATGTTCGAATAGCAGAAAATAAGTTCCAAGAAATCATTACTGCAGCCGCTCACCATATAAATGCTTGTGGAATACCAGTGAGGTCAAACTTCCCAGCAAAGGTGACGGGATTAGCAAATGAGCTTCGTGGAGCCAACACCCGTGACCCCAGAGCGGATTCTTTCGTACCGGATTGACCCGGAACAACACACAATCATCGTTCCGGCCAGCGGCTGCCACCTCAGTGTACATATATCCCGGATTGCCTGCTCCGAATTCTTTTGGTCCGTGCCGGGACGGAGGAAAACCCAGGACCAATATATCTGTGCTCAGTTTGTCACATCCGCATCTTCACCCACATCCAACCTTCGGTGAGATGCAATAGATGTCAGGAGTGGGTACATCTAAGGGGTGGCTCTGGACTTGTCCACGTGAGGGACTATGTTGCTGCATCCTGCGTGAACACAGTCCCCAGTGAGTTGTCGTCGGATTACGAAACTCCCTCGTCGTCTGACTACGAAACTCCCCCGCAGTCCCCTCGACAACAACCGCACACGCAGCCTTTAACACCAGCCGTTGTTGTCCCAATCCCTGAGAATGCATCCTTTTTGCAATTTAATTGCAATGAATTCCGAGGTAATATCGAGGAAATAGTAGATTTCATGAATCGGAAGAACATCAAGGTCGCTGCGGTGCAAGGAAACAAGCTCAATAACAACTGTAGCTTACAACATTGTGATGGTTACAATGTGCTAAGGAAGGATCGCACCAGAAGTGGAGGTGGCGGATTAGCTTTCCTATTGCACCAATCTGTCCAATACAGACCTATCTCGCTTGAGCCTGTCTCTAATGACCCGTACATGGAATGTATGGGGGTAGCAGTCCAGTGTGGAACTGCCGAGATAGAGTGGCTGAACGTATACATCCCGCCGAGAAATAGCTGTATCTCAGATTACGTACCTAACATTAGCCCGCTTTTGGAAGGTCATAATCGTCTGGTCCTGGGTGACTTTAATGCGCATCATGAGATGTGGCATTCGGCCCTCGGAAACGACCAGAGAGGTACAGCTCTGGCTGAGCAGATTGGCAGGTCTACGTTTTGCACGGTCAATGAGAACGCCCCTACCAGAATTAGAGGAGAGTGTCACAGCTCGCCAGACATAACCATCGTGTCACCTGGTCTGACAAATGACGTTACCTGGCAACCCGTCATTTCCCTTGGATCAGACCATCTCCCCATAATTGTCTCCATTAGCAGACCACCCGATTTCATTACCTCTGAACGCCGCACATTCGTAAATCATAAGAAAGCTGATTGGCCGGGTTTCAGAGAGTTCACCAATCCCCCCTTCAGAGATCTACCCAATCCTTCTGATGTTCGGGTAGCGGAAAGAACGTTCCGAGACATCATCACTGGTGCATCCGCTCGCAAGATCCCTGCTGGTCGAATACACGAAGTAAGACCAAACTTCCCAGCAAAGGTGACGGGATTAGCAAATGAGCGTAATGAGCTTCGTGGAGCCAACCCCCGTGACCCCAGATTCAGAGAACTGACACCGAAAATTAACAGGTTGGTCGGTGAGCATAAGCGGAATAAGTGGCTAAATCATCTGAAGAGTTGCATCATTGGAGTCGGAATAGGAGAATTGTGGGTAACGGTTAGGCAACTCTCGAACCCTGTAAAGAAGGCTGGCTGATCTCCGAAGGAGTACGCAAGTTATTTTAATCCACACTTTGTCGAGCAACCCTTCCTGCCAAGGAAGAACCATCATAATTTACCATGGATGATGTTGCGAGTGTCCCCAATATCGCAAAATCGTTGGGTCCTGATGTAATATCCATGTAATGCTGAAACAGCTGGATGAACCGAGAGTCGTGTATCTCAAAGTTCTCAACCTGTCGATAGCCACCCACATTGTTTCTGAAGTCTGAAAAATGGCAAGGGTGGCCCCGCTACTGAAGCAAAGCAATTTCGATTTCGCTTTTGTCGCCCGTAGCAAAGACCCTTGAGGCTTTAATTGTCCTCAGCGTCAGTAAAAGCTATCCAATTGCCGATCATCAGCATGGGTTCGTAAGCACCATACAACGACAACATCGCTGCACGCCATTTCTACACATGATAATTGAGAACTCAGCCAAAGCAAGCCGTGCGATACTGCCAAGCACTGCGCTGTTTGAAGACATCGAGCAGGCTACCCTCCGGCCAAGTTTGAAACGTTGGTTAATCAATTATATGTGTGGACGCCAGACGTCCGTGGAATCCAGGAACAAGAAGTCCAAGCCCAGTAGAGTGAAAACGGAAGTGTCCCAAGGTGGGTGGGGTCTATTACCCCTGCCTGATGTCATTTGTGAAAGGCTGAAGTCCTATTTGGTCGATCTTACCAACTTTTTCCACTCAAGGAATATGCAAATATCCGTCACTTAATCTCCAGCCACTCTGTTCACCACATGGACAGCAGAAATGAACTCTGAGTTGAATGTCATGGTCGATTGCAGCAGAATTCCGACCACAAATTAGACCAAAATTCTAGAGGTAACATTCGACAACATGTTCATGTCGTCCGTGCGTGATACAGCTATCTGCGGCAAGCTGAGATGTAGGAACAAGGTCCTGACGTCTCTAGCCGGCACCACTAGACCACATACAACGCGATAGGTGGGTCTGTGGTAAGCCATGCAGCGCCAGTATGGCCCGCGATAGAAAAATATTCAAACCTGTCAGAATACCGCCCTGAGAACTTCAACATGGTAGCTCCTTATGTCTTCAGTGACAAAGACTCTTCTAATGTAACAACCCAATGGTATGCTGTAGTTACAGTACTTGCTCGGGTGATTATGTGAGCCATGCTAATCACCGTATGGTGGTGGAGGGATGGTGAGAGCCATCCTAATCACCATATGGTGGATAGGACTCCCCCACCCAGGCATGTCGGAGGGGATCTTCTCGATCTATAAAGAGAGATCCAATGTTACAAAAGAGAGAAAATACATCAAGTTCCAAGAATATCTATATCGAAAAACACCTTCAGGTACCTCACAAAAGTACAGTTTAAGTACTGTCCGAGGATTGTTTTGGAATTTTCATCGAAGATACCCCTTGATGTAATATTTACTACGATATAATGGTTTTTTTTTGTCGGCGAGTCCATTCTTCCTGAGTTAATGGCTCGAAAGCTCAACAAATTCCTACGGTTACCAAATGAAATGGCTTGTATGCACGGCAACTATCGATAGGAGCGATTTATATTGGCCCAACCTTTACATATCATAATAATTAGGGTCGCTGTTTATGATACCTATACCTACCCACAAACGACTAAAAATTGCACTGGAAAGTTCTAACATTTTTTTATCACCTACGAAAATCCTATTTATATTTCGACACCTCCAAATAATAGTATGCTAAGTCTAAAAAGTGAGTTTTGCAGGAGAAGCTCTCAAAGTGTGGAAATTTTTTTAAATTTCAGTACTATGCTAAGTCAATATTTGTTTATAACTTCTGTTCGGATTGACCGATCATTACCAAAATTTGACAGAATTTAAGTTAAAGGACGTTCGACACCTCCAAATAATAGTTTGCTAATTCTGAACAGTGAGTTTTGCAGGACAAGCTCTAAAAGTTTGGAAACTTCTTTGACCTTCAGTACTATGCTAAGTAAATATTTGTTTATAACTTCTGTTCGGATTGTCCGATTATTACCAAAATTTGACAGAATTTAAGTTAAAGGATGTTAAATATAAAAATGTAAAGCACTTGAAAACATGCTAAGTCGACTTAGCATACTATTGTTTGGAGGCGTCGATTTGAAATGACTCCTGTTATTGGTTTGTACAGTCATAAGCAGATTTTTCAAAATAAGTTTTAAGATTTTTTTAAATAATACTTACATCAGCAGCTTGGGTTAATTCAATACCGCACATGTTGGCGGCTACTTCAGGACCATGACCTTGCTTGCGGTACTGTTCAATACGTTCGTAGGCAATGCGTACCTTGCTGTGTAAAGGAAAAAATAAAAAAATATTTTCATTAATTTTTTCCTATTCTGCCTTTTACCAAATAACTGATAGGCATTTTCTTAAAGAAGAAGTCTTATTTTGGATTCTTTTTATCCTGATTTATGGGTAATACCCAACTTACTTTGCAGCAACAAATTGGAAAGCACGAACAATCGATTCTAGCGAACCATCAAAACTGCGGAATTGTTTTGTCTTAATAGCTTCATTGATGTAGGCAACAGTGGGTACCAATTGAACACCATTCAATGCTTGACCATACACCTTAACCAAATAACGTGCGGTCTGCAGCAACATAACAGTATTTTCACCTTCATAGGTACACACAGCTGTTGCCATACCATATAAAGTGGGGAAATTTGAACTATCCATAAAACCATGACCACCACAAGCCAAACGACACGTTTCAACACCAGCAGCAGCATCAGCACTGCAAATAGCTTTCAAGCAACAGGAGAGAGCATGCATTTCGGGTAAACGTTCCAATGCACCCTTTTCCACCTCGGCTGTAATATTGTTGTACATATTCCAAATATTTTCACCATTTGCCTTGAAAACTATGGCCTTAGCGATGATGGGAAATACTTTCAATTGTTGTGTTGTATGTTCCATAATTTGGGGTTCAGGTTCATTGGGATCGATGGGACTCTGGCGACGTACAGCCGAGTAACGACAGGCAATTGTTGAGGCCTTAGCCAAAGCCATTGCAGCATCACGAACCAAGGCAACACGTACAAACATCATGGTACCATAAGTTAAGACGGAGTTTTTGGGTGGCACATAAGTACCATCGGGTAAAACCTGTTGATTCTTCATCAGCATATGGTTGAGGGGTATGCGTACATTTTTCAAGCCCAAATAACCTTGATTCACGGATCTCATACTCAGTTTGGCACCAATTTCACCAATATCAATGCCTGGCAAGGGCATGTGGGTTTCTTCGTCACGTACTTGGACAATGAAGGGGGCTAAACCACGATATTCACCCTTGGTGTAGAGTTTGGCAACAACAACGGCATAGTTTGCAGTGTGACCCACTAAATTGAGAAAAGGAAATAGAGTTTTGTTATTTTTTTAAATTGTTTGGAATTCAAGTGGTTTCTGCTTACATCCTCCAGGCCACCATTTGTAAGCTGTTAGTGTGGGTGTATTCAAAACGAATTCTTGTGTCTTTTCATCATAATCGGCACGAGTTTCCAAACCACGCAAGAATGTACCATGACCCAATTCAGTTTGGGCATATGTGCCAATAATCGAGCAATCCCAAGCCCTTGGCAACCACTCAACCTGTTGTTCCATTGTGCCTTGACCCATAATTGTGGGTACAAACATAACAAAATGCAATGCCATGGGATTGCTTTCCTTGAGCAATGCTGTGCCGAGAGAGCCACCCAAAAGGGCGCTGAAATAAAAAACACACAATTTTAATTTAAAGTTCCACTTATTTTATGTTGTTTCTGTCGTACTCACTTGTAGGTGTCCACATTGTCTTCACCGTTATTACGAATTTCACGAATCTTTTCGGCTATTCTTACGGATTTGCGTATGGCGTGTTCATAAAGTTCCTTTTGTGACATATAGGAAATGGGTAGTTCATCTTTTAATTCGGGGTCGTTAAGGAAAATATCCTCTGAAAAAAATTAAATAAAAACAAATATTGTCTTTGGATCAAAATTGAAAGTTTTAACGCCATTTGCTAATGGATCAAGCATCTAATTCACATCTCTGATCGAATACATTGGCCAGTTTAGACATAAATTTGGCGGCAGAATTTCAGAATTATGTATAAATTCGCAATTAAATGGAAAAACTACATTCAATTACAATTGCGAATCATAAAGGATCATATCACTTGGATCAATCTAGAAGTCACCATTGTGTTATCATAATTACGCAGTACATATAGTTATAATTCGCAATACTACACACACATATTAACCTAATTATCATCATTTCATTGAGACAGCTGAATCACAAGCGCTTGTCGACGCAGCCTCCAATTCACAATTTAATGTAAGTACTTTATAATTCCTGTTTTTTTTATCACTATATTGAACACTATTCACCGCGATTTGTTTAATATTACTAAACGAGACCGTCGTATAGTTGTATAAGTCTTTATCATAAACTTTGAATTTTGTATTGCTCACGATATTCTTAATTTTGCTATATATAATAAACTTAATATCATCGAAAATATCAAATTTAAAACCTAATTTCATAATATTGACAATTAATCTATAAATTATGGCGATTTATTCAATGTAAATTTTGAGATAAATCCACGAAATTGAAGCAATGTACGTTTAGAATGTTTAATGGGCTGACAAAGTTACAGTCGGCATGGTTGGGCGGGTAATCCGACGAATCTTGAACATCTAAGATTCCAAACTTTGCATTTGTTCTTATACATATAACTCCAACATATTTTTTATAAATTTTCTCAAAAGTGCATTTTAAAGACATGCCACGGATTGTTTGCCATGGTTCCTGAAATAACGATCCAAAATCTTAAGACATGCCTTAGATGGTTTTGGAATTTTATGTAACAGGATATCCTCGCAATCCCTTTACGTCGTTACAAAAACAACTCTGCCGGCACCAACTAAAATGAAGGATGAGCACGATAACTTTCGGATTGAGCATCATATTAGGCTATCCAAACGAACATTAAGTTCCTCGAAGGTCTATATCGGACAACATTTTCGGTTACCTCCCTCACAAAAGTTCAACATTTTCGATTGAATGCATATTAGGTGCTTTTCAAGGATCGTTTTGAAGCTCCTACTCCTTCATATAATGTTTTCCGTGGGCAAGCCCATGTTTCTTGTCGTATTACAACTCAATTAGGGATTTGGCGTTTAGACAATATTTGCATACAAGAAGTGGAGCGGATTGGAAGAGTTTTTGCAAAGCAAGGAATAAGCAAAACTTGTGCTCAGGAAGGCAAGATTTTAAGGTCATTCATCGATGTTTGAAGGTCAGCGGAGTAGTAAGGAGTTGTGGAGTGTTCTAAAAATCCAATGGGTTCTCTTCGTATAAATCTTACGAGTTTGCGGGAAGTGTTGATGACTTGAATATTAATTTTGCTCAGGACCAGCTTGTTGATCAGAGCGTTTTAAGTGGCTTGAGTGGTTTTGCCTTTCGGGAAAGAGGTTTCTCTTTTCGATGCGTGGATTCTACAGATCTGGAGAGCGCGTTTGCTGCGATTAAATCCAATGCGGCTGGTTTGGATGGGTATTCCCTCAAATTTTTAAAGATTGTGATGCCTCTGTTCGCATTTCTTTCATTTGGTGAACACTATCTTAACCACATCTGTCTTTCCTGTAGGCTGGAAATTGGCTAAAACTGTTCCAGTGAAGAAGAAGCATGTTCCTTGTTCGTTGCAGGAATTACGACCTTTTTCCATACTGCCCATCTGCTCCAAGGCTGTCTAACATACCTGGAAGTCGCAGATAACATCGAATTTGCAGGAGAACAGATTGCTGAATGATGCGCAGTGTGGGTTCTGGAGGAATAGGAGTACTGCGTCTCCGTTGTTGGGGCTGATCGTCTCAATTCGTTCCAGTTTCGGTTATATCAAATGTTGTGTACTGTTATCGCTTGACTTGGAGAAGGCTAAGGTGGTGCATGAATTACATTCTTTATATTTGTATTCGCGTTGTGAGTGCGCCCTGATGCTGTCCTACCTTTAAGATAGAAGCCAAATAGTCTGTGCTGACAACAGATATAGTTCCATCTTATCGATTAGAAGTGTTTGATTTTGGGACCGGATTAGTCAAGACATCCTTATATAGAGAAGGGAATTGCTCGATCTCCTGGGGCAGAGAGAGATCCACAGATCTAGTCAGGAGAGCCCCCTCCCACGAAGCGCTCTCCTCAGTACAAGGGGAGATCATTAACCCCACTATAGTTAGTCCAACTCCCCTGGGGGATAATCCATCGGTCGGAACCGATAAGCCTTCCCTTCCGAGGCAGGACGCCATGGAGGAAGAAGTCGTGCTGGAGGAAGTGACACCCTCCACTACGACATCGACCAACAAGAGCTGACGTAATTCAAAATGAAGTCCGACTAATTAGTGTGAGGCTTCGAATTGCGAGGAGACTTGAGCGCAAGTACCCTCACATGGAGAAGATCCCCATTCCGGTTGATCGAATTCTGACTCCTGGAACGACTGCACCCTCCAGCCCAACGACTGTTAAGAGTGCAGCGGTTCCAGGGAAAACACCAAAATCGGAATTGTCAGGCTGCCCGAACTCCTTGCGGACACCAGTAGTGACTGAGGCGGAGACGAGCAGAAGGAGGAGAGGGAAGACATCAGAACGGTCGTTGCCTACAAAAGTTTTGCCGGCGATTGCCCCCGCAGCTGCCGGGGTAAATAGGAGTAGAGACTGCTTGCAAGCCTAGACGATGCAGAGATCTCCCTGTAGGAAATGTCAATAGTGAATCTATACTGACTTACTACTGACAAACTGTAGACAACTAATGTAATTTCCTATAGACATTTTGTATGAACGTGTCATTCGAAAGTCAGTACTGACAATGGAACTAGTATGTCAATAGTAAGTCAGTAGTTCTAGTGGAACCATGTGTTGACATTGGAGGTAGTGAGTCAGTATAGACATTGGAGGTAGTAAGTCAGTAGAGACATTGGAAGTAGTGAGTCAATAGAGACATTGGAGGTAGTGAGTCAATAGTACATAAAGGGTCATATGGAGACATTGGTACCAAATTGTTCACTATTAAGTTTTTTGCCTATTTGAAACTTTTTATAGACTAAAAGGCTATATAGTGTATTTTATAAGACGATGAACTTATACTTTTGTTTATGTAGTGTATTTTATTAAAGAATAACATATAATTATGAAAATACTAAAAAGTACAAATTGCATATTACAGTCTTTTTATCTTTATAAAGGGCTAAGCCCAAGATTTCCACATAATCACAAAATTAGTAAATGAAGCCAATGTTTTCAAGGCTGACTAAAGCTGGAAACACATACAACGTTTGGGTAAAGTTTTGTGTCGTTTTGGCCGTTTTTACACTGTTGGGCATGATGCCGAAAAATTCAAATTCATTTGAAATATATGCCGACAAACAGATAAACGCTGGACTTTGGTATCGTCGTCGCCCTGTTGTTGTTGTTTTTTTCTCGAGCCCAACGCAAAACTTTAATCAAACGTTGTATCTGTTTTCAGCTTAACAAATAATAAAAAACTGTTTTCATTGTCAGAAATATCATCGCCTAAGAATTGGTGGTTCTTGGCCATAAGAATTGGTGTGATTTATCTGCTTAAAATATTTCTTCTGCTGCACTTCGCTTTTTATTAGGCGATTCGCTGAATATTGATATAACATCTAAGAATTGAAAAGAATAAACATGTATAAATAAACAAAATATCTTTAAATTTTCTTACATTACAGCCGTATAAACATTGCAAAAATCTCGCAATCAATTTTTGCCAAATAACCCTTCAACATTCTAACTCATTATTATGCCGTGTCCAAATATCAGATGTAAGTTGCGTTCATCATTTCCAGCGAGACGGGGCAATATTTGTCATCTTCTCTAAAGATTCCATAAAATGTCTAATAGTCGAAGTTTCACCACAAATGTTGTCAGCCGCCTCAGAACCTGCACTTTGATATAGAATTGTCTATTTTTTCACTTGTTTGTTATTTTCCTTTCATAATTTCCTTTGCTCATACTTGTTGTTATTAATATTATATATTTTATTGATTTTTCACAAGAACACATTATTTTATGCCAAACAATTACGAAAATGAAGAAAAAATATGATGCTTCGTTGGGCTATCAGTTTTCACCATAAACAATGTTGACTTTGTCACCATAATAGTAGACAAAGTGGTGACATGTCGACACATGTCCCCATGCTATTCATCAAAAATTGAGCGAATTATAGCAAAATCGTGGAAAGATATGTATGGGGGCTATATCCAAATCTGAACCGATTTTTTTGAGAATCGGTGTAGCTATTCAGAGGCCTAAGAAAATAACACGTACTAAATTTGAAAGCTATCCGATCAAAATTGAACAAGTTGTAGCTAAATCGGGAAAAGATATATATGGGGGTTATATAAAATCTGAACCGATATATCTCAGAAGGTTGCAGGGATGGGCAGTTTTTGCACATTTTTATTTGGAAGAGATGTCCAATTAACGGAAAACAAGAGCCGAGGTGGCAATCAAAAGATCTGCTCTACTAAATAATAAGAATTTGAATTTTTTTTTATCAAATTTAAATTTTGATTTCTTGATAACGGTACATTGCCCACGTGCAGTTGATGTCAACTTTTTGTACTAAAATTTTATATGGGGGGGTACAAACCCCCAATCCGATGATGCCCAACTAACTACTCAAAGATTGCCTGACAATTGTTCCAATATTTTCGTAAAGTAATATTTATCTTAAACTTATATAAAGTTCGATGATGGACTACATCGGTCCAGACCTTCCACAAAATTTCAAAATTTTCATGAAATTGAAGTTAAAGGACATGTCTGGGATCGTTTTGAGTTTTTCGCAGTATGTAGTCCTCGCGCTCCGTATTACGACGGTACAAGTTTTTCGGGGGCAACTCCATACTTGCAGAGATAATGGCTAAAACCTTTAAAAAGCCAGATACAATCCGATGCATAAAACGGAAAGCCGTTCGAAGTGCTCGTGTTATTTTAATGGACAGTGTATAGAACACCCCGAGATTGAAGGGGGAGGGAAGATGACGCCTTAAAAATGCCCAGTCATGATGAGCGATGTTGAAACCTGAAGTTATCCAAAACGTTGGGACCGATCAGAATCGAATGCTTAATGCTTAAACAACTCGATGAACCCGGATTTGAGTATATGAAAAGTATCCTCAACTTGTCGTTACCCATCAATTTTATAACGTACTTATCTTATAATCAGATTCTCTAGGAGTAGCATTTCAAACTTGTATACGTGCAAATTTGCAAATAAGCCCAAAGCAAGAAATGCAATATGTCATTCTTTGTTCTTAGCAACGAAATATTGTGAATATATTAAAATAAAATTTTGGTTTTGATTAATCGATATAACTAACGAACTTAACTGGCTATAATACATAATATAATCTTATCTGATAACAGACAGGCATGGGTTAAAAGTTTTGGCCACCTCACTTCACACCACCAAAAAGTTAAATTTATATTTTTAATAAGGCAATTTGCAAATGTAACAGCGTTATCGCAAATTCTTCAAGAAGTAAATACCCCCAATAGTGTCCCACAAAACGATAGTTGAACGCTTAAGGTTGTACATAAAATTCCAGTACACTTATAATAGGAAACTTCTATTCCATTCCATTCATTCATTGGTTGATAAGCTTATAAATCTTGTTGTCCAAAGATAATCACAATCATAAATGCCCAGTTATACACCCAGGGTAAAGTTTAAATTTCAAGTGGGAATTTGTTTGTTGTTATTCTTGTTCAGACTCACGCAAACAAATGATATGGCAAAAATGTTGCTTGTTTTTCTAATTATAATACTATAATACTAAAGATGGCTAAAATATAGTGCCGGGGGATCTTCACAATATATTACTGTTTATTGTTTTTGTTTTACTGTGATGAGAGGAAAAAAAACTTGTTGTCGTCATTAAGTGCATTTGTTGTTAATACTAGTCGTAGGTAGCATCATGATTCAACAGCTTTAATCAGAGTTTTTGTTGTTGTTGTTTTGTCTGGCGCACAAAGTTCACCAACTACATTCCTCCACATAGCCATAGAACATATAGATGGGGAGGGAGGTTGTATATAGCAACACATTTAGTTGTGTCTTTATTAGCCCTTGTTTCAAAACTTGTCCGAATGTGTTGTTTATTGTTGTTCGTTGTGGCTATTTAAACGTTTACATTGTTTAATTACTCTGCATTTTGGATAATAATTCTAAAAGTGCTACCTATTCAGTCTGAATGGAATGTTTTTTATTATTTTCTGTTCTCAGTTGATAATAAAAGGTCATTTGACATTGACATTTACTCGTACTTTAGAGTGGTTTACTAGTACAGTTTTGGTGCCACAATTTTAGCCATTCTACAAAGGGACAATTGAACTATATACCTATATGACAATTAAATCCTACTACTCGTTTTGACCTTCTCCGTTACAACTTAAGGGAAAAAGTGAAAAAAACTTACGTGGAATTTTCAATTCAACAGTTTTCAATGTTGATGTGTTATTAGAAATGTAATCATCGGATGACAATATGAAGCAATTTACTCCTTCATATTTCCTCAGCGGTATGTGCCACATCGAAGTAATGATTTTAAGACCAAATCAGTTTCAAGACAAATTTGAGTCGATCTGTGTCTGTGTAGGGAGTGAACGATTTGGTGCAATCTTTGGACATCGTAATATTTTTTCCAACTTCGGGTACTTCTCTCACAGAAGTTAAAAAATTTCAAATAAATACAATAAGTTTAAGGCCTGTTCAAGGATCGCTTTTAATTGTCTATCAAAGTTAGTCCCGATTACAATTTTATTGTAGACAAACCAGTTCATATTTGAGATAATGGCCCGTAAGCTCTAAAAACACCACAGTAACCAACTAAAGTGGTGTTGGGAATTTTTTTAGTCATGTTTTGGGAACCATTGCGATAATGCTGTTACATCAGGGGGGACGGACAGTTTATGCGGTTATTTGAACCGAAAGTTCGAGGACAAAAATCGGGTTAGGCCCGGTTACTAGAGTAAATTTCAAGCCACGGTCAAAGTATAAATTAAAAAAAGTGTCAGTCGGCCGACAGAGATATACCCTCAGCCAATGTAAAGTGAAACCTTAATCTACGGACAAATCGAATGTATTTAGGGTTTCTTCAGAATTTTGTGGCCCCTTTTTGAACATTTGAACTTGTCGACAAAAATGTGGATTAGGAATTAACTGCACTAAGACACAAATGTTGAACATTTGTGGGGGAGGTACCCTTAGGGAGGACCGATATGTGCCATTTTAGAAGTGAAACTAAATTTTGACAAAATATTAGGAAATCGAAAGTTTGGACCAAATTGGTTGCCCCATTCAAGTAATATCGTCCTAGCATTTTAATGACATTTTTAAACATTGGGGAGAAGTACCGGAAGTTGTGGACTGGTATTGCCCCATGAAACTAAGTTTGGATAAAATATGACGAAGACCAAATGTTGGACCAAATCAAGAGTTATGGTGGCCGCCGCATATGGTGACATGGGGGTTTTTTCACCTTTCAGACTATTTTCTCAGGAAGTATTGTCTTGCCCCTGATGAAACTTGTACCATCGTATGGGGGACAGTGAATACAAGTTGTTACAACAAAAATCAGAGCGATTCTAGACCAGGTCCTAAACTGAACTTTTCCGAAATTTTGTGTGGGAGGTACCCGAAGGAGTGGACCGATTGAGTCCATATTGGGTCAAAACTGTTACTCCCTTCAAGAGTCATTGTGCGCACAAATTTTTCGACCTTTTTCGAACTTTTGTGGGGTAGGACCCAGAAGAAGTGGACCGACATAACCCATCTTCGAACTTAAACTAAGTTTGGGCAAAATATTACCAAAGCCAAATTTTGGACCGAATCGGTTGATCCGTTCGAGAGTTATCGTGCGCTCCAGCCAGCCAGACCGACGGACGGACATGACTAAATCAACTCCAAATTGTCTGAAACACATTTCGTCCAAACATGCTTGGGGTCTAAAACCATTATTTCAAAGAGGCACATTTTGAGGGTATTGATAGTTCGCGAAATCCGCTCTTGGCCCTATGGGCTAGGTTCACATTTATAAAATGAATTGAAATCGGTGTACCTCAAGCCATGGAGATACATTGGATAGAATTTAGCAGAATTTTATAATTGAATTGATTGGTTGCAAGATTAATGTCTCTGGATCCAAAGATCCCCCATAATGGAACCGGATTCAAAACTGAACTGTTTAAATTAATCCCGATCTTTTTCCATGAGTTTTCCCACGACAGTGCATAGTTATCGTTTCAGAAGAACTTCGCTAATACGGTTTTGTGCCCGGACTTCGGGTCAAATAACCGGACCACCGTGTTTGTCTCCCAAGAAAAATTTACATTCCCGTGAACAGCCAAAAATGTCACTCTCTGATTTTTATGACATCTTTAGGCTAACGAGGGTACATACACTTTGATATGTTCTAAAATGTACCTCATCGAAATAAAGTTTTGCATCCCATGTTTTTGGATCTCGAAAGGATCAAGCGATTTGGTCCAAACTTTACACCTCGTAATATTTTGTCCAAACTTAGGGCAAGTTCGAGGATAAGCCCCATCGGTCTTCTCCTTAGGGAGATCTAGAAATTCTCTCTTCTCTCGACCTCTCTGATCATGAAGATCCCTCTTAACTTGTTGTCCACTCCTTCGGGTACCTCCCACACAAAATTCGAAAAAGTTCAGTTTAGGGCCAGCTCTCGAATCGCTTCGTTTTTTGTTGTAACATCTTGTATTCACTGCCCCCCATACGACAGTACAAGTTTCATCAGGGGCAAAACCCTACTTCCTGAGAAAATAGCCTGAAAGGTTCAAAAACCGCATATGACACCGTGTCTAGTGGTTGGAGCACAAGATAACTCTCGAACGGATCTGCCGATTCGATCCAAAATTTGGACTTCGTAATATTTTGTCAAAACTTGGGTCAAGCTCGAAGATAAGCCCTATCGGTCTTCCCCTTAGGGTGATCTAGGAATTTTCTCTTTTAACGTTCGACCTCTCTGACCACGAAGATCCCTCCTGACTTGCCTAAGTAGGGGGTCCTACCCGCCAAATGGTGATTAGTATGGATCCTACCTACCATTTGTCTCCTGAAGTAGATGGTCCACTGAAGACATGGTGAGGCACACTCTTACTTTCAGAGCGCATTCTGACAGATTTGAATAGTTTTCCATCGCTTTGGACTTATATTCGCTGACCAAACTGTCGCCGCATATCATACCACAGACCGACCTATCACGTTATATGTGGTCAACATGGTTTCTCTACCTCGAGTAATATGTGTGGAGATGATGAGCAGCGCTGTTGTCGTGCTGTGCTGCTTACAAACCAAGAACAACCCTTGCATTTGAAAGTCTGCTACGCATAAAAGTATTGTTCATAAGCTGTAATACCCAATTTAATATAGTAGGTTGCCAAGTTCCTTACCATGGAGATAGATAAATATCGTTGTGATCAGGATAATGTCCCTAAATGGCATTCGAGTCTTTGTTAATTATACCCTCAGCCTTTAGGCTAAAGAGGGTATTTACACTTTGATACGACCAAAAATGTGCCTCATCGAAATAATGGTTTTAGACCCCAATTATGTTTGTACGATATCCGTTTCAGACAATTTTGAGTAGATCTAGCAATGTCCGTCCGTCTGTCTGTCTGGCAGGCTGGTGCGCAAGATAACTCTCGAACGGATCAATCGATTCGGTTCAAATTTTGGGTATCGAAATATTTTGTCCATATTCGATTTAAGTTCGAAGATGGGCCATATAGGTCCACTCCTTCAGGTATCTCCCCCACAAATGTTCAAAAATTGTCGCAAAACTTGTGCGCACGATAACTATTGTAGGGAATAACCGATTTGGTCCATACTTTGCACATCGTGTAATTTCTACCAAACTTAGATGAGGTTCCAATATGGGCTCAATCGGTCCACTCCTTCGGGTACCTCCCACACAAAATTTCGGAAAAGTTCAGTTTAGGACCTGGTCTCGAATCGCTTTGATTTTGTTTACGCAAGTTGTATTTGCTGTCCTCTATACGACGCTGTAAGTTTCATTAGGGGCAAGTCCATACTTCCTGAGAAAATAGCCTGAAAGTTACAAGAAACCCTATGACACCGTGTGTATTGGTTGGAGCGCAAGATAACTCTCGAACGGATCTGCCGATTCGGTCCAAAATTTGCCTTTCGTAATATTTTGTCCAAACTTAGTTCAAGTTCAAAGATGGATTATATCGGTCCACTCCTTCAGGTACCTCCCCCACAAAAGTTCGAAAATGTTCGGAAAATTTGTGCGTACGATAACTTTTGAAGGGAGTAACCGATTTGGTCCATACTTTGCACATTATGAAATTTCTACCAGACTTAGATGAGGTTGCAATATGGACTCAATCGGTAATCTCCTTCGAGTACCTCCCACACAAAATTTCGGAAAAGTTCAGTTTAGGACCTGCTCTCGAATCGCCTTGGTTTTTGTTGTAACATCTTGTATTCACTGTCCCCTATACGAAGGTAGAAGTTTCCTCAGGGGCAAGTCCATACTTCCTGAAAAAATAGCCTGAAAGTTGAAAAACAAACCCTATGACACCATGTTTATGGGTGGAAGCGCAAGATAATTCTCGAACGGAAATGCCGATTTCGGCCAAAATTTGGCCTTTGTAATATTATTTCCAAACTTACTTTAAGTTCGTAGATAAGCCATATCGGTCCACTCCTTCAGTTACCTACCCCACAAAAGTTCAAAAATATTCGGAAAAATTGTCCGCACGATAACTCTTGATGGAAGTGACCGATTTGGTCCATACTTTACACATTCTCATAATATCTACCAGATATAGATCAGGTTCCAATACGGACTATATTTGTCCACTCCATCCCGTACCTCCCACACAAAATTTTGGATAAGTTCACTTTAAGACCTGCTTTTGAATCACTTTGATTTTTGTTGAAGCAACTTACATTCGTTGCCTCAATTACCATGGTAAAAGTTGCTTCAGGGGCAAGTCCATACTTCTTGAGAAAACAGCCCGAGGGGTGTAAAAACCCCCTATGGCACCCCCATGGTCTACATATGTCGGTCCATTCCTTTAAGTACCTTTTTCGCAAATTTTTTGAACTTTAATCCTAATCAACATTTTTGTCGGTTCATACGACCAAAATTTTGAAACCCCCTAAATACATAAAGGCCTGCGTACATAAGCTGCCTTGCCTGATTGCCTTGCTTACCTGCTTCATTTCTGACGTAATAAAAATAATAGAATAAAGACAAAATTTCGAACTGGGTTGCCATCAGTTGGAAATTGGGTCGGCCTTCTTTGTTCTTTTATTTTTTATTGAAGCAGCAAAGCAAGGTAATCAGGCAGAGCAGCTTATGTACGCAGGCCTTAAGTTTTTTGTGAAGAAAGTGTTTCAATTTGCACAGGCTGAGGGTATATCTCTGTCGGCAAAGCCGACTTATACTTTTTTACTTGTTTTTTTTTTTTAATACTTCGATGATAACGCAATATAAATTCGAAAATTAATAAACGAATTACTAGCTTGTGATAAGAACTGGAAAGGCTATTGATCTCACGCTTAAATAATATTGCAAAATAAGCACGAAATATTTAAAAGTTATTCAGTAAAAACAGTGTCTTTAGAAAATATACAAAATATAGGTATAAATATTAAAACTTGTTTTAAGCCCGTATTTTTGTATTTGTACCTCCATACGAGCATTCTAACCCCTAATTTACATCAGAGAAAATTGTATTCTCTTTGTTCAGAATCTCAATCCGATTGTCGCTAGAAATAAAAGTAACATTGAAACTTAATAAAATTGAGGGCAGTCCCTTTTAAATATAAGATGATTTCTGTAGCCACCATAAAAGTCGCTTATCACTAGCCCTTGGCTTAAATCTACTACATTTATCAGCATTTTTACTCATTTTATAAGACAAATCTGCCAGTTTGCCAGTCATTTGCAATTATCTGCAATACAATCAGCAAAACGCTTTAACAGCAAACACTTGAATTCTTTGGAATAATTTGCAATTTGCTTAAGAGCCAAGCTTAATGTGTTTTTTAACTTATCGACAAATAAAAAAAGTAATCCATAAAAAATTTCGGTCAAGTACAATATAGGGGACAAACTATTGTACTTTTACATAAAGCACATAATGGCTTTGTTCATATTTGAAATAAAAGATATACTATATAATCATTACGCTGAAGGATCAACTCTAGTGAAAAAAACGAAGATTTATTTAATCGTTCCCTTTAAAATAAAGACTTACCCAAAGCAAGAAGCTGTTCGTACTTCTTTTTTCCACCTTTCCACCATATTGTGAATTCCTCGGGAACAAATGTAGCGGTATTACGTTCTTTTTGCAAGTCGGGATTAACTTTAGCACTCATTATCGCTTTTGTTTCTGCTAATGACTCTTGGTATATGATGCAGTTTCACAATTTTTTCCACAATGAAACAAAGCACTCTCGCTTGAACACAAATACACACACGCGCGCTTCGATCTCTGACTCTAGAATGAATGGATAGCTTGGATGCAATAATCAATATACCCCACTGAGTTTTTTGAATGATCGTAACGCAATACTGTCCACTGGCTTAGCTTGTTTTTTGCACAATTGCCAACAACGATTTCAGCCAAAACAAGTTAACTTAACCGGTAAAGAGAAGCGCGTCTAACTTGTTGTATGGTCAATAACAATCTAAACAAAACGGAGCTTTGTGGCATATAGTTAATAACAATAGTAAATTCTCTCGTACAGAAGTTAATCGTGATTACCAGCAGGCAGCGATATAACAAGCGGACCTTTGACTGGCCAATAGTATAATATGAGGGGTACTATTCTTATCACAAATGGCAGAATAAGTAGTGTTGCTCTATATACTATTCATGTTTTCAATAATTGATAACACTAATCTCGATCTTATCTCAGAACACTACTCAATCAGTTCGTTCCACATTTTTTCTCTTCATGTTGCAAAAGGCTTCAATGAAAGGGATTAATTAAAAAAATATTGTGTCGTTTTTTATATAAAAAAACTAAAACTTAAATGATGCGGTTAATAATGTTATTGAATTAATGTTCGGCAATTGAATATTCTGCGAATTTAAAATAAAAACAAAGAATACAAAAAATTACACAACAGCTGTTAACAGAGAACCAAGCCGATTACATTTTTGTCGCCGGTAAATTTAGTACTTAATTTATAATTGGTTTGTTCCTTTACTTTTGAAAATGATAAAACCGGCTGTTGCCACCATATGAATTGTACCGTGTCTGAAGTAAAAGAACTCTTTTCGAGTAAAAAGTGGTAAAACTTGAAGATTCTTGTACGTAAATGAACGCAAGAATTTACAAATTTTTACTAAAAACTAGTAAAAAGTTGTAGATTCTGCGAGTTCTGGAACAGACCGAGTATTGTTAAAATTTAATTCGAATGAACGAATTGTGTATGATTGATTTAATCCTTTGTTTTTTATGAAATAACTCATACGTAAACGAACTATGGTACTGAGTAAGTTCTCTAGACTTAACAATTCTACTGCCAACATAGCAAATTAGCCAATATTTAATATGAGTTAAGACCTGGGCAAGATCTATTTACCAGGGGCTGGCTTCTTGTTGTATTTTTAATTAAAACAATACATATACTGCGTAAAACGGCGTTTGCATTAGTGTTAACCTTCGTTATGTGGATTTATTTGACGTTTGTGCTATGGAATTGACATTTGAAAATTCGGATAAATACATACGCACTATGGCCCGTTCTTACATCTTGTCTTTAAAGTAAATTTTTGTTATCCCTTTTCTTTTTTATTCTTCTATTAGAAGCAAGCAAGGCAAGTAGACAAAGCAGCTTATGTACTTAGGCCTTCAAGTTCGCATCGCCTGTGATTTGTTATTACATCTTCCATTTATAAAAAATGAAAAGCTAGTCATGCTCGAATAAACAGAACAAATTATCTTCTTTTTAAACTAAATGTTAAATTATGTAAAAATATGGCAATATCAAGCAAAACAAGTAAAAAAGTATCAGTAGGCTTTGCCGACAGAGATGTACCCTCAGCCTATGTCTGGGATCTTTTCAGAACTTTGTGGCCCTTTTTGGACATTTAAACTTGCCGACAAAAATTATGATTAGCGTTAAAGTTAAAAAGTAGTCCATTATGGAAGTGGAACTTACTAACTGGGTCATCGTATAAATTTTAGACCAGTATGCCAGGAAGCATGGACTTGTCAACGGAAAACATAATATTAGCTCTGTTCCAGAACTATAAAGTTTTTACAATTTTTACTACTTTTACACATTTTGCGTTCCCGTACACAAAATTTATATGAAAATCGTTTACGACTTTTACAACTTTTACGACTTTTACCACTTTATAAAGTACGGGAACAGGCCAATTGTTCTAGCCATGACCACAACGAACACCATCGGTATACATTTACAAACTATCTGCGAACAGAGCCTCAACTGCACTAAGGCACAAACGTTGAACTTTTGTGTGAGAGGTACTAAGAAGAAGACCTATATGGGTCATTTTAGAAGTTAAACTGTAGTGCGATTCTCTAACACATTTTTTGAGTTACCGACAAAAATCGGTAAAATTAAAACGCAAAATTGTGAATGAAAAGTTCAAATAAACGTGACAACACTCTTGCTACCGGTAGAACTTTACGGCTGCTTTTTATTCGTCGCTAACTTACCGAAAAACATCGGTACTTACCGAAATTATAAGCATTTTAATTTTACCGACAATTGTCGTTAACACAAAAAATGAGTTAGAGAATCGCACTACTGGTTTCTAAAGAAGTATGGACTTGCCTATGAAAAAAACTTTTACCGTCATAATTGAGGCAGCAAATTCAAATATCTTCATCAAAAATCAAAGTGATACAATAGCAATAGTCTTAAAGTGAACTTATCCGAAATTTTGTGTGGGAGGTACCTGAAGGAGTGGACAAATATAGTCCATATTCAAACCTTATCTATAAGTGGTAAATATATTTGGATGTATAAAGTATGAACTAAATCTGTCACTCTCTTCAAGAGTTATCAGAAACATTTTGGAATTTTTGTGCGGGAGGTCCCTGAAGGTGTGGGCCGATATGGCTTATCTTCGAACTTAAACTAAAGATTTGTTTCAGAACTAAAAAGTTTTTACACATTTTACGACCTTTACACATTTTACCCGAAAAACCGTTCCCGTACACAAAAAAGTGGTAAAATGTTCACTTCTCTTTAAACAAAAGTGGCGCTGAATGGCACTCTCTTTAAAAAGTTTTTACTCGACAAATTTGAGCGTGTAAAAATAGTAACATGGTTGCCGGCGTCTGATTGGCTGATACGCCGACTTTAACATTTGTTCCAGTTTTTTTGACGTATTTTCCATTTTTCCGTTCCCGAACTATTTCAAAAAACTTTTGTGTGTGAAAACATTTTTTACAGTTCTCTCTTTTACGAGTTTTACTATTAAAAAGTACGGGAACGAAGCTTAAGTTTGAACAAACTATTACGAAGGCCAAATTTTGGACCGAATCGGTAAATCCGTTTGAGAGTTATCTTGCGCTCCATCCCCTACACACAGTGTCACAAGCGCTTTTTGCACCTTTCAGGCAATTTTTTTCGAGAGCAGCTCCTAAACTGAATTTTTCCGAAATTTTGTGTGGGAGGTACCCGAAGGAATGGACCGGTTGAGCCCACATTGGAACTTTTATGCAAAGTATGGACCAAATGGGTTACTCCCTTCAAGAATTATCGTGCGCACAAATTTTCCGAACATTTTCGAACTTTTGTGGGGGAGGTATCGGAAGGAGTGGTCCGATATAACCCATCTTCGAACTTAAACTAAGTTTGGACAAAATATTGCGAAAGCCAAGTTTTGGATTAAATCGGTGCATCCCTTCGAGAGTTATCGTGCGCACCAACCAGCCAGACGGACGGACATTGCTAAATCGACTCCAAATTTCGTCCAAACTACTTGGGTCTAATGACAATATGTGTACTGTACACACGATTAGTTTTGACTGTCAGTTTTGCTCAAATAATCGGTTGCTTGCCAGTGTGGCCGTTCACTTCTGTAAGTCATCAGGCAACCACAAAATATTTTGTGGTTAAATTTATGCTAAGTTTACATTTACGAAATCCACTCGATTTCAACTGTCAATTCCATGGCTCAAACGTCAAATGAAATCTCATCTGGATTTCATTTGACGTTTAACCTATGGATTTGACAGTTGAAATCGAGTGGATTTCGTAAATGTAAACCAAGCATTACCATAATTTCGTTAATTTTATTTTATTATATTTAAGTTAAGACCCTAATGTAAAAATATAAAAAAGAATGAAATCGCTATCATTAATTAAAGCCTCGTTCCAGTACTTTTTTATTGATAAAAGTGTCAAAAGAGCAAACTGTCGATAATGAGTCCAACACACAACGGGAACGGAAAAATGGCAGAAACATCAAAAAATCTTGAACAAATGTCAATGTCGTAGTGTAAGCGAACCAGAAGCCACCAATCATGTTGCACATTTTTGCTAGCTCAAATTTGTCGTGTAAAAAGTTTCTAAAGAGAAAGCTATTCAGCGCCATTTTTGTTCAAAAAGAAGTGAACATTTTGCAACTTTTTTGGTGTACGGGAACGCATTTTGGGGAAAAATGTGCAAAATGTGTTAAATGTGTAAAAACTTTCTAGTTCTGGAACGAATCTTAACTCTTAACTATACACATTTCATTCATTTTTTCCATAAATTGTGAATAATTTTGTATTTTCAATATATTATTTATTATAAATGTGTCTGCGTACTCGATAATTTGTAATAATTATTACAAATTATTACTGAATGTTGTTTTTTTACACAAATGTTTAGTAAAAGAGAATGAATTGAGAAACTTTTGATTTTTTTATGACTGAGAACTTATAATTTTTACTGAAGGAATTTTGTTCAGTAACATTTTGTAGCTTTAGGCAGTTGTCAAAAGTATAAAATATTCAAATATCATAATCGTAAGTATTAATCAAATTGAAAATTTTTACTGAATGTTGTCTTTTTATTTTTGACTTTTTTATTTTTTTCTTTTGAAAGAGTATAAAATGCTTTACTCTCTAAAAAGAAGTTACTGAGTAATATTTACTGAGAAAGTACAAGGACAAACCTATTATATGTTTCTATTTTCAAAATTAAAGAGAGAGAGACATGTCAAAACAATGTTTGTGTATAGAGACTTTCAGTTATTTGTTTCCTTTTTGTTTCTGATTTCTACGCGATTTTGAAGTAATAGACAAGAAATGTGTGTGGAATTAAGAAGGAAACACAACCACCTTCCTCTTGCATCTATATAAAATGTTTAGTTCATTAATTTTCATTCATCTTTTTCCTTTTTTCTAAAAATTATTGTGTTGTTTTCAACAAATTTTTCAATTTTGAATTTAGACATGTCATAATTAATTTTTTCAATAGATTCTCTCATTTGTTAGGGATGATACATCCTTATTCGTCTTTCAGAGAGTATTTCTAATCGAACGTAGAAAAATCGTCGTTCGTTCATAGAATTTTATGTGGGGAAATACGTAATTTATTCGTAGTTATCGGTCGAACAACGAATAGCGAACGAACGACGTACCGTGGAAACGGGCTATTAATGTCCATCAAATTTACATCTACCTTTATTATTTTCACGCATTTTGACGTTACTTTTTAGTACTAAATACATGTTGTTTTTTTACAGTCCTCTTCTTCCACTTTCTAAACATTATAACCCATGTTTTGATTTTATGCTTTTGAACAGAAGAAATTAACAAATGAAGTATGGGATTCGAAACGCAAGCATCACTGCAGATAAAACTGGACAAATGTCTTCAGATTATAAGAAAATATGATTGGCTAATTAACTCCTATGTTCTGGTAAGTAAAACAAAGCAATTTTCACTTGGACGAAATGACATTTTCCCACCTTCAATAGGATTTCTATGTGGACGATCATTGGGGAAAGCTGCCACCATCATGGCGCTCCTATTTTGAGGAAGTGTCTCCAGAACAGTTGTGTTTTCTTCTAAGTTTTGATACCACACAACAGGCAACGAACAAAGTGAACAAAGTTTGGCCTCTAACTATATTAGCTTTAAGACAAACATTTCAACAACTTTGCATCGATAGGAGACAACAATGTAGGGTAAGATTCTGTTGATTGTTTTTAATTAGACATTTTTTATTAAATTCATTCATTTCCCTATAGGAATCACTACCAAGTAGTCCCCTCCTGACTCACCCCAAATTAAAGCATATATTCACCAAAGGTGTTAAGCCCAAGAAGCGCCATGAGCTGGAAACCATGGCTTCATTGTGCAATCAAATTTGCCAAGAACATCCCGTTGACTTTGTAGTGGATTTTGGAGCTGGTCTGGGCCATCTGGCAAGGAATTTAAGCTATGCCTACAACATTAAAGTATGCTGTCTTGAAATGCAAACAAAACTAAATAAACAAGCCTATGAAATGGATGATTATATGGAAAAATTAAAAAAGAAATATGTTCCAGATGTGCCCAGCCAAAAGCCGGAACATGTTGATCTATGTCTCACAGCAGAAATGAGCCCAGAAGAGTTCCTACAAACAATTGAGAAAAATATGGAAATCCAAGATAGAAACTATCAATTTGGTATTATCGGCTTACATCCCTGTGGCGATTTAGGAGCCATCTTAATGCGTATGTTTATAAAATGTCAGCAGGCGAAATTTTTAAATTTTGTTGGTTGCTGTTATATGAAATTGTCTAGTGCAGAATGTTGCGGTGGTGAATCGAAATTATCATCATCATCTGGTAAGGATTATGGTTACCCTTTAAGTAATTATTTGCGAAGAAATATTGCAAGTTCCATGCTGAGTTATGAGGCCAGAGAAATATCTTGTCATGCAATGGAATTGTATCATGAACGTTTGTCATTGAAAGATTATGAGTACCTGAAAGTTCATTCATTTCGAGCTGCTACTGAACGAATTATTGTTAAACATTATCCTGAGTTAAGGCATACCAGATTGAGCAGTGTCAAACATATGCCTGATATGAGTTTTCCTGAGTAAGTTTATTTTTACAAAGGTTTTTTGGGATTATTCATATGATTTTTAGCGGAGAAACCAAATAGGGCAATAAATGTTGATTCTAATAAAGTCAACATATAGTTAAAAGGGATATTTTTAAATGATTTTCGAAACCCAATAACATGAAATTTTTTAACAGTTATTGGTCGGCATAAAAATAGCAGACACCCACATTATAACCGACGCCATATACACTTTGGTACGATCAAAAAAGTGCGTCATACAAATAATTCTTTAAGACGCCAAGTATTTTTGTACGAAGTTTGTTTCAGTCAGTTTGGAGTCGATTTAGTCCCTTCCGTCGATATGGATAACTCTCGAACGGATTAGCCGAGTCGTTCCAAACTTTGCACCTAGTAAAATTAATTTTGAAATTTGGTTCGAGAGTTATCCCAAAGAGAGTAACCGAGTTGATACAAATTTTGAGTATTAATCGAAACAAAATACAAGGAAAGATAGAGAAGAAATTAGTCGAACCGTAAAGAAGATCTGAAAAGACACGCCCCATGGCAGTTTAAGGCTCCTATATTTCTTCCCAGATTCACTTCAACCATGATCAATTGAGTTGGGTAACACTCCGACCTTGAAACGACTCTTTCTACCACAAAATTATTATTTTATTTTGTACATTTTCCTCCCTTTTCAGTTATTTCTATAAGGCTGTTAAGGATTTACCCTGTTCGAGCATACCACTGAGTGACCTGAATACCCCTACTACACAAAACGATCTGCGAAATTGGAAAAATATTGTGATATTTTATACATTGCGGCTGTTCTTTGCACCACTAATAGAGAGTGTGATACTCTACGATCGAATGTTGTTCCTAATGGAGAATGGTATGTAAACAATTCACTATTTCTTTTGTGCAATTCTAATTAATTTCCATTTCTTGTTCGGCATATTCATTTCAGATTGCCAGGTGCAAATAAACGCAATATTTGATCCCCGGCTTTCTCCAAGGAATCACATTACAACTGCTTTGAAAAATAGATGACAACAAGTTCCATGGAATATGAAATCATGTTTATGTGTTGTTTACTCTGTTGACTATAATCGCAATTGCATAACGCCTTATAACTATGCAGTTATCTTTGTTTTATTTTTTTTACAATGTTTTGAGTATAATATAACAATATATAAAAATGAGATTACACACGATAAAAGATATAAAGATAAAAAATAAAGATTTCTCACCCAGAAAATAATATTGGCAAACTTATTTAAAATAACCCTTGGCAGTGGCTCCTTCAATGATTGTTTTAATGGCAGTAAATGCCTCTTCAGATGTTGGCAAGATTTCTTCAGCCGGCAAAATAAACATATCCTGGCTATCGGGTGGTCCACGCAACTCAAAGGTATAGGCAATGGGTATTTTATGCTCAGCATAAGCCCAATCCATGCTACCACCACTCGAAGGGTAAATGGTTTCAATGATGCTGCCACTAACATAATCACGTCCATGCAGAGATTTAATGGCCTCCGTGGCTTTTTGTCCCAATTCCTTTAAATCATCATAATTCTCAATATGCTCCTTGGTATAACCATATGGGAACATAATCATTTGGGAATAGGAATGCAAAGCCAGGTACGCTTTTATTTGTTCCTTCTGTACATTATCTTCAATGAATTTTATGATACGTTGTGTTTCCACTTCTGAAGCTGCTGAGGGTCCAGCAAAGTCATAACGTGTCGGATCACTACTGCTACCAGTGGAATTCCAATGATCAGGATAGTTACGATTAAGATCAACACCACGACAAGTACCAAATAGTTGACGATTTTTACGCCACATACGATCATGTTCAAAGGTGTATTTATAACCATCCGGATTAATGCTGGGAAAGATAAACCAATTGTAGTTTTTGGCCAAGTTCTTGATGGCATCGTCGTTGGAAGTCAGTAGCTGATTGATGAGATAAGTTGCGGCAGCTGGAGCAATCCATTCTCTGGCATGTATACCAGATTCAATAAAGATGGCCTTGTTGGCAGGATTATGGGATATTTTAACACCCTTGATAGGCACACCCAATGTGCTGGCGCCTATATCAAGTACGGTAACAATATTGGGATATTTCTTGGCCAATGATTCCAACCATTCGTAAATTGTTTCCAAATGGAAATAATGATACCAATCGAATTTGGAAAGGTCAGTACCAATGGGCAAAACGGCAGCATAGTTTTTGTCGATTTTCTCTTGGAAATTGTGGGTCTGGAATGTAAACAAGAAAGGAGAGACATACATTATCGCTTAAATCGAATTTATGGGCACTTCACGAACGTTATAAATTTTATTTTGGGGTCTAATCTATCCTAGCCGAGATATGGACGCCGAAAATGTTCTAAAAACTCTGACGCCAATAACTAAAATAGCTGGTGGGCACGATAATTCACGAAGGTTCATATCAATCCAAGTGGCATTCCTAAACTAAGCTTAAATAGCTAGGAATTTCCCAGTCTTCCTCCTACACACGACCTGAGAACAAGTCAAGTTTAAGGGCTCCTCGCTGATCTCTTATATGTAAGGTCATCATGGTTTCCTTATCAGTAACCCAAGTGCTGCCTACTAGGTACTTGGGAACATTGTTCCTACCTCTCAGCTTATCGTAGATAGCTTATCGAACACGCTGATGAATGTGACCCCTAGAATATTGGGGTAGTTGGTGGTCGATTCTGCTACCATCGACCATGATATTCAACTCAGTGATCACCTCTGCAGTCCATGTAGTGACAGAGTGGCCGTAGATTTAGTGGTGGATATTTGCATATTCCTCACGTGGAAAAAATTTGGCAATATTTGGTTGATTCCAAGATCGTATAATCATCCGCATATGTTACTATCTTAGTGTCGTTTGGAGGGATTGTGAAACAGGATAGGTATAGGTTAACCAGTTCCGGAGATATAACCCACCAGACTTTCACTTGTGGACAGAATCCAATACCTGCTACATAGTATTGTTTTCGTTGCGTTTCAAAACAGGGTACGTACGGAACTTTGAAAGCACATGTCTTGGAAAGTATGGGATTCTGCCCGTATACCATTGGAATAAAGATCCCAAGGAGATTCGCGATGGGGATCCTGAACTGGACTTCGGAATCTATCCATAGGTGAGAGTCTTAAATTCCAGACTAAATTCTAGCCACCAACAAAAACGTACAACTTATAAACAAAGCTTATGTCCATATTGCCTGGATTGTCTTCAAATAAAATGAGATACCAAGGGTGCTTACGGAACTTTACAGGTACATTTATGCATCAGAAAGAATGAACTTCCACAAAAAAATATCACTGTAAACATGGCACCAAGTATTACCAAGGTATACTGAGAGATCCGCGAGGAGGCCTTATATTTAACTTGTTCCCAACTGGTGTCCTCATAAATTGAACGAATTTGCCAAAAACTGATTCGTTTTCCTCCTCCTACTGTTTGCATTTTAATCCTCAAATTGCTTTCCCCATTTACTTACATACTTATTCTTACTTTTTCTATACTTACCAAAATGCGATGTTTAACTTTATAATGTTCCAGCAAATCGGCCAAATCAGCAACTTTGTGAGCAGCCACAAGTATTGACAGCTTTTGTCCCACTTCACGGGCATGTCCAATAAATGTCAAGCTATCACTTTGTTCCTCTAATTTCTTGAACAAATCAACATGTTCCTCTGTGGCCAATTCAACGTTATAGATACGATAATGGTCGTAACGTGCCAGATTCTTAAACGGTTCCACACAGCGATCATCTTTGGTGCAGTACGCAGCGCCCTCGGCACAGGTATCTAGTTCTGACATGGCTAATAGTAGAATGAATATTAAAAATCTAAATTTATTCCACTGAATGTCGTTGTTCATCGTTTATATCTCAATTCTCCCCACCAATATGTGTTAGGTTTCTCTTACTGCCTCACTGTCTCCAAAAAAAAAGAAAGAAAACAAAATAAACAGAGAAATGTTGTTATCCAGTGGTCTGCTACGTTGTGTGTCAATGTGTTGGTGCCTGTTATTTTATTTGCCGGTGTGACAAATGAACCGAAGAGTAGTAAAGAGTGGAGGCTATAAAATACCAAACGCCACAAAAGAATGCAAAGAGTTTTTGCAAAGATTTTGGCAAATTTATAATTATAAAGTTACTGGGAAACATTTGCCAGTAATATTAGCAAGTACAAAGACACACCTTATCAGTTGTTTGTGCTGTCGAATTGTTCTTATCTCTGTGACATAAAGAAATTAAGGGGTCGATTATGCATAGCCACTAAAGCGAGGTACACACGATCAGTTTTGACTGTCGTTTTTTCGGAAATATCGATAAATGTCAAACCGTTCAGCAACCACAAAATATTTTGTGGTTGCCTGATGACTGCTGATTATTTGAGCAAAACTGATCGTGTGTACCCCACTTGAACTTGAGTTTCGTTGTCAATTGTCAGCGCAATTGAGATGAAATGTTTTATTATTGATGTCAACCCAACTGGGTGGTCGATAAACGTGTTATCGATCAGTGTTTTTTCAAACTTGTGAACTTTATTTTCAATCAAAAACACAAAATTCGCAAAAAAAAACTATTTTTAAATAAGATCAGTGGAATTATTTGTTGATGGTGAAGAAAATGTACAGGACCTTTCATATATTAGAAGAAATTTGAGGGACAAGTTAAATCCATTGGAATTGCCATCTGCACTGTAATTTATGCATGTTGGAAAGATCTGTACAATCAGTAATTTATTTTAGGTTTAAGGTGTATTTCCTATTACCAAAGGATGCCGTAGCTTACATTGTGAAAAAGGATGACTTCAAAGTATGTTAGAGATCAACTCACTTCTCTCACTTATTTTAAGCCATTTTCGTCTTCAACTTAGCTTTAAAGTGAATCCAGACTCTCTGCCACTCTTCAGGTATTCGTGTTGAATGTCCATGGCTCTTTAAACTGTCCGAAATGGACTTCCACGCTTCATCTGTTGTGGCTTTGGTTTCACCAAAAACGGGAACTCCTCGGGCTAAGTTTGGATTTACACTCAATTTATCAACAATAGTTTAAAATGTTGTTTTGTCGTTATTTTCACCGTATTTTTAATATTCAAAATTAATTAATGATGCAAAGAATCAACAATTGTTAAGAAAATGTTTATTTTCCCTACTATTTTACTTCTTATTTCTTCGAAAATGTTCACTGCAACTGAAAATAGTTGGTTGCTGAAAAATAGCTGCTTCGTCAACCGAGTTTCGCAACATCAGTTGAAGGTTGCCTTACATAAAGTAATATTGGCAACTGGCAACGCCACTCAACGACAATTTCTATCGATAATCGACCCCTAAATATTTAAATAGAAAAGCTTTCAACCACTTCTTATTAGCCGCGTTTTATTTTGATTTTCGGTCATTATAATTTTTAAGCGACAGGACTCTTCAGTGTTGATTTTGAGCGTTGGGGTCATATCACCTGTTTACCTCTTTAATTTTAATTACAAAATGAAACTATGGCCGAATATGTAAAAATAGCGATAATTTAATATACCAAAATAACAGTTGAATTGTTCCACAGGAGACTCCAATTAGACTAGCAAAGCAAAAATGGAAAAAAAGGATAGATGCTAACAGCTGATCATTGTTTACAATTCAAAGTGCATCTTTAAAAAGGACGTATAACCAATGTTGAAATTGCATAACAAAAGTTGTGCTGTTTTATGACCGGATTTAATAAACCCACTGGACTTCAAAAGTTGTCTACTGCATAGCGTATTACCCCGTTTGCACTTAACCGGATTTAATAAACCCACTGGGTTTCTAATGTCAATTCCATTGCATAAGCGTCAAATAAATCCTCATAAAGAATGTTAACCCGACAAAAAGTTCTAATGCAAAAGGCGTTTTATTTTTGGTCTGTTCCTTTACTTCTAAAAATGGTAAAACCGGCAAAAGTAGTAAAAGTTGTAAACTGCTCACATATGAATTGCATTGTGTCCGAAGTAAAGGAACGCTTTTCGGGTAAAAAGTGGTAAAAATTGAAGATTCTTGTACGTAAAGGAACAGAGCTTGTAATTGGTAATGCTTGGTTTACATTTACGAAATCCACTAGATTTCAACTGTCAATTCCTTTGCGTATACGTCATATGAAAACTCATCTAAAATCCATTGGATTTCATTTGACGTTAAAGTAATGGAATTGACAGTTGAAATCGATTAGATATCGTAAATGCGAACTTACTATAAAGCCGCATTTAACATGTTTATAAAACATGAGTAATTTTGTTCCTTTTTACAGATGGTTGCTAGACCCTATTACAACGATATAATTGATTTCGGGGTCCATACATCCTGGGAAGGTGTCAAAAAGCTAAAAAAAGCCCTTTCGGCACCAACATAAATGACTGATAATAAAAACTGTCTAAAGGCCTGCGTACATAAGCCGCTCTGCCTGATTGCCTTGCTTTCCTGCTTCATTTCTCACGTAATAAAAATAATAGAATAAAGACGAAATTTTGAACTGGGTTGCCATCAGTTGGAAATTGGGTCGGCCTTCTTTGTTCTTTTATTTTTTATTGAAGCAGCAAAGCAAGGCAATCAGGCAAAGCAGCTTATGTACGCAGGCCTTAAAGGCCTCGTCACATAAGAGGATTTCTGGCTGAAGTCCTCGGCTGGCATATTTGGTAAATGAACAAAAGGAAAATGGTAGGTTAGGTTAGGTTAAAGGACGCGCAGCTGTCGTGTTTGACAGCCACTCCACTCGGAGACCTTATGGTCCATTGTGTTCATCCTATAGTGTGGGTTGGAGAAAAGAAAAGAAATAAATTGCATAGAAGATATCGAGTTAAGAAGTAAAGGCCTGCGTACATAAGCTGCCTTGCCTTAACAGCTTATTTAATCACCCCTTAAGTGATTTTAGGGCCGCTTGACTATCCACATAGATAGTCACCGGTCCAGCTATGTCCCCTTCCATATTTTTATCAACTCTGCTGCTTTCGTGACCGCAAAGATTTCAGCTTGGAAGACGCTACAATTTTCGCTTAGCTTGTACGAGTTCCGTAAGTTGAGGGTATCGCTGTAGACGCCCGCTCCTGTTCCCCTTTCCATCTTGGAGCCGTCGATATAAACCTCTATACCGGGTAGAGGTGGGGAGTTGTGGGTCCAGGCTTCTCTGTCAGGTATCCGAACATCAAATTCGTCGAAGTGTAATTGTGGTGATATATAGTCGCTGATTACCTCCGATCCCACTGATAGTCCAGATCGTCGTAAAATAACAGCGTGACCATAGTCGAAGTTGCGCCATGAGCTTATCTCTTTGAGTCGGAGATCACTCTTTGCTGCCAACTCTTGCACGACGAGATTCATCGGATGAAGATCCAGTAATAGATTAAGGGCAGCCTGTGGAGGTCTTTTCATGGCACCGGTAATTAAGAGACATGCCGCTCTTTGAACGGTATTAATCTTGTGGAGAAGGGATGTCTTACTTAAAGCATTCCACCATACCAATGAACCATAAGTCAGAATAGGGCGAACTATGGCCGTAAAAATCCAGTGGATGACCTGTGGTTTCATTCCCCAATTCTTACCAATAGAGTTCTTGCATGAATAGAGGGCTATAAGGCCTCTCTTGGCACGTTCCTCGACTTTCCTTTTCCACGTTAGTTGGTGGTCCAGGATAATGCCGAGGTACTTGGCCTCTAGAGAGAGCTTTAGGGCCACTCCATCCAGCGTTGGTAGGGTGAATGGTTTGACTTTTCTCTTGTTCGTAAATAGAACCAGCTCTGTCTTTGATGGGTTCACCGCAAGTCCATTGTTGTGTGTCCATCTTGATAAATTGACTAGAGCTGATTGTATGAGTTCCGATAGCGTTTGTGGGAACTTTCCGCTGATCATTATGACCACGTCAGCAACATAAGCTACTGTTTTTATACGTAGTTGGTCAAATTCCTTAAGTATTTCGTTAATCACCAGAAGCCATCCTTGTGGTGTGCCCCTGGTGACAGACTTCCGAATGGAGGTCTCACCGATATTTGAATTGATTATCCTGCCGCTATGCATTCCATCGATCCAATTGATCAGTGTGGTGGAAACACCTAAGTTCAAGAGTGAATTGTGACGTTATTAAAGGCGCCTTCTATGTCAAGAAACGCTGCTAACGTATAATTTGAGCCCATCATATTCCTCTCGATTGAACCAACGACTTCATTTAGTGCAGTCTCCACCGATCTGCCTTTGATGTAGGCGTGTTGGGCAGGATTTATAACACTGTTTTAAAGCTTGGACGTTATTCCTAGATCAAGCAATCTTTCTAAGGTTTTCAATAGAAAGGAAGGTAGGCTGATTGGTCTATAGTCTTTAGCAAGGCGAATTTAACAAGGTGATCCAATAGTTGACGTTAGGTTGTAGTCTTCATTTGCTGTCAAATTTTTTTTGCGCGAAATATCCACAAAAGTTAGAAGAAAACGTTAAAATATTATTCGCGAAGCTTAAACAAAGATGTTGTACACAGATATTTTTTATAGAAGCGAAATATTTGTTATTTATTTTTGATTAAAAATATGTTTTGACAGCAAATGAAGACATAGGTTGCTATTATTGTATCACCTTTTTTCTTACACCATGGTCTTTAGGAAGTATGTGACATGACTTCCCCGCTTTGAGGATGTATGTCACTGTGACCTCCCTCCACAGAACCGGAGTGAGCGATATACGTAGACAGGCCCTATAAATGTGATCTAGGTGTGGAATCAACACCTCCAGTGCATTTTGTAGCATTGCATGGAAGATACCATGGACCAGGTGATTTAAAAGGCTTAAATGTGTTTATCGCCCAACCTATCTTTGTGTGACTTATAATCTCCTCGATGACACTCACTTCCCCTGTGGCTTGGTTGCACATAGTTGGATCGGCTGAGCGATCTGGTGCATCCATGCAGTTGGGAAAGTGGGTTTTGGCTAGGAGATCCAGAGTTTCTAGACCGGAGTTAGTCCACGTGCCATCATATGTTATCATTTTCCTTTTGTTCATTTACGAATATGCCAGCCGATGATGCTGACTTAACAGGCAAAGCCGCTTATGTGACGAGGCCTTAAAGGCTTCCATTCTGACATAAAAAAATAAATGAATAAAGGAGGCCGAGCAAATTTCGAACTGGGTTGCCCTTTTCTTTTCTATTCTTTTATCAGAAGCAAGCAAGGTAACCAGGCGAGGCAGCTTATGTACGTAGGCCTTTACGGCTAGGAACGTTTGCTCAGCCATTTCTATCTTAACAGACATTGCAAAAGTCGGGACATAGACCAAGCCGATTTTAATAAAATGCGTAATTTAAGTTGTCAATTCCTTTGTGTATACGTCAAATGAAATCTCATCTGAAATCCAATGGATTTCATTTGACGTTTAAGCAAAGGAATTGACAGTTGACATCGAGTGGATTTCGTAAATGTAAATCTAGTATTACTATTAGTCCCGGTCCACACTAGCGTGAATTTCATTAAAAAATTTCATGAAGTTAGGTGTTCTTAAATCGAATTCCCCACTACAGCAATTTTATGATTTTACTCTACCATGGAGGTAGAGCAATTTTTTTTCAACGAAATCCACTCGATTTCAAATGTCAATTCCATTGCTCAAACGTCAAATGAAATCACGTATGAAATCCATTGGATTTCATTTGACGTTTAGCCAATGGAATTGACAGTTGAAATCGAGTGGATTTCGTAAATGTAAGCCAAGCATAATAGTACGGTTACATTAGAGTTTTTGCCGGGACGCATACGCAAAGGAATTGACATTTAAAACCCAGCGGTTTTATTAAGTCCGGTTATACCCCGCAAATGTCAAATAAATCCTCATAAAGGTTAACCCGAAAAAAGCTCTAGTCAAACGTCGTTTTATATGCACGGGGTATAATTATAACCTATTAAAGTATACCATTCGTGTGCCTTCTCAAGTATTTAACGGCGTTTGCATTAGAGCTTTTTTCAGGGATAACTTTTTTTACAAGGATTTATTCGACTTTTGCGCTATGGAATTGACATGTGAAACCCAGTGGGTTTATTAAATGCGGTTAAATGCAAACGGGGTATTTTTTGTGGTGGTTCCTCTGGCTAGTTATGCATACATATGCATTAATAAGACACATTTTTAAATCCAATAATGGTTTCGATCGCCCCTTTTAATTCGATAAATTACGGTGTACGTTTTCCCAATTCGAACCACTATGTTCATTGATTGAGGAGCTATTATCGCTAATTGTTGAGATAGGCAAAACGGGAGAAAAAAGCTTTTGATCGCAGCGGAATCAAATATATTCATACAGACATACATACATAAGTACATAGTACAGTGAGAGAGTATGAAGCGATCAACTGATCATAAACAGCAACATAAACATTTGTGGAATTGTGTTTAGTTGTGGTCTAAAACTTTGCATAGATACGCGCTCATAAATTTTGCTAAAGTTTTCCACATTTCTCCACATTTTCGTGTATAATGCGTTTACCGAGAATAATTTTTCAGCTGGCGGTGAGTACTTGGAAAATGTTTTGCTTTTTTTAATTAGTTGCGTTCTAGATCTAATCACTTTCACTTGTTTTCCGATTCTGAATTGCAGAAACGAAACACGGCACTCAGTTATCGTCGAGAAATGGCAACAAGCGCCAGCAGCAGCATTATTCCCAAAACTGTAAATCCCGATATTCAAGAAGAACGGGAGAGGGCAACATTTAATGTTGAAGATTTTGCCATTTGGTGGCATGGCGGTGAAGAGAAATTAAAACGAAAGAGATATGTGGGTAAGTTTAATAGATAGAGAGGTGTAATGAGTAGATTTCGTGTACTTTGATCTCTTAACAAAAGTGTTAAAGAAAAAATAGCGATGGTATAAACGACAATAAAATGAGCTATAGCTCAGTTATGGGCCAAATACATACGGAACACTTTTCTATTAACAATATTCTGGAGCCTAGCTAAAGTAATTTTTATTTTTTACTCTAGTTGGTACTTTTAACATATAAACAGTGAAGTTCTAAATTCCATATGTTTTTGAAAAACGGACTAGCTGTGCAGATACATCTACCTTTATTATTGTACCATGCAATTTGACGTTTTAAGCCATGATTGCAGAGTTGTATTTTTCAGCGATTTTCAGACCTGGCCTACCTCTACTTTAGTGTACCATATCAACGTATTATCAATGATTTGGGATCTTAAAGTACGTTTAGACTAGTGTTTATCACGATATTAGTTCCATTCCAATTTGTTTTACAGATGCTTTCATGTCATCTGTTTATCGGGGTTGTTATAAATCCAGTCGATCCAAATATCAATTTAAGTTGTCATTTTCATTTCAATACCGAGGGAAATATTCATGATTGTCCTGTTTATGTCAGATAAATCGAGATAATGCAATTAATCATCGTATAAGAGCATAGTATAAAGGCCTCGACACATAAGAAGCATGTCATTCTTGCTGAAGTCATATCTGATAAAAGATTAAAGACCAAGTTCGACCTAATAAAAAGATTTCAGAATCACATTTGAATTAGGTCGAACTTGGTCGTTAGTCATTTAACAGATATGACTTAAGCAGGAATAGGTGTGTCCTTTTACGTGATAATTTGTAATAATTATTACTAAATGTTGTCTTTTTACACAAAAGCTCAGAAAAAGAGATCGAAGTGAGAGAACGATTTTGACAGTTGCTTGCTGAGAAATTGCTAAAAGTTGCTGAAAGAATTTTTCACAGCAACATTTATGGGTACTTTACACGATATGTTTTTTACATATGAGTTGTCACTTTGCATATATATTTTATATGAGAGAAGTGACAACTCATATGTAAAACACATACCGTGTAAAGTACCCATTAGTAAGTTCGATCAGCTGTTTTTTAATCATCTGCTACTGGTCAGCTGCTCAATGTTTATCTTATTTATTCTATAAATATTACGATTCGGCTATATTTATTGATTGCTTTATTAATATATTAATTACTTTTTATTTATTTTGTTTAAAATTGAAGAAATTTTTCATTACTTTGGTGTTAGTTTTTCTTTCATGCATTGGCGCCAATGTTTTTGTTTTGGTTATCAACTGTTATCTTGCTAAAGTTCACTAAATGTTGTCTTTTTACTTTTTTCTCTATTTTCGTATCAAAGAGTAAAATCTATATTGCTCTCTGAAAAGAAGTTACTGAATAATTATTACTGAAAAAGTAAAAAGACACAACTAATGTCATGCTTCTTATGTGTCGAGGCCTTAAATCAAGTTAAAGATAATTCGTATTTCTTAATAATGACTTATAGTTCCCGAAGATACCAATATGATAGTAGTGGGAAATTAACTTCTGGCATCAAGCCCTCTGATGTTCTTGATGAGCTGCTTACCTAACATTCAAAAGTATAATATAGTAACCCTCCGGACCATAAAGCCATTTTTAGTAGTTGCACATTGGTCTGATAGAATCATTTAGATTGCGCCACATAGTGGAGGGAATTCTAGCTGTCCGAATACAATACTGTTTGTTATTGCCTCTGATAAGATTGAAGAAATGATTATGGACATTTTAAAAGAATTGTTATTGGCCAATTGGCTGCTCGTGTGATACTACACTGATAAATTGCACAGCTGGTAATCATTGATTTTTATTTCGCATATCAGCTGGTTGGCTAATTAAAAGCATGTTTACATACGAATTTGCCGGTTTAAACTTCTTCATGAGAATTTGACCTTTATGCAATGGAATTGGCATTTTAAATCTACTATATTCAGTGAATCGAGAACAATATAAAATACAAACTGTTATGCCAAGTTTACACTTGTGCTAAGTTTACATTTACGAAATCCACTCGATCCAAAATCCACTGGATTTCACGAAATCCTGAAATACACCCCGGTGTTTACACTTATTTTTTGTTGTTTCAAACATATCACAATGATGAAGGTAGATGCATATGCGCAGCTGATCGAACATGTGGTCTGTTCCTTTACTTTTAAAAATGGTAAAACCGGCAAAAGTAGTAAAAGTTGTAAATTGCTCCCATATGAATTGTATGGTGTCAGAAGTAAAGGAACGCTTTTCGAGTCAAAAGTGGTAAAACTTGAAGATTCTTGCACGTTAAGGAACATAGCTATGAATTTTCAAATCAAGTTTTTGCAAATTGAATTAATCATCAAAAATATACGACAATATAGAATTTTACAACATTCTGTGGAAAATTATAGTAAAATTATCTATATATCGTATTATTTGTGTACAGTACTAACAAATGAAAAAATAAAAAAATGATTTTATCGTTGAGACATCGTTATAATAAATTTTGATAGATAAAAGTTGTGCTCAGATCCTGCACAATATTAGTACTTGCAGTAGTGTTCCCGTTTAGTTCTAAAAATGCGTTCCCGTAATCCGAAATCTAGTAATACTTGCACTTCTCTTCAAACAAAAATCGCGCCGAATAACACCCTCTTCTCCTATTTTCTGCCATGCACTTTTGGCCTAGTAAAAACTAGCAGCAGCATGTTCATTGGTATCTAATATGATAGCTGATACGTTGATTTTGACATTTATGCTGGAGTTTTTGCAATTTCCGTCATTTTTCCGTTTCCGTATTTTTTAAGAAATTTGTATGGGGAAGCAATTTTTGACAATTTGCTCTTTTTTCTAACATTACCATTAAAAAAGTACGGGAGCACAATGAAAACAAGTAAGAACAGACTATAGTCGGACGGGGCCGACCATGTGATACCCTATACCACTATCCCTGTGCACTAGCTTTCCGGGCTAGCTTTTGATAAATGATAACTTTTATTTAAATGTATACACAAAAGTTTTGATCAATTTAACCCGCTAAATATTATCCGATCATACCGTTGACTTGCACGCTACTTCTTCATCTCAAACCAAAACTACGTTTAAAATTTCGCGCCGATCGGACTATTATTGCGACCTACAGAGCGGCTACAAAATCGAGCAAAAATTTTGTTTTTGGTCCATTTCATCCCTTTAACATTTCACGATCATCGCCAAAAACTAATCAGTTCTATTCTGGTCCAAACCCGACCTCCATACTAAATTTCGTGACAATCGGTCCATAATTGCGGCCTCTAGCTTGATTACAATTTTTAATGGACGGACAGACGGACGGACGGACGGACGGACACACATCGCTAAATCGCTTTATCTCGTCGAGATATGAAGTTTGGTATACCACATGAGGGGTCTACGACGAATATTTCGCGGCGTTACATGAATTTTTGGGAAAACAAACTTATTATACCCTTTTCCACATTGTGGTATAGGGTATAAATAGCATTGTAACAAAATAATTTAATATTTTTTCACATTGTTTACAAATTTTGATACTAAAATTTTTTGTTGCAGCAATTGACCATCTACCTTATTTATTGTGATACGTGAAAAGTGTTGCAACTTTTGGTACTTTTTTATGCAAATACAGGGTTGTATATCATGTGTACTGTGATTTCGATGTTGATTTCGCTGAAATCACGAAATGAGATGATTTCATTTTTGTATGCGAAATCATGATGATTTTTGCTTGATTCCGCGCGAAATCACGAAAAGACGCCGAATGTAAACCAAACATTAAGGACAAAACTCATTCAGCTCTTTGCTTAATTTTTGTGCTTTGGTTGCGTCATTTCCGGTAAAAGTGTAATAGACAAAGGGCAGCCTAGTTCGAGTTTGTCTCGGCCGTTCTTTATTCTTTTACCAGAAATTATGCAAACGTTGGATGTGGTTTCGGATTTAGTTTTGAAACTCGATCAATCAGCAAAAAAACTACTACAGCCATCGTGTGACAGACAGTTCGGTGTCTCCCCAGCAAAAATTTGCATCCGTTAGTCATTATGTAACCCATTACAAAGTAACGTATACACAAATAACTACTTATATTACTCATTGCTAAGTAATGAGTGCGGTGGCACAGAGCTTGTGTGTCCGACTACAAATCCGAGGGTTGTGTGTTCAACGCTCACCGCCGGCAGTTTGTTTCTATTTTGTTAAAAAAAACAAAGCTGTTTCAAAATCCGCCAAAAATTCCCAGATGTAAGCGGTTTTTACTTAAAGTTAGTTAAGGCACACCCTGTATGAACTTGTTTTATAAGGTAGCGATACAGTCAATGCATTGTCCCAATTTGAACTTCTATATCTCAATAACGGTAATACCTATGAAATTTTCATAAAGGTCAATCCTGTAGAGAATTTTCACAGCTACAACATTTTCTTTATTGCCATTTCTATAGGACTTGCAATTTCCAAGCAAAATTGTAAAAATCTAAAAAACCCCTAAAAATCTATGAACATTGCAGTTTCAGAATCGGCAAAAACTTCCCAGGTGTAAGCACCTTTCATTTAAAGTTGCTTCAAGAGCACCGAGCAACTGTATCAGAGTAAATTATATTCAAGTCTGTCTGATAGGCTCGTTAACCTAGAATTTCCCGTTTATACCTTTGGACCTCTCTCTAGATCATGACGATATATTCTGACGTGCTTGGGTGGCAGGAAAGCTGTCCACGTGATTGCGGAATGCCCACGGCGATAACACATAACCAGGTACTGCATCGACAATATCATGTTGTGGTGATACACCGCTAAAACTTTCGCTTCGTCATAAAGATGGTCTACAGGTGTAATAAGGAGGCACCCAGTTGTAGTCTTCTGGGCCGTATTCTGGCGGGTTTGAATATTCCTTCACTTCTTAACGCTAACATTTGCCTACCATACTGGCGGTTTTAAGGCGAGCGAACTTGTTTCTACTTCTGATCTCGCAGTGACTTGGGCGCGCGAATTAAAAATACCATTACGGGGGTAGTTAATTGTCGAAATCAGCACACCATTGACCAATATGTTCAGGGAAGCCTCATTTCAGCCGTCCAGCTATCTGAAGCGATTATTGATAAATTCTCTGAAACCTTGCCATTGACTTTTTGTTTAGTTTAAAAATGCCAGAGGTTATGTAGTCGGGTGGTGTATTAACGGAGACGATAATAGGAAGGGGATTTGAGCCAATTGAAATGACGGGTTGACGGGCACGTCATTTATCAGACCGGTTTCCACAATTATGATATATGGCGAGCTGTTGTTGTTGTAACAGTGTTTATTGTTGTATTGTTTATTATTATTCTCCAGTTCTAGGAAACTGGCTATTTCGATGGAATGTAGCCACGGATCCACTGAAATTAGATGAGTAGGTTTGACAGGGCAGTTGAATAGGTGTTGAGTGTCATGCGGTCCCATGCCGCATGCTGGGCAGAGGTTTTGCACGGTGCGATCGATCTTTGCCCTATAAGAATTTAAGGACTGCAATATCCCGAGCGTAGTTGAGCCAAAACTACTCTGGTTTGTCGTGGCAGCTGACGCTCCTCATCTGCGATAGATGGGGGATGTACTCCGAGGACTTTATTCACACTATCTTTGCTTATAGCCTTAGCAACTGCGTCCGTGTGAATGCTATTTAAATCTGTTTGATATGCCTGTTGATCTTGGGGTTCTCTCCTGTAACGTTGGACGTTACGTTGATGTGCCTTGGTGTGTCGGGTCTACCCACGAGGTGGTGATTGGGATAGCTCTCATGGTAACACCCGAGCAAGTACTGTAACGAAATCGTCTCGTTGTGTTGCTGAAGTCGAATAATCTTTGCCTCCTCATGTATATAGTCCACTGAAGACATGGGGAGAAACCCTGCTGCTGTTCTCAGGCGGCATTCTGACAGGTTTGAATCTTTGCCCAATTCGTATCACATAATCACGTGGACCAAACTGAAGCCGCATATCTTACCACAGACCGGCCTATTGCGTTATATGTGGTCAACATGGTTTCTTTGTCTGCACCCCAAGTGCTGCCGCCTGGAGACTTGAGGACCTTGTTCCTACCTCTCTGTTTGCCGCAGATAGCTGTGGCATGCGCGCACGTCTTGAACGTAGTGTCGAATGTGATCCCTAGACCCCTACCATCGACCACGACATTAAACTCTCTTCCAAACTGCGCAGTGCATGTGGTGAACAGAGTGGCCGTAGATTTAGTGGCGGAAAACTGCATATTCCTCGCGTGGAAAAGGTGGTAAGATGTCGCCAGGGAAGGTACCAGCCGCCAGGATCGTTCAATCATCCGCATACGTTAAGGCCATGTTTATATTATAACCTTTTGCAGGGTTAACCTTCTTTATGAAGATTTATTTGAAATATAAGCAATGAAATTGACATTTGAAACCCAGTGGGTTTGTTAAATCCGGTTATATATAAACGTACTATAAGATCTCTGTCTGGAGGGGGCGGAATACAGGAGAATAGAGGTTAAACAATTCCGGAGATATACCGCCCACCCCCCTTGTGAAACTCCCTATATCACTCTACGGGTTTGGACTGAATTCCACGTAGGACTAGCGTATCCAATGTTTTAAGCATGGTCGGAGGGTTATCTGCTCAATGTCCTCAAAGAGGGTGGAGTGCCGAACAGTATCAAGGGCTTTTGATAAGTCAAGCGCCACCACGTATCACACGGTGGTCTCTGGTTGAGTCCTTGACAAATATATATGCATATGGCTCGCAGCGCTGTTGTAGCTATTTCTGACGCTGGACGGACTAAGGCCCAAGGGTCTTTGCTACTGGCTACAAGAGCAAAATAGGCCTGTACCATTCACTTTTGCTAGCATCCTTGCCTGTCTTCAGTAGCGGGAACACCCTGCCCATTTTCCAGACTTCGGCAACAATGAGATTGGCTAGCGACAAATTGAAAACTTTGGTGAGATACTCCACTCCCGGCTCATCCAGCTGTTTCAGCATTACCATGGAGATTCTATCGGGACCCAACGCTTTGGATGATTTAGCGTTCTTGTTGGCATTCGCAACATCATCCATTGTAAACTGTGGTGGTTCATCCTTGGCAGGAAGAGAACTGATGCGTAGTAGTAGTACTCTTCTCTTTGCCCTGTCACTTCCGGGATGCTCGACAATTGAAATAACTTGAGCAATTCTTCGGGTCAGTCAACGTAAAGTCGCCAAACGTGACTGAGGTCCTATCTTCCCTCCTTCCAGGGTTCGAGAGTGACTGAACCGTTGTCCGTTCACATGATTTAACCACTTGTTCCGCTTATGCTCGCCGACCAGCCTGTTAACTTCCAGTGTCAACTATAGAATAGAAGACCAACGTAGGTGTCTTCTATAGAATAGAAGACCACCGTAGGTGTCTTCTATAGAATAGAAGACCATCGTAGGTGTCTTCCATAGAATAGAAGACCACCGTATGTGTCTTCTATAGAATAGAAGACCACCGTAGGAGTCTTCTATAGAATAGAAGACCACCGTATGTGTCTTCTATAGAATAGAAGACCACCGTAGGTGTCTTCTATAGAATAGAAGACCACCGTAGGTGTCTTCTATAGAATAGAAGACCACCGTAGGTGTCTTCTATAGAATAGAGGACCACCGTAGGTGTCTTCCATAGAATAGAAAACCGCCTTAGGTGAGTTCTATAGAATAGAAGACCACCGTAGGTGTCTTCTATAGAATACAAGACAACCGTAGGTGTCTTCCATAGAATAGAAGACCACCGTATGTGTCTTAGGTAGAATAGAAGACCACCGTAGGTGTCTTCTATAGAATAGAAGACCACCGTAGGTGTCTTCTATAGAATAGAAGACCACCGTAGGTGTCTTCTATAGAATAGAAGACCACCGTAGGTGTCTTCTATAGAATAGAAGACCACCGTAGGTGTCTTCTATAGAATAGAAGACCACCGTAGGTGTCTTCTATAGAATAGAAGACCACCGTAGGTGTCTTCTATAGAATAGAAGACCACCGTAGGTGCCTTCTATAGAATAGAAGACCACCGTAGGTGTCTTCTATAGAATAAAAGTCCATCGTAGGTGTCTTCCATAGAATAGAAGACCACCGTAGGTGTCTTCTATAGAATAGAAGACCACCGTAGGTGAATAGAAGACCACCGTGGGTGTCTTCTATAGAATAGAAGACCACCGTAGGCGTCTTGTATAGAATAGAAGATCACCGTAGGTGTCTTCTATAGAATAGAAGACCACCGTAGGAGTCTTCTATAGAATAGAAGACCACCGTAGGTGTCTTCTATAGAATAGAAGACCACCGAAGGTTTCCTCTATAGAATATAAGACCACGGTAGGTTTTTCTATAGAATAGAAGACCACCGTAGGTGTCTTCCGTAGAATAGAAGACCACCGTAGGTGTCTTCTATAGAATAGAAGACCACCGTAGGTGTCTTCTATAGAATAGAAGACCACCGTAGGTGTCTTCTATAGAATAGAAGACCACCGTAGGTGTCTTCTATAGAATAGAAGACCACCGTAGGTGTCTTCTATAGATATAGTCCATCTCCGAACTTGATATACGTTTTGACAAAATATTCGTTTGGACCAAACCTGTTGATCCGTTCGGGAGTTATGACGCGGCGCACCCATTAGACAGAAAGACGGACGACTCCAAATTGTCCTAAACGGATTTTTCTAAACATACTTGAGGTCCAAACCGATTATTTCGATGAGGCACATTTTTGATCGTAATTAAGTGTATATCCCCCTTTACCTATTTGATTGATTTCAGAATCATCTGTATTTGCTGATATCGATGTAACTAAAACTGTATCGAGCATACAAAGCCTTTCGCATGATGAAATCTATGCAGCAGCAATGGAAGATGCCATCAAATTGGCGGACAAATTGCGTAAACTTCAAAAGGAACTGAATCCGGGTGGAAAAGATATATGGCCGTAAGTTGAATATTATTTTTAATAATTTGTAATATTATCTCAAATATTTCTATATTTTCAGTGGTTTGTTTAGTGGTCCTGAACTATGGGGTGCCATGCCCGGTGGCAATCCATTCACTGTACACTTCTCAATGCTGGTCGATGCCATTCGAAATCAGGGTACCGATGAACAATTTGAAAAATTCGGTAAACGTGCCGAGAACTTGGAGATATGTGCTGCATTTGCCCAAACGGAATTGGGTCATGGAACATTTTTGAGGGGTTTACAGACCCGGGCCGATTTTGATAGTAAAACTGATGAATTTGTACTGAACACACCGACTATAACGGCATATAAATTTTGGCCAGGTGGATGTGAGTATTTTGAGAATATGAAACTAATTTGAATCGGGGTGCACTCATTTATATGAGAGAAGCCTTTTTGTGCCTTCGGGATGTTCGTGGGGCTATATTTCATGACGTGCTATAGTGGTAATATTTTAAAAATAGGTTTTCAAGATCTGAATACTTTCTAAATAAGTAGTCACGACTTTTAGTAACTGCTTATTTAACTACTTATTTATGTGACCAAAAAATAATTACCTATTTTGCTCAACATGCCCTTGTTAAAATAATGGCTTAGTAGGAGATTTTGTAATTAGTATTGTTGCTGGGTATTCGTAGATTAGAACATCTACCGATTACTTTCTCCGTTCTAATCATTATCTTTTTTCAGTGGGTCACTCGGCAAACTATAGTCTGGTAATGGCCAATATGTACATCGACAATAAACCCAAAGGGGTGGCCTTTTTCATGGTACCCATACGTGATGAAGAGACACATATGCCGCTACCCGGCATCGATATTGGTGATGTTGGTAAGAAACTTGGATTTTATGGTGTCAACAATGGTTATTTGGGCATGAAAGATGTTCGGATTCCGCGAACGAATATGTTGATGCGCCACTCCCAAGTACTTCCCGATGGAACATATGTCCAAAGTCCAGCAGCTGCTTTGGGATACTTCTCAATGGTCTTTGGTCGCTGTTGGATATCGGCCAACAATACGACAATGTTGTCCATAGCTACCACCATTGCAACCAGATACTCGGCGGTGAGGCGTCAGGGATCCATTAATCCAAAGTAAGGAATTTTTGAAAAAAAAAAAGAAAACAAAATTTTAGTATACTGATATGAAATTTCTTTGCTTTATTAGAGACCCAGAGGTCAAAATAATGGACTACGTTACGCAACAAATGAAGCTATTCCCCGAAATTGCCACATGCATTGCTGACCGTTTGGCCGCCTTGAAATTACGCCAGCTGTATCATCAAACCGAAATGGACATCAAACAGGGAAAATATGATGGTTTGGCGGAAATTCATGCCTTATCTTGTGCCATGAAGGTGATGTGCACTTCCGATTCGGCAGTGGGCATTGAACGCTTACGCCTGGCCTGTGGTGGTCATGGCTATTTGGCTTCGTCTAATATGAGTAATTTGTATTCTACAGCTACAGCTGGTTGTACCTATGAGGGAGAGAATACTGTGCTGCTGCTACAAGTCGGTCGCTTTTTAATGAAATCTGCCCAACAAGCTATGGCCGGTGAGCCATTGGCACCCACCGCTTCATATTTGCCTAAAATGAAATTGGATAAATGGACTGGATCATGGGAGAATATTGTCGAGGCCTTGCAGTGTGCAACAGCAAAGTAAGGATGAGTATTTTTAATATGTTCAGCCATAAGGTGTATATACATACATGTTGTTACGATTTTAAGACTAGATTAGTTTCTTTAGGAGCCCTACGGTGGTTTTGTGTTGTATAGAAGACCCTTACAGTGATCTTCTATTCTATAGAAGGTCCTTACAGTGGTCATCTATTCTATAGAAGACACATACGGTGGTCTTCTATTTCATAGAAGACCCCTACGGTGGTCTCCTATACCATAGAAGACTCCTACGGTGTACTTCTATCATATAGAAGATCCCTACCGTGGACTTCTATTCTATAGAAGACCCCTGCCGTAGTCTTCTATTCTGTAGACGACCCCTACCGTGGCCTTCTATTCTATAGAAGACCCCTACCGTGGACTTCTATTCTATAGAAGACCCCTACCGTGGTCGTCTATTCCATAGGAGACCCCTACCGTGGACTTCTATCATATAGAAGATCCCTACCGTGGGTCTAGAAGACCCCTACCGTGGGTCTAGAAGACCCCTACCGTGGTTTTCTATTCCATAGAAGACCCCTGCCGTAGTCTTCTATTCTGTAGAAGATCACTACCGTGGCCTTCTGTTCCATAGAAGACTCCTACGGTGGTCGTCTATTCCATAGGAGACCAATACCGTGGACTTCTATTCTATAGAAGACCCCTACCGTGGGTCTAGAAGACCCCTACCGTGGTTTTCTATTCCATAGAAGACCCCTGCCGTAGTCTTTTATTCTGTAGAAGACCCCTACCGTGGCCTTCTATTCCATAGAAGACTCCTACGGTGGTCGTCTATTCCATAGGAGACCCCTACCGTGGACTTCTATTCTATAGAAGACCCCTACCGTGGGTCTAGAAGACCCCTACCGTGGTTTTCTATTCCATAGAAGTCCCCTGCCGTAGTCTTCTATTCTGTAGAAGATCCCTACCGTGGCCTTCTGTTCCATAGAAGACTCCTACGGTGGTCGTCTATTCCATAGGAGACCCCTACCGTGGACTTCTATTCTATAGAAGACCCCTACCGTGGGTCTAAAAGACCCCTACCGTGGTTTTCTATTCCATAGAAGACCCTTACCGTGGTCTATTCTATAGAAGACCCATAACGTGGCATTCTGTTCTATAGAAGGCTCCTGCCGTGGGTCTAAAAGACCCCTACCGTGGTTTTCTATTCCATAGAAGACCCTTACCGTGGTCTATTCTATAGAAGACCCATAACGTGGCATTCTGTTCTATAGAAGACCCATCCGTGGTCTTTTATTCCATAGAAGACTCCTACGGTGGTCTTCTATTCCATAGAAGACTCCTACCATGTACTTCCATTCCATAGAAGACCCCTACGGTGGTCTTCTGATTTATAGAAGCCCCCTACCATGGACTTCTATTCTATACAAGACCCCTGCCGTAGTCTTCTATTCTGTAGAAGACCCCTACCGTGGCCTTCTATTCCATAGAAGACTCCTACGGTGGTCGTCTATTTCATAGAAGACCCCTACGGAGGTCTCCTATACCATAGAAGACTCCTACGGTGTACTTCTATCATAAAGAAGATCCCTACCGGGACTTCTATTCTATAGAAGACCCCTGCCGTAGTCTTCTATTCTGTAGAAGACCCCTACCGTGGCCTTCTATTCCATAGAAGACTCCTACGGTGGTCGTCTATTCCAAGGAGACCCCTACCGTGGACTTCTATTCTATAGAAGACCCCTACTGTGGGTCTAGAAGACCCCTACCGTGGTTTTCTATTCCATAGAAGACCCTTACCGTGGTCTATTCTATAGAAGACCCATAACGTGGCATTCTGTTCTATAGAAGACGTCTACCGTGGTCTTCTATTCCATAGAAGACTCCTACCATGTACTTCCATTCCATAGAAGACCCCTAAGGTGGTCTTCTGATCTATAGAAGCCCCCTACCATGGACTTCTATTCTATAGAAGACCCCTACCGTGGGTCTAGAATACCCCTACCGTGATCTTCTATTCTATAGAAGAAGACACCTACGGTGGTCTTCTATTCTATAAAAGACTCCTACGGTGGTCTTCTATTCCATAGAAGACTCCTACGGTGGTCTTTTATTCCATAGACGACTCCAACGATGGTCTTCTATTCCATAGAAGACTCCTACGGTGGTCTTCTATTCCATAGAAGACTCCAACGGTGGTCTTCTATTCCATAGAAGACTCCAACGGTGGTCTTCTATTCCATAGAAGACTCGAACGGTGGTCTTCTATTCCATAGAAGACTCCTACGGTGGTCTTCTATTCCATAGAAGACTCCTACCATGTACTTCTATTCCATAGAAGACCCCTACCGTGGTCTTCTATTCTATAGAAGAAGACACCTACGGTGGTCTTCTATTCCATAGAAGACTCCTACGGTGTTCTTCTATTCTATAGAAAACCCTCACCGTGGTCTTCTATTCTATAGAAAACCCCTACCGTGGTCTTCTATTCCATAGAAGACCCCTACAGTGGTTTTCTATTCTATAGAAGACCCTTACCCCTATAGTCCAATCCCACGGCAGCGGGTTCTTTTGTACCGCATTGACCCGGAACCAAACAACGTCAACGTTCCGGCCAGCGGCTGCCACCTCAGTGTACATATGTTTGAATTTGTTTCGTTTTTCTGTGTTGGGAGCAGTATATCCTGGAATGACTGCTCCGAATTCTTTTGGTCCGTGCCGGGATGGAGGAAAACCCAGGACCAACATATTTGTGCTTGGTTTGCCACATCCGCATCTTTACCCACATCCAATCTTCGGTGAGATGCAATAGATGTCAGGAGTGGGTGCATCTAAGGGGTTGCTCTGGACTTGTTCACGTGAGGGGCTACGACAGGGAATATGTTGCTGCATGCTGCGTGATTGAAGTCCCCAGTGAGTCGTCATCGGATTACGAAACGCCCTCGTCGTCTGATTATGATACTCCTCCGCAGTCCCCTCGACAACAACCGCACACGCAGCCTTTAACACCAGCCGTTGTTGCCCCAATCCCGGAAAATGCATCATTTTTGCAATTTAATTGCATTGGACTCCGAGGTAAGATCGAGAAAATAGTAGATTTCATGAGTCGGAGGAATATCAAGGTCACTGCGGTGCAAGAAACCAAGCGCAAGCACAACCGTAGCTTACAACGTAGTGATGGTTACAACGTTCTTAGGAAGAATCGCACCAGAAGTGGAGTTGGGGGATTAGCTTTTCTGTTGCACCAGTCTGTCCAATACAGACCTATCTCGCTTGAGCCTGTCTCTAATGACCCGTACATGGAATGTATGGGGGTAGCAGTCAGGTGTGGAACTGCCGAGATAGAGTTGCTGAAGGTATACATCCCGCCGAGAAATTGCTGTATCTCAGATTACCAGCCCAACATTAGCCCGCTTTTGGAAGGTCATAATCGTCTGTCCTGGGGGACTTTAATGCGCATCATGAGATGTGGCATTCGGCCCTCGGAAACTTCCAGAGAGGTACAGCGCTGGCTGAGCAGATTGATAGCTCTACGTTTTGCACGGTCAATGAGGACGCCCCTACCAGAATTAGAGGAAAGTGTCACAGTTCGCCAGACATAACCATCGTGTCACCTGGTCTCACAAATGACGTTACCTGGCAACCCGTCATTTCCCTTGGATCAGACCATCTCCCCATAATTGTCTCCATTAGCAGACCACCCGATTTCATCACCTCTGAAAGCCGCACATTCGTCAATCATAAGAAAGATAATTTGTCGAGTTTCAGAAAATTCACTAATCACCGCTTCAGAGAACTGCCCAATCATTCTGATGTTCGGGTAGCGGAAAGGACGTTCCGAAACATCATCATTGCTGCAGGCGCTCGCCATATCCCCGCTGATCGAATACCCGAAGTAAGACCAAACTTCCCAGCAGAGGCGACGGTATTAGCAAATGAGGGTGATGAGCTTCGGCGAGCCAACCCCAATGACCCCAGAGTCAGGGAGCTGACACTGGAGGTTAACAGGCTGGTCGGCGAGCATAAGCGGAACAAGTGGTTAAATCATCTGAAGAGTTGCAACATTGGAGCCGGTATATGTGAATTGTGGGCAACGGTTAAGTCACTCTCGAACCCTGGAAGAAGGGAAGATAGGCCTCAGTCACTTTTGGCGACGTTACGTCGACTGACCCGAAGAGGTGCTCAAGTTATTTCAATCGACAGTTTGTCGAGCACCCCGAGAGTGACAGGGCGAAGAGAAGAGTATTACATCGAATTAGATATCTTCCTGCCGATGATGAACCACCACAGTTTACAATGGATAATGGATCAGGAACGCTAAATCATCCAAAGCGTTGGGCCCTGATGGAATCTCCATGGTAATGCTGAAACAGCTAAATGAGCCGAGAGTGGAGTATCTCACTAGAGTTCTCAACTTGTCGCTAGCCACCCTCATTGTTCCGGAAGTCAGGCAAGGATGCCAGCAAAAGTGAATCGTACAGGTCGGTTTCGCTTTTGTCGCCCGTAGCAAATACCATTGAGGCCTTAGTCCTCCTCAGTATCAGAGATAGCTATCAAGTTGCTGATCATCAGCATGGATTCCGTAAGCAGCACAGCACGACAACAGCGCTGCACGCCAAAACCACATATATTTCTTAAGGACTCAACCGGAGAGCGCCGTGTGACAGAACCGTGATGGTGGCGTTTGACTTATCAAAAGCTGTTTGAGGACATTCAGCAGACAACCCACCGGCCAAGCATGAAACGTTGGATAGTCAATTATATGTGTGGACGCCAATCAACGTGGAATTCAGGAACAAGAAGTCCAAACCCCGTAGAGTGAAACAGGGAGTTCCCCAAGGTGGGGTGATATCTCCGGAATTGTTTAACCTCTACCTCTCCTGTACTCCGCCCCTCCAGACGGCATCGAGATCGTAACGTTTGCCGATGATTGCACGATCCTGGCGTCAGATACCTTCCCTGTTGACATCTGTGAGAGACTGAACACCTATTTAACCGATCTTACCACCTTTTTGCACGCAAGGAATATGTAGATTTCCGCTACAAAATCTACAGCCACTCTGTTCACCACATGGGCAGCGCAGTTTGGACGAGAGTTGAATGTCATGGTCGACGGTAGCGGAATTTCGACCAGAAACTGTCCCAAAATTTTAGGGGTCACATTCGACACTACATTCAAGTCGTGAGCACATGCCACAGCTATCTGCGACAAACTGAAAAGCAGGAACAAGGTCCTCAAGTCCCTAGCCGGCAGAACTTGGGGTGCAGATAAAGAAACCTTGTTTACCACATATAACGCGATAGGTCGGTCTGTGGTAAGTTCTGCGGCTCCAGTTTGGTCCCCGAGATTATGTGATACGAATTGGAAAAAGATTCAAACCTGTCAGAATGCCGCCCTGAGAACAGCAACAGGGTGAAGACGTGAGGAGCTTCAGTGGGCCATCTACATGAGGAGGCAAAGATTCTTCCAGTAAAGCAACACAATGAGATGCTTTTGTTGCAGTACTTGCTTGGGTGTTACCGTGAGAGCCATCCCAATCACCATCTGCTCGCTAGGCCCGACACATATAAGCATATCAGGAAGGATATTCATGCTCTAGACAGGGAGGTCCAACAATATGGTTGAGAACCTTAGATCAACAGGCATATCAAGCAGGTTTAAATAGTATTCACACGGATGCAGTTGCTAAGGCCATAAGAAAATATAGTTTGAACAAAGTGCTCGGAGTACATCCCCCATCTATCGCAGCTGAGGAGCGTCAGCTGCCACGACAAACCAGAGTAGTTTTGGCTCGACTACGCTCGGGATATTGCAGTGGCCTAAATTCTTATTGGACGTAAATCGATCGCGCCGTGCAAGACATCTGCACAGTATGCGGCATGGGCCCGCACGACACAAAGCACCTTTTCGCACCTTTTCTATTCTATAGAAGACCCCTACGGTAGTCTTCTATTCTATAGAAGAACTGGTCGATGGCATAGCGAAGACTTCCCTCCATTCGTGTTTGAAAAGTTGGATATTCAACTGTATGTGTCGGCGTCAGTCATTTGTGGTATTCAGAAGAAAGATGTCAAAGAATCGCAGAGTGAAACATTGAGTTCGCCAGGGCTGGGTGATATTTCCGGAACTCTTTAACTCCCTGAAATTCCACACGCTCCAGATGGAATACCTACAGCTTGATCCACTGCCACGCAGTTTACCACCTTGACGGCTGAAATGAGGCTCCCAGTGAACATTTTGGTCTAGATATGGATCCGAAATGTTCCAATATTTAGGGTCACTCGTTCATACACCACCCGCAAAATGTGAGATTAACTACATATTGGTGCTGTAGGTATTCTTTGTGGTCTCTACTATAACGCCTTAATTTTATTCTCCATACTTCTCTCGATAATGAAGCCAAAGTTCCGTTTTTATCTTCAGCAGAAGTCGTTGAGGCATTGGAAAGTGTATATGAGAATTATATAGAACCAATCTCAAAAATGTCAGCAATTGGTTTTCTAGGATAAAGACACTTTTTTAATTTAATGTTTTATCCCTCAATATCATTATAGCAAAACCCGTTTGGCATTAGAAGCCATATCGGCTCGCATGCAAGCTGGACAAACACAGGGTGAAGCTGCAAACAATAGTGGTATCCAGTTGACACAAGCTGCAGAGGTAAAAAGGCGACAAATATCCAAATTTTCTTTCAATATAATAAATAATAATAATACTAATAATTTAAATAACTCTTTAATTCTAGTTATATGGCCGAACATTTATTGCCTCCAACTTTTTGCAAGAAGTCACCGGCATTACTGCCAAAACTCGCCCTGCCGCCCTTAATAAAGTATTGGAAAACATTTTGGAATTGTATTTGGTTAAATCGGCTTTGGATAATATGAATAATATATTCCGAGTAAGTATATAAGATTTTTTTTTAAAGTTGTTTCTTATAATAAATTTTAATCTCTATTTTAGATTGTTGACATTTCCGATGAGGACTTAAATGATCTACAAGCCCGCTTGGAAGATTCCTTGAAGACTTTGCGCCCCAATGCTGTTGCCATTTGTGATGGTTTCGATTTTCCCGATCGTAATTTGTTATCCACTTTGGGTTGCTTCGATGGCAATGTTTATGAACGTATTTTTGAGGAAGCCAAAAATAGTTCTCTGAACAAAGAACCTGTACCGAAAGTATTCCATACACATTTGAAACCTTTTATGAAGTCCAATATTTAATTGAATGCATTTTTAAAGTTTCAGTTAGATTTGTGTTTGTTAAATTTTTTTATTGTTAAAAATTTGTTTTTATATTAAAAAAATAAAAATAATAATAAATAATTTTAGAAGCTCGGTTATAAATCAGTTATTTTGAAGAAGAAACCATTTTTTTCTTATTTGTCAGATGAACTCGTGCCTCCTCCTCTCGAATATTGGGGTTCCTAGCAGGGTCACCCCTTGAACCCAAAAAAAAAAAAATACTTCCCCAAACCTCAATGCCGCAAATTGAAATTTTAACACATGGTAGAAACACACTTTGGCGCCCAACGTCGAATATTCTCCGAAAAGCATTTCAAACTGGTTGCCTCCAGAATCTGTGAATAATACCTTTCAAAATGTCAATATGACATCCCTAATTGTTCCCGCAAACAGATCACGGCATTTTGGCGCCCAACGTTAGAAATAACGAAATTTGCAATAGTTTGACACCAGAACCCCTAAAAAATCCAACTCAAAGCCACAATAACACCTATTCAAGTGTTCCAGCAAAATATTTACAAATTTTGGCGCCCAACGTCATAAATTCATTCATTCAGTTTATGCAATGACAACATCTTTTTGTGTTGATGTACCGGTAAAAATCATGGTCTCCTCATGAAGATGGTCCACTCGTGTCACGAGGAGGCACCCTATTGCAGTTCTCAGGGCGGCATTCTGGTTAGGTTAGGTCTGGGGATGTGTAGCCAATATATTGACTACGCCACTCGGAGACATTTCGGTCCATTGTGATCATCCATAAATCAGAAAAAGAAGTTCAGAAGTACCTGGAAAATCAAAAGAAGAGAAAGAAAAGAAAATAAAGAAAAAAGAGGGTGGGGTTGGGAAAGTAATAATAAATGGATTATTAAAGATGTAGATGTAATAACGAAGGAGGATGGTTTTATTTGGTGATGGTTAGAAAACTGTCAGAGAAGTAGTTACGGTTATGGGTTGCGCCGTCCCAGCCAATTCAAATTTTTGATGATGTTATTGGTGATTGTTGGTTCCATGTTTGAGTAGAAGGTTAAGCTTGGAGTAAAGCATACTCCTGTTAATCTATATCGCTTTCGAGTTAACATCGGGCAGCGACATAAAATATGCACTCCTCATCTTCACAGAGCCTGCAATAATCCACGCCATCATCCTGCCATTTGCCGATAAAAGCTCGGATGTTGCAATGACCGGTAATGACCCCCGTCAATACCCTGATTTCTGATTTGTTCAAATTTAAGAGTGAAGCTGTTCTGTTTGTTGATAGTCGGCCAAGTGACCCTTGACACGTTGCACCTTGATTCATTATCCCATAGTTCCTTGGCTCGTTCTTCAAAGAACGTCTCCACTCTCCGAATAAGGTGACATATGGGTGGTTTGATAGAATCAGTGATTGCTGGACTTGTTGATTGGGATCCATGTCTTGCCAGTTCATCTGCCTTTTCGATTCCCATAACGTCACAGTGTCCCGTTATCCAGCAGAGTCGGACAGCGTTTGTGAGGTTAACCAAAGCAGTTCTACAGTCAAGAACGGCCTCAGACTTGATGTTGGAGGATTTGATGGCTTTAAGAGCCGGCTGACTATCAACGAAGATAGTCACCGGTTCAAAGATTTCTGCATACCGACCTTTTATCAACTCTGCAGCCATTTTGATCGTGAAGATTTCGGCTTGGAAAACACTACAGTCACTATTCAACCTGTATGAGTATTCGAGACAAAGCTTTTCGCAGTAGACGCCAGCTCCGGTACCTTCTTCCATCTTGGAACCATCTGTGTAGAAAGCCAGACCGTCCAGAGGAGGGTTACTCGGATCCAGCCATCTCTACTAGGGATAACGACCTCAATATCTTCAAATCTTTGGACTGGTGATAAATAGTCGCTGAATTTCCCCTGCTGATTTAAGCTAAGGTTTGGTCCTAGCTCCCGAAGAATGCATGCATGTCCATAGGTGCTGTCACGCCGACGATTCTATTCATGTAGCCTTAGGGCACTACGTGCTGCTTGACCTTTGATGCTGAGTCTCATGGGCAAGAGGTTCAACATCGCATTAACCCACTTCCCTTAGGTTTATTTGACGTTTCGGCTATAGAATTGACATTTGAAACCCAAACCCACTGGGTTAATCTGGTTAAGTGTAACCGGGGTATTAGTGCCAGGATCTAGCGGCAGATATTTGCATATGAAATAACTGCACTAAGTCAGCTATATAGACATTTAACTTATCACATATGCAATCGACGATATGACTCAACACCAATATCGTACAATCATCCGCATTCATTACGATCCCTATGCCGTCGGGAGTGTGTGAAATTTCAGAAAGGTAGAGATTAAACAGTTCCGTAGATATTAACACGCCTTGGGGAACTCTCTGTTTCACTGTACAGGTTTTGGACTTCTTCATTCTGAATTCCACAAACGACTGGCGTCCGCATTATTTAAGCATTACCATTGAGATTCCATGTGGATTCGACGCTTTGGATGATTTCCCATTTCGGATGACGGATGATGCAACATCGCCCATTGTAAATTGTGGTAGGAGGGCTCTTATACAGCGTATCACACTCTTCTGCGCCCTGTCATTCTCGGCGTGCTCTATAAACTGTCGGTTAAAATAAGACGCACACCTCTTCGGATCGGTTACTGTCGTGACGTTGAAAGTAATAGCCGTTGCACTGAATTTACCGAATACTCTACAAATGTTTCATCGCCTACTAGTCTGTTGACTTCAAGTGTCAGTTCTCTAACTGTTGGGTCTACAGGATTCGTACGACTAAGGACATAACGATCATTTGCTAGCCCCGTCGCCTCTGCTGCGAAATTTCGTCTGATTTAGGGTACTAGAAGAGCAGGTATATAGCGAGCGGCGTCGATGATTTCCGGGAAAATTCTCTCAGCTGTCCGAGGATCTGAGAGAATTCTCTGAACCCTTGTCAATTACATTTTCCACGGTTCAGAAAAGTACGACGGTAAGATGTTAAGCGCGGTGTTGTGTTAACGATGACGGCGATAAAGGAAATGACGGTATTCCAGGACACTTCATTTAGCAGACCGGGTGCAACAATGTTGTTGTTCTTGTAGCAGCAGGAAACCTATGTAGACGCATAGGTTTGATGCTGAGTTGGCAGCCGCTGGCCGAAACACTATGGTTTCCGGTCAATACGTGTACAATTATAAATTCTATGGGATGCTCGGTGCATCTAACAGACTGCCGCAGCTAGTCTGTATATGAATTAATAAGATGAAGCAGTCGGTCTGCTTTAGTTGAGTGGTTGTAAGGCACCCATCGAATTTATAATTATACATTTGGTGCTTCGAGCCGTCTGCTTCTTCTTATTAAAGTTATTCGATACATTTGGTCCATCGAGCCTTCCCCTTGGTGAATGAAAGGGAAACCTTCGGCGGAAAGATGACGAAATCGATGTAAACGACGAACGAATACGGCGAAAGACGAAAAAGAAAACGAAGTACGAGGAGAACGGGCGAAGAAGTAATAAATTCTAACGACGATAATCGAAGTGGCGGAGAAATCGAAGAAGAAGCGAAACTACGAAGGCGAAAAAACTATGAAGAAAAACGAAGAAGAACGGATGACGAGAAGAAAAACGAAGAAGCGAAACTTACCATAAACGAAGCGACGAAAAACGATACGAAGAAGAAGCGAAACTACTAGAAGGAGGCGTTATTACGAAGAAAGCAGCAGTTTGCTCAGTAATAAGAAGAGCATTACTCTACGAATTTAACCAGCGGCGGCGGGAAGATGCTTTCGCATTCTCTACAAAAAGAACTGTAAACGAAGAAAGAGAACGCAGGACAAGAACATAAAGTGAAGAACGAGTATGACGAGAGAGGAAAAGACAAACGAATACGACGAAAAACGAAGAAGAACATATCCCCAGAAGAAAAGCAAAGAAGCGAAAGTATACGAAAAACTAAAGCGAGAAAGGAGCTATGGCACAAGCATTAGAATTGAGGTGCATGAAGGGTGAATTTAATCTTCAGTTGGCAAAGATAAGGAAGACAGTAGCGGAAGGAAAATACGTGGAAAATTAATACATTTTAAGATAATTATTCGACAAGTTGGATAACCAGATGTGGAGACTCGAGGACATCTGTACCAAGATTGCATTTAAAGGAGGAGCGGATTATTTTTTGAAGGAAGAGTGGGAGCGGGCGGACATGAATATCATCCTAGAGCAGCGAAAAATTAGAAAGAAGTTGTATGAAATGAAGAATAAAGTATATGATCGACAATTAAATCGAAGGAAAATACAACGAAATCGTTTAGTTATGGAAACAGCAGGAAACAAAGATACTCCTGGTCACCAGCAGCTGAAACATCATCCAATACAACGTAGAATTGTTTAATACGGTACGAAAGAACCCGAGGGATTGGTGCAACAATGGTGATGTCTGGCCACCTGTAGTTATTTCCTCTTAACATCGTTGGAGCGTTTTTATTCACCGTGCAAAATGTGTAGCTATCAATTTGCTCGGCCAGCGCTGTACCCTTCTTGTTATTGGTTATAGAACGAAATTGCAAAGCTCGTCATGATCATTATTATGAAGGTTGTGGCCACAGCAACCCACCGAAAGGCTGAAATTTGGTATTTGGTGTACACTTGGGTATTAAACGTTCCATATGCAATTTTTCCGTATAGGTCCACGCCTTAAAATGGCCCCCATAGAACGGTACCTCCCGATTTTCGGTATTTTGAAGGTTATGGCCACAACAACCCACCAAAATGGCTGAAATTTGGTATTTCGTGTACATTTGGGTATTAAACGTTCCATATGAAATTTGTCGCTATAAGTCCACTCCTTCATATAGCCCCATATAACGTTACCTCCCGATTTTCGTTATTTTCAAGGTTGTGGACGCAACCCACCGAAATGGCTGAAATTTGGTATTTAGTATTTGTTGGAGGTAAAAGTCATAAAAAGATTCAATTTCATCGATGCACTCCTGACCGAATGTTGTGAAAAATTATCTAGTTTATGCCCTCTTTTTTGGCAAATTGATTTTTCAAGTCGAAACACATGGTGGTACGTCAAGCCATACTGAGTACGTTCATGCTAAAAAGTGTCAAACTTTTTAATGGAAATGTGCCTGGTAACTCATATTGTTGCATAGGCCAGAAACTTATGTAATGACCCTCGTATATGTACTCTTTTTCATCGGAAAATATTGGTCACCGTCATGCATGGGTCAATGCCATATACATAGGTATGTACTGGGTAGACTCCGCTTCTTGTACGATCCTTCCGCATCGCCACGTTGCAGGCTACAGGTGATCTCAACCGACCCCAAACCAATTGGAGACCTACTGGCAAAGGCCAGTAGGATGCTAGTCTAAATACGAATTGAACCTACACTCCTGACTAGAGGGTCTTTGTTGATAGGTTAACAAGTAATTCAAGGATTTCTTGGACTATCAACACTTTTCAACCCTAAAAATCTCCTGGACCAGATGGTGTCATTCCAGCAATGCTTCAGAATGCACTGCTTGTCCTGATTACTATACTGAAGTTTATTTTTAGGGCTTCTTTGCTGTTGACGCACGGGTTACAGGTAACAGTGACTGTATCCTAACCAATTGGATTGATAAAAGGCTGAAAAGCAGGCTGATCAATTCTAACATTACAATGGGCATTGGAGAGAGTTCCGTAATGAAATCAGTCACTAGAGGAACCCCACAGGGTGGAGTTGTATCTTCTGGTGGTGAATGCGATACTCAGATTAGAAACTAGGGTAGTTGGCTTATGCAACGACATTGTAATTCTAATTTGTAGAAATTTTTGTCAACGCTGTCTGAACTGTTGAATCTCTATACAGAGGAGAAATACCTGGGAGTGGTCTTGGTCCATCGGTTCAAAGGAACACGGAGGAGCGCACCAAGAGAGGCTTATTTTCACTTTATTCCTGTAAAAACTCCATAGGCAAAATGTAGGGGTCTCAGAACGCACGTAATACACTGCAATATATGACAGTGATAAAACAGTGATCTTGTCCTATGATTGCCTTGTCTGGTGCCAGACCTCAAGCAATAATCTCAACCTGTCCAAGCTAGCTGCTGTGCAACGTGCTGCGTCAATTCTCATTAGCACACCCCTGGACATTATAGTACAGTATCAAGCATCACGATGCGCCTTGAGGCTTAATGGGCTCAATCTGTGCCATTTTTTACGTCTTAGACATACCAGCGTTGTACAGTGGATAGGCAACCAGATTTGGCTACGTGGCAGGCGAGGTGAAACTGACTACATTTCGCAACTGGCTGGTCGGCTAACATAAGCGGAACAAGTGGTTAAATCATCTGCAGAGTTGCAACATTGGAGCCGGTATAAGTGAATTGTGGGCAACGGTTAAGTCACTCTCGAACCCTGGAAGGATGGAAGATAGGACCTCAGTCACGTTTGGCGACGTTACATTGACTGACCCGAAGAAGTGCGCAAATTATTTCAATCGACAGTTTGTCGAGCACACCGAGAGTGACAGGGCGAAGAGAAGAGTATTACGTCGCATCAGAATCGTACAGCCGACTTCGCTTTTGTCGCCCATAGCAAAGACCATTGAGGCCTTTGTCCTCCCCAGTATCAGGAATAGCTATCAAGTCGCTGATCATCAATACCTGGGAATGATTTTGGTCCATCGGTCCAAAGGAACACGGAGGAGCGCACCAAGAGAGGCCTATTTGCACTTTATTCCTGTAAAAACCCCATAGGCAAAATGTATATGACAGTGATAGGAATGTGATGTTATCCTATGATTGCCTTGTCTGATGGCCGACCTCAAGCAATAATTCCAACCTGTCCAGTAGTGGGATTCTGTAACTCATTTTTGCTGTTATCGATAATTGTCGGTAAAATTAAAATGCTTACAATTTCGATAATTAACGAAAATTTTCGGTAAGTTAACGATGAATAAAAAGTAGTCGCTAGCCTCTACCGACACAAACAACGATGCCAACATTTCTTTATGTTTTTAGTCATAATTTTGCGATTTAATTTTACCGATTTTTGTCGGTAACAGCAAAAATGAGTTACAGAATCCCACTACAGGGTAGCTTCTGTGCAACGAGCTGCGTTAATTCTCATTAGCACACCCCTGGATATTATAGTACAATATCAAGCATCACGATGCGCCTTGAGGCTTAATGAGCTCAATCTGTGGCATTGTTCACGTCTTGGACATGTCAGCGTTCTACAGTGGATAGGCAACAAGATTTGGCTAAGAGGACAGGCGAGGTGAAACTGACTACATTTCGCAACTGACTGGTCGGCTAACATAAGCGGAACAAGTGGTTAAATCATCTGACGAGTTGTAACATTGAAGCCGGTATAAGTGAATTGTGGACAACGGTTAAGTCACTATCGAACCCTGGAAGGATGGAAGATAGGACCTCAGTCACGTTTGGCGACGTTACGTTGACTGACCCGAAGAGATGCGCAAGTTATTTCAATCGACAGTTTATCGAGCACCCCGAGAGTGACAGGGCGAAGATAAGAGTATTACGTCGCATCAGAATCGTACAGACCGATTTCGCTTTTGTTGCCCGTAGCAAAGACCCTTGAGGCCTTAGTCCTCTCCAGTATCGGGAATAGCTATCAAGTTGCTGATCATCAGCATGGATTCCGTAAGCAGCACAGCACCACAACAGCGCTGCAAGCCATCTCCACATATATTTGTCAAGGACTCAACCAGAGACCGCTGCGTGATAGAACAGTGATGGTGGCGTTTGACTTATCAAAAGCCTTTGATACAGTCAGGCACTCCACGCTGTATGAGGACATTGAGCAGACAACCCTCGAGCCAAGCTTGAAACGTTGGATAGTCAACTATATATGTGGACGCCAGTCGTACGTGGAATTCAGGAACAAGAAGTCCAAACCCCGTAGAGTGAAACTGGGAGTTCCCCAAGTTGGGGTAATATCTCCGGAACTGTTTAACCTCTACATCTCCTGTATTCCGCCATCTCCAGACGGCACCGATATCGTAACGTATGCGGATGATTGCACGATCCAGGCGTCAGGTACCTTCCCTGATGACATCTGTGAGAGACTGAATTCCTATTTAGCCGATCTTACCACCTTTTTCAACGAGATGAATATTCAGATTTCAGCCACAAAATCTACAGTCACTCTGTTCACCACATGGACAGCGCAGTTTGGAAGAGAATTAAATGTAGGCATGTTGAATGGAATATTTGGAAGGGAATTGAATGTTCCTGGAAGTGGAAGAAGGAATGGAAGAACTGCATATCAGAAACTCGTACTGCAGTGTTTTTCAGGCAAAAGTCCTTGCAGTGCTGAAAGCCTTAGAACTACTATTACGAATGACAGACTAAGCAGATAGGATAGTCACGGTTTTGGATAGCCAGGCTGCTCTATGATCAGGGTAAAATCTAAGTCGATATAACCAAGTCCGTCTGTACGTCCGTCGGTTGAAATCAAGATATCAGCTCGCAGTTTTTAAGATAGACCTTTGTAATTTGGTATAGAAATTTCTATTGCTCCTAGGATGTTTGGTATTGCAAATGGGCTATATCGGTCCACGTTTTGACATAGTCCCATAGAACGATACCTCCCGATTTTCAGTATTTTCAAAGTCTTAGCCTCATTATCACACCGATATGGCTGAAATTTGCCGGCAAAGTCCACGTCTTCATATGGCCCCCATAGATCGCTACCTTCCAATTTCCGGTATTTTGAAGATTGTGGCCACAATAATCCACCGAAATGGTTGAAATTTGGTATTTATTCTGCATTTGGGGTATAAAACTTTCCATATGAAATTTGTCGGTATAGGTCCATACCTTTATATACCCCCCATAGAACGGCACCTCCCGATTTTCGGTATTTTGAAAGTTGTGGTTTCAATATTCCACCGAAATGATTGAAATCTTGTATTTTGTCTTCGTTAGCGATATAAAACTTTCACCCAGAAGTTTGTCGGTATAGGTCCATGTCTTCATATAGCCCCCATAGAACGGTACTTCTCGAGTTTCGGTATTTTGAAGGTTGTGGCCACAACAAGCCACCGAAGTGACTGAAATTTGATATTTAGTCTATGTTGGAGGTAAAAACTTTTCCGATTGAAATTCGTCGGAATACGTTTCGATATAGCTCCCATAGTCGAAAAAAAGGAAAAAAAATTCATCAAAAAAATGGGAAATACTTTCATGTTTGTTCAGCAAAATTGATACTGCTATTTTTATGATATATAATGTAAATAGACATTTCATTTCTTTGGTGACCCATAGTGAAATTTGACGGAGAATATTTTTGTCTTTGACGTCATCTCTCTAAAATTATGTTTTGTGGGACAATTTTGAATAAACTCAGATGAAGTCCGACTTTAACCCTAAAATGGGGTTTTCTTTTTTAGAGATTTCTGGCGATTAAATAAGATTTACAGATTTGGTGTATTCTGAGACCTATAGTAAATTTTTATGACGAACAATTTTGTAGAATATTTGGATTTTATATGATCACATTTTAAAGGAGTTTTTGAAAGATTTTGGAAAAAAGGACCAAGAAGGCCACTTCGATGAACCGCATGAGGGTTAAAATTTTTAACAAAATTATTGCCCACATCCTCTTCTGTACAGCTGCCAAAAACACTAAATACCTAAAATGCAAGGATTCCAAAATATCACGAATATTTCGAAATAACTAGAAATGGGCGGAACTTGCCCCGCACTTTTTGGTTACTTTCTGATGAAAACTTTAAAAACGCCGATACACGTGTCTCATATTTTTAGCGATACTTTCATAATCCACACGGTTTTTCCCATCATTTTGAAAAAAGTTGAATTTTGTTGCACAGTGTTGTTGTTCTTCCATACATCATGCAGCCCTGCTAATCTATTGCAGGAGCCTTTAGTGGCTATGGGTACGATCATCATATACTGAGAAAGTTCAACAAACTACTTCTCCTCCCACCTCTTACATCTACTCTTTTTCTACCTTTTTCCAGTCGTTCTCCCTTCCCCTTGTACGCCCTCAACCTACCCCCTTTCGTATCTATTTTCAGGATGAACACAATGGACCGCTGTTCTCCGAGTGAAGTGTCTGCCAACAATTAATTAAAATTAAAAATTAATTAACCTAAGCTAGAGGTGACGGTGAGCTGTGTTACATCGATCGCGGCGACCATGGTGTTCCTCCAACTTATAAAGTCTACTATTTCGCTGACTTTGTTGTGTAAACGTTTGCCTTTGTTGCCGACGCACAGTGGTTCAGAAATCGATTTTCCTGGCCAAAATCCCAATTGTAAATTTCTATATGGGATTCGATAGTAAACATATTGAAACTAAGGAAACAAAAAATTAGCTCAAAATATTGAAAGGAGTGGGCGTTGCGTGCTTCTAAAGATGACCATTTTTCGCAATTTTAGAAAATACGTAATTTTTGCAAAATTTCTGAAGAAAGAATAGCTATTTCGCTGAAACTATAACAGACATTCGGTTCGTTGTTTTTTTGTTAGGTAGGTAAGAGCCGTTTCAATAAATTACCATAGCGTTTACACGAAGTGACCTATTTTATTTTTCCTTAGGTAGTAAATTTTAGTGAAATTCCAACTTTCGTGGACTAGATCTTTTAGGGAACAGCTTGGGACAAAGTTCCGTTTTCACAGATGATGCCCGAGAGTGTCTTCTTTCAGTCCATATAAACTTTTGTACCCGTCCCGTTCAGTACGTTTATCACTTTTCATTATACCCTACACCATAATACTTACGTACTTACTTAGCTGGCCCATTACAGAACATTTGTTCCATAGACCGAACTAAGAAAAGATCTCCAATTCTCCCTGTTTCGTGCTTCGCTTTTTGGAAAACGGCGCCTTGTCATCTTTTCATCCATATTCTTTGGCCTGCCAATTCTGCGTGCACCGCCATGTGGCTCGAATTTATGCGCCTTTTTAACGGGTTCATTATCGCTCATTCTTATCATATGGCCTAGCCAACGCAACCGCTGCATCTCAATACGTTTAATTATATTGATGTCGTTGTTTATCAGATACAGCTCGTGGTTCATAAGACGTCGATATTCACCGTCAACGCAGATCGGTCCGTAGATCTTTCGAAGAATTTTTGTCTCAAACACGCCAAGCACTGCCTTATCTGCTTGCGCAAGTACCCATGCTTCGGAGCCATACATTAGCACGGGTGGTATCATTGTTTTGTAAAGCGTTATTTTTGTTTGACGAGTTGCGGCTTTGTTTTTAAAGTGCTTACTTAAGCCAAAGTAGCATATGTTGACCAATACAATTCTTCTTTTTATTTCACAACTGATGTCGTTTGTTGTGTTTATGGAGGTGCCGAGGTAGACGAAGTCTTTTACTACCTCAAAATTATAGGAACCAACTTCCACAGTTGGTCCGTGCTCAATGGACGCATTGCGCGTCGCCACCATTAACTTGATCTTCTCACCGTTTACTGCCAGTCCCACTTTAGCAGATTCTCGTTCGACCTTTATAAAGGTACAGTTACTTCTTTTACTGATGTCTATATCATCAGCATAAGCAAGTAACATGGGGCTATTGGTGTAGATTGTGCCACTTCTTTTGACGTTTGCCTCTCGTATAACCTTTTCTAGCAGGATGAAACCTCTTTTGGTACAAAACTCTTCGGAGAGGTTCTTTCCTATTTTAACTGAAGATCTTGTGTCAGAGTCATTTTACAAAGCCGAATGAGCTTTGCGGGGACACCAAATTCAGACATTGCTTGGAATACCTTTGAACGTAGTGGGATGTCAAAGGCTGCTTTATAATCGACAAAAAGGTGGTAGGTGTCGATCTGCTCTCTTGGGTATTCTCCAGGATTTGCTGCATGGTAAATATCTGGTCAATGGTGAACTTGCCAGGTCTAAAGCCGCATTGGTATGGTCCAATTATTTCGTTGACCATGGGCTTTAGCCGTTCGCACTATATTATGCCCCTATAGTTGGAGCACAAAGTCTTATCTCCTTTCTTATGGACGGGACACAGGATGCTCAGGTTCTAATCGTCGGGTACGCGTTCTTCCTGCCAGATGGAGCTAACTAGCTGATTCATACACCTTATCAGCGTGTCGCCTCCGGTTTTAAACAGCTTGGCTGGTAGGCCATCAACTCCTGCTGCCTGATTATTCTTCAACCGGTTTTTTGCTGTCTTTACCTCATATTGGCCGGATGGTATAATTCGCTACTATTGGATACCAACACTTTGGAAAAATGCTCTTTCCATATCCTTAGCACACCATCTGAATCAGTTACCAGTTACCAAAGCCATCGGTTTGATGTTTCACTATTTGGTAGAATTTTCGGACTTCATTCTAGCTCCGTTCCAGTACTTTTTTAATGGCAAAATGTGCAAAAGAGAGCACCGTCAAAAATGAGTTCAACGCACAAATTTTTCCAAAATGTACGGGAACGGAAAAATGACAGAAACGTCAAAAAAACTGGAACAAATGTCAAAGTGGCGTGTCAGCCAATCGGAAGCCGGCAAACATGTTGCACATTTTTGCTCGCTCAATTTTTTCGTGTAAAAAGTTTTAAAGAGAGAGCCATTCAGCGCCATTTTTGTTCAAAGAGAAGTGAACTTTTTACAACCTTTTTGGTGTACGGGAACGCATTTCGGAGAAAAATTTTCAAAATGTGTTAAATGTGTAAAAGCTTTTTAGTTCTGGAACAAAGCTTCTGTTTCCTGTACATCTCAATTTGTTCACACTCCCGCTTTTCCTTCTCTCCCTTTTTCCTGCGGAAAAGACGTTTCTCCTCTCTCGTGCGCTACGCGTTGCTACTGATTGTAAAGTAGCCCTATATGCCGCATTTTTCTCTTCGGTAGCAGCACGACACTCCTGGTCATGCCATGGATTCCTTGGTGGAGGTCTCTGGCATCCTGTACTGATTTTGCGGCTGTTTGCATGGAGTGGGCAATGTTTTGCCATTGTCCTGATATGTTATCGGGACGAGGAGTGCTTTGATTAAGCAGTTGGGCCAGTTGAGTGGAATATGCTGTGGCTATCTGTTGTGATTGCAGCTTACCGATGTCCAACTTCCGTGTTGTGTCTGTTCGCACTTTGTTTGCTACGTTTAATCTGGTACGTACCTTTGCTGCAACAATGTAGTGGTCCGAGTCTATGTTTGCACCTCGGAACGATCGTACATCCAACATGCTTGATGCATGTCTTCCATCTATCACAACGTGATCAATTTGATTTCTTGTTCATTGATCTGGCGACAGCCAGGTGCCCTTATGAATATCGAGATGTTTAAATCTGGTACTGCTAACTACCATGTTTCTTGCAGACTGAATTTCCCGACTGTTGGGCCAAAGATATTCTCCTTCCCAATTTTGGCATTAAAATCGCCTAGAATGATTTTAATGTCATGGGCAGGGCAACGGTCATAAGTTTCTTCTAAGCGCTCGTAAAATATATCTTTGGTCTGTTCGTCCTTGTCTTCAGTGGGAGCATGAGCACAAATAAAGCTGATGTTGAAGAATTTAGCTTTTAATCGAATTGCAGCTAGTCTTTCATTCACTGGGGTGAAGCTGGAGACCAGATGTTTTAACCTCCGACCACCTACAAATCCGCAACCAAACTCATGCTTTGTGTCATGGCAGCTATAATACAGTGCGCCACCTTTAGGTGTTGTTGTGACGCCTTTCCCATTCCATCGTATTTCCTGTATGGCAGTAATGTCGGCCTTGTACTTTTCAAGTACATCTGCGGTACCTCCCGATTTTCAGTATTTTGAAGGCTGTGGCCACAATAACCCACCGAAATGACTGAAATTTGGTATTTGGTCTTCATTTGGGGTAATAAAATTTCCATATGAAATTTGTCGGTATAGGTACAAGCCTTCATATAGCCCCCATAGAACGTATCTCCCGATTTTCGGTGTTTTTAAGGTTGTGGCCTCAATATTCCTCAGAAATGGCTTAAATTTGGTATCTATTCTTTATTGGGGGGTATTAAACTTTCCCCCAGAAACTTGTCGGTACAGGTTCACGCCTTAGTATAGCCCCCATAGAACGGGCCTACCCGATTTTCGGTATATTGAAGGTTTTAGCCTCATGACCACACAGAAATTGCTGAATTCTGAAGGTTGTGGCCACAGCAACCCACCGAAATTGCTGAAATTTGGTATTTAGTTTTTGTTGGAGGTAAAAGCCTTTCTCTTGATAATCGGTATTTTGAAGGTTTTACCGAAATATCGGAAGCTTGGTATTTAGTCTTCTGTGAGTCTTTATATCGACGTTTTGATATAGCCCCCATGGAACGGTACCTCCCGAATTTCGGTATTTTGAATTTTTTTTTAATACGTCGGAAAGCTCATTATGTCATCTGTCGAACAAAAAATTATTAGAATTATGGAAAACAATTATTAGGGTTTTGAAAATATATGTATCCGTTCAAAAGTTACAGAGTTTTGGCCAGAAAAAAAAAACGATTCTGAACCACTGTACGACGTTAGTAGTTACCACAGTAGTGTAAGAAAAAAAAGTTTGGTTACATATTTCAGAAATTTTCAAATTACACAAGGTTTCTGAACTAAATCGCTAAAAACTCTTACTTGCAAGTCAATTTCATTCGGAAATTTAAATCTAAATATTTTCTATCGAAACACATGTGTTTGCAAAGTCAATGAATTATTTGAATGCATTGTGGCACTACAGTATCGAAATATAAAATGTTAATTATAGATTTTTATGTGTTATTCAAATCCAATTTAAATTAAAAACGCAATTGTAATTTTAATGGAAAATTTTAAACATATATACATGTGAATAAAACAAATTATTTGAAATTGTATTGAATAAGACCGACGTCATGTCACACTCGCAGAACAATTAAAACTGTATATTTATTTTATTTTTCAATAAAATTTACAATTTTAATAGTATTTTTTGTTACAACTAATTTGACGAAAGCCTTGCCCTAGGCCAAACATCACTATTTACAACTGTTCATTCAAACGTTATGATTTAGTCGGAATTGAGTTTTTATTAAATACAGACCATCTCCCAATTCCCGTACATTATGAACAGTAGTGGCCAAGTCATGGCAATCAATTCCGATTTACAAAAAGAACGACACAAGGCTTCCTTTGATGTGGAAGAATTTTCCAAATGGTGGTATGGCGGTGAAGAAAAATTGAAATTTAAACGGTTTTTGGGTAATTAAAAATAATATTTTTAAACTATTATTCAAAATATTTACGTTAACTATTTCAATACACAGATTCCTACATTCTCGATGACGCTGACGAGGATATTTTTCACATTCAACATTTGAGACACGATGAAATTTACGCAGCTGGCATAAAGTCATCCATAAAAGTTTCACAAAAATTACGAAAGTTACAGCAAAAACTACGACCAGGATACACGGATATATGGCCGTAAGTAGCAACGTGAATAAAAAAAAGATTTTTTTAAGACACAAATTAAAATACTTTAATAAATTCTTCTTACAGTGGCCTCTACCTTTCGTCAAATTTATGGGGTGCCTTACCGCGAGCCAATCCATTTTCCGTCCATTACTCAATGATTGTTGATGGTATCCGTAAATTGGGTACCGCCGAACAATATGAGAAATTTGGTAAACGTGCTGAAAATTTAGAAATTATCTTTGCCTTTGCACAAACTGAATTGGCTCATGGAACGTATTTGCGTGGCCTGGAAACCAGAGCGGATTATGATCGTGAAACGCAAGAGTTTGTCATGAATACACCCACGCACACATCGTACAAATGGTGGCCGGGAGGATGTGAGTAATATTATTTAGAAGTGGATAGTGAATACAGTTTCTACTCCTGACAGTCCTCTAGATATTGAAACCCTTTTGGCCTCTTGACGTATTCTATCTGAAGAAGAAAAGAAGAAAATCTTTGGACTGTCTTGTATCTGCAGAAGACCTCTTCAGGATATTTTATTGGTGGAGGAGCTCTTGATTCATGCTTTAAGAAACCTCTTGAGCTATAGAAGACCTTTTGGCTTTAGAGGATGTCTTGAGGGTCTTTTAACAGTAGGTGGTCTCTTGAGGGTCCCCAAGATATGGAATACCTTTTGAGGGTCTTTAAGCTATAGAAAACCTCTTGACTGCCTTCTGGGGGCAAAAAACCTCTTTACGATCTTCTTCTTATAAAAAAATATAAGAACTCTTAATGGTCGTTTGTGTACAGAAAAGATCCTGAGGGTATTCAAGCTATAATAGACTTCTTGAGGGTGTTTAAGGTATAGGGTCTTCAAACAGCCTTCTATACCTTAAACACCCTCAGTAAGTCTGTTCTAGCTTCAATACCCTCAGAATCTTTTCTGTACACAAATGACCAGTCTTCTAGCTCTAGATGTCTTCTAGAGGTTCCACAAACTATATAAGATCTCTTGACTGTCTTCAAGTAATAGAAGTCCTCTTGTGGGTCTTCAAGTTATATGAGACATTTGAGGGTCTTCAAGCTATAGGGGACTATAAGGGACTTTAACCAATAGAGGAGAGAAGGTCGCCTAAAAGGTTTCAAGCTATAGAAGGCTTCTTGAGGATCTCTAAGCTATAGAAGACCTCTTGAGGGTCTTCAGACTATAAAATACCTTTTGAGGGTCTTCAAGCTATAGAAAATTTCCTGACGGCCTTCTAGAGCTAGAAGATCTCTTAGAGGATTCAAGCTATAGAAGGCTTCTTGAGGATCTCTAAGCTATAGAAGACCTCTTGAGGGTCTTCAGACTATAAAATACCTCTTGAGGGTCTTCAAGCTATAGAAGACCTCATGAGGGTCTTCACTCTGTAGAAAATCTCTTAAGGATCTCCAAGTTTTAGAAGACCTTTTGAGGGCCTTCAAGTCATAGAAGACTTCTTCGCGGTCTCTCAACTCTAGAAGACCTCTTAAAAAGTTTCAAGCTATAGAAGTTTTCTCCAAGCTATAGAAGGCCTCTTAAGGATCTCTAAGCTATAGAAGACCTCTTGAGAGCCTTCAAGCTACTGAAGACCTCTAAGAGGTCTTCAAGTTATAGAAGATTGGCGGCCTTCTAGATCTAGAAGATCTCTTAAAATGCTTCAAGCTATAGAAGACCTCTTGAGGATCTCTAAGCTATGGAAGACCTCTTGAGGGTCTTCAGACGATAAAATACCTCTTGAGGGTCTGCAAGCTATAGAAGACCTCTTGTCAATCTTCAAGTTACATCTTCTAGGGATAGAAGACCTCTTAAGAGGTTTCTAGCTATAGAAGGCTTATTGAGGAACTCCAAGCTATAGAACCCCTCTTGAGGGTCTTCGCTCTACAGAAAGTCTCTTAGGAATCTCCAAGTTTTAGAAGACCTTTTGAGGGCCTTCAAGTCATAAAAAAACTTCTTGGCGGTCTCCCAACTCTAGAAGACCTCTTAAAAGGTTTCAAGCTATAGAAGTTCTCTTGAGGATCTCCAAACTATAGAAGGCCTCTTAAGGATTTCCAAGCTATAGAAGACCTCTTGAGGGTCTTCAAGCTATAGAAGACCTCCAAGAGGTCTGCAATTTATAGAAGATTTCTTGATGGTCTTCTAGATCTAGAATATATCTTAAACGGTTCCAACCTATAGAAGGCTTCTTGAGGGTCTGCAAGCTATAAAATACCTCTTGAAAGTCTTGAAGCTATAGAAGACCTCTTGCCGATCTTCAAGTTATAGAAGACATCTTGACGTTTTTCTAAGGATAGAAGACCTCTTAAGAGGTTTCTAGCTGTAGAAGGCTTATTGAGGATCTCCAAGCTATGGAGCCCCTCAAGAGGGTCTTCACTGTATAGAAAGTCTCTTAAGGATCTCCAAGTTTTAGAAGACCTTTTGAGGTCCTTCAAGTCATAAAAGACTTCTTGGCGGTCTCCCAACTCTAGAAGACCTCTTAAAAGGTTTCAAGCTATAGAAGTTCTCTTGAGGGTCTTCAAGCTATAGAAGACCTCTAAGAGGTCTTCAAGTTATAGAAGATTTCTTGACGGCCTTCTAGAGCTAGGAGATCTATTAAAGGATTCAAGCTATAGAAGCCTTCTTGAGGATCTCAGACTATAAAATACTTCTTGAGGGTCTTCAAGCTATAGAAGATTTCTAAGAGGTCTTCAAGTTATAGAAGATTTCTTGATGGTTTTCTAGATTTAGAAGCTCTCTTTTAAATGGTTTCAAGCTATAGAAGACCTCTTGAGGATCTCTAAGCTATAGAAGACCTCTTGATTGTTTCCAGACAAAAAATACCTCTTGAGGGTCTTCAGACTATGGAAGACCTCCAAGATGTCTTCAAGTTTCAAGCTATAGAAGACCTGTTGAGGATCTCTAAGCTTTAGAAGACCTCTTGAGGGTCTTCATACTCTAAAATACCTCTTGAGGGTCTTCAAGAAGAAGACCTGCAAGAGGCCTTGAATTTAGAGAAGATTTCTTTACGGCCTTCTTATCTAGAAGAAATCTTAAAAGGTTTCCAGCTATAGAAGGCTTCTTGAGAATCTCTAAGCTATAGAAGACCTGTTGAGGGTTTTCAGACTCTAAATTACCTCTTGAGGGCCTTCAAGCAATAGAAGACCTCCAAGAGGTTTTCATGTAGTAGAAGATTTCTTGAAGGCCTTCCAGATCTAGAAGATCTCTTGAGGATCTCTAAGCTATAGAAGACCTCTTAAGGGTCTTCAGAATATAAAAGACCTCTTGAGGGTTTTCAAGCTATAGACTATAAAATACCTCTTAAGGGCCCTCAAGCTATAGAAGACCTCCAAGAGGTCTTGAAGATTTAAAAGATTTCTTGGCGGCCTTCTAATCTAGATCATATCTTAAAAGGTTTCAAGCTATAGAATGCTTCTTGAGGATATCTAAGCTATAGAAGACCTCTTGAGGGTCTTCAGACTCTAAAATACCACTTGAGGGTCTTCAAGCTACGGAAGACCTCCAAAGGGACTTCAAGTTATAGAAGATTTCTTGAAGACCTTCTTGATCTAGAAGATCTTTTAAAAGGCTTCAAGGATTTCTAAGCTATAGAAGACCTCTTGAGGGTCTTCAGACTATAAAATACCTCTTGAGGGTCTTCAAGCTATAGAAGACCTCTTGCCGATCTTCAAGTTATAGAAGACATCTTGACGTTATTCTAGGGATAGAAGACCTCTTTAGAGGATTCTAGCTATAGAAGGCTTATTGAGGAATTCCAAGCTATAGAAACCATCTTTAGGGTCTTCACTCTATAGAAAGTCTCTTGAGGATCTCCAAGTTTTAGAAGACCTTTTGAGGGCCTACAAAGTTATAGAAGAGTTCTTGGCGGTCTCCCAACCCTAAAAGTCCTTTTAAAAAGGTTTCAAGCTAGAGAAGATCTCTTAAGGATCTCCAAGCTATAGAAGGCCTCTAATGGATCTCCAAGCTATAGAAGACCCTTTGGGAGTCTACAAGCTATTGAAGACCTCATGGCGATCAACTAGCTATGGAAGACCTCTTGAGGGTCTTCACTTTATAGAAGACATCTAGACCGTCTTCTAGCTCTAGAAGATCTCTTAAGAGGTTTCAAGCTAAATAAGATCTCATGCGGATCTCCACTCCTTAGGAGACCTCTTGGGGTCTTCAAGTTTTAAAATACCGCTTAATGGATTTCTTTCTATAGAAGACGTCTTCATGGTCCTCTAGCTCTAGAAAACCTGAGGGTATTTAAGCTATAGAAGGACTCTTGAGGATATCCAAGCTTTAGAAGACTTCTTGACAATCTGCTATATAGGACATCTTGGGAGTCATCAAGCTATAGAAGACCTCTGGAAGGACTTCAACCTATGTAAGACCTCTTTGAGCGCTTTCAAGGTATTGAAGACTTCTTGAGGATCTTCAACCTATAGTAGACTTCTTGGCGGCCTTCAAGCTATAAAAGACCTGTTGGCGTTTTTCTAGCTCTAGAAGACCACTTGCGGATATCTAAGCTATAGAAGACCTTTTGATGGTTTTCTAGCTATAGAGGACCTCTTGAATGTCTTCGTGTTATAGAAAGCATGTTGTCGGTCTTCTAGCTCTAGAATATCTCTTAAGATGTTTGAAGCTATAGACGGCCTCTTGACAATATTCTATCTTTTATCTATAGAAGACGTCGCGACGGCCTTCTAAGAGTCTTCAAGTTATAGAAGGCATCTTGACGGTCTTCTAGCTCTAGAAAATCTCTTAAGAGGTCCAAGCTATATAATGGCTTTGAAGATCTTCTAACTTTAGAAGCTATACAAGACCTTCAGGCTATATAGAAGCTCTCGATGGTCCTCAAGCTATAGAAGACCTCCTGAGGGCCTTCAAGATATAGAAAACCTCCGGGAGATATCTAAGCTCTAGAAGACCTCCTGTGGGTATTGAAGCTATAGAAGAACTCTAGAAGGTCTTCCAGCTGTAGAAGACATCTTGAAGGTCTTCAAGCTATATAAGACCTCTTAAGCGTCTTCAAGCTCTAGAAGGCTTCTTGAGGGGTTTTCAAGCTATAGTAGACATCTTGAGACCCTCATGCTATAGAAGATCTCTGGATAGTCTTCTAGCTGACCTCCTGAGGGTCTTTAGGATCTTTGAGCTTTTGGAGACATCTTGAGGGTATCCAAGCCATAGAAGTCCTCTTGAGGGTTTTCAAGCTATAGAAGGCCTCTTGACTATCTTTTAGCTGTAGGAGCTATAGAAGACCTGTTGAGAGTCTTCAAGCTATAAAAGACCTCTTCGGGATCTCCACAAAAAACCTAGTGACGGTCTTCTATGTGCAGAAGACCTCCTGAGGGTCTTCAAGCTATAGAACACTTATTGATTTGTTGAGGGTTTTGAAGCTACAGGAAATCTATTGAGGGTCTTCTAGCTGCAGGATATTTTATAGCTTAAAACCCCTTAAGTGTCCTCCTATAGCTAGAAGACAGCCAAGAGATCTTCTGTAATTTGAATATCCTTAGGAGGCCTTCCATAGCTAAAATACCCGCCATGAGGTATTCTATAGTTGCATGGTCTTCAAGTTATAAACGACCTCTTGAGGATTTTGAAGCTATAGAAGACCATTTGACAGTATTCTAGCTGTAGAAGACTTATTGATGGTCTTCAGGATATAGAAGGCCTCTCTTCTATTTTTATAAAATCTTTTGAATCTTTATAAAACCTTCCGGTTTAAATGACCTCTTGGCCGTCTTATATCTAAAAGACCTCCAGACGTCTTCCAGACATCTTGACGATGGTCTCTCTGAACTACCTTTTTTTGTTTAGAAGATCTCCTGACGATCTTCTATTTTTAAAAGATCTCTTGGCGGTCTTCTATCTTTAGAAGGTCTCTTGACGATCTTCTGCCAATATAGAACATCTTTTGACGATTTGCTGTCTATAGAAGATCTCCCAATCTTCATCCTAGGATCTTCTGTCTATAGAGGAGCCATTGAGTGAAGACATCTTGACCCTGACAACCTTTTATCCTTCTCTTGACAACTCTCAATTATATGTATATAAATTTCCTCTTTTTTACTCACAGTGGGTCAAACGGCCAACCATTGCATTGTGGTGGCCCAGCTGTATATCGACAACAGCCCCAAAGATTTAGCCCTCTTCATAGTACAAATACGTGACGAAGAAACCCATATGCCTCTGCCTGGAATAGATGTGGGAGATGTTGGTAAGAAAATGGGCTTTCCCGCAGTCAACAATGGTTATTTGGGTTTGAAAAATGTACGCATACCACGCACCAATATGCTAATGCGTCACGATCAGGTGTTACCAGATGGTAGCTATATAAGGGGACCAAATTCCGCTGTGAAATTTCTTCCCCTGCTAATTGGACGTTGTGTGGCAAATGAAAGTAGTGCTGCTTTCTTGGCAATGGCTTGTACAATAGCTACCAGATATTCGGCAGTAAGGCGTCAATGTTCGTTGGATTCCAATGCAAAGCAGGATGAAGTACAAATCCTAGACTATCGAACTCAACAAAATAAAATATTTCCTCAAATTGCCAATGCTGTGGCTTATAAATTGACCTCAATTAAATTGTGGCAACGTTATCGTGAAACTTCCCGGGACATTGACGAGGGGAAATATGAAAGCTTATCGGAATTACATGCTTTATCGTGTTGCCTGAAAGTTTTGAGTACAAGTGATGTTGCGGCTGGAATAGAATGTTTGCGCCTGGCATGTGGTGGTCATGGTTATTTAAGTTCGGCCACATTAGGTGACATGTATGTCGATGCCACTTCGTCATGCACCTATGAAGGAGAGAATACAGTACTTATGTTAACCGTGGCAAGATTTCTACTCCAAAGTTATCGTCAGTTAATTGTGGGAGAAAAGGTGGGCTCTTCGATGAGGTATTTAGAAAGGGCTCTAAATCAAATGGAATCCTTCAAATGGACTGGAACTTGGGAAAATATGCTTCAAAGTTTGGAAATTGTTGCAGCAAGGTAAGTTATGAATGGGGTGGGTGATTTTTGACAACATTATTTTTTAATGACTTGATATTTTGTTTTAGTAAAATTCGCAAGGCCTATCAACATTTAGAGGAACGTTTGAAATCTGGCCAAAATGAAGCTGAGGCTGCCAATAATAGTGGCATTGAGTTCGTTCAAGCTGCTGAGGTAATATCGCATATAAGATATTTATTTGATTTAAATAATATCCTCATTTTTAATTTCATAGTCCTCATAGGGACCTGAGGATTTTTTATATAGAAAGAAAAGCCTACTCAGGGACCTAAGGATTTTTTCTAAAGAAAAAAAGCCTCCTCAGAGACAGGAGGATTTTTTTCTATAGAAAAAAACCTCCTCAGGGGCCTGAGAATTTTTTTATAGGAAACAGCATCCTCAGTGACCTCAGGATTTTTTCTATAGGGACTTGAGGATTCTTTTCTATAGAAAAAGGCTCCTCCGTAACCTGAAGATTTTTTTCTATAGGAAAAAGACTCCTCAGGAATCTGAGGAGTTTTTTCTATAGGAAAAAGCCTCCTCAGGAACTTAAGGATTTCTTCTATTTTTTCCCTGAAAAAGAAAACAAGCCTTCTCAGGGACCTGAAGATTTTTTCTATAGGAAAAAGCATCCTCAGTGACCTGAGGATTTTTTTTCTCTAGGAAAAAGCCTACTCAGGGCTCTGAGGATGTTTTTCAATAGGAAAAGGATTTCTGAACAATGATGTTGTTCTTAGGATTTTGCTATAGAAAAAGAGCCTTCTCAGAGACCTGCGGGTATTTTCTATAGAAAAAAGGCTCCTCAGGGATATAAGGATTTTTTCTATAGAAAACAGCCTCCTCGGGGACCTGGGGATTCTTTTCTATAGGCTCCTCCGTAATCTTAGAATTTTTTTCTATACGAAAAACCCTCCTCAGTGACCTGAGGATGTTTTTTATAGAAAAAAGCTTCCTCAGAGACCTGATGATTTTGTCTATAGAAAAAAGCCTCATCAGGGACCTGAGAATTTTTTCTATAGAAAAAAGGCTCCTCAAGGACCTGAGGATTTTTTCTATAGAAAAAAAGGCCTTCTCAGGGACCTGAGGATTTTTCTATAGAAGAAAAGCCTCCTCAGTGGCCTGAGGATTTTTTTTTCTATAGGAAAAAGCCTCCTCAGGGACCTGAGGATTTTTTTCTATAGAAAAAAGCCTCCTCAGGGACCTGAGGTTTTTTTTAAGGTAAAAGCCTCTTCAGGGTCCTGAGGATTTTTTCAATAGGAAAAAGATTTCTGAGCAATGCTGTTATTCTGAGGATTTTTCTATAGAATAAAAGCCTCCGCAGCTACCTGTGGATTTTTTTCTGTAGAAAAAAGCCTCCTCATTGGCTTGAGGATTTTTTCCATAGAAACAGCCTCCTCGGGAACCTAAGGATTTTTCTAAAGTAAACAAGCCTCCTCTGGGACATGAGGATTTTTTTCTAAATAAAAAAGCCTTCTCAGAGACAGGAGGATTTTTCTATAGAAAAAAACCTCTTCAGGGACATCAGAATTTTTTTCTATAGAAAAAAGCCTCCTCAGGGACCTAAGGATTTTTTCTATTGAAAAAAGCCTCCTCAGGGACCTAGGGATTTTTTCTATAGAAAAAAGCCTCCTCAGGGACCTGAGAATTTTTTTCTATACGAAAAAGCCTCCTCAGGGACCTGAGGATTTTTTTCTATACGAAGAAGCCTCCTCAGGGACCTGCGGTTTTTTTTCTATACGAAAAAGCCTCCTCAGGGACCTGAGGATTTTTTTCTATACGAAAAAGCCTCCTCAGGGACCTGAGGATTTTTTTCTATACGAAAAAGCCTCCTCAGGGACCTGAGGATTTTTTTCTATACGAAAAAGCCTCCTCAGGGACCTGAGGATTTTTTCTATACGAAAAAGCCTCCTCAGGAACCTGAGGATTTTTTTCTATACGAAAAAGCCTCCTCAGGGACCTGAGGATTTTTTTCTATACGAAAAAGCCTCCTCGGGGACCTGAGGATTTTTCTTCTATACGAAATAGCCTGAGGATCTTTTTCTATACGAAAAAGCCTCCTCAGGGACCTGAGGATTTTTTTTCTATAGAAAAAAGCCTCCTCAGGGACCTGAGGATTTTTTTTCTATAGAAAGAAGCCTCCTCAGGGACTTGAGGATTTTTTTCTATAGAAAAAAGCCTCCTCAGCGACCCGAGGTTTTTTTTCTATAGAAAGAAGCCTCCTCAGGGACTTGAGGATTTTTTTTCTATAGATAAAAGCCTCCTCAGCGACCCGAGGTTTTTTTTTCTATAGAAAAAAGCCTCCTCAGGGGCCTGAGGATTTTTTTCTATAGAAAAAAGCCTCCTCAGGGGCCTGAGGATTTTTTTCTATAGAAAAAAGCCTCCTCAGGGACCTGAGGATTTTTTGCTATAGAAAAAAGCCTCCTCAGGGACCTGAGCCTTTTTTTGCTATAGAAAAAAGCCTCCTCAGGGACCTGAGCCTTTTTTTCTATAGAAAAAAGCCTCCTCAGGGACCTGAGCATTTTTTTCTATAGAAAAAAGCCTCCTCAGGGATCTGAGGATTTTTTTCTATAGAAAAAAGCCTCCTCAGGGACTTGAGGATTTTTTTTCTATAGAAAAAAGCCTCCTCAGGGACTTGAGGATTTTTTTTCTATAGAAAAAAGCCTCCTCAGCGACCCGAGTTTTTTTTCTATAGAAAGAAGCCTCCTCAGGGACCTGAGGATTTTTTTCTATAGAAAAAAGCCTCCTCAGGGGCCTGAGGATTTTTTTCTACAGAAAAAAGCCTCCTCAGGGACCTGAGCCTTTTTTTCTATAGAAAAAAGCCTCCTCAGGGACCTGAGCATTTTTTTCTATAGAAAAAAGCCTCCTCAGGGACCTGAGGATGTTTTCTGTAGGAAAAAGGATTTTTGAGCAATGCTGTTATTCTGAGGATTTTTCTATAGAAAAAACGCCTCCTCTTTCTTTTGAAAAAATCTGAGGACCCATAGAAATATTCCCCGCCCGGACGATGGAAATTTCTTATAGAAATATTCATCGTCCGGACGATGGAAATTTCCTATAGAAATATTATCATCGCCCGATAAAAATTTCTTACTTTTCAGCTACACGGTCGCTCCCTAGTAGCTTCCATATTTTATGAAGAACTTAAGGGTAGCAATGCAGCTCTCAGAAGTCCACAGTTAAACAGAATTTTGGAGAATCTTTTTGAATTGTTTTTGGTAAAGACAATTCTCAACAATCTTAATGAAATAGTTAGGGTAAGTTGGTATTATATTATTTTATGTTTTTTCTTTTGCAAAATATTTATCTTCCGATCTTCCGATAGGTCATTCATATCACTGCAGATGAAATTGTGTCCTTGGAAAAGCGTTTGGAATCATCGCTAAAAGCCATACGACCAAATGCTGTTAGCATTTGTGATGGTTTTGATTTTCATGATCGAAATCTTTCTTCCACCCTGGGCTGTTATGATGGCAACGTTTACGAGCGTATATTTGAAGCAGCAAAAAGTAATCCATTAAATGCGAAACCAGTTCCGGATGTTTTTCATACACATATTAAACCTTTTATGAAATCGAAGATGTAATTTTTTAAGGTTAATAAAAAAGTTCAGGTTTTTTTTCAAATAAATGTAATTCACTCCCGATTCGCTATGACCGGATACCGGATACCAACCACAATCAGAAGAGACCTACAAATAAGACCTATAATCCCACGTCAGCCGGTTCTATGCATCGGATTGACACGGAGAAATCTTCGACCAGGGGCCATTACCTCAAAAATTATGTGTTTGCGTTTGTATAATTTTTTTTAATCGGAGCAGGGATATCCCGTTATGCCTGCTCCGAGCTCTTTGTGTCCGTGTCGGCATAGAGAAGAACCTCTTGCCATGAATCTGTTTTGTTTGCCTGATTCGCATCCACCATATATCAACTTTGATGACATGAAATAGATCGCCTCCAGGACTTCGGCGATAGGAGTTATGTTGATGCATGCAGCCTCCAAAAGCCTCCGCAGGCACTTGACGAGTTTTTTTCTATAGAAAAAAAGCCTTCTCAGGGATATGAGGATTTTTTTTCTATTTTTCTTTTTTTCCTGAGGAGGCTTTTTTTCCTATAGGAAAAAGCATCCTCAGGGACATGAGGATATTTTCTATGGAAAAAGCCTCTTCAGTGACCTGAGGTTTTTTCCTCAAGTTTTTCTATAGAAAAAAGCATCCTCTTTCTCAAACTTCTTCGTCAAAATACGAGACACCCCGCAGTCACCCCTACAACAATAAACACACAAAGTGCTGGATCATCATAGAACAAGGAGTTATGTTGCTGCATGCTGCGCCAGAGATCTCGTCGTCACAATACTAGAAACTCCGCAGTCTCCCCAACAACAACAAACGCTGCAAGCATCCGACAGCACCTGTTGTTGTTCAGCGCCCCGTAAATTTATCATTTCTGCAAATCAATTGCAACGGTCTCCGCCAAAAGTCTGCGAAAACGTAGACTTTATGAATCATGGAAACATCATGTTCACCGGTATCTAGGAAACAAAGCTCACCTGTAACCTGTAGCTTCCAACATGGGGAAGGTTACAACATTTTGCGGAAGAATCGTACAAAGAGCCGAAAATGAAGAGCACAACAACAGCTGGCGTACAATCCATATCAACAGTTATCAGTCGAGGACAGAACCAGGTGGCTCTTATCCTATCGAAAGCTTCCGATACCGTCAACCATGTCAAGCTGTTCAAACTTATAGGGAAAGATATAGCGAACCTGTAGCTTGCAATGTTGCGATGGTAACAACATTTGTGCGAGGATCGTACAAAAAACGAAGGAGAACGACTTGCCTTACTCATACACCAGTGTGTCCAGAACAGACATGAGCTTGTCTCTATTGATCCACACATGGAATGTAGAGGGTAGCAGTAAACTGCCGAGGTAGAGTTACTGAATATGTACATTCCGCCGATGAATAACTGTGCCTTGCGTTATATGCCCGACATTAGTTCGTTAATGGGTAGCAATAACCATCTGGTACTAGGGGACTTTAATGTTCATCATGAGTTTTGACATTCCATCCCATACAATGACCAGATGGGTACAGCGCTGGCCTAGCAAATTGAAAGCTCCACATTTTGCACGGTGAGCGGGGATAAGAGCGAATTGCAACATCTCGGTAGACAGTACAATTGTGGCACCCGGTCTGATAAATAACGTGTCCTGGCAACCCGTTATTTCCCTTGGTTCAGACCATCTTCCGATCATCGTCACCGTTAACAGTCCACACGACTTCAGAACCTCTGACCGCCATACTTTTTTCGCTGCAACCGCTTGCGACATACGGGACTAGCAAATGTGCGTGATGACCTTCGTCGTAGGAACCATGAAGATCCAAGAGTTAGAGAACTTACTCTTGAAGTCAGCAGGCTATGTTCGCCTACATAAGCGGATATACTCGTAGTGGCTAGACCACCTTCAATGGCGTCACAGTAACTGATCAGAAGAGGTGCGGGTCTTATTGTAACGACAGTTTATAGACCACCCCGAAAGTGATACAGCGAAGAGGAGTGTGCTACGCCGTATAAGAAGAGTCCTCCTAGCGGAGGGGATACCACCACAATTTACGATGTGCGTTATTGCAGACGTTATCCGAAAAGCGAAATCATCCAAAGCGGCGGGCCCACACGGTTAAACAATTCCCATGATGAGAAGCACTATCCCAGTTGCCCAACACCAGCATGGATTTCGGAAAATGTTCAGCATCTGAACCAAAGCTAGCCGTGCGACCGAACAGTTATGGTGGCGGAAAGCTTTCGATACCATTAACCATACCAAGCTGTTCGAGGATATAGGGACAGAGCTCCGAAATACTCGCTCGAATTCTACTCGCGAGTGAAATTCGAGCGAGTTCGAGCGGGAGTAGAAAAAATAAATCGAGTATACTTTATTTTTACTAGTCATTCGCAAAGCATATTTCAGACTTGCTCGATTTTGCTCGCTAGTGAAAAGTGTTTGCGAGTACGAGTACTTGAAGAGTACGAGTTGTGCAAGAAAAAACGAGCGGGAGTGAAAATGGAAGTTCGAGTTAGGTTGTTCGGAATTTCGGAGGTTCAGAGGAGGTTGATCCGAAGTTCGGAGGTTGTTCCGAAGTTCGGAGGAGGGTGATCGGAGATCCAGAGGAGTTTGTTCCGAAGTTCGGAGAGGGTGGTCGGAGGATGTTCTGAAGTCGGAAGAGGGTGGTCGGAGGTCTAGAGGAGGTTGTTCCGAAGTTCGAAGGGAAGTGGGCGGAGGTTCAGAGGAATGAGTTCGGAGTTCCGAACAACCTCCGACCACCCTCTTCCGCACTTCGGAACAACCTCCTCTGGACCAGCAACCACCCTCTTCCTTACTTCGGAAAAACCTCCTCAGGACCTCCGACCACCCTCCTCCGACCTTCGGAATAACCTCCGCTGGAAATCCGACCATCCTCTTTCGAACATCGGAACAACCTCCTCTGGACCTCCGACCACCCTATTCCGAACTTCGGAACAACCTCCTCTGGACCTCCGACCACCCTCTCCGAACTTCGGAACAACCTCATCTGGACCTCCGACCACCCTCTCCAAACTTCGGAACAACCTCCTCTGGACCTCCGACCATCCTCTTCCGAACTTCGAAAAAACCTGCGACCACCCTCTTCCGAACTTCGGAAAAACCTCCTGAGGACCCCGTACCGCCCTCCTCCTAACTTCGGAACAACCTCTGACCACCCTCTTCTGAACAACCTCCTCTGGTCGGAGGTCCGAACTTCGAAACAAAACCTCCTCTGGACCTCCGAACAACTTGCTCTTTCCCATATACGTTAACGTGACTGCAACAACAAAATATGTTCTTTTTATTCTCATCTGTCGTGGTTTAGCAAAGGAAAGACTCGCTCAGAGAGACTAATGCACAAAATATTTTGAGCGCCGTTGGTCCACAGGAACATCAAAACCTGTTCACACGATTTTACTCTTCGAGCAAACTCGTACTCTATTTCGAGAATTTTCACTCGCACTCTTATTTTTAAGCCAAGAGTACACGCGAGTGCTCCAAAATAAAACAAAAGAGTGGAGAGTAAACTTCTTGCAAAACTCGTACTCTTTGAGTACTCCAACTCGCAGGTATTTTTCACTCTCGAGTAAAAACGAGAAAATCGGACTTTTTAAACTGCCACACTGGGGGACTGAAATGAAGCTCCTCCTGAAGATTTTGGTTGATGGTGCCATGATTCCGATCACTACCTCAAAGTATTGGGGGCAACGTTCGATAGCATGTTTAAGTCGTCCGCGCAAGCCACGGCTATTTACGATATCAGAAGTTGGAACAGGGTCCTCAAGCCTTCGGGTGCTGACAAAGAAACCTTGTTGACCTCTTACAACACAATAGGCTGGCCTGTGGTAAGCTATGAGGCGCCAGCGTGGTATGTAAATGTTAGCCCTACGCAGTGGAAGAAGATACAAACCTGCCAGAATGCCGTCCTGAGGACTGCAACAGGTTACCTCCCCATAACACCACTGGACCATATTCATGAGGAGACGAAGACTTTACCGGTATATCAGCATAACAAGATGTTGTCAATGCAGTTCCTGCTTGGGTATTATCGCAGTGAGTATCCTTGTCACGATTTAATAGACAGACTTCAAACACACCCAGACACGTCAGGAGAGATCTGCATGATATAGAGGGAGAGGTTCAAAGGTGTAATAGAGAACCTCTAGAGCAACGAGTCTATCAGACAGGCTTAGAGAGCATTTACACCGGTGGTGCTCAAAATATTTTGTGCATTAGTCTTTCTGATCGAGTCTTTCCTTTGGTAAACCACGAAAGATTGAGAATAAATAGAACATATATTGTTGTTGCACTCACGTTAATGTATATGGGTGATTTTGGCTGATTTACACTGACATGGTTGCGCAGGCATTACAAAGTCATCATCCTCCATCCATCGCAGCAGAAGAAAGTCATCTGGAAGTGAAAATACGAGTGGTTTTAGCTCAGTTAAGATCCGGACGATACAGCCGTGTGATTCTGTATGGACGCAACCAGTCCTGGAAAAAAAAATTCTTTTCGGAAGCCTACTTATTGGGACAAGGGAGACTTCTCTCATATCAATGAGTGCACGCCGATTTATATTGGCTCAATGATATGGGACCTACTTTTTATTGCCGAGTCCGAACGGCGTGTCTTACGACACCACTTGTAGAGAAGTTTTTCATGGCTTAAATACTCAGAAAATGTCGCCAGCATTACTGAGGGGGAATTTTGCCACCGTTGAAAATTTGATGTTGCTTGGCCTGGGATTCGAACCGCAGACCTTCTGAGTGCAAGGCGGACGTGCTAACCATTGCACCACGGTGGCCCCCATAAGAGAGAAGTCTCCCTTGTCCCATCTGGGATGTTTGTGGAACAATTAAAACTTATTAAGTTGTGGTGGCCAATACACTGGACCTTCAGTTTGCCATTCCCGGGCATTTAGGTCCCTATTCAGTTCTGGGTCTTCAGTTCGCTTTTTAAATGGACTTTGCTTGGTTGTGGTACTAGGTTTTCAGATCACTGTTTCATAGGGACTTTGGTTTGCTGTTTCGTTGGGCCTTCAGGTTGTTGTTCGGCAGAGATTTCGGCAAGCTGTTCTACTAGGACTACGGGCCGCTGTTCCACAGGTACTTCGATTGGTAGTTCTACTGGTCCTTCGGGTCACTGTTCCATATATAGAAACAAGTAGAGCACGTTAGGCTCACCGTATTGCCGAACATCAAGTACCCGATCATCTATAAATTTCCGTACGCCAAATACCTCGTGTTCTCGATCGTCTACAAATCGTCGTCAACTCATCGAGTTACCTATTATCAACAAATCGTCACCAGTACATCGATTTCCTGATCGTGTTCAAATAGACAAAAACTGCTTAAACAGCTCAAACAATGTCACCGACAAATCGTCTACCCCTGAAATCGATCCCTGCAGCTGCAACTCCACCTATCTACCGATTAACGAACCTCCCATCACAGATATTGCAAATCACAGATACCGCAAATTTGTTTTCGATATCAAGTGATTCAGGTGTGGGTGCCCTGGTAGCTACAGCTGTACTTACTACAATCGATCTCTTTGGTGCAAACCAGTCTTCAGCTGAAATGACCGACCTACACGGGACTCCAAAGACAATATAGGATAGCTTAGACAAACAAATTAGGCAACTCCTCGACCAACTGGGAAGGTTTGTTCCTGAAGACAGAATAGGGGATATGTCCAGTAGGACAATCAATCTGGCCTCGACCGACAATGGTTTGGACATCACGGTGATGACGGACAAGTCTACGAAAGAAGTTGAAAATAACATGGGGGAAGAAGATGTGGATTCTGGTGCTCCACTGGCAGCAACTTCAGTTCGATGGAATAGATCCAAAATTGTCGCTCTAAAAATGAGGCATTTTTTCCTTAGAAGTAAACTCAGGCACAGGAGAAAATTCGTAAGAATGTACCCTCATGTGATGCTTCAGGTGGATAATATATTCCTCCAAGACCTTATAGCTGCTTAAGCCTAAGACTCTAAAGAAGCTACAGCGATGCGGAAAAATGTGGAGAAGTCGAAAACTGCTGCCTCAAGTCTAAGACTTAGGAGTCTAATTTTGTTTTGAAGCTGAACCCCCAAACCAGAAAGAATGAAGAATGCTAAAAAGCTGTAACGACACATGTTCCCTCTAACTGCTGGGATAGCCCTCGGGGCCGGAGTCTGTCACAGAAATTTATAAAAGTGACCGAGAGAGAGAAAGCACGGTTTGTTTGGGTTTTAGCCAATTCGTGGCTTTATTGTTTAAGATTAATTGGCGGATTTTTGATCGTATATATAGTTGAATAAATATGTGTCGGCTACGTCTTCCAAGTCAGCGCTATCGGAGCGACCTCGTCGTTCTCTGCCGTTGTGGGAGACCTGGATAAGTACTCCGGTAGATTGTTCCACGTAGCCCTGAATAGATACTCTTTCTCGTCGTTCCCTGCCGCAGTGGGAGACCTGGATAAGTACTCCGGTAGACTGTACAACGTAGCCCTGGATGGATACGCTGGGATGCTTGTCGAAGAATGAGTACTCCTTGCCCAGACGTTCCCTTTGCTGGCTTGGATGGAGACCTTGTTAAGTACTCCCTTCTGTCCCGGCGATACGGCTTGTCGAAGACCAGGTTCTGATGGTTAATACGGGTGTGGGGTTGGCTGGAGATCCGCGGGCGATACTAAGATCAAACGGGGGTTGACGAGGGGAAAACCAGGAGTTATGGATACGACTTAGGACGATACAAGGGAAACAAGAGAGTTCCGGGCACTACTAGGTTGACATTTGGGAAGCCCGAGAGTTACGGACACTACTCAGGTTGGCACGAGGGAAGCCCGAGAGTTACGGACACTACTCAGGTTGACACGAGGGAAGTCTGAGAGTTACGGACACTACTCAGGTTGACACGAGGGAAACCCGAGAGTTACGGACACTACTCAGGTTGACACGAGGGATACCCGAGAGTTACGGACACTACTCAGGTTGGCACGAGGAAAGCCCGAGAATTACGGACACTACTCAGGTTGACACGAGGGAAACCCGAGAGTTACGGACACTACTCAGGATGACATGAGGGAAACCCGAGAGTTACGGACACTACTCAGGTTGACACGAGGGAAACCCGAGAGTTAGGGACACTACTCAGGTTGACACGAGGGAAGTCCGAGTGTTACGGCCACTACTCAGATTGACACGAGGGAAACCCGAGAGTTACGGACACTACTCAGGTTGGCACGAGGAAAGCCCGAGAATTACGGACACTACTCAGGTTGACACGAGGGAAACCCGAGAGTTACGGACACTACTCAGGATGACATGAGGGAAACCCGAGAGTTACGGACACTACTCAGGTTGACACGAGGGAAACCCGAGAGTTAGGGACACTACTCAGGTTGACACGAGGGAAGTCCGAGTGTTAAGGCCACTACTCAGGTTGACACGAGGGAAGTCCGACAGTTACGGATACTACTCAGGTTGACACGAGGGAAACCCGAGAGTTACGGCCACTACTCAGGTTGACACGAGGAAAACCCGAGAGTTACGGCCACTACTCAGGTTGACACGAGGGAAGCCGAGTGTTACGGCCACTACTCAGATTGACACGAGGGAAACCCGAGAGTTACGGACACTACTCAGATTGACACGAGGGAAACCTGAGAGTTACGGACACTTCTCAGGTTGACACGAGGGAAACCCGAGAGTTACGGTCACTACTCAGATTGACACGAGCTAAACCCGAGAGTTACGGACACTACTCAGGTTGACACAAGGGAAGCCCGAAAGTTACGGACACTACTCAGGTTGACACGAGGGAAACCCGAGAGTTACGGACACTACTCAGGATGACATGAGGGAAACCCGAGAGTTACGGACACTACTCAGGTTGACACGAGGGAAACCCGAGAGTTAGGGACACTACTCAGGTTGACACGAGGGAAGTCCGAGTGTTACGGCCACTACTCAGGTTGACACGAGGGAAGTCCGACAGTTACGGATACTACTCAGGTTGACACGAGGGAAACCCGAGAGTTACGGCCACTACTCAGGTTGACACGAGGGAAACCCGAGAGTTACGGCCAATACTCAGGTTGACACGAGGGAAGTCCGAGTGTTACGGCCACTACTCAGATTGACACGAGGGAAACCCGAGAGTTACGGACACTACTCAGATTGACACGAGGGAAACCCGAGAGTTACGGACACTACTCAGGTTGACACGAGGGAAACCCGAGAGTTACGGACACTACTCAGGTTGACACGAGGGAAGCCCGAGAGTTACGGACACTACTCAGGTTGGCACGAGGGAAGCCCGAGAATTACGGACACTACTCAGGTTTACACGAGGGAAACCCGAGAGTTACGGACACTACTCAGGTTGACATGAGGGAAGTCCGAGAGTTACGGCCACTACTCAGATTGAAACGAGGGAAACCCGAGAGTTACGGACACTACTCAGGTTGACACGAGGGAAACCCGAGAGTTACAGACACTACTCAGGTTGACACAAGGGAAGCCCGAAAGTTACGGACACTACTCAGGTTGACACGAGGTAAGCCCGAGAGTTACGGACACTACTCAGGTTGGCACGACTGTAAAAAGAATAAATCACCACTCTGACTCACCTGATTTTACTTCGACTGGACACTCGGGATATATTCGCGCACTGTACACTTCGACACTTGTTCACCGACTGATCCCCCTTGTAATTCCTCCTGCCCTTTTATAGGAAAAACTGGTGGTAGCTATTACCGAAAACAAGTGTAACGACTTTCGTCGTCACAGAACCTACCCTAAACCGAACGAGATGCATAAAAGAGGTCAATTGACGAAGGGATCTGACTCTAAGCCGAACTCAAACCCGATCAAGAAGATTATGGTTTCTGCACTGACAACCCATCGACCTCCTATGCTGCCGCCCTTGACCAGAAAGCCAAGGAGAGAAGCCTAATACTGACAAGGTAGCGACTTCCTCGGAAAAAGCGGCCTCCAAAGCTCATGGACAAAGAAGTAAGAAGCATTATGCCTGCCCGGCCTCAATTTGACCCTTTACCCGTCGGGAGAATCAGCGAAAGCCATTGGTTGCTAGTCGAAGCCGGTCTTCGGAGTGTCATTGTTTCTGCGAAGGTAAATCAGGGAGAATGTCAGTTCAGCAGCGCGTATCTTAAATAAATCGGTCGGAAGGCGGTATGGACATCAAGGTTGATTTCGATTCAGTAGTGGAAAATTAATAGAAGAAGCGCGAGGAAAAATTGAATTTCCGCTAGAATGGATTCGGTTTCGTCAGAATCAGCCTCACATGGTTCAATAAGTGGATGGCAGCGGCAAGTGTTGCACATACTACAGATTAATATGCACCACTGCAAAATTGCTGCCGCCGAACTACTTTTGACCCTCGTGAATTAGATATTGTTTTAATTCAGGAATTATATACATATTTATTTACAAGAATATGTTCTTTCCCGGTGATAGCTCAACATCTTAAGGCCAATAACAACATTATTTCCAAAATTATTTTCAAATATATACAAATTTATAACAAATAATAAAAAAAAAAATAAAACATTATTTAATTTACATTTTTGATTTCATAAATGGTTGCAAATGGCTATAGAAGACATCAGGTACTGGTTTCTTGTTCAAGGGGCTCTTCTTAGCCTCCTCAAAGATGCGCTCATAGACATTACCATCGTAGGAGCCCAATGTGGATTTTAAATTTCTATCATGAAAATCGAAACCATCACAAATGGCAATGGCATCGGGACGTATGGCTTTAAGGACATCTTCCAGACGAGTTTGCAGGGCACGCAATTCTGCATCGGAGATATTGACAATCTGGGTGGAGGGAAGTTTTATATTAAATTATTGCATTCTGGCAAAAGAAACTCCATTTACTTACTCTCAAGATTTCATGCATATTCTTCAAGGCTGTATTAACCATAAACAATTCCAAAAGATTTTCCAAAACTTTGTTTAAGGCTGGATTTCTGGTCTTGGCATTGGGACCCGTTACTTCTTCTATAAAGGTGGCAGCAACGAAGCAAGTGCCGTGTAACTAAAAGAAATTGAAAAATACATATATAAACATTTTTCTGGCTTCAAAAGGCCTCAAAACGTGGATTTTTTAAAGAATATTTTTCAGGCTTCAAAAGGCCTCAAAACGTGGATTTTTTATAATATTTTTCAGGCTTCAAAAGACCTCAAAACATGGATTTTTTAAAGAATATTCTTCAGGCTTCAAAAGACCTGAAAACGTGGATTTTTAAGGAATATTTTTCAGGCCTCCAAAGACCTGAAAACGTGGATTTTTAAGGAATATTTTTCAGGCTTCAAAAGGCCTCAAAACGTGGAGTTTTTAAAGAATATTTTTCAGGATTCAAAATGCCCCAAAATGTGGATTTTTTAAAGAATATTTTTCAGGCTTCAAAAGGCCGTGGATTTTTTAAAGAATATTTTTCAGGCTTCAAAAGGCCTCAAAACGTGGATTTTTTAAAGAATATTTTTCAGGCTTCAAAAGGCCTCAAAACGTGGATTTTTTAAAGAATATTTTTCAGGCTTCAAAAGGCCTCAAAACGTGGATTTTTTAAAGAATATTTTTCAGGCTTCAAAAGGCCTCAAAACGTGGATTTTTTAAAGAATATTTTTCAGGCTTCAAAAGGCCTCAAAACGTGGATTTTTAAAGAATATTTTTCAGGCTTCAAAAGGCCTCAAAACGTGGATTTTTTAAAGAATATTTTTCAGGCTTCAAAGGCCTCAAAACGTGGATTTTTTAAAGAATATTTTTCAGGCTTCAAAAGGCCTCAAAACGTGGATTTTTTAAAGAATATTTTTCAGGCTTCAAAAGGCCTCAAAACGTGGATTTTTTAAAGAATATTTTTCAGGCTTCAAAAGGCCTCAAAACGTGGATTTTTTAAAGAATATTTTTCAGGCTTCAAAAGGCCTCAAAACGTGGATTTTTTAAAGAATATTTTTCAGGCTTCAAAAGGCCTCAAAACGTGGATTTTTTAAAGAATATTTTTCAGGCTTCAAAAGGCCTCAAAACGTGGATTTTTTAAAGAATATTTTTCAGGCTTCAATAGGCCTCAAAACGTGGATTTTTTAAAGAATATTTTTCAGGCTTCAATAGGCCTCAAAACGTGGATTTTTTAAAGAATATTTTTCAGGCTTCAAAAGGCCTCAAAACGTGGATTTTTTAAAGAATATTTTTCAGGCTTCAAAAGGCCTCAAAACGTGGATTTTTTAAAGAATATTTTTCAGGCTTCAAAAGGCCTCAAAACGTGGATTTTTTAAAGAATATTTTTCAGGCTTCAAAAGGCCTCAAAACGTGGATTTTTTAAAGAATATTTTTCAGGCTTCAAAAGGCCTCAAAACGTGGATTTTTTATAATATTTTTCAGGCTTCAAAAGACCTCAAAACATGGATTTTTTAAAGAATATTCTTCAGGCTTCAAAAGACCTGAAAACGTGGATTTTTAAGGAATATTTTTCAGGCCTCCAAAGACCTGAAAACGTGGATTTTTAAGGAATATTTTTCAGGCTTCAAAAGGCCTCAAAACGTGGAGTTTTTAAAGAATATTTTTCAGGATTCAAAATGCCCCAAAATGTGGATTTTTTAAAGAATATTTTTCAGGCTTCAAAAGGCCGTGGATTTTTTAAAGAATATTTTTCAGTCTTCAAAAGACCTTAAAACGTGGATTTTTTTAAAGAATATTTTTCAGGCTTCAAAAGGCCTCAAAACGTGGATTTTTTAAAGAATATTTTTCAGGCTTCAAAAGGCCTCAAAACGTGGATTTTTTAAAGAATATCTTTCAGGCTTCAAAAGGCCTCAAAACGTGGATTTTTTAAAGAATATTTTTCAGGCTTCAAAAGGCCTCAAAACGTGGATTTTTTAAAAAATATCTTTCAGGCTTCAAAAGGCCTCAAAACGTTGATTTTTTAAAGAATATTTTTCAGGCTTCAAAAGGCCTCAAAACGTGGATTTTTTAAAAAATATCTTTCAGGCTTCAAAAGGCCTCAAAACGTTGATTTTTTAAAGAATATTTTTCAGGCTTCAAAAGGCCTCAAAACGTGGATTTTTTAAAAAATATCTTTCAGGCTTCAAAAGGCCTCAAAACGTGGATTTTTTAAAGAATATTTTTCAGGCTTCAAAAGGCCTCAAAACGTGGATTTTTTAAAGAATATTTTTCAGGCTTCAAAAGGCCTCAAAACGTTGATTTTTTAAAGAATATTTTTCAGGCTTCAAAAGGCTTTAAAACGTGGATTTTTTAAGGAATATTTTTCAGGCTTCAAAAGGCCTCAAAACGTAGATTTTTTAAAGAATATTTTTCAGGCTTCAAAAGACCTCAAAAGGTGGATTTTTTAAAGAATATTTTTCAGGCTCCAAAAGACCTCAAAACGTGGATTTTTTAAAGAATATTTTTCTGGCTCCAAAAGACCTCAAAACGTGGATTTTTTAAAGAATATTTTTCAGGCTTCAAAAGACCTCAAAACGTGGATTTTTTAAAGAATATTTTTCAGGCTTCAAAAGACCTCAAAACGTGGATTTTTTAAAAAATTTTTTTATGCTTCAAAAGACCTCAAAACGTGGATTTTTTAAAGAATATTTTTCAGGCTTCAAAAGACCCCAAAACGTGGATTTTTTAAAGAATATTTTTCAGGCTTCAAAAGACCCCAAAACGTGGATTTTTTAAAGAATATTTTTCATGCTTCAAAAGACCTCAAAACGTGGATTTTTTAAAGAATATTTTTCAGGCTTCAAAAGACCTCAAAACGTGGATTTTTTAAAGAATATTTTTCAGGCTTCAAAAGACCTCAAAACGTGGATTTTTTAAAGAATATTTTTCAGGCTTCAAAAGACCTCAAAACGTGGATTTTTTAAAGAATATTTTTCAGGCTTCAAAAGGCCTCAAAACGTGGATTTTTTAAAGAATATTTTTCAGACTTCAAAAGACCTCAAAACGTGGATTTTTTAAAGAATATTTTTCAGGCTTCAAAAGTCCTCAAAACGTGGATTTTTTAAAGAATATTTTTCAGGCTTCAAAAGACCTCAAAACGTGGAGTTTTTAAAGAATATTTTTCAGGCTTCAAAAGACCTCAAAACGTGGATTTTTTAAAGAATATTTTTCAGGCTTCAAAAGACCTCAAAACGTGGATTTTTTAAAGAATATTTTTCAGGCTTCAAAAGACCTCAAAACGTGGATTTTTTAAAGAATATTTTTCTGATTACTGGGATATTTATGAGTGAGGAACAACTTACCTCAGCTGCTTGGGTATATTCAATGCCACTATTGTTGGCAGCCTCTGCTTCAGTTTGTCCAGCCTTGAGACGAGCCGTTAGATTCTCAAAAGTAATGCGGATTTTACTAAAAGATAATTTGAAAAAAAAATTAAAACATTTAGTTGCAGGGCTATTCCAGCAAATCTTACTGTGCTGTGGCAATTTGCAAAGCTTCAAGAATATTTTGCCAGGATCCCGTCCATCTTTCCAGGCCATTTACTTTCATGGCCTCTTGCAGGTAGGAAATTGTGTGAACCACTGGTTTACCAGCCATTACCATGCGGCAAGATTTCATTAAAAACCGACCAACTTGCAAGAGGAGGACAGTATTTTCACCCTCATAGGTGCAGGCTGCAGTAGCGCCAGAATAAAGATTGGCCAGATTAGCTGAAGCCAAATAACCATGACCCCCACAAGCCAAACGTAGACGTTCAACACCTTGTGCAGAATCTTTAGAACACAAAGCCTTAAGCGAACAGGCCAAGGCATGCATTTCAGGCAGACGACCAAATTCACCGCGTTTAATATCTTCGGCAGTTTGATCATACAACTGCCATAATTTGGTCGAAGACAGACGATAGGCAATGCTGGTGGCAATTTCGGGGAATAATTTCATTTGTTGGGTAACATGATCGATGATTTGGGGTTCGGGTTCTCTGTAACACAAAAAGAGAAATATTGTAAATTTAATTTTCCTTTTGCTTTGTCCTTTTCTTTGACTTACTTGGGATTTATGGGACTTTGCCGGCGTACGGCGGCATAACGGTTAGCAATGGTTGCAGCCATTGACAACATGGTCGAATTGTTGCGAACAATCAAACAACGTACATAGACCATAGAGAAATAGGTCAATACTGAGGCAGGACTTTTGACATAGGTACCATCGCGCAATACTTGGGAATGGCGCATCAACATATTGGTACGCGGTATGCGAACATTCTTCAAACCCAAATAACCGTTGTTGACACCAGCAAAACCCATTTTCTTGCCAATATCACCAATATCAATACCCGGCAAAGGCATGAAAGTCTCTTCATCACGCACTTGCACCATAAACATGGCCACACCCTTGGGTTCATTGTCAATGTAGAGATTGGCCACCACCACACAGTAGTTGGTTGCATGGCCCACTAAAATCGGAACAAAAAATATATTTTTCATCAATTTCTAAGAGATTTTAAGAGATCACTTACATCCACCGGGCCACCATTTGTATGCCGTAATGGTGGGTGTGTTCAAAACAAACTCATCGGTTTTACGATCAAAATCAGCTCTGGTCTCTAGACCACGTAAAAATGTTCCATGTCCCAATTCGGTTTGGGCATATGCTCCACAAATTTCAAAGTTCTCGGCACGTTTACCAAACTTTTCCCACTGCTCATCGGTACCCTGTTGGCGAATGCATCCCACCATCATTGCAAAATGAACTGCAAAGGGATTGCCTGATGGTATGGCACCCCATGTTTCAGGACAACCATAAAGGGTTCTAAAATAAAATTGATATTTATGCTGTTTTGAAATTTAATCGCCATACTTACGGCCAGATATCATTTCCCCCAGGATTTACTTCTTCTTGCAATTTGCGCATCTTTTTCGCCAATTCAATGCCATTCTTTACGGCGTCAGCAAAAATTTCTTCATGTGACCAATCTTGGAAGCTATTGCTCTTATCGTCCAGATCTTTATAGACGTAGGATTCTAGAAAGAGAAGTAAACAAAAAATATAGTTTTTAATGATCTTTCAAACACCAAATATTGGTTTTTAAACGAATATTTTTCAGGCACAGACACAGACCGAAAACCGGGGATTTTTAAAAAAATATTTTTCAAGCACCAACAGACCATGAAAGGTGGATTTTTTAAAGAATATTTTTCAGGCGACAACAGACTACAAAACGTGGATTTTTTAAAGAATATTTTTCAGGCAGCAACAGACCACAAAACGTGGATCTTTTAAAGCAACAACAGACCACAAATCGTGGATCTATTAAAGCAACAACAGACCACAAATCGTGGATTTTTTAAAGAATATTTTTCAGGCAACAACATACCACAAAACGTGGATTTTTAAAGAATATTTTTCAGGCACCAACAGACCTTAAAACGTGGATTTTTTAAAGAATATTTTTCAGGCACCAACAGACCTTAAAACGTGGATTTTTTGAAGAATATTTTTCTGGCACCAACTGACCGCAAAACGTGGATTTTTTAAAGAATATTTTTCAGGCATCAACAGACCACAAAACGTGGATTTTTTAAAGAATATTTTTCAGGCATCAACAGACCACAAAACGTGGATTTTTTAAAGAATATTTTTCAGGCATCAACAGACCACAAAACGTGGATTTTTTAAAGAATATTTTTCAGGCACCAACAGACCACAAAACGTGGATTTTTTAAGAATATTTTTCAGGCACCAACATACCACAAAACTTGGATTTTTTAAAGAATATTTTTCAGGCAACAACCGAGCACAAAACGTGGATTTTTTAAAGAATATTTTTTCAGGTATGAACTGACCACAAAACGTGGATTTTTTAAGAATACTTTTCAGGCATCAACAGATCACAAAACTTTTTTTAAAGAATATTTTCAGGCATCAGCGGACTACAAAATTTGGATTTTTTAAAGAATATTTTTCAGGATACAACAGACCACAAAACGTGGATTTTTTAAGGAATACTTTTCAGGCACCAACAGGCCACTAAACGTGGATTTTTTAAAGAATACTTTTCGACCACCAACAGGCCGCAAAACGTGGATTTTTTAAAGAACTTTGCACATCATACATTTTCCTCCAAACTTACAGTTCCCAGTTCGGGAAATGCCGTCGGGTACCCCAGCTGCCAAGACAAATACGAGTGGTTTTACCTCAGTTAAGATTGGGATGATTTGGCTCAACTTGATGCTACGATACCCAACACATGCCCGGTATGTGATTTACGACACGATGTATTTGTTTAGCTGCTCAACTAACCCCACTCACGTTTTTTCTGATTCTTTATGGACGTAATCAGTCGAATTTGCAGGATTTTTGAGTCTGGATACAGAGGAACCAGAACCTGATATCTGAAATAATACACGATCCAACATCTTTGCGTTGCTACAACCACGAAGAGGCGAAGATTTTACTGGAGATTTTACTATTTTGTAGTGTCGTGTATTCTAGAACCACGAAACACGACGATCGCCCACCTCTAATGTCGATACAGTACCTGCCGATACAGTACCTGGGTGTTATCGCCTTGAGTATCCCTGCCACAATTTTGTGGAAAGGCTTACCCCATCCAGGTAGGTCAGGAGAGATCTTCACGATATAGAGAGAGAAAGGTGCAAAGATACAAACAGGAACCTCTAGATCAAAGAGTTTATAGCATTTACACTGATGCTGTTGCACAGACAGTTTTAAGATGCCAGCAACTACCGCCAGCTTTCAACAAAAATTAACGACCTACTATTTCACTCACAGTCCTTTGGATTCTTAAACAATATTAAAATGATTAGGTATTCTTTATACCCTCAGCCTTTAAGCTAACGAGGGTATATACAGGTTCATACGGGCAAAATGTGCCTCATCGAAATAATGATTTTAGACCCTAAGTATGTTTGGACGAAATCGGTTTCAATAATTAGGAGTCGATTTAGCAATGCCCGTCCGTCTGCCTGGCTGGCTGGCCGGAACACACGATAACTCTCGAACGGATAAACCGATTTGGTCCATAAATTGTCTTTCGTAATATTTTTTCCAAAATTCAGTTTAAGTTCGGTCCACTCCTTCAGGCACATCCCCACAAAAATTCAAAAAAGTTCGGAAAAATTATGCGCATGATAACTCTTAAAGGGAGTAACCGTTTTGGTCCATACTTTGCACATCGTGAAAATTCTACCAGACATAGATGAGGTTCCAATATGGACTCTATCGGTTCACTATTTCGGGTACCTCCCACACAAAATTTCGAAAAAGTTCAGTTTAGAACCTGCTCTCGAATAGCTTTGATTTTTGTTGAAACGAGTTTTTTTCAGGGGCAGGTCTATAACTCCTGAAAACATATTCGGAAGGTTTTAAAACACCCGTATGTCACCATATGTAGTGGCTGGAGGGCACTATAACTCTCGAACTGATCAACCGATTTGGTCCGAAATTTGGCCTTCGTATTAGTTTGTTCAAACTTAGTTTAAGTTCGAAGATGGGCAATATTGGTCAATAACATCCAGCACCTCCCTCACAAAAGTTCAAAACTTTCGCTAAAATGGTGCGCACAATAACTCTCGAAGGCAGTAACCGAGGTGCTCCATGCTTTGCATATCGTAATATTTCTGCGAATCTTAGATAAAGTTCGAACATGGACGATTGAAAATTTCAGGTCATATGACATTGATGGCTAGTGTGGTCCTGTAACAGTAAAGGGGTTTTTTACTGTTACTGGTTCATACTTTGGACATCGTATTATTTCTACAAGATATAGGTCAGGTTAGAATATAGACTATATATGTATGTCAACTCCTTCGCATACCTCCCACATCAAAGTTCGGAAAAGTGCAGGTTAGGACCTCCTCTCGAATCGTTTTAATTTTTCTTGCAACAGGTTACACTCAATGCCCCTTTTACGATGGTACAAGTTTTTTAAGTGACAAGTCCATAAAACCAGCTATGCTCGCCCATATACGTTAACAGATATACAACAACAACATACCCTCTCTTTATTCTCATCTGCGGTTGTTTATCAAAGGCAAGACACTCTCAGAGAGGCTAATGCCTAAAATATTTGAGCATCGCTGATAAAACCCCTACGTCCATCATGTGTAGTGGCTGGCTGGTGGGCCCAACAACTCCCGAACCGAATACTGCGTTGGTCCACAATTTGCATATCGTAATACTTCTTAGAATTTCAGATGAAATACGAAGAAGATACTCGCTAAAATGGTAAGAGCAATATCTCCTAAACGGTGCAACCGATTTGATCCAAACTATGGATATCGAAATATTTGGTCCAAACGTAGTTTATGTCCAAATGGGCCCTATCGGTCCATTCCTTAGGATACCACAGACAAATGATCAACATTTTTGGTTTAAGTGACCGTTAAGGGTCTGTGCGAGAATCCTATCTCTGTTTAGAGCGATATGATATTTTTCGTGGGCAAGTTCATGTTTCTTGATATAATGGTCTTATCGAGAATAATGACTTCCATAATAAGACACTCTTTCAAAACGGTCTATGCCGGTTCATTCCTTTAGGTACCTCCGCAAACTTTTGAGATTTTATCCTAATCCATATATTTGTCGGCAAGTTCATACGTGTTTTGGGAAAAAGGTTTTTCAATTTACACATGCTGAGGGTATACATCTGTCGGCAAAGCCGACTGATACTTTTTTGGACGACCTTGACTACCTTCGTCGTTGAGCGAGCGTCGGCCACGATTGAAACCACCCAGCAAACCAAATGTTGGATGTCCGACACGTCTGAACAATTTCGAAAGCAACATCGTTCAGATATCGTTCCGATTTCTAAAGGATTTTTCGGAGTGGAAATAGTTCAGATTTTGTACCGAATTCGTTCCAATTTCGGAGCGAATGTCGGAAACAAATTTCCTTTCCGAATTTTCCAAGAATTTTCGTCAGATTTCGTTACGAAATCGGACCGAAATCGCTTAGACATTTCGTTCCAAAATTATGTCAACCACTTAATACAACTTTCGTTAAGATATCGTTACGATTTCGGATCTGACATCGGATGTAGCGTCCGAATTTTGTTCCGATTTCGTTACGATGTCGGTACGATTGCTTTGTTGGGCAGTTTCTCGCAGTGCTGTAGAAAGGTGCTTCATCGCCATAAAAAATTAAATTTCATCATTGCATGTTCCCCGGATTTTGCCCACACTGACCATTATTCAAAGCTAAAGAAATCGATCGATGGAAAGTGATTTGGCTCAAACGATGAAGTTATTGATCAGAAAATCAAATTTTATTGATCTCGAAAATCGTATATTTTATTCTTATGCTTAAGATTGTTTGAAACAAGTAAGAACATATCAGTCAGCAGTGCCGACAGAGATATTCCCTCAGCCTCGGACCTAAAGAAAATAAGCAAACAAAATATTTCTGATGTTTCCATGGGCTTTTTGAGTTTTTGAGCCAATTTCTTAGGAAGTACGGATTTGCCCCGACAAAAAAAAAAAATGTTACCGTTTTAACTAGGGCCGCACACAAAACATGTTGCCAAACATTTCAAAGAGAGAGTGTGGGAGATTTATACCTTCGACGGTTATCTTACGTACTACTCAATGTACTTGGTACCGGCAGGCTTTTTTTATATTTGGGCCTTTACCTCAGGAAGAGCTGGACCGATATAGTCCATATTCCAACCTGATACATGACTAGATGAAATAATACGATGTGCAAAGTTTGGACCAATCAGAAACATCCTGCGAGAGTTACCTTGCCAATTTTCCATTTTAGTTGTTGCCGTCAAAGTTTCTTGGAGCTTTTAAGGCATTATAACAGGAAGTATGGACTTGCCCTTCGACAAAATTTGTACCGTCGTAAAGGGGCCGTAAAGACAAACGGCTGAGGAAATTTCAAATCGATCCGAGAGGAGCTCTTAAACTTCACTTCTTCCGAATTTTGTGTGGAACCCGTTGTATGCCTGGAACTAATATTGCCATATGCAAAATTATGACTGATTCGGTTATTCCTTTCGAGAGTTGTCGTGCGCACCTTTTTAGCGATAATTGTTGAACTTTTGTGGGGAAGGTACCGGAAGTAGTGGACCACTAATATGGTCCATCTTCGAACTTAAACTAAGTTTGAAAAAACATCTCGAATGCCAAAATTTTGACCTGATGGGTGGTTTCGTTCGAGAGTTATCGTGCGCACCAGCCTGCAGCCGGACCCTCTTTAGCCCAATGGCTGAGGTTATAAAAATGGGACTTTAAAATAGAAAATATTCTTTCGCACTTAAATGGAACAGAATAAAAATCCGTCGTTATAGTCCATGTTTTTAGTGTGGATTTTATAACTTTTTTCCCTGAAAACACTTTTGTAGAATAAAGTTATTTTGCAAATCTTTTCTAATTTATTGATTCTGTAAAATCTAATCGAATTCTGAATCTATGGTGTAAAAGTGATTGGCACAATTTATTCATTCATTCAATATTAGTTGTGATAAATTTAAAAAGATATTAACCGATTTCCCGGGAAATATGTTTCCCGGCAAAGTCCCGTAACCAAAAAACCGAGAATTCCCGGTACCCAAAATCCTACACAGAAAAAAATTTAGCCATTTGATAAAAAAATTCAAAGATTCAATCAAAAATTTATCGATTTTCCGGCGATAAAAAAAATTGTCATATTGACAAAATTCGATAAAATTATTTGATCACAAAGCAAAAATACAACTGATAAAATATTTCACATATTGATAAAAATATTTATCAAAATATTTCACATTGTGCTTGAAAAAAAATATTTTCTTGATGAAACAAATTGTATAAAAATCGATAAATATTTTAGTCAATATGTGAAATATTAATCAGATGTATTTTTACTTTGTGATCAAATAATTTTATCGAATTTCGTCAATATGACAAATTTTTTATCGCCGGATTTCTATGTCATCTTGTGGTAGGGTGTTGTGGGTCTCTCTGTCGGGTATGCGTAAATTTGTTGAAGAAAAAGTTAATTTTAACTGAGTTGATGGTAATTCTATTTGCCGCAGGTTCGTAGTTTTGTCATATTCAGAACTGCGATAAATATTTAGCCCTTGGAGCCTAGGTGCACTTTTCAATGTCAGCTTCTGCACAACATCTATACGAGCATATGTACTTTTTTGTTGTTGTACTTTGTGGGTTCTCAAATGGAATGATAAACTTAATCGGGGCAATCATGAATATTTTCCTCGAAATTTTTCCGCACGGAGAACAATTTAAAAAGGTGAAATTCTTTAAAAATCACCTAATTATGGAACATTCTAGACTAATCGACAAAAATATTCCCTTTGCGGACGTAAATGCGGAAATAAAAAATTTTGAAATTGGGGAGAGGAAACAAATTCTGCACGCAATTTTCTTTCAGACTGACCTGAATATTTTGTTTTAGGGAATAGTATCGATAGATTCTTAAAAAAACTATTTAAGACGATTCAGCATTATTTTTGTTTAGCAACTAATCGGATCTTATCGTAACGAATATTTTTATCACGGGGAATCATTTGAGATTATTATAAATATTTGAATTTAACAATCATCACAATTTAAATGGACTGTTATTTTAAAGTTTAGAGCGAGTAGCAAAATTATAGAATATTCACAAGGGAGACTTCTCTCACACCAATGAGTACCCCCCCGATTCATATTTGCTCAATGATATGGGACCTGCTTTTTTATCGCACAGTCCGAGAGTCCGGAGTGCCTTACGACAACACAACTTCTAGAAAAGTTTTTCATGGCTGAAATACTCAGGAAATGTAAGCCTGCATTTCATTGAGGGGACTGGCCACTGCCAAAAATGTTGATGTTCTGTTTAGTGATTGAACCGCAGTCCTTCCGTGTAAAACATCAATTAACCTGAAAGTTTAGGTTATTTTTATAGCTTTTTATTTTGGATATATGGACGATAGATATTTCGATATATGGGTTTAGAGCAGGGACGAGCTTCTTTGCTTAGATCGTATAGTGAGGGCGCCCACTGAGTTGTTTTTGCATTTGCTTCTCTCTCTCACGTACAGTGTAAATGAATGAAAACAAACAAAGACATAATGTGGTTGTTGCTTTTTTCACACATACTTTCATACACGTCTTCGCTTTGGTTGTATTTCTGTGGTCATCGCTGGTTTAGAGTCCCCCATAGCAAGTCTACGGCTTTGATTGTCAATCTGTTTTGGATTATTCGCCTGACCATAGGTAGATTATTTTATACTAGCAAAGTGCCCGCTACTTCGTATGCGGAAAGGATATAAAAAACAAATAAACAATAATATAATATAATGGAAATGGCGAACACTGAAAATTTTTTAGTACTTATACCAATTTTAATCAATATTTATTGTTTAATATTTTAGTACTGTTCGTACCGCTTTTATTCGATTTTCAAAAGATCTAAGAGATCAGCCTTACATGTTAACAGCAAGACCAACATTGCACACCAATACTCACACAAAACCCAAAAAAATACAGATTCCAGAACTGTCCCCACACCCAACAACAAATTGGGTGCCATTAAGTAGTCTCGTACCCATTCACCAGTAAACTTAATTTCAAAAAACAGGATTCCAGCGCTATCAGTGCACTCATAAGTACGAATAAGTACGAATTTCCTAAACTATCGTAATCCTATACTCCAACAGTAATCTCAATTCCAAATTTAAGGATTCCAGGTGTATTCGTTCACTCAAATCCAAATTGTACCAAATTTAATACCATTTAGTACTTTCCGTACCCATAAGTACGAATTTCCAAAACTACCTCAATCCTAGACTTCAACTATAATCTCAATTCCAAATTTCAGGATTCCAGCTCTATCCGTTCCCCAAAATACCCACTGTACAAAATTTAGTATCATTTAGTACTTTTCGTACTCATAAGTACGAATTTCCAAAACTACCGTAATCCTATACTCCAACAGTAATCTCAATTCCAAATTTAAGGATTCCAGGTGTATTCGTTCACTCAAATCCAAATTGTACCAAATTTAATACCATTTAGTACTTTTCGTACTCATAAGTACGAATTTCCAAACCTACCGTAATCCTATACTCAAACAGTGATCTCAATTCCAAATTTAAGGATTCCAGCTCTATCCGTTCCCCAAAATTCCCACTGTACCAAATTTAGTACCATTTAGTACATTTCGTACTCATAAGTACGAATTGCCAAAACTACCGTAATCCTATACTCCAACAGTAATCTCAATTTCAAATTTAAGGATTCCAGGTGTATTCGTTCACTCAAATCCAAATTGTACCAAATTTAATACCATTTAGTACTTTTCGTTCCCATAAGTACGAGTTTCCAAAACTACCACAATTCTACACTCCAACAGAAATCTCAATTCCACATTTGAGGATTCTAGGTCTATCTGTTGACCCAAATCCAAATTATACCAAATTTAGTGATTTTCGTATTCTTAAGTACGAATTTCCAAAACAACCTCAATCCTACACTTCAACATTAATCTTAATTACGAATTTAAGGTTTCCAGCTCCATTCGTTCACCCAAATCCAAACTGTACCAAATTTAGTATTTTTCTTACCCGTAAGTAAGAATTTGCAAAACTAACTCCATCTTCCACCCCAACAGCAAGTTTAATTCTAAATTTCATTATTCCAGCTCTGTTCGTTCACCCAAATCCAAATTTGGTACTTTTTGTACGAATTTTCAAAACTACTTCCATTTTACACTCCAAATGTAGCCTACGAAGTACTAATTTCCCAATTATCTCAATCCCATACTCTAACATCAATGTTAATTCAAAATTTTAGGGCTACAGCTCTAACCGTTCACACTAAATTCAAATTGTACCAAATTTAGTACCACTTAGTACTTTTCGTAACCTTAAGTACGAATTTTCAAAACAACTCCATTCTACAATCCAACAGTATCCATTCTTATAATCCAGCAGCAAGTTTTATTCCCAACTTCAGAAATTCAACTCTATCCGATGACCCAAATCTTAATTGTACCAAATTTATTACTTTTCGTAACCCATAAGTACGAATTTCCAAATTATCTCCATCACATACTACAACATCAATCTTAATTCAAAATTTCAGGATTCCAGCTCTATCCGTTCGCCTAAATCATAATTGTACCAAATTTAGTATCATTTAGTACATTTCGTACCCATAAGCACGAATTTTCAAAACTACTTCCATTCTACTCTCCAGCAGTAGCCTACTAAATTTCAGGATTCCAGCTCTATCCGTTCGCACAAATGGTAAGTGTACCATATTTAGTACCATTAAGTACTTTTCGTACCCATAAGTACGAATTTTCAAATCTACTTCCATTCCACTCTGCAACTGCAGCCTTAATTCAAAAATTTTAGGATTCCAGCTCTATCCGCTCAACGTAAATCCAAATTGTACAAAATTTAGTACCATTTAGTACTTGTTGTACCCATAAGTACGAATTTTCAAAACTGCTTCCATTCTACTCTCTAGCAGCAGCCTTAATTCAAATTTCAGGATTCCATCTCTATCCGTTCGCCCAAATCGTAATTGTACCAAATTTAGTACCCTTTAGTACTTTTCGTACCTATAAGTACGAATTTTCAAAACTACCTCCATTCTACCCTCCAACTGTAGCCTTAATTCAAAATTGCAGGATTCCAGCTCTATCCGTTCAACCTAAATCCTAATCGTACCAAATTTAGTACCATTTAGTACTTTTCGTACCCGTAAGTACGAATATTTAAAACTACTTCCATTCTACTATCTAACATCAGCCTTAATTCAAATTTCAGGATTCCAGCTCTATCCGTTCGCCTAAATCATAATTGTACCAAATTTAGTATAATTTAGTACTTTTCGTACCCTCAAGTACGAATTTTCAAAACTATATCCATTCTACTCTCTAACAGCAGCCTTAATTCAAATTTCAGGATTCCCGCTCTATCCGTTCGCCCAAATCGTAATTGTACCAAATTTAGTACCCTTTAGTACTTTTCGTACCCATGAGTATGAATTTTCAAAACTGCCTCCATTCTACCTAAACCTAACCTAAATCCAAATTGTATTGGTTATACATGTTAAATTGAATAAATAAATAAATAAAATAAAATTTCAGGATTCCAGCTCTATCCGTTCGCCCAAATCATAATTGTACCAAATTTAGTACCATTTAGTACTTTTCGTACCCATAAGTACGAATTTTCAAGACTACTTCCATTTTATTCTCCAACAGTAGCCTTAGTTCAAAATTTCAGGATTCCAGCTCTATCCGTTCGCCCAAATCATAATTGTACCAAATTTAGTGCAATTTAGTACTTTTCGTACACATGTGTACACTTTTCCTAAACCGCCTCCTTATGTCAACCGTACGTTTTAACCTTTATTCTCACACCAAATTTCAATCTTTAATCTTTATCCGTTCACAAAATACGAATTGGTACCAAATTTAGTACACTTTAGTACTTTTCGTACACTTATAGTTCGAATTTCCAAAAACCCTTTAGCACATCTTTGCTACACTCCATCAGTGACCTTCATTCCAAATTGCGAAGTTCTAGCTGTACCCAGCCTTATCTGACCCCTTCGGGCCAAGAGTGATCCACACCCAAAATTTCAGGATTCTAGCTTCAGCCGTTTCGTCTGGGCGTTGATGAATCAATCAGTCAGTCAGTGAGTCAATCACTTTACTCTTTTATTAATATAGATAATTCTAAGTGGTTAACAGACTATATTTTTTCACTTGTCCACAAAGTTTAACTCCATTTTTTTCATAATTTCTAATATTAACACTTGATTTTCAAGTATCGTAAAGATAACTCAAAACACATAGATTGTTTACAAACGAATCGTCTATTCGCGGTACAACTGCATGACAAACGCCATTCACTGAGTACAAAATAAATGTTTGAAAAAAAGAACTACTGAAACAAAATTGTTGATCTTTCAAAACAGAGAAGCTGCTATTTCAAAACACCACAGAATACTTAATTACTCACCCAAAAATCTCTTGAATTTCAGTTTCTCTTCGCCGCCATGATACCAAAGTGCAAAATCTTCAACATTAAAAGAAGCTTTTTGGCGTTCTTTTTGTAAATCCGGATTAATAGTTTTTGGAATGATGCTCATTTCACTGGGAAAGTACGTCTTACGTTTCGAAATGTTGCGAACAAACTGAAAGAAATGAAGAATTCAACTTTTGAGGGGTCTTCAATGTGTGTGTTTCCATAAAAATAGCAGCAGCAAGTTTGCTCTTTGAACAGCAGTTGAACATTAAGATTTACCATTATCTTGCTACCCATTGATAAGACTTGGAAAAAAGCTTTTTTTTGGCCTCTCAAGATTATCAAGAAGGTATACGTGACGCAGTCTCTTGCGATCTGTGGAAGAGATATGAGGTTTTGGAGCTGCCCCACACTCTCTGTTGTAAACATTTATTATAAAACTTTAAGGGGGGTCTGATGGGAAGCAACACAAATTGTCAATAAATTTATGAAGAGAAGCGAAGACTTGCGATCGATCACTGTTGATTTAAGAGTACATAATATATTCTCTTATTTTCCAACTGCTAATCAATGCAAAATGTAACAATGACTTAACAAAATTTACATTGGCAATGGCGCACTGTGTTTTCAGTAGAAAACAAGTAAAAAGGTGTCAGTCGGCTTTGCCGACAGATATATGTATACCCTCAGCAATGTGAAGTGAAAATTTTACCTACGGACAGATCGATTGTATTTAAGGTCTTTTCAGAATTTTGTGGCCTTTTTGGACATTTGTACTTGCCGACAAAAATGTAGATTAGGAATTAACTGCACTAAGACACAAATGTTGAACTTTTGTAAACTTAGGGAGGACCGATATGGGCCATTTTAGAAATTGGACCAAATCGGTTGAAAAGTTCGAGAGTTATCGTGCACTCCGACCGCCACATATGGTGACATAGGGGTTTTTTTAACCTTTCGGGCAGTTTTCCCAAGAAATATGGACTTGCCCCTGAAAAAACTTTTACCGTCGTAATGGAGGTAGCGAATGCAAATCGTTTCAACAAAAATCAAAGTGATTTGAGAGCTGGCCTTAAAGTGAACTTATCCAAAATTTTGTGTGAGAGGTACCAGAAGGAGTAGACAAATATAGTCCATATAGTCGAACCTGATCTATATCTGGTAGATATATTAGGATGTGCAAAGGATGGGATTACATCGGTCACTCCCTTCAAGAGTTATCGTGCTCACAATATTTCCGAACATTTTTGAACTTTTGTGGGGGAGGTACCTGAAGAAGTCGACCGATATGGCTTATTTTCGAATTTAAACTATGTTTGGACGGAATTTTACGAAGTCTAAATTTTGGATCGAATCGGCAGATCCGTTCGAGAGTTATCTTGCGCTCCAACCACCTCACACGGTGTCATAGGGGGGTTTTGCATCTTTCAGGCTATTTTTTCAGGAAGTATGGACTTGCCCCTGATGAAACTTGTACCGTCGTATGGGGGCAGTGAAAAGAAGTTGTTACAACCAAAATCAAAACGATTCGAGAGCAGGTCCTAAACTGAACTTTTCCGATATTTTGTGTGGGAAGTACCCGAAGGCGTGGACCGATTGAGTCCATATTGGAACCTCATCTAAGTTTGGTGGAAACATTATGATGTGCGAAGTATGGACCAAATCGGTTACTCCCTTTAAGAGTTATCGTGCGCACAAATTTTCCGAACATTTTCGAACTTTTGTGGGGGAGGTACCGGAAGGAGTGGACCGATATAACCCATCTTCGAACTTAAACTAAGTTTTGACAAAATATTGCGAAAGCCAAACTTTGGACCAAATCGGTTCATCCGTTCGAGAGTTATCGTGCGCACCAGCCAGCCAGACAGACGGACGGACATTGCTAAATCGACTCCAAATTGTCTGAAAGACATTTCGTCCAAACATACTTGGGGTCTAAAACCATTATTTCGATGAAACACATTTTGCCCGTATGAAAGTTAGCAAAAATGCTGAGGGTATAAAAAGTAGGAATTTGCGGAATTGTTTGGGCCAAGATCTATTTACCAGGTCACGTAAAAAACACGATAACAACTCTATATTGACAGAAAATATTTCAGGCTGTCAAAATTACAACACCTTCGAGTACCTTCCTAAGAAAATTTCTAATTTTCCATCAAGAGCAGGGCCGCTCGAGGATGGTTTTGAAATGTTTACCTAAAGTACGCATTGTGGCCCTGTTTATATCGGTATAAATTTTTTCGTGTAGAAATTCGTGCTTCCTGACAGAATGATCGTAAATCAAAGGAGCACGTTTATTTGAGTACAAGTCGATACTCCAAAGATAATGGCCGAAAAGTTCAAAAAACCCTTTCAGAAACTACTAAAATTACCCCACGACGGCGCGTTTTTCGATACCGGGTTGAGTCGGAACCACACAACACCTGTCTTCCGGCCAGCGGTTGGCACCTTAGTGTAAACATGTTAGTATTGGTATCGTTTTTCTGTGTTTGAAGCGGTATATCCCGGAATGCCTGCTCCGGGTTCTTTTGGTCCGTACCGGGACGGAGGAAAACCCAGGAACAATTTATTTGTGCTCAGTTTATCGCATCCGCTTCCACCACCCTAAAAGTTCGGTGAGATGCAATAGATGCCGAGAGTGGGTACATCTCAGGGCGAGGGACTACGATAGAGACTATGTTGCTGCGTGAACACAGCCACCAGTGAGTCGTCGTCATCAGAATACGCGACTCCCCAGTCTGCCCAATAGCAGCCGTCCACACCATTGGTGCTCGCTTCCTTACGGTAGCGTAAAAACAAACCACACGAATTATCTCTTTATTTCTGATTTGCCATTGCTTAGCAATGGGGAGAGTGTCTTACCACTACTAATACACCAGCTATTCTGAGCACCCCTGGTTCACACACTACTTAACACCAGCCGTTTAATTGCAATGGACTCTGAGCTAAGATGGAGGAAATAGTGGATTTCATGACTCGGAAAAATATCAGGGTCGCGACGGTGCAGAAAACCAAGCATAACAACTGTAGCTTATAGCTTTCTGATGATACAACGAAATGAGGAAGTGTCGAACCCGAAGTGGAGGTGGGAGAATAGCTTTTCTGTTGCACCAGTCTGTTCAATACAGACCTATCTCGCCTGGCTCTAATTGCCCGTATATTGGCTCTTATGGTCCATACACTCACGAGTTTGGCATTCGGTCCTCGGAAACGACCAGAGGGGTATAGGGCTGGCTGAGCAGATTGATAAATCTATGTTTTGTACGATCAATGAGGACGCATTTACCAGAATTAGCGGAGAGTGTCACAGTACGGCAGACATAACCATCGTTTCATCTGGTCCGACAAATTACGTCATCAGGCAACCGTCGTTTCTCTTGGATCGGACCATCTCCCAAAAATTGTCTTCTTCAGCAGATCGCTCGAGCAGATTGATAGATCTACGTTTTCCACGATCAATGAGGACGCATTTACCAGAATTAGCGGACAGTTCAGCAGACATAACCATCGTGTCACCTGGTCTGCAAAATCACGTCATCTGGCAACCGTCGTTTCTCTTGGGTCGGACCATCTCCCAAAGTTGTCTTCTTCAGCAGATCGCTCGATTTCATCACCTCTGAACACCGTACTTTCATGGGAAATTGGCCTAGCTTTACTTTTACGTTTGCACGATCAATGAGGACGCCTCTACCAAAATTAGCGGAGATTGTCACAGTTCGGCAGACATAACCATCGTGTCACCTGGTCTGACAAATTACGTCATCTGGCAACCGTCGCACAATGGTTCAGGAATCGATTTTCCTGGCCAAAAATCAAAATTTTGTTTTGTAACAGATATTTAATTTCTATATAAGATTCGATAGTAAACATATTGAAACTAAGGAAACCAAAAAATTAGGTCAAAATATTGGAAGGTGCGGGCGTGGGGTGCCCCTAAAGACGAACATTTTTCCAATTATTGACAAATACGTAATTTTTGAAAACTTCTGGAGATAGAAATAGCTATTTCTCGGAAACTATAACTAAAATTGCGTTCGCTGTTTTTTTTGTTAGGTAGGTAGGATTGTGGCCTTTAAAAATAAATTAAACAAATTACCGTGGCGTTTACACAAGATGAGCTATTTTATTTTTCCTCAGGTACTAAATTTTATGAAATTCCAAATTTAGTGGACTAGAACTTTTGTGGAACAACATGGAACAATGTTCTGTTTCCACAGAAATATGCCCGAAAGTCTCCTCTTTTAGCCCATATATACTTTTGTTCCCGTCTCGTTCCGTCCGTTTAACACTTTTTTAAATTTATTGAAATTACATGGGTAAAAATGTGTGTTTTTCCATACCAATTCCCATATGAATTACAGCTTTTTTACACAAATTAAAATTTTTTTGGAGTATATGAGTTATCATATGAGTTATATAAGTTTTATGAACACCCAAGGAGCATTTTATTTTAATTTTTGAAAAAATTTAAATTTTTTACATATTTTAATGTGAAAAATTTGTGAAAAAAAATTTTTTAATTTTTTTTTTCGAAAAAAATTTTTAATTTTTTTTTGCATTTTTATATTTTATTTATTGGCGTTTGACCATACCATATATAAGAAGATATAAAAACACAAAAGCACTGATATTTTGATGAAAAATAGTAAAAAAATTCAAAAGTTTAACTTTGACATTGAATTCCTCTGCAACTACCAGACCGAATTTGACCGGAAAGCTGATTATGTTATCTGTCTAACAAAAAAAGAATTGTGAAAATATCTCTATCCGTTCAAAAGTTACAGAATTTTGACCAGGAAAAAACGATTCTGAACCACTGTGCGTCGTTTCTCTTGGATCAGACCATCTCCCAAAAATTTTATTCTTCAGCAGATCGCCCGATCATGGGAAATTGGCTTAGCTTTAGAGAGTTCTCTAATCACCGTTTCAGACATCTACCCAACCCTTCTGACGTTCGGGTAGCAGAAAGGACGTTCCGAGACATCATCACTGCTACAGCCGCAGGTCAAATACCCGAAGTGAGACCAAACTTCCCAGCCGAGGTGACGGGATTAGCAAATGAGCGTGATGAGCTTCGTCGTGCCGACTCCAGTGGCCTCAGAGTCAGGGAGCTGACACTGGAAGTTAACAGGTTGGTCAGTGAGCATAAGCGGAACAGGTTGTTAAATCATCTGAAGATTGGCAACATTGGTGAAGTCACTCTCGAACCGTTTAAAGAAGGAAGATAGGACGTCAATCTCCTTTGGCGACGTTACGTTTTCTGATCCGAAGAGGTACGAAAGCTATTTTAAACGACAGTTTGTCGAGCATGGCGAAGAGAAGAGTACCACGTCGCATAAGATCTCTTCCTTTCGATGAGGAATCACCACAATTTACAATGGATAATGGTGACTGGCTAGCGACAGGTTCAGAACTTTGATGAGATACTCGACAACCGGCTCATCCAGTCGTTTCGTTATTATCAAGAGATTCCATCAGGGCCCAACGCTTTGGTTGATTTAGCGTTCTAGATGGTTGTCGAGTATCTCATCAAAGTTCTGAACCTGTCGCTAGCCACTCACATCGTTTCGGAAGTCTGGAAAATGAGCACAGTGGTCCCGCTACTGCAGCCAAGGCAGGGATGCCAATCAAGGTAAATCTTACAGATCGATTTCGCTTTTGTCGCCCATAGCAAAAACTCTTGAGGCTTTGCACCTCCCCAGCGTCAGAAATAGCTATTCCTTTGCCGATCATAAGCATGGGTTCCGTAAGCATCACAGAACGACAACAGCGCTTCACGCCATTTCCACACATATTAGTCGAGGGCTCAACCAGAGAAGGCCGTGCGATAGGATTGTGTTGGTGGTGCTCGACTTATTAAACGCGTTTGACATTGTCAAGCACTCCGGCCAAGTTTGAAACGTTGGATAATCACCCAGCAAAATGTTCGATGCCATTCAATCATGGGTGAAAGTGATCTGGCATGTCATCTTTTTAGCATCTTCATCGATGAATATGAGCGTGGACCCCAAAAGATGCTATTCATTTTTGGATCCAAAGCATGTCATTTACACCAATGCTTTGACATGGCTTTCTCACCAATGCTTTGGCATGTCATTTCCACCAATGCTTTGGGATGTAATTTTCACCAACTCTTTGCAATGACATTATCATTACGACGGGAGTTTTAACAACGTTGGTTGTGATTTTGAGTCTCCGAAAACATCAAGCCTATTGTAAATAATTAAACTTATGTATTTAGAAAAATGTGTATAATAAAAACACAAAATACATCTCTATTGGATCGATGGAATGGGTTCAAGTGCTGATGAGAAGATCGGATCTTTCACGACTTCCTTTGCATGGGTTCAAATGCTGATGAAAAGATCGGATCTTTCACGATTTCGTTTGAACCAATGCAAAAGATGCCATGAAATCACGTCATCGCATGGAACCCCTTCCTTCAAATTTTGCTGGGCAACTATATGTGTGGACTCCAGTCGTAAGCGGTATTAAGGAATAAGAAATACACGCCCAGTAGACAGAAACAGGGAGTTCCTCAAGATGGGGTGATATCTCTGGAATTGTTTAACCTCTACCTTTCCTGTATTCCAACCCCTCCAGACGTCAATGAGATTGTAACGTATGGTGATTGTACGATCTTGGCGTTGAGTACCTTCCCTAATGTCATTTGGGAAAGGCTGAACTCCTGAACTATATAACTGATCTCACCACGTCACCATCCGCCACTAAGTCTACAGCCAATCTGTTCACCACATGGACGGCAGAAGTGAGAACAGAGTTCAATGTCATGGTCAATGGTAGCAGAATTTCGATCACTAACGTCCCCAAGATTCTAGGGGTCACATTCCACAGCATATTCATGTCGTCCGCGACAATAATAATTAATACATTACAGATTAACAAGGTCTTCAAGTCCCTACTCGGCAGCATTTGGGGTTGAGATAAAGATACCTTTTTGGTCACATATAATGCGATTGATCGGTTTGTGGTAAGCTATGCGGTGCCAGTTTGGTCTGCGAATATAAGTGCAACCTGTCAGAATACCGCGCTGAGAACCTCCTCATATCTTCAGTGGACCCTCTACATGATGCTGGATAGGCATGTTCGTCTGTCCGTCTGTTGTAATCACTTTAGCGTTCACAATAATTGATTATATTTGTGCATCCGAATGTCTTTTTTTCATAGTCAGGTCAAGTTCGAAGATAGGCTATATTGTATAGCCCTCATATAACGGTACCTCCCGATTTTCGGTATTTTGAGGATTTCAGCTAAAATTTTTAACCAACTTAGCTGTAATTTGACATTTGAGGTTCTTAGAGGTCACAAAATATCTCCAGCATAAACCGTCAACATAGGTCCATGTTTTGGTATAGCCCCCATATAACGGCACCTCCAGATTTTCGGTATTTTGGGGATTTTAGCTACATTTTTTGACCGAACTACCTGTAATTAGACGTTTGAGGTTCCCAGTGGACACAAAACTACACCACCAAAAATCGTTAACATAGGTCCATGTTTTGGTATAGCCCCCATATAACGGTACCTCCCGATTTTCGGTATTTTGAGGATTTTAGCTACAATTTTGAACCGAACTAGCTGTAATTTGTTATTTGAGATTCTCAGTAGTCACGAAAATTCTCCACCAAAAATCGTCAACATAGGTCCATGTTTTGGTATAGCCCCCATATATCGGTACCTTCTGATGTTCGATATGTTCAGTACTTTAGCTACAATTTTTAACCGAACTACCGGTAATTTGACATTTGAGATTCTCAATGGCCACGAAAGTTCTCCACCCAAAATCGTCAACATAGGTCCATGTTTTGGTTCCTCCCGATTTTCGGTATTTTGAGGATTTTATCTCAAATTTTTTACCAACTTAGCTGTAATTTGACATTTGAGATTCTCAATGGTCACGAAAGTTCTCCACCAAAAATCGTCGGCATAGGTCCATGTTTTGTTATACCCCCATATAATGGTACCTCCCGATTTTCGATATTTTGGAAATTTTAGCTACTATTTTTAACCGAACTAGCTGTAATTTGACATTTGAGGTTCTTAGTGGTCACAAAATATCTCCACCAAAAACCGTCAACATAGGTTCGTGTTTTGATATAGCTCCCATATAACGGTACCTCCCGATTTTCGGTATTTTGAGGATTTTAGCTTCAATTTTGAACTGAACCAGCTGTAATTTGACATTTGAAATTCTCAGTGGTCACGAAAGATCTCCACCAAAAACCGTCAACAAAGGTCCATGTTTTGGTATAGCCCCGCATATAACGGTACCTCCCGATTTTCGGTATTTTTAGTATTTTAGCTACAATTTTTAACCGAACTAGCTGCAATGTGACCTTTGAGATCCTCAGTGGTCTCGAAAGTTCTCCACCAAAAATCGTCAACATAGGTACATGGTTTGGTATAGCCCCCATATAACCGTACCTCCCGATTTTAGATATTTTTAGTATTTTAGCTAAATTTTTTAACCGAACTAACTGTAATTTGACATTTGAAATTCTCAGTGGCCACGAAAGTTCTCCACAAAAAATCGTTAACATAGGTCCATGTTTTAGTAAAGTTCCGTTATAATGATACCTCACGATTTTAGGTATTTTGAGGATTTTAGCTACAATTTCGAACTGAACCAGCTGTAATTTGACATTTGAGATTCTCAGTAGTCATGAAAGTTATCCACCGAAAACTGTCAACATAGGTCCATGTTTTGGTATAGCCCCCATATAACTGTAACTCCCGATTTTCGGTATTTTGAGGATTTTAGCTGCAATTTTTAACCAAGCTACCCGTAATTTGACAGTTGAGGTTCCCAGTGATCACAAAATATTTCCACCAAAAGCTGTGCACAAAGGTCCATGTTTTGGTATATCCTTCATATAACTGTATCTACCGATTTTCGGTATTTTGAGGTTTTTAGCTACAGTTTTTGACGGAACTATCTGTAAAGGTACCGACCGATTGAAGACATTTTTATATGATTTTTGTTTTACCTTTTTTAGGTATAATAAAAATATCACCGCCTAAAATTTTGGACAGAAAAGAAAATAAATATTCCGCTTTAGTTCAGAATATTTTATGGTGGAGGGAATAAAAAGTTCGGCCTGGCCGAACTTAACGCTTTTTTACTTGTTTACTATTTGAATATGAAATTATTACTATGATTGTGTTACAAACGTAACAAACATTTCATATGCTTTCTAATGGTGTGAAAGGAGTCTACAGAAATCAGCTGTTCACCATGACGGTCCTACAACTTTTACGTCACAATTAAAACGAAAATTATGATAAGGTATTGGCCATATTTTTTATACAAATAAAAGTTCACCGAGTTGTTTTTGTTTTATATATGTGCGAGATAGTGAGAAAGCTTTCTCTTGGAGCAAAGAGCACAACTAAATTTTGTTGAACTTTCTTGGACATTCACCTAATTGCTTTGCATTTAGTTTGTGTTTGACGGGTTGGTGTGTCGATAGTCTGTTTTTTAACATTATTTTAAATTAAAGAAATAAAACAAAATGAGCGTTATTCCCAAAACAGTTAATCCCGATTTACAAAAAGAACGAAATAATGCCTCCTTTAATTCGGAAGATTTTGCCTTGTGGTGGCATGGCGGTGAAGAGAAATTAAAATTTAAGCGATTTTTAGGTAAATTAAGATTAACGTTTTTTAAACATTTGTTATATGAAATTAATGTTTTTTTGTATGGAAATGTGTAAATATATGTTTTTTTATAAACAATCCCATTTTGCCTTATACATATGTATGTTGCGAATTATAGTAAGTGAATTATCGATTAACAGTAAAAAAGTTGTCGGCAAACAGTATTTTGAAATCTAATCTTTAAAAATGTTTGGATAATATAAACTAAAGTTTGGTGGACGCATTTGGACTTTTTGAGTTTAAGCTGACAAAATGAAAAGTTAGAAATGCTGTGTAGAGTATGGTGACAGATTAGAACACTATGGAAAATGCTATTTTTATGTTTCAACTTGAGAGTGATAACCACGGAATTATTTATTTTGAACTTATTCAAATTAAACACTCTTTAAAGATAAAAATACATCTTGGATTTCGTTGCATTTTCTTCTGTAGAAAATTGCCAGTTCTACAAATATGGAAATTGATTTGATTACATTTGTTGCCAAAATAATTTTTGATAAGTTTCTTAGCTTCGATAAGATTCCGAGTTTACTATAATCAAACATATTCTTTATGAGCACTTCAAAAAATGTTCGTGGGGGTAAAGTTAACATCGGGATACCTATGTACATAACACGATGCACCAGTTAAAGCATACATGAGAAGATAAATTAGATGTATTTGTATTATTGTGTAGATAGCCGCCTGACCCATTACAATGTAATGAAAACAGGCATTTTGGATTGTCAGTTTGTTTTTTTTTTGTCAGATAAAAAGTTATTCGTGTTTTGGTGTGCTCTTCGATTTTTAACTAAATTTCTAAATTTTGAGCCAAAACAACGTCGCACAGTGGTTCAAAATTGTTTTTTCCGATGCATCAAAAGCCATCAAATTAGGTCTATTATTTGCGGAGGAATTCAAGGTCAAAGCTAAAATGTTGGGTATTTTTCATATTTTGCATCAAAATATGAGTGTTTTTGAGTTTTTCATAGGTTCCAATGTATTAAATAATTTTTAAATTTGTCATTCAGTTTGTAACACATCGAAATATTCATCGGACACACTATAAAGTATATATATTCTTGATCAGGGTACAATTCTAAGTCGATATAACCACGTCCGTCTGTCCGTCCGTTCGTCTGTTGAAATCGAGATACAGCTCGCAATTTTTAAGATAGAGATTTATGATTTGGTATAGAAGTTTCTATTACTACTAGGATGTTCGATGTTGCAAATGGGCTATATCGGTCCACGTTTTAATATAGCCCCCATAGAACGGTACCACCAGATTTTCGGTATTTTGAAGGTTTTAGCCTCATTATCACCCCGAAATGGCTGAAATTTGGTACTTAGTCTTCGTTGGGGTATAAAACATTTTCCCAGAAATTTGTCGGTATAAGTCCACTCCTTCATATAGCCCCCATGGAACGGTACCTACCGATTTTCGGTATTTTGAAGGTTGTGGCCACAGCAAACGACCGAAATGGCTGAAATTTGGTATTTGGTCTTAATTTGGGGTATGAAACGTTCCCTATGAAATTTGTCGGTATAGGTTCACGCCTTCATATAGCCCCCATGGAACGTACCTCCCGATTTTCGATGTTTTGAATGTTGTGGCCTCAATATTCCATAGAAATGGCTGAAATTTGGTATTTGGTCTTTATTTGGGGTATTAAACGTTCCATATGAAATTTGTCAGTATAGGTTCACGCCTTCATATAGCCATCATAGAACGGTACCACCACCTTAAGGTATTTTGAAGGTGTTAGCCTCGTTATCACACCGAAATGGCTGAAAGTTGGTACTCAGTCTTCGTTGGGGGTATAAAACACTCTCCCAGAAATTTGTCGGTATAGGTCCACGCCTTCATATAGCCCCCGTAGAACGGTACGTACCGATTTTCGGTATTTTGAAGGTTGTGGCCACAGCAAACGACCGAAATGGCTGAAATTTGGTATTTAGTCTTTGTTGGAGGTAAGAGCCTTTCTGATTGAAATTCGTCGGTATAGGTCCACGTTTCGATATAGCCCCCCTGTAACGGTGCCTCAACATTTTCGTAATTATGAAGGTTGTGAAGTCAATATGCCACAGAAAGACTGAAATTTGTTAGTTATTCTTCCATGGGGTTATAAAATATTCCAGTATAGAATTATCAGTATAGGTTTGGGGGTTCCTATATTCCCCATAGAAGCGTAGGTCTTGATTTTCGGCATTTTGGAGATTTTACTGAAAAATCGGAAATTTGGCATTTAGTCTTCTTTAAGTCTAAAAACTTTCCGCCAGAAATTTGTAGATATAGATCGACGTTTTTATATAGCTCCTATCGAGCGGTACCTCCCGAATTTCGGTATTTTGAAGGTTAGCCACATTGTTTTACTGAACTTGCTTAAATTTGGTATTTAGTCTTCTTCATAAAGGAAGGGAAACTGATTGCTCCATTTTACTTCAATACAACTCGTGGTGGAGGGTATAACAAGTTCGGCCTGGCAGAACTTGACGCCATTCTTACCTGTTGTTTGTAAATTTTGTTTTAAAAAATGTAGAATTTGTTTAAAAGTTAAAACCAATACTCCTAAATCTCATATAACTCAAATAAAAACTAATATATTTAAAATATGCCCATTTGTCTAAAAAACTATAATTAATAATGTTAAACTGTACCTTGGTCCTGTAAAAATCCTTGTAAAAAATATCAGTCGGCTATGCCGACAGCCCCAGCCTGTGTGAATTGAAACTTTTAATCATCAATCTAATACCGGCTACGCAGATTTTGTGGTCCTTTTTGGTTTGAAACTCAAAAGTGTTGTGGTTGTTGGTATTGGAAGATGTACTTGAAGTAATGGACCGACATAGTCCATTTTGGAAGGGTATCTTACTTTTGGTAGTTATTCCCTTCGATAGATACTTATGCCCACCAGCTTTTGGACCACTATTTCAGGAAGAATGGACTTGCCCATATCGCTTAAACAGGTAGCATTGGTAAATTTTCCAAAGGACATTTGAAGAGATTCTAAATTTTTTGAACTTTTGTGGGGGAGGTACCCTAAGAAGAAGACCGATATGGACCATTTCTGAAGTAAAACTACATTTAGACTAAATATTAGGAGATCCAAAGTTGTGACTTTTTTAGCTTATGAAGAGGGGGTACCGGCTACAATTACACATAGTTCGGTTAAAAATTTTAGCTAAAATGAGGCTATTCCAAAACATGGGCCTATATTCGGGAACACTGAATACCTCAAATATCAAATTACAGCTAGTTAGGTCCACAAATTCAGCTAAAATCCCCAAAATTCTCTAAATCGGAAGGTACCGTTATAAGGGGGCCATACCAAAACGTGCACCTATCTTTACAATTTTTAGTGGACAAGTTTTGAGATCACTGATAACCCCAAATGTCAAATTTTAGTTTGTTCGCTCAAAAATTGTACGGAAAAGCATCAAAATACCGAAAATAGGGGTTTTGCGTTATGGTAATTTTTAGTGGATAAGTTTTTTGGTCTTTGAGGACCTCAAATGTAAAATTTCAGCTAATTCGATCAAAAAATGTAGCTAAAAGCATCAAAATATCTTAAATCGGATGGTACCGTTATATAGGGGCCTACAACAAAACGTGGGCCTATATTGGCAATTTTAGGTGGAGAAGTTTCAAGATCACCGAGAACCACATGTCAAATTTCGGTTAGATAATAATCAAAATACCAAAATTCGGTAGGCCTATTTTAATAATTTTGTATAGATAAGTATTTTTGGTCATTGGGAACATCAAATGTCAAATTGCAGCTAAGTTGGTCAGAAAATGTAGATAAAATCTCCAAACTACCTTAAACGTGTGGAACCGTTATGGGGGAGCTATACCAAAACGTATACCCATCTTGACAATTTTTAGTGGAGAAGGTTATTCTTCATTTTGAACATCAAATGTCAAATTTCAGCTAATTCGGTCAGAAAATGTAGCTAAAAGCTTTAAAAATACCTTAAATCGGGACTTAGAGTTATATGGGGGCTATATCAAAACGTGGACCTATATCCACCATATTTGGTGCAGAAGTTTTTATACCCTCAGCATTTATGCTAACGAGGGTATATACACTTTCATACGGGCAAAATGCGCCTCATCGAAATAATTCAGACCTCAAATAGGTTTGGACGAAATGTGTTTCAGACAAATTGGAGTCGATTTAGCAATGTCCGTCCGTCGGTCTGTCTGGCTGGTGCGCACAATAACTCTTGAACGGATGAACCGATTTGTTCCAAAATTTGGCTTTCGCAATATTTTGTCCAAACTTACTTTAAGTTCGAAGATGGGTTACATCGGTCCACTCCTTCCAGTACCTCCCCCACAAAAGTTCTAAAAAATTCGGAAAATTTGTGCGCACGATAACTCTTGAAGGGAGTAACCGGTTTGGTCCATACTTTGCACATCGTGAAATTTCTACCAAACTTAGATAAGGTTCCAATATAGATTCAATCGGTTTCCGCCTTCCGGTACCTTCCACACAAAGTTTCGGAAAAGTTCAGTTTAGGACCTGCTCTCGAATAGTTTTGGTTTTTGTTGTATCAACTTGTATTCACGGCCCCCCACACGGCGGTACAAGTTTCATCAGGGACAAAACCATACCTCCAGAGAAAATAGCCTGAAAGGTTCAAAAAACCCCTACGACACCGTGTGTAGTGGATCTGCCGATTCGATCCAAAATTTGGCCACAATATTTTGTCCAAACTTAGTTTAAGTTCGAAGATAAGCCATATCGGTTCACTCCTTCAGGTACCTACCCCAAAAATATTCGGAAAAATTATGCGCACGATAAACCGATTTGGTCTAAAACTTGGCCTTCGTCATATTTTGTCCAAACTTAGTTTAACTTCTAAAATGGCCCATAACGGTCCTCTCCTTGGGATACCTCCCTCACAAAAGTTCAACATTTGGGTCCAAGTGTCCTTTGCAAATTTATACCGATATTCTTTGTGGTCCTGTTTACAGCCATATCATGTTTTTAGTGGACAAGTCCATGTTTCCTAGCATACTGGACCAACAGTTGTACGATATCCCACTGAAATGACTAGTGAGCGCCTCCCGCTTATGGAGGCGGGACAACATTTGTCAATATGTGTGATATTCTGTTAAATTTGAAAAAGCTAAATCCATAGTAAATATGGGTTTTTTGATTTCATAAAGAAAAGATTCAAACACCTTCTCCTTCTTCAATGAATTTCCAGCAACCCCAAACATTTTTGTAAGAATTCTAATTTCTGTGGGAAATTATAGATTTAGTGGAATGATATGGAAACATGCAAGTTGAAAACGGAACAAATTTACATTCATGTTTTTCAAAATATTCAATCAAAAGTGAAAAATATTAGTTTCTTAAATTCCAATAATTTATAGACACTAAAAAAATAAAAAAAAATAAAAAAATCAAATTTCTATGTGGTTGTTGTTGAGTTGTATTTGTTGTAGTATTCACTTTACCTTGTTTGTTCTACCATGTTTGATATGAGAGAAATTGATTCATGTAAAACAATCTTCAATTATTCTTATTTTACATTTTTCGTATTTTTATTTGTTCTATTTCAGAATCCTATGTTTTTGATGATATGGATGAAAATTCTAAAAGATTTCAAGATTTGTCACATGAAGATATTTACACTGCAACCATTCATGATTTCATAAGACTAGCGAAGAAATTGCGTAAATTGCAAGAGGAACTTAACCCAGGCGGCGATGATATTTGGCCGTAAGTAAAATGTATTTATTTACAGATGTTGCACAACGGCTTTTGTCCAATAGACACACTTTATACACTTTCTGCGAGAAAAATATACAAAAAAGAAATCTAAAAAATTCTATACCGACAAATTTCTGGCGGAAAGATGACTAAATAACAAATTTCCGATTTTTCGGTAAGATACGAGTAATGTGGCTAAAACCTTCAAAATACAGAATATCAAGAGGTACGCTTCTAATAGGGGAAGATGTGGACCCATACTGATAATTCTGATAATTTTATAACCCTATGGAAGACTAAATAACAAATTTGGGTCTTTCGGTGAGATATGGACGTCACAACCTTCAGAATTACGAAAATCGGGAGGTACCGTTCTATAGGAGCTACTTCGAAACGTGTGTCTATAACGACGAATTTCAGTCAGAAAAGTTTTTATCTCCAACGTAGACTAAATACCGAATTCCAGCCATTTCGGTGGGTTGTTGGGGCCACAACCTTCAAAATACCGAAAATCGGGAGGTACCGTTCTATGGGGGCTATATGAAGGCGTAGACCTATACCTACAAATTTCAGTCGGAAAAGTTTTTACCTCCAACGTAGACTAAATACCGAATTTCAGCCATTTTGGTGGGGGCCACAACCTTTACAATACCAAAAAGCGGGAGGTACCGTTCTATGGGGCTATATGAAGGCACCGACAAATTTAAGGGGAAAGTTTTATACCCTCAACGAAGACTAAGTATCAAATTTCAGCTATTTCGGTGAAATATTGAAGCCACAACCTTCAAAATACCGAAAATCGTGAGGTTTAGTTCTATGGGGCTTATATACATTCGTGGGCCTATACCTACAAATTTCAGGTGGACAGTTTTATACCCCCAACAAAGACTAAATACCAAATTTCACTGAAAATCGTGTGGTACCGTTCTATAGAGGCTATATAAAGGCGTGGACCAATACCTACAAATTTCAGATGATAATTTTATACCCCCAACGAAGACTTAGTACCAAATTGCAGCCATATCGGTGGAATATTGAGGCCAAAACCTTTACAATTGTTCCAAAAACATCCCAGATAGGACAAGGGAGACTTCTCTCCCTACTGTTTATTGCCGAGTCCGAACGGCGTGTCTTACGACACCTGTTGTAGAGAAGTTTTACATGGCTGAAATACTCAGAAAATGTCGCCAACATTACTGAGGCGTATTTTGCGACCGTTGAAAATTTAATGTTGCCTGGGAATCGATCCCACGGCCTTTAGCGTGCAAGGCGGGTGTGCATACCATTTCAGATGGAAAGTTGTATACCCCCAACGAAGACTAAATACCGAATTTCAGCAATTCGGTGGAATATTGAGGCCATAACATTCAACATGCCGAAAATTGAGAGTTACCGTGAACCTATACCTAGGAATTTCAGGTGGTAAGCTGTATACCCCAACGAAAACTAAATACCGAATTTCAGCCATTTGGTGGAATATTGAGGTCATAACCTTAAAAATACCGAACATTGAGTGGAACCGTTCCAGGGGGGTATACGAAGGTGCGGACCTATAACGACGAATTTCAGTCTGAAAGGTTTTTACCTCCAACGTAGACTAAATATCGAATTTCAGCCATTTCAGTGGGTTTTTGGGGCCACAACTTTCAAAATACCGAATATCGGGAGGTACCGTTCTATGGTTCTATATGAAAACGTGTACCTGTACCGAAAAATTTAAGGGAAAAGTTTTATACCCCCCAACGAAGACTAAGTACCAAATTTCAGACATTTTAAACGGATCTGCCGTTTCGGTCCAAACTTAGTTCAAGTTCGAAAATAAACAATATCGGCCCACTCCTGACCGATTTGTGACCGATTTGGTCCATACATTATACATCCGTATATATCTACTAGGTATAGATCAGGTTCGAATATGGACTATATTTGTTCACTCCTTCCGGTACCTCCCACACAAAATTTCGGATAAGTTCACTTTAAGACCTGCTCTTGAATCAGTTTGATTTTTGCTGAAGCAACTTGCATTCGTTGCCTCAATTACGACGATAAAAATGTTTTCGGGGGTAATTCCATACTTCTTGGGAAAACAGCCTGAAAGGTGTAAAAACCCCTTATGACAGAGCACGATAACTCTCGAACTGATCAAACAATTTGTTCCAACATTTGTGCTTCGTCATATTTTGTCCAAACATAGTTTCAGTTCGAAGATGGGACCGGCCCATAATTTCCGGTACTTCCCTCAAATATTTAAAGAAATGCCTCTAAAATGGTATGCACCAATTTTTGTCCAAACTTTAGATCCCCTAATATTTTGTCCAAAGTTAGTTTAACTTCTAAAATGGACCATATCGGTTCTCTCCTCCCAAAAAAGTTCAACATTTGTGTCTAACTGCAGTTTGAAATGTATACCGATCCGGTTCGTTGTGGTCCTGTTTACAGCGATATTATGTTTTTCGTGAACCAGTCCATGCTTCTTGGCATACTGGTCCAAAAATTATACGATGACCCACTTAAATGTCCTCCCACTTTTTTCGTGCCTTTCTCGATGGAGTTCTGCAGCTGTTTACGATCTCATCTATCTGGCCAAAAATGTTTATACCTCAGAATTTATGCTAACGTGCCTCATCGAAATAATGTTTTAGACCCCAAGTATGTTTGGACGAAATCCGTTTCAGGCAATTTGGAGTCGATGTCTGGCTGGCTGGTGCGCACGATTACTCTCAAACGGATGAACCGATTTGGTCCAAAATTTGGCTTTCGTAATAATTTGTCCAAACTTAGTTTAAGTTCGAAGATGGGTTAAATCGATCCACTCCTCCCGGTACCTCCCCCACAAAAGTTCGAAAATGTTCGGAAAATTTGTGCGCACAATAATGAACCGAATGGATGAACCGATTCGGTCAAAAATTTGGCCTCCGTAATATTTTGCCCAAACTTCGTTTATGTTCGAAGATGGGCTATATCGGTCCACTCCTTCCGGTACCTCCCCCACAAAAGTTCGAACATGTTCGGAAAATTTGCGCGCACGATAACTATTGAAGGAAGTAACCGATTTGATCCATACTTTACACATCGTACAAATTCTACCAGACTTAGATGTGGTTTTAATATGGACTTAATTGGTCCACTCCTTTGGGTACCTCCCATACAAAATTTCGGACAAGTTCAGATTAGGGCCAGCTCTCGAATCGCTTTGATTTTTGTTGCAGCAACTTGTATTCACTGCCTCCCATACGACGGTACAAGTTTCATCAGGAGCAAGTCTATACTTCCTGAGAAAATAGCCTGAAGATTGCAAAAAGCCCCTATGACACCGTATGTAGTGGTTGGAGCGCAAGATAATTCTCGATCGGATCTGCCGATTCGGTCCAAAATTTGGTCTTCGTAATATTTTGTTCAAACATAGTTTAAATTCGAAGATAAGCCATATCGGTCCACTCCTTCAGGTACCTGCCCCACAAAAGTTCAAAAATGTTCCGAAAAATTGTGCGCACTCTTGAAGGGAGTGACCGATGTAATCCATACTTTGCACATCCTAATATATCTACCAGATATAGATCAGGTTCGAATATGGACTATATTTGTCTACTCCTTCTGGTACATCTCGCACAAAATTTCGCATAAGTTCACTTTAAGACCTGCTCTCGAATCACTTTGATTTTTGTTGAAGCGATTTGTATTCGCTACCTCCATTACGGTGGTAAAAGTTTTTTCAGGGGCAAGTCTATATTTCTTGTGAAAACAGCCCGAAAGGTGTAAAAACCTCTATGTCACCATATGTGGCGTTCGGAGAGCACGATAACTCTCGAACTGTTCAAAAAAATTTCTCTAAAATGCTAGGACGATATCACTTGAATGGGGCAACCAATTTGGTCCAAACTTTGGATCTCCTAATATTTTGTCAAAATTTAGTTTAACGTCTAAGGTAGCCCATATCGGTCCTCCCAAAGGGTACCTCCCCCACAAAAGTACAACATTTGTGTCTTAGTGCAGTTAATTTCTAATCCACATATTTGTCGGCAAGTTCAAATGTCCAAAAAGGGCCACAAAATTCTGAAGAGACCTTTCACTTCACATTGGCTGAGGGTATATATCTGTCGGCAAAGCCGACTGATACTTTTTTACTTGTTTTGTTTCGTTGATAATTATGGATTGAGATAATACCCAAACTTAAAAATAAATCAAAGAAAACAAAGGGTACTCGGCAAGAGAAGAAACTGCTTGATTTTGCTCCCACTCGAAAACGAGCAAAGCATATGCGCTCTTATTCGAGTGGCATATAAAAATAGAATATACTTAAGTTCTTTTTTTCTACTCGCAGGAGTACTTCCGCTCGAATTCGAGCAAGTTTCACTCTCTACTCGAATTCGAGTGAGTATTTCGGAGCTGAATATTGTGGAAAATGAGTAACAAGTGCTTATGTTTCTCTTTGTGTTTTCTTCCTTTTTTCTGATCTCTGTTTAAATAAAATATGCAAAAAGTGATTGAGAATTATTTGCATTCTGTTTTGATGTTAATTGCAGTACCATGATGATCGACCCTGTAGTGTGGGGTGCCATTCCAGCCGGTAATCCATTTGCTGTACACTTTGCCATGGTTGTCGATTGTATTCGCAAACAGGGTACCGATGAACAATTTGAAAAATTTGGCAAACCAGCCCAGGAGTTGCGCATTGGCGGAGCCTATGCTCAAACGGAATTGGGTCATGGAACCTATTTGAAGGGTTTGGAAACTCGTGCTGATTTTGATCGTGAGACTGATGAATTTGTATTGAATACGCCAAATTTATCGTCATACAAATGGTGGCCTGGAGGATGTAAGTATTAGGTGGCAGGCGGCGAAGTGTAAGGGTAACTTCTACTAATTAAATAAATTTTGTTTACAGTGGGTCATTCTGCCAATTTCTGTATTGTGGCGGCAAATCTCTATATAGATGGCATGTCAAAGGGTGTGGCCATGTTCTTGGTACCCTTGCGTGATGCAGAGACCCACATGCCTTTGCCGGGCATTGATATTGGTGATATCGGTAAGAGAATGGGATTTGCCGGGGTCAACAATGGTTTCTTGGGTTTGAAAAATGTACGCATACCACGCACCAACATGTTGATGCGTAATGCCAAGGTCCATCGTGATGGTACCTTTGAAGAGAGTCCAGCTGCCGTATTGACCTATTTTACCATGGTGTTTGCCCGCTGCTTTATTGTGCGTAATATTTCTTTGATTTTATCGCAATCGGCCACCATTGCCACGCGTTATTCGGCTGTGAGAAGACAGAGTCCCATTAATCCTAAGTAAGTTTTTAGGGTTTCCATGTTAAGAAATTAAGGCAAGTCTAATCGTTTTTTTTTTTTTGTAGAGAACCTGAACCCCAAATTATTGACCATCTAACACAACAAAAGAAATTATTCCCTGAAATAGCCAACAGCATTGCCTATTACTTGGCTTCGGATAAATTGCTGGAATTGTATTATCAAACTTCGGAGGAAATTAAGCAAGGTGAATTTGCCAGTTTGCCAGAGATGCATGTCCTGTCATGTGCCATGAAGGTGTTGTGCTCGAAAACCGCCATGGCTGGCGTTGAAACTTTGCGTTTGGCCTGTGGTGGCCATGGTTATTTGGCTTCTAGCAATTTGGGTTATTTGTATTCCGATGCAACAGCTTCGTGCACCTATGAGGGGGAGAACACAGTTTTGTTATTACAAGTTGCCCGTTTCCTAATGAAGACCTATAAGACAGCCTTGACTGGTAAGCCTGTACTACCCAGTGTAAGCTATTTGCAGGAGGCTATTAGGCAAAAACATGCACCCAAATGGACCGGATCGTGGGAAAATATAATTGAAATTTTACAATTTACCTCAGCCAAGTAAGTAATTCATAAATAAGGTACAGATGAACGCGTGTCAAGATCGTGACACTAAACAACAACAGCAAAGCACATACGTGACGACTAAGTACTTAACAATTTATTTTTGGTTTAGTGTCACGATCGTGACACGCGTTCGTCTTAAAAAGGAAACATTAAAGAAGAAACTTAAAAAAATCCTTTTTTTTTGTATTACAGCAAAACCCGTTTGGCCTACGAAAATCTTAGCGCACGTCTTAAGGCTGGTCAATCTCCAGGAGAAGCCAACAATAACACCGGCATTGAGTTGTGCCAAGCAGCTGAGGCAAGTTTTTCCCTCCTTGAAATGTAAATGTCCCAACTTTTAATCCCACATTCTTTTGCAGTTACATGGTGTCTGCTTTGTTACCGCCACATTTTTGGGCGAAGTCACCGGTTCCAAAGCCCAAACCCGTAATCCCGCATTCAACAAAGTCTTGGGAAATTTGTTGGAGCTATTTTTGCTTACCAATGTGATGCAACATATGAATGAAATTTTAAGGGTTTGTTGTAAAATATTTCTCTAAAAAATTACTTAATAAATAAGACCTCTATTTGGTTTCCTTTTGCAGGTCATTAGAATTTCCGATACTGAATTGCGTGCTTTACAAACCCGCCTGGAAAATGTCCTCAAAGCCATACGTCCCGATGCTGTGGCCATTGTTGATGGTTTCGATCATCATGATCAAAATCTAAGATCCACTTTGGGTTCCTATGATGGCAATGTTTATGAACGCATCTTTGTCGAGGCCAAGCAGAGTCCACTGAACAAGAAATCGGTACCAGAGGTGTTCAATACTCATTTGAAGAATTTCATGAAATCAAAATTGTAATTTGTTATTGTTCAATGATTTTTTATTTATTTTTTTGTTAAAATGAATTTGTTGAAACTTTTTTATAATAAAAGGCAAGGTAACGAACACTGGGGAGTTTGGGGTGTCTCTATAGACGAGCGATGGGGAGTCTTTATAGGCGAGCTCTGGGGAGACTATATAGACGAGCTGAAAGGAGTCTTTACAGATGAGCTGAAGGGAGTGTTTATAGACAAGCGATAGGGGGCCTTTCTAGGCGAGATAAATGGAGTCTTTATAGGCGAGATGAAGGGAGCTTTTATAGGAAGATGAAATGACTCTTCATAAGAGAGATAAAGAAGTCTTTAAAGGAGAGATGAAGGAAGTCTTTATAGGCGAGATGAAGGGAGTTTTTATAGGCGTGATGAAGGGAGTCTTTATAAGCGAGATGAAGAGAGTCTTTATAGGCGAGATGAACGAAGTCTTTATAAGACAGATGAAGAGAGTCATAGGGAGTCATTATAAGCGAGATGAAGAAATCTTTATAGGCGTGATGAAGGGGGTTTTTATAGGCGGGATGAAGGGAGTCTTTATAAAACAGATAAAGAGATGAAGAAGATTTTTATAGGCGGGATGAAGGTCGTCTTTATAGACGAGCTGAAGGTCGTCTTTATAGACGAGCTGAAGGTTGTCTTTATAGGCGAACTGAAGGTCGTCTTTATAGACGAGCTGAAGGTCTTATTTATAGACGAGCTGAAACGAGCTGAAGGTCTTCTTTATAGACGAGCTAAAGGTCGTCTTTATAGACGAGCTGAAGGTCATCTTTATAAACGAGCTGAAGGTCTTCTTTATAGACGAGCTGAAGGTCGTCTTTATAGACGAGCTGAAGGTTGTCTTTATAGACGAACTGAAGGTCGTCTTTATAGACGAGCTGAAGGTTGTCTTTATAGACGAACTGAAGGTCGTCTTTATAGACGAGCTGAAGGTCTTATTTATAGACGAGCTGAAACGAGCTGAAGGTCTTCTTTATAGACGAGCTAAAGGTCGTCTTTATAGACGAGCTGAAGGTCATCTTTATAAACGAGCTGAAGGTCTTCTTTATAGACGAGCTGAAGGTCTTCTTTATAGACGAGCTGAAGGTCGTCTTTATAGATGAGCTGAAGGTCGTCTTTTTAGACGAGCTGTTATAGACGAGCTGAAGGTCGTCTTTATAGACGAGCTGAAGGTCGTCTTTATAGACGAGCTGAAGGTCGTCTTTATAGACGAGCTGAAGGTCGTCTTTATAGACGAGCTGAAGGTCGTCTTTATAGACGAGCTGAAGGTCGTCTTTATAGACGAGCTGAAGGTCGTCTTTATAGACGAGCTGAAGGTCGTCTTTATAGACGAGCTGAAGGTCGTCTTTATAGACGAGCTGAAGGTCGTCTTTATAGACGAGCTGAAGGTCGTCTTTATAGACGAGCTGAAGGTCGTCTTTATAGACGAGCTGAAGGTCGTCTTTATAGACGAGCTGAAGGTCGTCTTTATAGACGAGCTGAAGGTCGTCTTTATAGACGAGCTGAAGGTCGTCTTTATAGACGAGCTGAAGGTCGTCTTTATAGACGAGCTGAAGGTCGTCTTTATAGACGAGCTGAAGGTCGTCTTTATAGACGAGCTGAAGGTCGTCTTTATAGACGAGCTGAAGGTCGTCTTTATAGACGAGCTGAAGGTCGTCTTTATAGACGAGCTGAAGGTCGTCTTTATAGACGAGCTGAAGGTCGTCTTTATAGACGAGCTGAAGGTCGTCTTTATAGACGAGCTGAAGGTCGTCTTTATAGACGAGCTGAAGGTCGTCTTTATAGACGAGCTGAAGGTCGTCTTTATAGACGAGCTGAAGGTCGTCTTTATAGACGAGCTGAAGGTCGTCTTTATAGACGAGCTGAAGGTCGTCTTTATAGACGAGCTGAAGGTCGTCTTTATAGACGAGCTGAAGGTCGTCTTTATAGACGAGCTGAAGGTCGTCTTTATAGACGAGCTGAAGGTCGTCTTTATAGACGAGCTGAAGGTCGTCTTTATAGACGAGCTGAAGGTCGTCTTTATAGACGAGCTGAAGGTCGTCTTTATAGACGAGCTGAAGGTCGTCTTTATAGACGAGCTGAAAGTCGTCTTTATAGACGAGCTGAAGGTCGTCTTTATAGACGAGCTGTAGGTCGTCTTTATAGACGAGCTGAAAGTCGTCTTTATAGACGAGCTGAAGGTCGTCTTTATAGGCGAGATGAAGGTCGTCTATATAGACGAGCTGAAGGTCGTTTTTATAGACGAGCTGAAGGTCGTTTTTATAGACGATCTGAAGGTCGTCTTCTTTATAGACGAGCTGATGGTCGTCTTCTTTATAGACGAGCTGATGGTCGTCTTCTTTATAGACGAGCTGATGGTCGTCTTCTTTATAGACGAGCTGATGGTCGTCTTCTTTATAGACGACCTGATGGCCGTCTTCTTTATAGACGAGCTGATGGTCGTTCTCTTTATAAACGAGCTGATGGTCGTCTTCTTTAGAGACGAGCTGAAGGTCGTCTTTATAGACGAGCCGAAGGTCGTCTTTATAAACGAGCCGAAGGTCGTCTTTATACACGAGCTGAAGGTCGTCTTTATAGACGAGCTGAAGGTCGTCTTTATACACGAGCTGAAGGTCGTCTTTATACACGAGCTGAAGGTCGTCTTTATAGCCGAGCTGAAGGGTCGTCTTTATAGACGAGCTGAAGGGTCGTCTTTATATAGACGAGCTGAAGGGTCGTCTTTATATAGACGAGCTGAAGGGTCGTCTTTATATAGACGAGCTGAAGGGTCGTCTTTATATAGTCGAGCTGAAGGGTCGTCATTATATAGACGAGCTGAAGGGTCGTCTTTATATAGACGAGCTGAAGGGTTGTCTTTATATAGACGAGCTGAAGGGTCGTCTTTATATAGACGAGCTGAAGGGTCGTCTTTATATAGACGAGCTGAAGGGTCGTCTTTATATAGACGAGCTGAAGGGTCGTCTTTATATAGACGAGCTGAAGGGTCGTCTTTATATAGACGAGCTGAAGGGTCGTCTTTATATAGACGAGCTGAAGGGTCGTCTTTATATAGACGAGCTGAAGGGTCGTCTTTATATAGACGAGCTGAAGGGTCGTCTTTATATAGACGAGCTGAAGGGTCGTCTTTATATAGACGAGCTGAAGGGTCGTCTTTATATAGACGAGCTGAAGGGTCGTCTTTATATAGACGAGCTGAAGGGTCGTCTTTATATAGACGAGCTGAAGGGTCGTCTTTATATAGACGAGCTGAAGGGTCGTCTTTATATAGACGAGCTGAAGGGTCGTCTTTATATAGACGAGCTGAAGGGTCGTCTTTATATAGACGAGCTGAAGGGTCGTCTTTATATAGACGAGCTGAAGGGTCGTCTTTATATAGACGAGCTGAAGGGTCGTCTTTATATAGACGAGCTGAAGGGTCGTCTTTATATAGACGAGCTGAAGGGTCGTCTTTATATAGACGAGCTGAAGGGTCGTCTTTATATAGACGAGCTGAAGGGTCGTCTTTATATAGACGAGCTGAAGGGTCGTCTTTATATAGACGAGCTGAAGGGTCGTCTTTATATAGACGAGCTGAAGGGTCGTCTTTATATAGACGAGCTGAAGGGTCGTCTTTATATAGACGAGCTGAAGGGTCGTCTTTATATAGACGAGCTGAAGGGTCGTCTTTATATAGACGAGCTGAAGGGTCGTCTTTATATAGACGAGCTGAAGGGTCGTCTTTATATAGACGAGCTGAAGGGTCGTCTTTATATAGACGAGCTGAAGGGTCGTCTTTATATAGACGAGCTGAAGGGTCGTCTTTATATAGACGAGCTGAAGGGTCGTCTTTATATAGACGAGCTGAAGGGTCGTCTTTATATAGACGAGCTGAAGGGTCGTCTTTATGTAGACGAGCTGAAGGGTCGTCTTTATATAGACGAGCTGAAGGGTCGTCTTTATGTAGACGAGCTGAAGGGTCGTCTTTATATAGACGAGCTGAAGGGTCGTCTTTATATAGTCGAGCTGAAGGGTCGTCTTTATATAGACGAGCTGCCCGCTTATGCTCTCCAACAATCTGTAATTTTCCAAACTCTTGGGCCTACAGTTATCGTACGACGAAGCTCAGCACGCTCATTTGCTAGTCCCGTCACCTCTGTTGGGAAATTTGGTATCATTTGCCCCAGGAAATTCTCTCAGCTCCCCGAGGATCTGAGGGAATGGGCGCTCTATCAAGCGGCTATTGGTAAATTCTCCGAATTCTGGCCAATCAGCTTTTTCCGTGGTACAGAAAATTCGGCGTGTTAAGTAGGGTGGTTTGCTAATGGATGCAGTGAAAGGAAGATGGTCTGAGCCAAGGGAAATAACGGGTTGCCAGGACACTTTATTTATCAGACTGGATGATACAAAAACGAATAACATGCAGTTATCAATTTGCCCGACCAGCGCTGTACCTCTCTGGTTATTTCCTGGAAAATGCCAAAACTCATAATGAGCATTGACGGTCTCAAGACCCAGACGTTTATTGTGAACTAATGTCGGACATACATATAACGCAAGGCAAAGCTATTCATCTGCGGCATGTACGCATTCAGCAACTCTACCTTAGTAGTTCTACAATTTACTGCTATCCCCACTAGAGTCATGTTCAAGCGAAATAGGTTTGTACTGCTTCCCCCGCTTCTTGTACAAATCATCCGCTGTTACCATCGCAACGTGGGAAGCTGCAGGTGACTGTACTCATAAAATGTACAATTTCGCCGCCTTTTTTGAAGAGAACGATGCATTTCCGCGGTGCTGAAGAACAACATGATGTATTAGGTGCTGCTTTTGCTTTTGTTGGAGAACAACGGTGGAGTTGTCTCGTATTCCCACGACGACGATGAGTCCTATGTCGAAGTTGGAGACACTCGGGGGAATTTTTTAAAGTAACAACATAAATTTTATTATAGTAGTCCTGGAGGTGGCTAAGGCCAGGGCAGCCTCGGAAGTTCAACCATTCCCTACATCCATTACATCGCACCGTTGTTGAGATGTGGTGGTTGCGGATGTGGCAAATGGAACAAATCCATGGCCCACGGTCCTTCTCTTTCCCGGCACGGACCAAAGGAGCAGCAGCAGGTTATATTGCCGATCCCATGGTGAAAAAAAAATAAAAACGCAGTTAATGGTTCAGGGGACGGCCCTTGGTCGAAGATTCTTTCAAGTCAATCCGGTAAGTAAAACCGACAGGCGTTGGAATACGTAAGGACGTTAAAAATAGTAGTTAGTGTCAAGTTAAATCTAAGTCAGTTTCGATACTCTGTAATCGCTCGAACTACCGCCGAGATTTTTGTTTCCGGTTCTTCAACAAACTCTTATTCTCGTTCTTTTATATCCTCCACGATAATATGCAGGGTATAATTAAATTTGTCATTCAGTTTGTAACACATCACAATATTCCTCAGAAACCCTATAAAGTGTATATATATTCTTGATCAGGGTAAAATTCTAAGTCGATATAACCATGCCCGTTCATCCGTCCGTCTGTGTAAATCAAGATTTAGGTAGCAATTTCAAAGGTTTTGGTCTCAATATTCCATCGAAATAGCTGAAATTTGGCATTAACCCCCAGTTTTTGTAACTTATTTTTGTTCGTTCGTCTATATTCGTAATAATTTAGGCGTTCATAGCTCAGCCCCCAGATGACATACACATTTAATTTTTAGTATACCCGTTCCATATATCGTTAAGGATTCCTCATTTAAAAATCAGCGCTCTACATTTGCGCTAAAGCGAGTAAATCGATCTACAAAATTTGACAATTCGTGTGAGAAAAATAAAAATTTTTACAAAAACTGGGGGTAAGACTTGGTTGGGGGTATAAAATATTGCAGAAGAGAGTTATGAGTATAGGACTATGTTTTCATATAAACCCCATAGAAGGGTACCTCCCGATTTTTGGTAGTTTGTACGTTATTGCTTTAATATCCCAGAGAAATGGCTGAACATTTCTTTGTTAGGGTTTTACAACTTTTTACCTGAAATTTGCCGTTATAGGTCCACGTTGGTACATGTCCGATTTTCGGTATTTTGACCTCAGTACCCAATCGAAATATCTGAAATTTGGGTATACAACTGTCATTAGGGGTATACAACCTTCCACCAGAAATTTGTCGGTATAAGATCACGACTTCATACAGCCCTCACAGAACGGTATCTTCCGAATTTCGGTATTTTGAAGGTTTTGGCCTCAACGAAATGACTGAAATTTGGTATATGTCTGTAAGTAAGTCTGAGGTCATAAAATATTCCAGAAGAGAATTATGAATGTAGGTCCACGTTTTTGTATAGCCACCATATAAGGGTACCACCTGATTTAAGATTTTTTGAAGATTTTTTAATGTATTAGTTGTTAGTTAGATTTTTTTGTTCTCAGGATTTTTTATACATTATACAGGGTTTTTCGTAGGCTATTTCCTTTCTCAAAATTTGTTTCGAATGCCTTTACTCCATTAGTTTTTATCTTTTAACTACTGTACCGAGGTTTGTTTATTATGGGCGCGCTCTCCCTCTCTCTTCCTCTAGAAAGCTTTCAACGCTCAACAATTCTTATCGATTAAACTTTGTCACTTTGTCGTATCGGTATAAATGTTTATGTCTAAATGGAACTAAAGTTTAGTAGGTAATTTGAGACGGCTGTGACAACAGCAGCATTTAATTCGTGTTCGTTTTCGTGTTTGCCGGGTGGTGTGTTGATTCGAACGCGTCCTAAACTATCGACGTACAAAAAAAAAAAAATAAATAAAAAATAATCAATATGACATCGATCGTGCCGACTACACCTAATCCCGATATTGTTAAAGAACGACAAAATGCCACCTGTAATAGTGAAGAATTGGCTCAGTGGTTCCATGGTGGTGCTGAAAAATTAAAAAATAAACGTGAAATTGGTAATTTTGAATTGCAGTGAAATGATAATGCATTGGCATTGGAATATTAGGGTGGAAAGAAGGAAGTTGGTGATGGTTTTTAATAAAATCTCGATCGTCGAAGTTATTTAAATATATTGGTGTTTCGTTTGCTTTTTTTTCTGGTGTAAAGGTCAATAATAACACTTTCCTTGTTTTGTTTTTGCTTTCGTCGGAGTGTAAAATTGTGGTAGTTTGTGGAGATGTGAGAGATGTCATTCATTTGTTGTCTTTAGTTCTCTTAAATATGATCGAAAGAAAGTGTCTTCTTTAAATATAAAGATCAACCGGCTGGATCGGGGGTAAAGAGCAAAAGTTTTGCAGTGGCACAGTAGTTAAAAAGAAAACATTATTGGAATTTTTGTTTAAATAAAAACAAATATTTTTATGAAGGAATAATACAAATTATTTTGAATTGGATTCCCATGGCAAAAAGGAAAAATAAATTTTTTAACATTAAAAAAAAATAAAATTAAATATAATAAAATAAAAAATAAATAAATAAAAATAATAAATGAATAAAATAAATAAATTACAAAATAGCAAAATAATAAGCTATGCTCAAACAAAACATTTAAATTTTGTAGTAACAGAATTTATTTTTGTTAGCTGCAAAATCAAATATTATTTTAGTAAAATACTACTATTGTGGAAATTACACCCTAATATACATAATCACACCTGGCTGATATTTATTCAACACTCGCCCGATCTGAGTGAATACATAACATAAAAAACACCTAATCATTGATTAAATACCTTTGATTGTTTCCCTTTATTGTTAAGTACGATAATCTTCTGATAAATACTGACCCTTGGATTGGTCAACTGTTATCAAACCTAAGTATAGTGCACGTCATATATACCTATACATCCATATGTACATATTCATAGATAGACAGACACAATGCTCCATTTTATCAGAAATTTTGGTTTTCCAGACAAAAAAATAAAAATAATAAAATATTGTTAATGTTGTTATATGACAACAACAATTTTGCATGTTTCAAAATCATGTAATTTCTAAGGTTAATTAGCCATTTAAAAAACTCTACAAAATAAAATAATAACTAAATAATTTATTAATATAATTGCATTCAAATGCAATTACTTTCCAAGTGACAAAATTTTATTGCAAGAAATTCAATTAACTTGTCATAAAAAAGGAAATGGAAACTCAAAGGTCTTATAGAAGGCTATATATAGATATAGCTATCTTTATAGACGTCTTTATATGGAAAAATGTTCAGCAATGAACTTTTTCTATAGAAAAATGTTCAGCAATGAACTTTTTCTATGGAAAAATGTTCACCAATGAACTTTTTCTATAGAAAAATGTTCACCAATGAACTTTTGCTATAGAAAAATGTCCACCAATGAACTTTTTCTAAGGAAAAATGTTCACCAATAAACTTTTTCTATGGAAAAATGTTCACCAATGAACTTTTTCTATAGAAAAATGTTCACCAATGAACTTTTTCTATAGAAAAATGTTCACCAATGAACTTTTTCTATAGAAAAATGTTCACCAATGAACTTTTTCTATAGAAAAATGTTCATCAATGAACTTTTTCTATAGAAAAATGTTCACCAATGAACTTTTTCTATAGAAAAATGTTCACCAATGAACTTTTTCTATAGAAAATTTTTCACAAATGAACTTTTTCTATAGAAAAATATTCACCAATGAACTTTTTCTATAGAAAAATATTCACCAATGAACTTTTTCTATAGAAAAATGTTCACCAATGAACTTTTTCTATAGAAAAATGTTCACCAATGAACTTTTTCTATAGAAAAATGTTCACCAATGAACTTTTTCTATAGAAAAATGTTCACCAATGAACTTTTTCTATAGAAAAATGTTCACCAATGAACTTTTTCTATAGAAAAATGTTCACCAATGAAATTTTCTATAGAAAAATATTCACCAATGAACTTTTTCTATAGAAAAATATTCACCAATGAACTTTTTCTATAGAAAAATGTTCACAAATGTATTTTTCTATAGAAAAATGCCCACAAATGAACTTTTTCTATAGAAACATTTTTACAAATGAACTTTTTCTATAGAAAAATGTTTACAAATGAACTTTTTCTATAGAAAAATGTTCACCAATGAACTTTTTCTATTGAAGAATGTTCACCAATGAACTTTTTTATGGAAAAATTTTCACCAATGAACTTTTTCTATGGAGAAATGTTCACCAATGAACTTTTTCTATAGAAAAATGTTCACCAATGAACTTTTTCTATAGAAACATGTTCACCAATGAACTTTTTCTATGGAAAAATGTTCACCAATGAACTTTTTCTATTGAAAAATGTTCACCAATGAACTTTTTCTATTAAAAATGTTCACCAATGAACTTTTTCTATAGAAAAATGTTCACCAATGAACTTTTTCTATAGAAAAATGTTCACCAATGAACTTTTTTAATAGAAAAATGTTCACCAATGAACTTTTTCTATAGAAAAATGTTCACAAATGTACTTTTTCTATAGAAAAATGCCCACAAATGAACTTTTTCTATAGAAAAATGCCCACAAATGAACTTTTACTATAGAAAAATGTTTACAAATGAACTTTTTCTATAGAAAAATGTTTACAAATGAACTTTTTCTATAGAAAAAATGTTCACCAATGAACTTTTTCTATTGAAAAATGTTCACCAATGAACTTTTTTATGGAAAAATGTTCACCAATGAACTTTTTCTATGGAAAAATGTTCACCAATGAACTTTTTCTATAGAAAAATGTCCACCAATCAAATTTTTCTATAGAAAATTGTTCACCAATGAACTGTTTCTATAGAAAAATGAACTTTTTGTATAGAAAAATGTTCACCAATGAACTTTTTGTATAGAAAAATGTTCACCAATGAACTTTTTGTATAGAAAAATGTTCACCAATGAACTTTTTCTATAGAAAAATGTTCACCAATGAACTTTTTCTATAGAAAAATGCCCACAAATGAACTTTTTCTATAGAAAAATGCCCACAAATGAACTTTTACTATAGAAAAATGTTTACAAATGAACTTTTTCTATAGAAAAATGTTCACCAATGAACTTTTTCTATTGAAGAATGTTCACCAATGAACTTTTTTATGGAAAAATTTTCACCAATGAACTTTTTCTATGGAGAAATGTTCACCAATGAACTTTTTCTATAGAAAAATGTTCACCAATGAAATTTTTCTATAGAAACATGTTCACCAATGAACTTTTTCTGTGGAAAAATGTTCACCAATGAACTTTTTCTATTGAAAAATGTTCACCAATGAACTTTTTCTATTAAAAATGTTCACCAATGAACTTTTTCTATAGAAAAATGTTCACCAATGAACTTTTTTAATAGAAAAATGTTCACCAATGAACTTTTTCTATAGAAAAATGTTCACAAATGTACTTTTTCTATAGAAAAATGCCCACAAATGAACTTTTTCTATAGAAAAATGCCCACAAATGAACTTTTACTATAGAAAAATGTTTACAAATGAACTTTTTCTATAGAAAAATGTTTACAAATGAACTTTTTCTATAGAAAAAATGTTCACCAATGAACTTTTTCTATTGAAAAATGTTCACCAATGAACTTTTTTATGGAAAATGTTCACCAATGAACTTTTTCTATGGAAAAATGTTCACCAATGAACTTTTTCTATAGAAAAATGTCCACCAATCAAATTTTTCTATAGAAAATTGTTCACCAATGAACTGTTTCTATAGAAAAATGAACTTTTTGTATAGAAAAATGTTCACCAATGAACTTTTTGTATAGAAAAATGTTCACCAATGAACTTTTTCTATAGAAACATGTTCACCAATGAACTTTTTCTATAGAAAAATGTTCACCAATGAACTTTTTCTATAGAAAAATGTTCACCAATGAACTTTTTCTATAGAAAAATGTTCACCAATGAACTTTTTCTATAGAAAAATGTTCACCAATGAACTTTTTCTATAGAAAAATGTTCACCAATGAACTTTTTCTATAGAAAAATGTTCACCAATGAACTTTTTCTATAGAAAAATGTTCACCAATGAACTTTTTCTATAGAAAAATGTTGACCAATAAATTTTTCTATAGAAAATTGTTTACCAATGAATTTTTTTATGGAAAAATGTTCACCAATGAACTTTTTCTATGGAAAATTTTTCACCAATGAACTTTTTCTATCGAAAAATGTTCACCAATGAACTTTTTCTATCGAAAAATTTTCACCAATGAACTTTTTCTATAGAAAAATGTTCACAAATGAACTTTTTCTACAGAAAATTGTTCACCAATGATGTTTTTCTACAGAAAAATGTTCACCAATGAAGTTTTTCTATAGAAAAATGTTCACCAATGAAGTTTTTCTATAGAAAAATGTTCACCAATGAATTTTTTCTATAGAAAAATTTTCACCAATGAACTTTTTCTATAGAAAATTGTTTACCAATGAATTTTTCTATGGAAAAATGTTCACCAATGAACTTTTTCTATAGAAAATTTTTCACCAATGAACTTTTTCTATCGAAAAATGTTCACCAATGAACTTTTTCTATAGAAAAATCTTCACCAATGAACTTTTTCTATGGAAAAATGTTCACCAATGAACTTTTTCTATAGGAAAATATTCACCAATGAACTTTCCATATAGAAAAATGTTCACCAATGAACTTTTTCTATAGAAAAATGTTCACCAATGAACTTTTTCTATAGAAAAATGTTCACCAATGAACTTTTTCTATAGAAAAATGTTCACCAATAAACTTTTTCTATAGAAAAATGTTCACCAATGAAGTTTTTCTATAGAAAAATGTTCACCAATAAACTTTTTCTATAGAAAAATGTTCACCAATGAAGTTTTTCTATAGAAAAATGTTCACCAATGAAGTTTTTCTATAGCAAAATGTTCACCAATGAAGTTTTTCTATAGAAAAATGTTCACCAATGAAGTTTTTCTATAGAAAAATGTTCACCAATGAACTTTTTCTATAGAAAAATGTTCACCAATGAACTTTTTCTATAGAAAAATGTTCACCAATGAACTTTTTCTATAGAAAAATGTTCACCAATGAACTTTTTCTATAGAAAAATGTTCACCAATGAACTTTTTCTATAGAAAAATGTTCACCAATGAACTTTTTCTATAGAAAAATGTTCACCAATGAACTTTTTCTATAGAAAAATGTTCACCAATGAACTTTTTCTATAGAAAAATGTTCACCAATGAAGTTTCTATAGAAAAATGTCCACCAATGAAGTTTTTCTATAGAAAAATGTTCACCAATGAACTTTTTCTATAGAAAAATGTTCACCAATAAACTTTTTCTATAGAAAAATTTTCACAAATGAACTTTTTCTACAGAAAATTTTTCACCAATGATGTTTTTCTATAGAAAAATGTTCACCAATGAACTTTTTCTATAGAAAAATTTTCAGCAATAAACTTTTTCTATAGAAAAATGTTCACCAATGAACTTTTTCTATAGAAAAATGTTCACCAATGAACTTTTTCTATAGAAAAATGTTCACCAATGAACTTTTTCTATAGAAAAATTTTCACCAATGAACTTTTTCTATAGAAAAATGTTCACCAATGAACTTTTTCTATAGAAAAATGTTCACCAATGAACTTTTTCTATAGAAAAATGTTCACCAATGAACTTTTTCTATAGAAAAATGTTCACCAATGAACTTTTTCTATAGAAAAATGTTCACCAATGAACTTTTTCTATAGAAAAATGTTCACCAATGAACTTTTTCTATAGAAAAATGTTCACCAATGAACTTTTTCTATAGAAAAATGTTCACCAATGAACTTCTTCTATAGAAAAATGTTCACCAATGAAGTTTTTCTATAGAAAAATGTTGACCAATGAAATTTTCTATAGAAAAATGTCCGCCAATGAACTTTTTCTATAGAAAAATGTTCTCCAATGAACTTTTTCTACAGAAAAATTTTCACCAATGAATTTTTTCTATAGAAAAATGTTCATCAATGAAGCTTTTCTATAGAAAAATGTTCACCAATGAAGTTTTTCTATAGAAAAATGTTCACCAATGAACTTTTTCTATAGAAAAATGTTCACCAATGAACTTTTTCTATAGAAAAATGTTCACCAATGAACTTTTTCTATAGAAAAATGTTCACCAATGAACTTTTTCTATAGAAAAATGTTCACCAATGAACTTTTTCTATAGAAAAATGTTCACCAATGAACTTTTTCTATAGAAAAATGTTCACCAATGAACTTTTTCTATAGAAAAATGTTCACCAATGAACTTTTTCTATAGAAAAATGTTCACCAATGAACTTTTTCTATAGAAAAATGTTCACCAATGAACTTTTTCTATAGAAAAATGTTCACCAATGAACTTTTTCTATAGAAAAATGTTCACCAATGAACTTTTTCTATAGAAAAATGTTCACCAATGAACTTTTTCTATAGAAAAATGTTCACCAATGAACTTTTTCTATAGAAAATTGTTCACCAATGAACTTTTTCTGTAGAAAAATGTTCACCAATGAACTTTTTCTATAGAAAAATGTTCACCAATGAACTTTTTCTATAGAAAAATGTTCACCAATGAACTTTTTCTATAGAAAAATGTTCACCAATGAACTTTTTCTATAGAAAAATGTTCACCAATGAACTTTTTCTATAGAAAAATGTTCACCAATGAACTTTTTCTATAGAAAAATGTTCACCAATGAACTTTTTCTATAGAAAAATGTTCACCAATGAACTTTTTCTATAGAAAAATGTTCACCAATGAACTTTTTCTATAGAAAAATTTTCACTAATGAACTTTTTCTATAGAAAATTGTTCACCAATGAAGTTTTTCTATAGAAAAATGTTGACCAATGAAATTTTCTATAGAAAAATGTCCGCCAATGAACTTTTTCTATAGAAAAATGTTCTCCAATGAACTTTTTCTACAGAAAAATTTTCACCAATGAATTTTTTCTATAGAAAAATGTTCATCAATGAAGCTTTTCTATAGAAAAATGTTCACCAATGAACTTTTTCTATAGAAAAATGTTCACCAATGAACTTTTTCTATAGAAAAATGTTCACCAATGAACTTTTTCTATAGAAAAATGTTCACCAATGAACTTTTTCTATAGAAAAATGTTCACCAATGAACTTTTTCTATAGAAAAATGTTCACCAATGAACTTTTTCTATAGAAAAATGTTCACCAATGAACTTTTTCTATAGAAAAATGTTCACCAATGAACTTTTTCTATAGAAAAATGTTCACCAATGAACTTTTTCTATAGAAAAATGTTCACCAATGAACTTTTTCTATAGAAAAATGTTCACCAATGAACTTTTTCTATAGAAAAATGTTCACCAATGAACTTTTTCTATAGAAAAATGTTCACCAATGAACTTTTTCTATAGAAAAATGTTCACCAATGAACTTTTTCTATAGAAAAATGTTCACCAATGAACTTTTTCTATAGAAAAATGTTCACCAATGAACTTTTTCTATAGAAAAATGTTCACCAATGAACTTTTTCTATAGAAAAATGTTCACCAATGAACTTTTTCTATAGAAAATTGTTCACCAATGAACTTTTTCTGTAGAAAAATGTTCACCAATGAACTTTTTCTATAGAAAAATGTTCACCAATGAACTTTTTCTATAGAAAAATGTTCACCAATGAACTTTTTCTATAGAAAAATGTTCACCAATGAACTTTTTCTATAGAAAAATGTTCACCAATGAACTTTTTCTATAGAAAAATGTTCACCAATGAACTTTTTCTATAGAAAAATGTTCACCAATGAACTTTTTCTATAGAAAAATGTTCACCAATGAACTTTTTCTATAGAAAAATGTTCACCAATGAACTTTTTCTATAGAAAAATTTTCACTAATGAACTTTTTCTATAGAAAATTGTTCACCAATGAAGTTTTTCTATAGAAAAATTTTCACTAATGAACTTTTTCTATAGAAAATTGTTCACCAATGAACATTTTCTGTAGAAAATTTTCAGAAATCAACTTTTTCTATAAAAATTTTTCACCAATGAACTTTTCCTATGGAAAAATGTTGACCAGTGAAATTTTTCTATAGTGCTATCCTGTTGCAGATCGAGGTTTTAGAGAACACTAATGATAACAAACAAACTGCATAGCTGCCCGCCAGTTGTACGTGGAATTCAAGAACAAGACGTTTAAACTCCGCAGCGTGGAGTAGAGTGGGGAAGGAGGTGTAATATCTTCGAAACCGTTTAGCCTCTACTATTCTGCATTCCGACGGGATTGAAAAAAGGGAGTCTTTATAGACGAGCTAAAGAGTCTTAAGCGGAAGGGATTATGTAGATCGAAGTTATTATAGATCATTCGAAGGACTTTAAATGGTATTTTGAAGCAATAATTGTAGATGAGCATTAGGAAGTCATTATAGACGGTCGTTGTGAAGTTTTATAGACAAGTGTTGTTAAGTCTCTATAGATGAACAGCAGGAAAAAAATTTTAGAGAATATAATAAAGAGGTTTTATATATTCAGAAGAGTTGGAAATATATTAGCCATTCATTTTCTTTTTCAGAACACGTACTCTTCGGTGACCTTGAAAAAGGTTATGGTCTCAAACATGAATATCTCGATCATGAGGGCTTGTACAATCGTGCTGTGGAACAGGTGGCAAAAGCTGCACCGAAATTAAAGAAATTACAACAAGAAAGAAACCCAGGAGGAAATGACATCTGGCCGTAAGTATAACCTTGAATCGATAGATGAAAAAATATCATTATTGAATTAAAATTATTGAATTATCATGAAATTTACCAGATTGGGTTTATATAATGTCTGGAGTCACGGTTTGTTCCCAGCCAATAGCCCAGTATCAACACACATTACCATGTTTGTTGATGTTATAAAGGGTCAGGGTTCCCCAGAGCAGGTGGAAAAATGGGCACAATTGGCAGAGAATTGTAACATTATTGGTACCTATGCACAAACGGAATTGGCTCATGGTACCAATGTACGTGGTATACAGACAAGGGCGGATTATGATCCTAAAACTCAGGAATTTGTGTTGAACACACCGTGTTTGGAGGCCTACAAATGGTGGCCTGGAGGATGTAAGTCGGGACTTAAGCGGCTGTGAGCGTTTGTTAATAAAAAATTCTTTTTAAACATTTCAGTGGGTCACACGGCCAACCATGCAAATGTGGTTGCCCAGTTGTACATAAACGGCGAACACAAGGGCATACAAATGTTCATTGTCCAGGTGCGTGACCTGGAGACACACATGCCCATGCCTGGTATTGATATTGGAGAGATTGGTAAAAAGGTGGGTATGGCTGCTGTAAATCAAGGTTTCTTGGGTTTGAAAAATGTGCGCATACCACGTGAAAATATGCTTATGAAAAATGCCAAAGTAATGCCCGATGGTACCTTTATTGAGAGTCCAGTATCGAAATTATCCTACATGACAATGGTCTACACGCGTTGTTTGATTGTCAGCATGGATGCTTTCTATTTGTTGGAGGCTGCCACAATTGCAACACGTTATTCGGCTGTGAGAAGGCAAAGTCCCATTAATCCAGAGTAAGTAGGAACCATTTATCGAGATTTTTATGACATTACAAATATCTGTTAATTTGTTTAGTGATCCTGAACCCCAAATTATGGACCATGTTGCCCAACAATTGAAATTATTCCCCGAAATTGCCACCGGCATTGCTTACCATCTGGCTGCAGAACGTATGTGGGAATTATACAACCAAACTGTGGATGAAATCAACAATGGTCAGTATGCCCGTCTGCCAGAAATGCATGCCCTCTCATGTGCCCTTAAGGCCCTCTGTACCACTGATGCCTGTGCAGGCATTGAACGTTTACGTTTATCCTGTGGTGGTCATGGCTTCATGGCTGTTGCCAATATTGGCAATATTTATGGTAATGCCGTGGCAGCCTACACCTATGAAGGAGAAAATACGGTACTTCTTTTGCAAATTGCCCGTTTCCTTGTAAAATCCTGGTCATATTTGATTGAAGGTAAAAAAATGTTATCCAGTGTAGAATACTTGAGAAAAGGTCAAGAAAAGAATACCTTCCCCAAGTGGAATGATAGCTGGGAATGTATTATTGAAGCTCTGAAATATACCGCCGCCCAGTAAGTTTGTAGACCTTGTGAAGGCTTTGCAGATAGTTAACATGATTAAGTTTTCTTTTTTTTGCAGCAAAACCCGTGTAGCTTTTGAAAGCTTTTCGGAAAGAATGATGGCGGGACAAACACAACCAGAGGCTTTTAATAACAGTAGCATTGAACTGTTGCAGGCAGCAGAGGTAAGAAGTGGATCTCTACAAACTTTCAGAAGGGAATCTTTATAGACTTCCGTTAGAGAGTCTTTATAGACGAGCGTTAGGGAGTCTTTATAGACTTCCGTTAGAGAGTCTTTATAGACGAGCGTTAGGGAGTCTTTATAGACGAGCGTTAGGGAGTCTTTATAGACGAGCGTTAGGGAGTCTTTATAGACGAGCGTTAGGGAGTCTTTATAGACGAGCGTTAGGGAGTCTTTATAGACGAGCGTTAGGGAGTCTTTATAGACGAGCGTTAGGGAGTCTTTATAGACGAGCGTTAGGGAGTCTTTATAGACGAGCGTTAGGGAGTCTTTATAGACGAGCGTTAGGGAGTCTTTATAGACGAGCGTTAGGGAGTCTTTATAGACGAGCGTTAGGGAGTCTTTATAGACGAGCGTTAGGGAGTCTTTATAGACGAGCGTTAGGGAGTCTTTATAGACTTCCGTTAGAGAGTCTTTATAGACGAGCGTTAGGGAGTCTTTATAGACGAGCGTTAGAGAGTCTTTATAGACGAGCGTTAGGGAGTCTTTATAGACGAGCGTTAGGGAGTCTTTATAGACGAGCGTTAGGGAGTCTTTATAGACGAGCGTTAGGGAGTCTTTATAGACGAGCGTTAGGGAGTCTTTATAGACGAGCGTTAGGGAGTCTTTATAGACGAGCGTTAGGGAGTCTTTATAGACGAGCGTTAGGGAGTCTTTATAGACGAGCGTTAGGGAGTCTTTATAGACGAGCGTTAGGGAGTCTTTATAGACGAGCGTTAGGGAGTCTTTATAGACGAGCGTTAGGGAGTCTTTATAGACGAGCGTTAGGGAGTCTTTATAGACGAGCGTTAGGGAGTCTTTATAGACGAGCTTTAGGGAGTCTTTATAGACGAGCGTTAGGGGGTCTTTATAGACGAGCGTTAGGGAGTCTTTATAGACGAGCGTTAGGGAGTCTTTATAGACGAGCGTTAGGGAGTCTTTATAGACGAGCGTTAGGGAGTCTTTATAGACGAGCGTTAGGGAGTCTTTATAGACGAGCGTTAGGGAGTCTTTATAGACGAGCGTTAGGGAGTCTTTATAGACGAGCGTTAGGGAGTCTTTATAGACGAGCGTTAGGGAGTCTTTATAGACGAGCGTTAGGGAGTCTTTATAGACGAGCGTTAGGGAGTCTTTATAGACGAGCGTTAGGGAGTCTTTATAGACGAGCGTTAGGGAGTCTTTATAGACGAGCGTTAGGGAGTCTTTATAGACGAGCGTTAGGGAGTCTTTATAGACGAGCGTTAGGGAGTCTTTATAGACGAGCGTTAGGGAGTCTTTATAGACGAGCGTTAGGGAGTCTTTATAGACGAGCGTTAGGGAGTCTTTATAGACGAGCGTTAGGGGGTCTTTATAGACGAGCGTTAGGGAGTCTTTATAGACGAGCGTTAGGGAGTCTTTATAGACGAGCGTTAGGGAGTCTTTATAGACGAGCGTTAGAAGTCTTTATAGACGAACATTAGGGAGTCTTTATAGACGAGCGTTAGGACGAGCGTTTGGGAGTCGTTATAGACGAGCGTTAGGGAGTCTTTATAGACGAGCGTTTGGGAGTCGTTATAGACGAGCGTTAGGGAGTCTTTATAGACGAGCGTTAGGGAGTCTTTATAGACAAGCGTTAGGGAGTCTTTATAGACGAGCGTTAGGGAGTCTTTATAGACGAGCGTTAGGGAGTCTTTATAGACGAGCGTTAGGGAGTCTTTATAGACGAGCGTTAGGGAGTCTTTATAGACGAGCGTTAGGGAGTCTTTATAGACGAGCGTTCGGGAGTCTTTATAGACGCGCGTTAGGGAGTCTTTATAGACGAGCGTTAGAGAGTCTTTATAGACGAGCGTTAGGGAGTCTTTACAGACGAGCGTTAGGGAGTCTTTACAGACGAGCGTTAGGGAGTCTTTACAGACGATCGGAAGGGAGTCTTTATAGACGATCGGAAGGGAGTCTTTATATACGATCAGAAGGGAGTCTTAATAGACGATCGGAAGGGAGTCTTATCAGACGATCGGAAGGGAGTCTTATCAGACGATCGGAAGGGAGTCTTAACAGACGATCGGAAGGGAGTCTTAACAGACGATCGGTGGGGAGTCTTAACAGACGATCGGAATGGAGTCTATCTATACTATTGGAAGGGAGTCTTTATAGACGATCGGAAGGAAGTCTTTATAGACAGTCGGAAGGGAGTTTTGTAGACGATCGGAAGGAAGTCTTTATATACGATCGGAAGGAAGTCTTTATAGACGATCGGAAGGGAGTTTTGTTGACGATCGGAAGGAAGTCTTTATAGACGATCGGAAGGGAGTCTTTATAGACGATCGGAAGGGAGTCTTAATAGACTATCGGAAAGGAGTTTTATAGACCAGCTGAAGGTCGTCTTTATAGACGAGCTTAAGGTCGTCTTTATAGACGAGCTAAAGGTCGTCTTTATAGACAAGCCATAGGTCGTCTTTATAGACGAGCTAAAGGTCGACTTTATAGACGAGCTAAAGGTCGTCTTTATAGACGAGCTAAAGGTCGTCTTTATAGACTAGCTGAACGTCGTCTTTATAGAAGAGCTGAACGTCGTCTTTATAGGTGAGGTGAAAATCGTCTTTATAGACGAGCTGAACGTCGTCTTTATAGAAGAGCTGAACGTCGTCTTTATAGATGAGGTGAAGATCGTCTTTATAGACGAGCTGAAATTCGTCTTTATAAGTCGTTTATAGACGAGCTGAACGTCGTCTTTATAGACGAGCTGAAGGTCATCTTTATAGACGAGCTGAAGGTAGTCTTTAAAGACGAACTGAAGGTCGTCTATATAGACGAGCTGAAGGTCGTCTTTATAGACAAGCTGAAGGTCGTCTTTATAGACGAGCTGAAGGTCGTTTTATAGACGAGCTAAAGGTCGTCTTTTTAGACGAGCTGAAGGTCGTCTTTATAGACGATCGGGAGTCTTAATAGACTATCGGAAAGGAGTTTTATAGACCAGCTGAAGGTTGTCTTTATAGACGAGCTTAAGGTCGTCTTTATAGAAGAGCTAAAGGTCGTCTTTATAGACAAGCCATAGGTCGTCTTTATAGACGAGCTAAAGGTCGACTTTATAGACGAGCTAAAGGTCGTCTTTATAGATGAGCTGAACGTCGTCTTTATAGAAGAGCTGAACGTCGTCTTTATAGAAGAGCTGAACGTCGTCTTTATAGATGAGGTGAAAATCGTATTTATAGACGAGCTGAACGTCGTCTTTATAGAAGAGCTGAACGTCGTCTTTATAGATGAGGTGAAGATCGTCTTTATAGACGAGCTGAACGTCATCTTTATAGACGAGCTGAACGTCGTCTTTATAGAAGAGCTGAACGTCGTCTTTATAGATGAGGTGAAGATCGTCTTTATAGACGAGCTGAACGTCATCTTTATAGACGAGCTGAACGTCGTCTTTATAGACGAGCTGAAGGTCATCTTTATAGACGAGCTGAAGTTCGTCTTTGTAGACGAGCTGAAGGTCGTCTTTATAGACGAGCTGAAGGTCGTCTTTATAGACGAGCTGAAGGTCGTCTTTATAGACGAGCTGAAGGTCGTCTTTATAGACGAGCTGAAGGTCGTCTTTATAGACGAGCTGAAGGTCGTCTTTATAGACGAGCTGAAGGTCGTCTTTATAGACGAGCTGAAGGTCGTCTTTATAGACGAGCTGAATGTCGTCTTTTTAGGAGGGAAAACTTTGTAAGCGAGCGTTAGTGACTTTTATGGACGAGTAGTAGGGAGTCTTTAAAGACCATTTACCATTTAACCCCATTTCTTTCTTTTTGTTTCAGCTACATGGTCGTCAATTTGTTTGCGAAGCATTCTGGCAACAAATTACCGGTCCCAAGACAGTTCATTTGTCCAAATCAACTAAAGCCGCTTTGGAACATTTGGTTGAATTATATTTGGTCCATACCGCTTTGAGGCATATGAATGATATTTTACGCTTCATTTCCCTAACCGAGGCTGATGTGAAATCATTGCAAAATCGCTTAGAAGCGGTACTCAAGAAATTACGTCCGGAGGCTATTGCTATTACCGATGGTTTTGATTTTCCTGATGCTGTTTTAAATTCCGTTTTGGGTGCTTACGATGGCAATGTTTATGAACGAATCTTCGAGGCAGCCAAAATGAGTCCTATGAATCAGAAACCGGTACAAGATTCGTTTGAAAAATATTTGAAACCAATGATGAAATCAAAGATGTAAATGTGTGTAACTCATACACACCTACTTACATATGTATGTAGATACATTGTTAATTATTTGTATACGTGTTAATTAATGTACATTTTTTTATGTAAACAAAAAAATAAATAAATATAAGAGTGTTTGTATTGTCTTGCTTTAAAGCAATGGTGAGCAAAACAGAATTTAAGAGAAAATAAGAGAATTTAACATTTGTCGTTTTTCATGGCTTTTCTAAATTGTTTTTGATTTTTGAAAACACAATTTTAATCTAATACCGTGGATGAAATTATTTATTAAATAATAATTGCAAAAAATACTTAAACGTCTGAGTTTTGTTGAATTAATAAAAGTAAGAGTATTTTACAACAGCCACCAGTGGATGCCCACCAGTGCTTTAAAGTTTAAACCAGGGGAAGGCATTGTGACTCACAAGAGAGCCCATGTGCTCTAAGTGAGCGTAAATTTGTTATCGCTCACAGCCTGTGTAGATCAATGGTGCACAAGAAGAGAATGCTATTTTGGGTTTTTGTATGAGAAAGAGAGTTGTAGTTAATTTTTTCGTAAAGACGCGTGCATGGCTGGTGTAGATGCTAACACGTTGTGAACAACAACAAATTTACGCTCATTGAGAGCACAAGAGAGACCCAAAAATTTTCTCTGCCTCACTCTGGTTTAAACCATGCAGGTATCGACACCAATACAAATGCAGTTTGTGCGGTCATAGGCATACGACATCGACAGTTTAAATTTCGCTCTCTCCACAAACATCGTGTGGGTTAATGCAGCAATCGGCACACAACAAAAAAGTGAGCAAACAATGTGTGATTGCATGGTTTTTCAATGCGTTAATGGAGGGAGAAGCTCTCTTTGCTTGCTCGCGAGTAAAGAGCTACCGAATGCCGGGTTAATGCAATGCCTAAAATAAAAATGATTAAAAAGGCGACGGCACTACCTTCTTCATTGACTTCTGAGTGAAGAGTAAATGGTGGTTGTTTACCTGATGCTGCTTTAAAGCAGGTATCGGCACTAATACAAACGCATTGTTTGCGGTCTCACGCATACGACTCTCTCCAAAAACAGCGTGTGTGTTAATAAATTTGCTAAAATTAAGAACCATTGAAACAAGCGACAATAGAACCTTCTTCATTGACTTCTGAACGAAGACTGAGTGGTGGTTGTTCCGTTGTTATTCTCATCAAGGGCACGTGTGCCCCTTATTGCCGGATGCTGCTTTAAAGAACGGCTGGCATAAGTGAGAGACAACATTTTGTTAGCCTCTTTCATCGGTGTCCAAAATAAATGAGAGAAAATTGATGGGAGAGTAATGTACCTTTGTTAAACAATGGCTGACATGTTCTCATTTGAATTCGTTATTCTCTGTTGTTACGACAACGTGCAGGCGTGGACATCCCTAGCCTCTTTATGTAAGTGGTTCAGCGAAGGCTTGTTGTACTTACGTTGGCATACCACACTGGCTCCACATAGCTTTCCACAGACCCAATATAGCATTGTAAGAGATTAATAAGGTTATATGCTACCAAGTGGACTCGAGGACCTTGTTTAACTTCTCAAGCAATAGCATAAAGCTTCGAAAGGTGACCCCCAGAACTTTGGCCTAATTAGTGGTCGGAATTATTAACCCATCGACAAACACATTCAGCGGAATCGTCATCTCCACAGTCCATGTGATGAAAAGTTAAATAGTTCCGGAGATATAATATCCTCTTGGAGAACTGCTTGCTTCACACTACGGTGGTTGGGCTTACTGTTCCTGAATTCCACATACGAGTGGCAGCCATACATATAATTGGTAACCCAGAATCTCAAGGAGGGTAAGGTAATTTCAACATCATCGAACGGTTTAGCATCCCTTAACGTATCAAAGGAAGACACCTGACGGCTGTCTCTGGAAATATAACTTAATCAGGACCTTTCGGCCCTCGAATACGCTAAATTAACTTGACATGTGTGACATGTGCGACAAGTGTGACATGTGTGACATGTCTGACATGTCTGACATGTGTGGCAAGTGTGACATGTCTGACATGTGTAACAAGTCTGACTGTGAGAAAGTGTGACATGTGTGAAAAATGTGACATGTGTGAAACTCCAAATACAAGAGACCTGTCGGTCCTCTTTACAAATGTTATTAAATCGAGACCTGTCGGTCCTTCCCACAGTTTTGAATGATCAGGATTTATTTGCTAAATCCGGCCATAATCTACGAGATTTCCCATACAAAAATAAATCTTCGTAATGAGTGGATTTGTTGTTAATCCGCCTTAGATCCTTGTACACCACACTTTTTTTGCAACATGTTGCTAGAGAAGTTCCAAAAATCACTCAGTCTATTTCAGTCATTCAGACCAGAGCTCCGATTTTCTCGTTTTTACTCGCGAGTGGGAGTACTCGAAGAGTGCGAGTAAAAAGTCCGATTTGTCGTTTTTACTCGCGAGTGAAAATACCTGCGAGTGGGAGTACGAGTTTTACAAGAAGTTTATTCTCCACTCCTTTCTTTTATTTGGGAGCACTGGCGAGTACTCTTGGTTTAAAAATAAGAGTGCGAGTGAAAATACTCGAAATAGAGTACGAGTTCGCTTGAAGAATAAAATCGAGTGAAAAAAAATATGTTTTTGCTGCTTGTGTGTTGTTGCGTGTGTAGTAGCGAACGATTTTGATGTTCCTGTGGACTGAATATGGAAAGAGCAAGTTGTTTGGTGGTCCAGAGGAGGTTGTTCCGAAGATCGGTGGAGGTTGGTCGGAGGTCCAGAGGAGGTTGTTCCGAAGTTCGGAGAGGGTGGTCGGAGGTCCAGAGGAGGTTGTTCCGAAGTTCGGAGGAGGGTGCTGTTTGTGTATTGTTGCGTGTGTAGTAGCGAACAGGTTTTGATGTTCCTGTGGACTGAATACGGAAAGAGCAAATTGTTCGGTGGTCCAGAGGAGGTTGTTCCGAAGTTCGGAGGAGGGTGGTCGGGGGTCCAGAGGAAGGTGTTCCGAAGATCGGAGGAGATTGGTCGGAGGTCCAGAGGAGGTTGTTCCGAAGTTCGGAGGAGGGTGTTCGGAACTCCGAACTGTTAGAGATTCAATCGACTTAGTTTGTAATTTTCATTATAATATTATTTTATATCAATCAAGTATGCTTTGACTTTTGAATTTTGTTGTATTGTCAATGTGAAAATATTTTTTTCATTCCCAAATAAAATTTCGTGTGTTCAAATCGTTTGTTCTCGAAAGGAATATTTTTTCCACATATTGCGTCGCTAACAGGTTATGGGCTCTATCGCAATGGATTTTTTGAGAACATCTTTCGCGAAATTAAACGCAGATAATTACCATTTATGGAAGTTCAAGCTGGAATTAATCTTGCGTAAGGAAGATTTGTGGGAATGTGTTACTTCCGATGTTCCTAGTAACCCTAATGCGGAATGGAAGAAAAAGAATGAAGCAGCGACGGTTATAATTGGCCTTTCCGTTGAAGACAATCAACTTATGTTGATAAAGAAAGCAACGAGTGCCCACGACTCTTGGAATATATTGCAAAATCATCATGAAAAAAATACGCTTGGGACTAGTGTACGTATCATGAGACAAATATGCAATATGAAGTATTCAATGGATGCGGATATTAATGAACACATAATGGACATGAAGTTACTATTCGAAAAATTGGAAGCTATAGGTGAGAAATTTTCCGAGCGCTGGTTGGTGGCCATGCTTCTTAGTAGTCTTCCGTCGTCATTTGACACGCTTGTCACAGCTTTGGAAGTTCGAAAAGTTGACGAGCTGACTATTAAAATCGTGGAAACGTGCTTAATTGAAGAATGCCAACGCATGAAAGGTAACGTACCATCAAATTCAATTCTCAAGACATCTGAACGCTCTGAAGAACGCCACGTAAAGCGATGTCATTTTTGTAAAGCAAAAGGTCATCTGAAAAAGGATTGCTGGAAATTCAAGAAAGCCAAGAACAATAATGTCAACAAAGCGAACGAGGCAAAAGACGAGAAAGCTTTTGAAGGTAACTATTGCTTTTCAGTCAATTGTGACGCAACATCGTGGGTTCTTGATTCCGGCGCAACATGCCATATCAGTTCAAATCGTGCTCATTTTGCAACGTTGGATACGACCGTACATGAGTTAGTTACCGTTGCAAATGGAGAATCGGTTCATTCAAGTGGCAAAGGCAGTTGCAATGTCCAAACAGTGAATTCAAAAGGCGAAACATTTAATATCAAAATCAAAGATGTGCTGTATATACCATCCTTCCATGGGAATTTATTGTCGGTAAATAAGATATTAAAAAATGGATTTAAAGTTATATTCAAGGAATCGAATGCGAAAATTGTGGCTGCAGATGGAAAAGAGGTAGGCCATGCCGAGATGTCTGCTGGTTTATTCCAACTTCGTCAAAGTCAACATGCATTGTCTGCAACATGCAACTCGACCAACTGTCAGCACTATTGGCACAAATTATTCGGTCATAGAGACGTTGAAGCTCTTCGTGAAATGGAGAAAAGAGATTTGGTAAAGGGATTAAAGATACGTGATTGCGGTATAAGAAAGGTATGTGACATATGTATTCAATGTAAAATGACGAAGAAGCCTTTCAATAAAACCTCTGAGGGAAAATCAGTCAAGGTTTTAGATATTATCCACACTGATGTATGTGGACCCATGCAGACTGTGACGCCAGGAGGAAAGCGTTATATCCTTACATTTATTGATGACTTTAGTAGATATACACACGTCTACCTAATCAAAACCAAAGATGAAGTCTTCGATAAAATTAAATGTTTTTTAGAATTGATGAAGAATAAATTTTCAAGATACCCATCCGTTATACGATCCGACAATGGTGGTGAATATACCGGTAAGAAGGTGCGGAACTATTTGGAGGAGAGAGGAATAGAATGTCAATATACTGTGCCCTACTGTCCGCAACAAAATGGTATTGCTGAGCGGAAAAATAGATCCCTTGTCGAAATGGCAAGATGTCTACTGGCAGAAGCCAAACTTCCAAATGTGTTCTGGGGAGAAGCAATAATGACAGCAAACTATTTACAAAATCGCACTTTCTCCAAAACGATCGGCATTACACCGTACCAAGTATGGGAAAAGAAAGTACCCAATATTAACCATTTGCATGTTTTTGGATCGAAAGCTCATGTCCTTATACCAAAAGAAAAACGCCGAAAGTTAGATGAGAAAACTGAAATTTTAACTTTCATGGGTTATGACCAGAACACAAAAGGATACAGATTTGTTAATCCAATTACCAAGAAGGTAACTATTAGCAGAGACGCAAAATTTACAACGACTAATATATATAACGAGAGCAGTGAAAATTCAAACCACAACAACTCGGAAGTACAACTCGATGTTTTTACAAGAGAAGCAAATTCCAATAATACTCGTGATGAGGGTCATGTACAGAATTTAGCCGATGATATTCAGTCCGAAGAAGATGTATTTTTTGAAAGCATGGAAGATCAAATTGAAATCTCTTCAGATGATACAAATGAACCACTACAATTGCGCAGATCAACTCGTGAAACAAAAGGAAAACCTGCTAAAAAGTACGGGTATAGTGCTCAAAATAATGAAGAATTTCAGGAACCAAAAACTTTTAACGACGCTTTACAATCAGAACAGCGTACAGAGTGGATAAAAGCAATGAAAGAAGAAATAACATGTCTAAAGAAACTGAATACGTGGGAGCTCGTGGTACCTCCGCAGAATGCAAATATCGTTAGCTCAAAGTGGACATTCAAAATAAAACGGAATGCTGAAGGAACAGTTCAAAGGTATAAAGCTCGACTGGTAGCTCGTGGATACTCTCAAAAATATGGTCAGGATTACGATGAAGTTTTTGCTCCGGTAGTGAGACAAACGACTTTACGGACCTTGTTGTCCGTAGCAGGAGCAAAGAAAATGTCAGTTGTTCACTTCGATGTAAAATCAGCGTTTTTGAATGGTGAATTGCAAGAAACCATATATATGAAACAGCCTCCAGGATTTGAAGAGAGCGGAAAGAAACTGGTATGTAAACTGAATAAAAGCATATATGGACTCAAACAAGCTGCTCATGTATGGAACAATACGCTCCATAACGTTTTGAGTAATGGAGGTTTCGAACAGTCAACAGCAGACCCATGTCTCTACACAAAATGCACCAACGAGGAAGGGATAACGTATGTGTTAATTTACGTTGATGACATATTGGTTGCTAGCGAAGAGAAGTCAAACGTCGACGAAGTAGAAACATTACTCAGAGGTAACTTTGATATAAGTAACCTTGGAATGGCGAACCACTATTTGGGTTTGGAAATTTTTCAAGACAAATTGTCGAACTTTTGTATTCGTCAGAGAAAGTACATTAAGGACTTGGTCAAAGAATTTGGAATGGAGAATTCGAAAGATTCAAAGTACCCTATAGATCCAGGATATGGAAAGTCTGAATCAGAGCAACTGCTTGATAACACAAAATATCAAAAATTAATTGGATCACTACTATACATAAGTGTCAACTCTAGGCCTGATATAGCCGCTAGTATTTCAATTTTGGCTCAAAAAGTGAGTGCACCAACTCAAGAAGATTGGACGGAATTGAAACGGGTCCTCAAGTACCTAAAGGGAACCAAAGCTGAATTTGTTGCCCTTTCCGAAGCATGCAAAGAAGCCATATGGATTAGACGATTATTAAGCGATATGCGAATCAGTCAAGAATTACCAACAACAATATTTGAAGACAATCAAAGTTGCTTACGGCTCATTAAGGAAGAAAAACTTAGCAATAGGACAAAACACATTGACACCAAACTTCATTTTGTGAAGGATCACATTGAAAAACAAAATATAATATGCAAGTATTGCCCTAGTGAGTTAATGGTAGCAGACATGCTAACGAAACCGCTCCCTGTATCAACATTTGTAAAATTCAGAAAATCTGTTGGTGTGAAAATCGATTGAGGAAGGGTGTTAGAGATTCAATCGACTTAGTTTGTAATTTTCATTATAATATTATTTTATATCAATCAAGTATGCTTTGACTTTTGAATTTTGTTGTATTGTCAATGTGAAAATATTTTTTTCATTCCCAAATAAAATTTCGTGTGTTCAAATCGTTTGTTCTCGAAAGGAATATTTTTTCCACATATTGCGTCGCTAACACGAACTCCATCCTCTGAACCTCTGACCACCCTTCTCCGAACTTCGGAACTCCATCCTCCAAACCTCCAAGCACCCTCCTCCGAACTTCGGAACAACCTCCTCTGAACCTCCGACCACCCTTCTTCGAACTTCGGAACAACCTCCTCTCGACCTCCGACTACCCTCTTCCGAACTTCAGAACAACCTAACTCGAACCTCCTAACAACCTCATCCAAACCTCCGAACTCACAAACGGTCAAAAAACAAATAAATTTTTCCTGCTCAATTATACTCGATTTTTTTACTCGAGTAAACTCGTACTCTACTTCGAGCATTTTCACTCCCACTCGTTTTTTCTTGCAAAGTCGTACTCTTCAAGTACTCGTACTCGCAAACACTTGTTACTCGCGAGTGAAAACGAGCAAGTCTGAAATATGCTTCGCGAGTGACGAGTAAAAATAGAGTATACTCAATTTATTTTTTCTACTCGCGCGAGTACTCCCTCTCGAGTATTTCGGAGATCTGATTCAGACAACACAGTCATTAGGTATGTACTATAACTTTCCCAGCAATAATTACTCAGCAAGTTCCAGCAACTTCTCTCAGTGAAATTTACTCTCTCAAGCAAGAAAAATTTCAGAAAGTTGAACTTGCCAAGGCGTATTTATATAAGGTAAAAGTGACAATCAGCTGTATTCTTACTTTTTTTGTAAATTTAGTTTTCAAAATGTAATAGGGTCTACTCATGAAATTTGAAACTTCGAAATTTGCTACCATAAAATTCTTCTTTTCATCGTAATCGTGTAATAACAATGACCTACGAGAATTCTGTATGCTTTATATTTACATTTTGATTCAAATTTGTTCTATTTTAGAGGATTTTCGAAATGTATTTATGTTTTTCCTGAAAACATTTTTGAAACGACCGTATTATTCAATATTTTCTTTGACAATCAATTTTCAATAAAAACAATGTTGTTTTTGTAAATTTGTTAGTTGTTGTAATACATGCATATACCTTATATAAATTTGCTTTGGGTACTTGCAAGCAAGTCAGCTGTTACTCAAAATATATGAAAAATATTTTTTGTTTCTTTTAATATTTTGAATCAAATGGAACAAAAACATAAATTTTAAAATTGCATTTTACTATAATTCTATCCACAACGCTTTAGAATCTAAAAAATGTGAAATTGTGATATTTTCATGGATAAAAATTTTAACATTTCAAGTTGTTTACATTGAACAGCTGATTAAAAGTCTGCTGGCGAAACTTACAAATTTTTACGGGACAAATTTTTCCAGCAAAAATTTGCAAGTTTTTAGTCACAGAACTGCCAAAAATCTCTCTCAACTCGCTCTCTTTTACTGTACAATTTTGTTATCGAACAACATTCAGTAAAATTTGTACGAATTTCTACACATTTTTGGGTTATCGTACAGACCTAATTAAGATCGGGTCATTAGCATTTGGTCTGTTCCTTTAATTTTCAAAATGGTAAAAGTTGCAAAACTTGTGAACTGGTTTCATATCAATTATATTAGAGTTGTACTTTTTAGCTCTTTTAGCTGATCGCTCTTTTTAGTTCAGCTCTTTTCGACGAACTAGGTCGCTCTTTTAGTTCAATAGTTCGTCGAAAATCTCTGTCAGTCAGCTGTCTTTTCGTTGTATCGTTCATCGGCTCTGATTCGTTCGCTTGCAAGTTCGTTCATTTGTATACAAAAACATGTATACATATACATATGTATGTATACATATGTATGCCGAAAACGAACAAACATCAGAAGAATATTTTAAAGAACTCAGCAAAGAAAATAGGTTTGGTCTGATTAAACCGCAAATTTGGAATTTTTAAAACTTTCAATTTGTAATTATTTAAGTTTAAAATTAAATGAAAATATTAAAATTACGATGAATAAAGTTGTGTGTTGATATGTGTGTAAAATACAAAATGTAAACAAAACTATTACCTTTATAAAGTCATCAGTTAATCAGTTAACGACGGCGTCACTTCTGATATGTGAACGACGTGCTGAATCGTTCGTTCTTTAAGCGTTCCTTATTTGGTCGTTTTTTTATTTTTCGGTCGGTGCTCAGTGAACTACTGAACTATAATGAACTATATCGACTGATCTAGTTCGTACGCTCTTTCCAATAAATCGTTCAATTCAACTAGTTCGTCCGTGAACTATACAACTCTAAATTGTATGCCTACAGCAAGTAAAGGAACACAATTCGAGTAAAAATTGGTAAAACTAGAACATTCTTGCACGTAAAAGAACAGAGCTATTACGTACAATGGTACAAGCATACATCGTTCAACAATTCATTTGAATTACACCTTGTCGTATCGGTGTAAATGATAATGTTTCAATGGAACTAGAATTTAGTCGATAACTTGAGACGGCTGTGACAACAACCGCGGCATTTAATTTGTATTCGTTGTCGGGTGTAACGGTTGGTGTGTGTCCATTCTAACGCGCTCTGAATCATAAACTATAGATGCCATCAATATGACTTCGATCGTGCCGTCTACACCTAATCCTGACATTGTTAAAGAACGACAAAATGCCACCTGTAGTAGTGAGGAATTGGCTCAGTGGTTTCACGGTGGTGCTGAAAAATTAAAAAATAAACGTGAAATTGGTAATTGTGAATTCAAATGAAATTATAATGCAGTGGATTTTGAATATTGGGATGGAACGAAAGAATTTAGTTAAGATTTATTACTATATCGACACCTCCAAATAATAGTATGCTAAGTCTAAAAAGTGAGTTTTGCAGGAGAAGCTCTCAAAGTTTGGAAATTTTTTTTAACTTCAGTCCTATGCTAAGTCAATATTTGTTTATAACTTCTGTTCGGATTGACCGATCATTACCAAAATTAGACAGAATTTAAGTTAAAGGACGTTTGACACCTCCAAATAATAGTTTGCTAATTCTGAAAAGCGAGTTTTGCAGGACAAGCTCTATAAGTTTGGAAATTTCTTTTACCTTCAGTACTATGCTAAGTAAATATTTGTTTATAACTTCTGTTCGGATTGCCCGATCATTACCAAAATTTGACAGAATTTAAGTTAAAGGACGTTAAATATAAAAATGTAAAGAACTTGAAAACATGCTAAGTCGACTTAGCATACTATTGTTTGGAGGCGTCGATATGACACATTCTGTAACTACTGTACAGAAGAAAATTATTGAAAAATGTTGTCAAAATACAAATGTATTAATCAAGGCACATTTATATAAGGTATACATATGCATGAATTACAACAACTAACAAACTTACAAAAACAACATTATTGTTAGTGAAAATTAAATGTCAAAGAAAATATTGAATAATAGGGTCGTTCTAAAAATTTTCCCAGAAAAATCGTAAATACATTTTGAAAATCCTCTAAAATAGACCAAATATAAATCAAAATGTAAATATAACGCATTCAGAACAGTCGTAGGTCATTTTTGTTATACGTTTAGGATGGAAAGAAGTATTTTATGGTAGAAAATTTCGAAGTTTAAAATTTCATGAGTAGACCCTATTACATTTTGAAAACCAAATTTACAAAAAAAAAAAAAAATAAAATACAGCTGATTGTCACTTCTACCCTATATAAATATGCCTTGATATTAACATTAGTATATTAATAAAATATATTTATGAGGGAATTATAGAAATACTATACTTTAAGCTTCAAATAAATAAATAAATTAATAATAAAAGTAATAATAAATAAATTAAAACAAGTAGGGAAACTATATAGTTGTGACATAGCCGACTATGTGATACCTATGCGTAATATTTTCACGGATCAACATTTTGTTTAGGGACGCACTAAAGTTATTTCCCACCTTGATTATTAATACCACATGACATAAGGCTAACTGAACCAAAATAAATATATGTATGTATTAATTTGTCTGAGGATCAGACTTAACAGTACGTGAAAAGTAGCATAGTGGTAGATAAGTAGGGCTTTCGTAGGCTCCAACTTTTTCAATGCACTTAGGTCTCTTAGGTCATAATAGATCGACTCAAAAGAGAAACAATTAAAAACAAGTAAAACAATTAAAAAATTATCAGTTGGCTTGGCCGACAGAGATATACCCTCAGCCTGTGTATATTGAAACAATTTTTTCTCAAAAAACGTATGTATTTAGAGAGTTTTGAAAATTTTGGGCTTATGAAACGAAAAAAATATTGATTAGGATTAAAGAGTTTTGCGGAAGAAATACTTAAAGGAATGGATCGACATTGACCATTATGGAAGTGGATCTCCAACCACTACATATAGTGCCATAGGGGGTTTTTACACCCTTCGGGCTGTATGCTCAAGAAGTGTGTATTTGCCCCTGAAAAAACTTTTACCATCGTAATTGAGGCAGCGAATGCAAGTTGCTTCAACAAAAAACAAAGTGATTCGATAGAAGGTCTTAAAGTGAACTTATCCGAAATTTTGTTTGCGAGGTACTGGATGAAGTGGACAAATATAGTCCATATTTGAACCTGATCTATATCTGGTAGATATATTAGGATGTGTAAAGTATGGACCAATTCGACCACTCCCTTCAAAAGTTACAGTACGAACAATTTTTCCGAACATTTTTGAACTTTTGTGGGTGAGGTACCTGAAGAAGTAGACCGATACGGCTTATCTTCGAACTTAAACTATGTTTGGACAAAATATTACTAAGGCCAAATTTTCGACCGAATCGGCAGATTTATCTTGCGGTCCAACCACCTCACACGGTGTTATAGGGGTTTTTGCAAATTTCAGGCTATTTTCTCAGGAAGTATGGACTTGCCCCTGATGAAACTTTTACCGTCGTGTAGGGGGCGGTTAATGCAAGTTGCTAAAACAAAAATCAAAGCGATTCGAGAGCTGGTCCTAAACTGAACTTATCCGAAATTTTGTGTGAGAGGTACCAGAAGGAGTGGACCGTTAAGTCCATATTGGAACCACATATAAGTCTGGTAGACATTTCACGATTTGCAAAATATGGACCAAATCGGTTACTTCCTTCAAGAGTTGTAGTACGTACAAATTGTCCGAATATTTTCGAACTTTTGTGTGGGAGGTACCGGAAGGAGTGGACCGATATAACCATTCTTCGAACTTAAACTAAGTTTGGACAAAATATTACGAAGAAATTTTGGACCGAATCGGCAGATCCGTTCAAGAGTTATCTGCGCTCTAACCACTACACACGGTGTCATAGGGGTTATTTGCACCTTTCAGATTATTTTCTCAGGAAGTGTGGACTTGTCCCTGATGAAACTTATACTGTGGTATAGAGGACAGTGAATAGAAGTTGCTATAACAAAAATCGAAGCAGTTTGAGAGCAGGTCCTAAACTGAATTTTTTCGAAATTTTGTGTGGGAGGTACCCGAAGGAGTAGACGGATTGGGTCCATATTGGAACCTCACCTAAGTCTAGTAGAAATTTCACGATGTGCAAAACATGGACCGAATCGGTTACTCCCTTCAAGAGTTATCGTGCGCACAAATTTTCCGAATATTTTCGAACTTTTGTGGGGGAGGTACCGGAAGGAGTGGACCGATATAACCCATCTTCGAACTTAAACTAAGTTTGGACAAAATATTACGAAGGCCAAATTTTGGACGGAATCGGTTGTTCCGTTCGAGAGTTATCGTGCCCTCCAGCCAGACAGACAGACGGACGGACATGGCTAAATCAGCTCGAAATTGTCTGAAACACATTTCGTCCAAACATACTTGGGGTCTAAAACCATTATTTCGATGAGGCACATTTTGCCCGTATGGAAGTGTATATCACAAATATTGTCAATTATTTCATATTCCATTTCAAACAAGTAAAAAAGTATCAGTCGGCTTTGCCGACAGAGATATACCCTCAGCATGGGCAAATTGAAACACTTTTTTCACAAAAAACTTATGTAGTTAGGGGGTTTCAAAATTTTGGTCGTATGAACCGACAAAAATGTTGATTAGGATTAAAGTTCAAAATTTTTGCGGAAAGGTACTTAAAGGAATGGACCGACATAGACCATGGGGGTGCCATAGGGGGTTTTTACACCCTTCGGGCTGTTTTCTGAAGAAGTATGGACTTGCCCCTGAAATAACTTTTACCATCGCAATTGAGGCAGCGAATGTAAGTTGCTTCAACAAAAATGAAAGTGATTCAATAGCAGGTCTTAAAGTGAACTTATCCAAAATTTTGTGTGGGAGGTACGGGATGGAGTGGACAAATATAGTCCATATTCGAACTTGATCTATATCTGGTAGATATTATGAGAATGTGTAAAGTATGGACCAAATCGGTCACTCCCATCAAAACTTATCGTGCGCACAATTTTTCCGAATATTTTTGAACTTTTGTGGGGTAGGTACCTGAAGGAGTGGACCGATATGGCTTATCTACGAACTTAAACTAAGTTTGGAAACAATATTACGAAGACCAAATTTTGGCCGGAATCGGCATTTCTGTTCAAGAATTATCTTGCGCTTCCACCCATAAACATGGTGTCATAGGGTTTGTTTTTCAACTTTCAGACTATTTTTCAGGAAGTATGGACTTGCCCCTGAGGAAACTTGTACCTTCGTATAGGGGACAGTGAATACAAGATGTTACAACAAAAACCAAGGCGATTCGAGAGCAGGTCCTAAACTGAACTTTTCCGAAATTTTGTGTGGAAGGAATTTACCGATTGAGTCCATATTGGAACCTCATCTAAGTCTGGTAGAAATTTCATAATGTGCGAAGTAATGACCAAATCGGTAACTTCCTTCAAGAGTTATCGTACGCACAAATTTTCCGAACATTTTCGAACTTTTGTGGGGGAGGTACCGGAAGGAGTGGACCGATATAATCCATCTTTGAACTTGAACTAAGTTTGGACAAAATATTACGAAAGCCAAATTTTGGACCGAATCGGCAGATCCGTTCGAGGGTTATCTTGCGCTCCAACCATTACACACGGTGTCATAGGGCTTTTTGTAACTTTCAGGCTATTTTCTCAGGAAGTATGGACTTGCCCCTAATGAAACTTACAGCGTCGTATAGAGGACAGCGAATACAACTTGCGTAAACAAAAATCAACGCGATTCGAGACCAGGTCCTAAACTGAACTTTTCCGAAATTTTGTGTGGGAGGTACCCGAAGGAGTGAACCGATTGAGTCCATATTGGAACCTCATCTGGTAGAAATTTCACGATGTGCAAAGTATGGACCAAATCGGTGACTGCCTTCAAGAGTTATCATGCCCACAAATTTTCCGAACATTTTGGAACTTTTGTGGGGGAGGTACCGGAAGGAGTGGACCTATATGGCCCATCTTCGAACTTAAATCGAATCTGGACAAAATAATTCGATACCCAGAATTTGAACCGAATCGATTGATCCGTTCGAGAGTTATCGTGCGCACCAGCCAGCCAGACAGACAGACGGACAGACAGACGGACGGACATTGCTAGATCTACTCAAAATTGTCTGAAACGGATATCGTACAAACATACTTGGGGTCTAAAACCATTATTTCGATGAGGCACATTTTTGGTCGTATGAAAGTGTATATCACAAATATTGTCAATTATTTCATATTCCATTTCAGAAAAAAATGATAAATTTTTTTCGAGCTACATCAACGATATGTAGGTTAAGAAAAAAATTCCCAGTTCCCAGTCGCGAGCCAATTTTTGGTTGTTGCGGACAAAAGATATGGCGCTTTTATTTCGCTTTTTAAGAAAGAAAATATTATAAAAACGCTAATTATTTTAATGAGCACAATTGTTACAAAAAAGTTCTCTCGAAGTGACTTCAACGAGTAGATTGCATAATACCTACAAAATAATACACAGAATTCGCGGAATGTACATAAAATTGATAAATTATTGAATATAAGTCTACTTTTCTCAAAATTAAGGCCCATTTATATAATAATAATAATTGTTCCACAAACATCCCATTCGGGACAAGGGAGACTTCTCTCATATCAATGAGTGCACCCCGATTCATATTAGCTCAATGATATGGGACCTACTGTTTATTGCCGAGTCCGAACGGCGTGTCCTAAGACACCACTTGTAGAGAAGTTTTACATGGCTGCAGTACTCAGGAAATGTCGCCAACATTGCTGAGGGGTATTTTGCCACAGTTGAAATTTTTGATGTTGCCTGGCCTGGGAATCGAACCCACGACCTTTAGCGTGCAAGGCGGGTGTGCATACCATTGCACCACGGTGGCACCCTTAAGGCCCATTTAGCGGTCATAAAATTACATAACAATTTGTTGTGGATAAAAACTTCACGTCGCATCAAATGAGACTAAAATCATAAAAATTGGTATTATAGTTTCGATGTTACAGCCAAAATAAGCACATATTTTGGTCAAAAAAATAATTTTTCTTTTTTTGAAATTTTGCCTGTTACGGCGAAGATCATTTTTAATGATTTTTTTTATTAATTTTCTCGTTTATAGTTAAATAATTTTTCGTTTGAAAAATATTTTTTTTAGTAGAAAATATTGGAAAAATCTATAGAAATACTTCCTTCATTTTGCTTAAATCTCCCAATAAAATAGACGGATTTTGCTTTATAGACATTCATATTAAAGCTTTCCCATTGGGGAAGGTAATAGGGTTGATTAGGATATACCTTAAAGCTTCTGAAATGGAAAGAGAGGTCAAATAACCCATTTTAATTTATATGCATTTTAAAATACGGGTAAATCGCGTAATTGTCAAAATAATTTTGTCCGTATGTGATTTTCATGTACAGCAAAACCATATCTTTTAAGTTGTATATATTTTCGAACTTTAATTTGAAGGCTAAAATGTAGCATCGGCTGCATCTTAGTGTTCAAAAAGCTATAAAACATCGCTAGTTTGCGCAGGGTGCATCCGATTTCAGTGTTCACCATGAAAATCTATATCGATATATATCTATTTCAAGGCCATCAATCAAGAACCGTGGATGTAGCTTCACACACTATTTTTCGGGATAAAATGAATGTTGCTCCCTTATCAGTAAAGTTTTTAAATCTCTGTTTTCGCAAAAGCGACACATATATCAAATAACACAGTATCGCGAGTTCTACAATCCTATATATGATTTTTTGAAAAAAAAAACACTTAAAATCTGTCTTCAAAATGTCAGCATCATTTAATAATAGAAGCAGATAAAATTTTGAAAAGTAATACATTATTTAGTTCGCTTCTACTTTTACTTTGACAGGAAACTCGTGGAAAGTGTGGTTTACTTACAAATCAAGAGAAAACAAAAAAGACAGGTTGGCTTCAACCCATTTTTACCCATTTTTCGACAAAAACACAGCCACAGCCTCCACGCAAATTATCTTTTAAGGCCAATATTTTTGGCCACGTCCAAAAACATTTCATTTTAGCCAAAAATATTTAATTTGTAAATATTAAAGGTAATTAAGGGTAAACCTTTCCCAGCAAAAAAAAAATCCTCCCAAAATCATTGGTTTTGTAAGGGATTTTTGGCAGCCGTAACTACTCACAAACCCCCTTTCTTCCCTATTATTTTTACAAGGGCATGTCGCACTCAGTTTCTAGTTATTTTATGACCACTAGAATAACTAGTTATTCTGTGGCCACAAGAACTTGAAAAGTAACGTGAAAAAAAATTTCATTTTTAGAACAGTTGATGTAGAGAATTTGTTATTAATTTCATCACACTTCTTACTTTTATTTTACTTTATTTTATTTCGCTGTCTGCCCGAATTGAACCCATGAACCCTCTGATTTCTAGCCAAAGACACTACACACTGTGCCACGCACACGAATATTAAGGGTTGCTTAAGAACTTAAATGTGCAGTGCACATGTGCACCTCGAACTCGAATTTAACATAGCTGAAGCCAAGGTTTTCCTTTTAGAACACGCGACATGAGATTGTATATTATACAAATTAAATATTTTTGGATAAAATGAAATGTTTTTGGAAGTGGCAAAAAATATTGGCCTTAAAAGATAATTTGCGTGGAAGCTGTGGCTATATTTATGTTAAAACAAGTAAAAAAGTATCAGTCGGCTTTGCCGACAGAGATATACCCTCAGCCTGTGCAAATTGAAACACTTTTTTCACAAAAAAACTTATGTATTTAGGGGGTTTCAAAATTTTGGTCGTATGAACCGACAAAAATGTTAATTAGGATTAAAGTTCAAAATTTTTGCGGAAAAGGTACTTAAAGGAATGGACCGACATAGACCATGGGGGTGCCATAGGGGGTTTTTACACCCTTCGGGCTGTTTTCTCAAGAAGTATGGACTTGCCCCTGAAACAACTTTTACCATCGTAATTGAGGCAGCGAATGTAGGTTGCTTTAACAAAAATCCAAGTGATTCAGTAGCAGGTCTTAAAGTGAACTTATCCAAAATTTTGTGTGGGCGGTACGGGATGGAGTGAACAAATATAGTCCATATTCGAACCTGATCTATATCTGGTAGATATTATGAGAATGTGTAACGTAAACTAAGTTTGGAAACAATATTACGAAGGCCAAATTTTGGCCGGAATCGGCATTTCCGTTCGAGAATTATCTTGCGCTTCCACCCATAAACATGGTGTCATAGGGTTTGTTTTTCAACTTTCAGGCTATTTTTTCAGGAAGTATGGACTTGCCCCTGAGAGAACTTGTACCTTCGTATAGGGGACAGCGAATACAAGATGTTACAACAAAAACCAAGGCGATTCGAGAGCAGGTCCTAAACTGAACTTTTACGAAATTTTGCGAGGGAGGTACTCGACGGAGTTTACCGATTGAGTCCATATTGGAACCTCATCTAAGTCTGGTAGAAGTTTCATAATGTGCCAAGTATGGACCAAATCGGTTACTCCTTTCAAGAGTTATCGTACGCACAAATTTTCCGAACATTTTCGAACTTTTGTGGGGGAGGTACCGGAAGGAGTGGACCGATATAATCCATCTTTGAACTTGAACTAAGTTTGGACAAAATATTACGAAAGCCAAATTTTGGACCGAATCGGCAGATCCGTTCGAGAGTTATCTTGCGCTCCAACCACTACACACCGTGTAATAGGGTTTTTTGGTAACTTTCAGGCTATTTTCTCAGGAAGTATGGACTTGCCCCTAATGAAACTTACAGCGTCGTATAGAGGACAGTGAATACAAATTCCGTAAACAAAAATCAAAGCGATTCGAGACCAGGTCCTAAACTAAACTTTTCCGAAATTTTGTGTGGGAGGTACCTGAAGGAGTGGACCGATTGAGTCCATATTGGAACCTCATCTAAGTTTGGTAGAAATTACACGATGTGCAAAGTATGGACCAAATCGGTTATTCCCTACAAGAGTTATCGTGCGCACAAATTTTCCGAACATTTTTGAACATTTGTGGGGGAGGTACCTGAAGGAGTGGACCTATATGGCCCATCTTCGAACTTAAATCGAATCTGCACAAAATATTTCGATACCCAAAATTTGAACCGAATCGATTGATCCATTCGAGAGTTATCGTGCGCACCAGCCTGCCAGACAGACAGACAGACGGACGGACATTGCTAGATCTACTCAAAATTGTCTGAAACGGATATCGTACAAACATACTTGGGGTCTAAAACCATTATTTCGATGAGGCACATTTTTGGTCGTATCAAAGTGTAAATACCCTCTTTAGCCTAAAGGCTGAGGGTATAAAAAACGGTTAAAAATTGGTTGAAGCCAACGTGTATTTTTTGTTTTCTCTCGATTTGTGAGTAAACCACACTTCTCTCGATTTTCCTGTCAAAGTAAAAGTAGAAGCAAACTAAATAAGGATCGTCTCACTAATGTATTACTTTTCAAAATTTGAATGATGCTGACATTTTGAAGCCAGATTTACAGTGTTTTTTTAAATTTTCTTTCTTTCTTCTAACTTCATTCCGCAAACATGTTTTTTAAAAAATCATATATAGATTGTAGTACTTGCGTTATTTGATACGTTTATTGTGAATATAGTCTGCAGAGCTTCATAGAATTATGCATCCAAATGCGGAAATTTTGTCCAAACATTTTTCTAAAAATCATATTTTTCGGGTCTAATATTTGCAATTGGCTCTAGAATACCTCGTACTCCATTGTACATTTTAGTTTTTTACGTTCCGGAATTCATTTCGAATTCATTCCTCGTGAAAATCCATATACTCAAACGCGAGATACGAGAAATTCCAAAGTAGAAAAATCACCTAAAATTGGTTTTGAAAATAACGCGTATTTTATCGCGTTTTCTGCGGATCGTTTCCACTGCAATGAAAAAACTAGCGCAGCATCTTCGTTTTAGCGGAAACAGAAATTTGAAAACTTCACTGATAAGGAAGCTACATTCATTTTATCCCAAAAAATAGTGTGTGATGCTACATCCACGGTTCTTGATTGATCGCCTTCAAATAGCGATATTTTATAGGTTTTTTAATGCTAAGATGCAGCCGATGCTACATCTTAGAGTCCAAATTATATTTCGAAAAATATATATACATGCGGGCAAAATGATTTTGATAACGTATTTTAAAATGCATATAAATTAAAAGGGGTTATTTGACCTCTATTTCCATTTCAGAAGCTTTGAGATATATCCTCATCAACCCAATTACCTTCCCTAATGGGAAAGCTTTAAAATGAATGTGAATGAAGCAAAATCCGTCTATTTTATTGGGAGATTTAAGCAAAATGAAGGAAGTATTCCTATAGATTTTTACAATATTTTCTACTACATAATGTATGTATGTGAAAAAATATTTTTTCAAACAAAAATTTTTTTTCAGGTGCATTATTGATCGTCAAGCTCGATTTCCAACGAGAAATTAATTAAAAATGAATACTAACAAGTAAGAAAAGCGTTAAGTTCGGTCGGGCCGAACTTTTTATACCCTCCACCACAAATTTCAGCCGTTTCGGTGGATTAATGTGGCCACTACCTTCAAAATACCGAAATTCGGAAGGTACCGTTCTATGGGGGCTATATGATGGCGTGGACCTATACCTACAAATTTCTGGGGTAAAGTTTTATACGCCTTAAGAAGACTAAATACCAAATTTCAGCCATATCGGTGTGATAATGAGGCTAAAACGTTCAAAAAATTTCGAAAATCGGGAGATATTGTATTATGGGGGCTATATCAACACGTGGAGCTATATAAACATTTTATGGTAGAAATGTTTCTTAGCCTTTGGAAACACAAAATACAAAGTTACAACCGATTCTTTGGTCAAATGGGTCTAATACATTCAAAATATATTAAAATGACGCGTACTTTATAAGGGGTCTTATGTGGGGACTATACCAAAACGTGGACCTATATAACCCAACTTTGGTAGGAATGTTTTCTGGCCTCTGAAGACACAAAATACCAAATTACAACCAATTCTGTGGTCAAATGGGTCTAATACATTCAAAATATATTAAAATGACGCGTACTTTATAATGGGCCTTATATGGGGGCTATACCAAAACGTGGACCTATATAACCCAACTTTGGTAGGAATATTTTTTGGCCTCTGGAGACACAAAGTACCAAATTACAACCAATTCGGTGGTAAAATGGTCCAAATATCATAAAAATTCCTTAAAACGACGACGCGTCACGCGTCATTTTGTATGGGGGCTATACGAAAGCGTGGACCTACATAGCCCGCTTTCAATACCAAAAGTCCTACGTAAAAATAAGCACATATTTTGGTCAAAAAAATATTTTTATACCCTCCACCATAGGATGGGGGTATATTAAGTTTGTCACTACGTTTGTAACTACTCGAAATAATCATTGTAGACCCCACAAAGTATATATATTCTTGATCAGCGTGCAATTCTACATCGATATAGCCATGTCCGTCCGTCTGTCCGTCTGTCTGTCTGTCCGTCTGTCCGTCTGTGGAAATCACTCTAGCGTCCGAACGGATTGACGTAGGTTGATAAAATTTTGGGAAAATATGTTATATGTACGTAGGACTTTTGGTATTGAAAGCGGGCTATGTAGGTCCACGCTTTCGTATAGCCCCCATACAAAATGACGCGTGACGCGTCATCGTTTTAAGGAATTTTTAAGATATTTGGACCATTTTACCACCGAATTGGTTGTAATTTGGTACTTTGTGTCTCCAGAGGCCAAAAAATATTCCTACCAAAGTTGGGTTATATAGGTCCACGTTTTGGTATAGCCCCATATAAGGCCCCATATAAAGTACGCGTCATTTTAATATATTTTGAATTTATTAGACCCATTTGACCACAGAATTGGTTGTAATTTGGTATTTTGTGTCTTCAGAGGCCAGAAAACATTCCTACCAAAGTTGGGTTATATAGGTCCACGTTTTGGTATAGTCCCCACATAAGACCCCTTATAAAGTACGCGTCATTTTAATATATTTTGAATGTATTAGACCCACTTAACCAAAGAATCGGTTGTAACTTTGTATTTTGTGTTTCCAGAGGCTAAGAAACATTTCTACCATAAAATGTTTATATAGGTCCACGTGTTGATATAGCCCCCATAATACAATATCTCTCGATTTTCGATATTTTGAACGTTTTAGCCTCATTATCACACCGATATGGCTGAAATTTGGTATTTAGTCTTCTTTAGGCGTATAAAACTTTCCCCCAGAAATTTGTATGTATAGGTCCACGCCATCATATAGCCCCCATAGAACGGTACCTTCCGAATTTCGGTATTTTGAAGGTTGTGGCCACATTAATCCACCGAAATGGCTGAAATTTGTGGTGGAGGGTATAAAAAGTTCGGCCCGACCGAACTTAACGCTTTTCTTACTTGTTTTTTCTTAACCTACATATAAAAAATAGTTTATGTAGCGCGAAAAAAAAAATTTATCCTTTTTTTTCTGAAATGGAATATGAAATAATTGACAATATTCGTGATATATGTATACATTATATGGTAGCAAATGATTAGTTCAATGTGTTACAAACAGAAAAACAATCTTAATATACCCTCCATACAAGTCAAACGTGAGTCACAGTCAAACTAACCCACTCGAGTCACTTACATACATATATTAAAAATTCGATTACTAATGATTACAAGGCCGAACGGACTTCCATGGCCAGATTGACTCAGTTCGTCGAGACACTCATTTTGGTGTACTGGTATACTTGAAAAAAAATATTTAAATTTTGTTGTAGTAGAATTCATGCTTGTACTCGTGCAAATTCAAATGTTGTTCTTGTAAAATACATCAGATAATTTGAATTTTATTCTTGAGTTCATTACACCCTTATATATAAACAACTCTATGAAACCAACAAAATATTTTAAATATTTTATTTATATAATTGCATTCTAATGCAATTCATTTCCTGTCGCTAGCACTTTATTACAACAAATCCTAAAAAACGTGTCATGAGAATGTAAGCAAAAGAAAACTCAAAGGTCTTATAGAGGGCTCGAATGAAAGTCTATAGACGAACTGAAGGAAGCCTTTATAGTCGAGCTGTTGTTTGCCGGGCTATTCGCCTGACATAAGGCCAATGTTAGGAGGCGATAATCTGTATTTATTGACGAGCGGTAGGGAGTCTTTATAGATGAGCGGTAGGGAATCTTTACAGCCGAGCGGTAGGGAGTCTTTACAGCCGAGCGTTAGGGAATCTTTAAAGAAGTGCCTTAGGGAGGGACGAAATAAACGATTTTATTGAACTTTTTCATTTTCAGAACACATACTCTTCGGCGACCTCGAAAAAGGTTATGGTCTGAAACATGAATATCTCGATCATGAGGGCGTGTACAATCTTGCTGTGGAACAGGTTGCAAATGCTGTAAGAAAATTGAAGAAATTGCAAAAAGAAAGAAATCCAGGGGGAAATGAGATTTATCCGTAAGTATTACGTTGGAGTTTTGAGGATTTCTGACATTACCATGAAATTTTCTAGATTTGGTTTATATGATGTCTGCGGTCATGGCTTGTTCCCAGCCAGTCATCCGTTGGCAGCACATATTACCATGTTTGTCGATGTCATAAAGAGTCAAGGTTCCCCCGAGCAGGTAGAAAAATGGGCACAATTGGCAGATAATTGTAACATTATTGGTACATATGCTCAAACGGAATTGGCTCATGGTACTAATGTACGAGGTATTCAGACAAGGGCCGATTATGATTCGAAAACTCAGGAGTTTATTTTAAACACACCATGTTTACAAGCCTACAAATGGTGGCCTGGAGGATGTAAGTCTGGAGATCAGAATTTTTGAATGTTTTTTTTTTATTAAAGATTCGCCTCAAACATTTCAGTGGGTCACACAGCTAATTATGCAATGGTGGTTGCTCAACTGTACATAAATGGTGAACACAAGGGCATTCAAATGTTCATTGTCCAGGTGCGTGACCTGGAAACACACATGCCCATGCCTGCTATAGATATTGGAGATATTGGTAAAAAGGTGGGTATGGCTGCTGTAAATCAAGGCTTCTTGGGTTTGAAGAATGTGCGCATACCACGTGAAAATATGCTCATGAGAAATTCCAAAGTTATGCCTGATGGTAGCTTCATAGAGAGTCCAGTGTCGAAATTGTCCTACATGACAATGGTCTACACGCGTTGTTTGATTGTCAGCATGGTTACTTACTTTTTGATGGAGGCTGCCACAATTGCAACACGTTATTCGGCAGTGAGAAGGCAAAGTCCCATTAATCCCGAGTAAGTAGAAAGGAAGCATTTAACTGGATTTCCATTTAAAATATCTGTTAATCTGTTTAGTGACCCCGAACCCCAAATTATGGACCATGTTGCCCAACAATTGAAATTATTCCCCGAAATTGCCACGGGAATTGCTAACCATATGGCTGCAGAACGTATGTGGGAATTATACCATCAAACTGTGTATGAAATCAATAATGGCCAATATGGCCGTCTGCCAGAAATGCATGCTCTCTCGTGTGCCCTTAAAGCCCTCTGTACCTCTGATGCCAGTGCAGGCATTGAACGTTTACGTTTATCCTGTGGTGGTCATGGCTTTATGGCTGCAGCCAATTTTGGTAATATTTATGGGAATGTCGTGGCTGCGTGCACGTACGAAGGCGAAAATACGGTACTCCTTTTGCAAATAGCCCGTTTTCTTGTGAAATCCTGGTCATATTTGATTGAAGGTAAAAAAATGTTATCCAGTGTAGAATACTTGAGGAAAGGTCAAGAAGTAAATGCCTTCCCCAAATGGAATGACAGCTGGGAATGTATTGTTGAAGCTCTGAAATATACCGCCGCCCAGTAAGATTGTGGACTTTGTAAAGGCTTGGCGGAAAAATAATCATGTTTTTTGGCTTTTTTTTGCAGCAAAACTCGTATAGGGTTTGAGAGCTTTACGGAAAGAATGATGGCGGGACAAACACAACCAGAGGCTTTTAATAACAGTAGCATTGAATTGCTGCAGGCAGCAGAGGTAAGAATTGGATCTCTACAAACATTCAGAAGGGCAGTGGAGTGAATTTATAGATGAAAGTTTTGGGGTCTATAGGTGAGCGTTAGGGCGTCTTTATAGACGGAAGTTAGGGAGTCATTATAAAGAGTATTATAGAGTCCCTACAGACGAGCAGAAGAACGGTTTGGAGTCTATAGACGTGCTTAAGGGAGTCTTTAGAGACGAGCGTTAGGGAGTCTTTATAGACGAGCTGAAGGGAGTCTTTATAGACGAGCTGAAGGGAGTCTTTATAGACGAGCTGAAGGGAGTCTTTATAGACGAGCTGAAGGGAGTCTTTATAGACGAGCTGAAGGGAGTCTTTATAGACGAGCTGAAGGGAGTCTTTATAGACGAGCTGAAGGGAGTCTTTATAGACGAGCTGAAGGGAGTCTTTATAGACGAGCTGAAGGGGGTCTTTATAGACGAGCTGAAGGGAATCATTATAGTCGAGGGGAGTCTTTATAGACGAGTTGAAGGAGGTTTTTATAGGCGAGCGGCAGGAGTCTTAATGGACCAACGGCAGGGATTCTTTATTGACGAGCTGAAGAGGGTCATTTTAAATGATATGTAGGGGATCATTTTAGACGAGTGATAGACGAGCGTTAGGAGTCTTTATGGACGAGAGTTAGCGAGTCTTTATAGACGAGCGTTAGGGAGTCTTTATAGACGAGCGTTAGGGAGTCTTTATAGACGAGCGTTAGGGAGTCTTTATAGACGAGCGTTAGGGAGTCTTTATAGACGAGCGTTAGGGAGTCTTTATAGACGAGCGTTAGGGAGTCTTAACAGACGAGCGTTAGGGAGTCTTTATAGACGAGCGTTAGGGAGTCTTAACAGACGAGCGTTGGGGAGTCTTTATAGACGAGCGTTAGGGAGTCTTTATAGGCGAGCGCTAGGGAGTCTTTATAGACGAGCCTTAGGGAGTCTTTATAGACGAGCGTTAGGGAGTCTTTATAGACGAGCCTTAGGGAGTCTTTATAGACGAGCCTTAGGGAGTCTTTATAGACGAGCCTTAGGGAGTCTTTATAGACGAGCGTCAGGTAGTCTTTATATACGAGCTGAAGGGAGTATTTTTAGACGAGCTGAAGGGAATCATTATAGACGAGCTGAAGGGAATCTTTATAGACAAGCTGAAGGGGTCTTTAAGGACGAGCTGAAGGCAGTCTTTATAGACGAGCTGAAGGGAGACTTTATAGACGAGTTGAAGGGAGTCTTCATAGACGAGTTGAAAGGAGTCTTTATAGACGAGCTAAAGGGAGTCTTTATAGACGAGCTGAAGGGAGTCTTTATAGGCGAGCTGAAGGAGGTATTCATAGACGAGCGGCCAGAGTCTTCATGGACGAACGCTAGGTAGTAGTTATAGCCTAACGATAGGTTGTCTTCATAGACCAACGGCAGGGATTCTTTATTGACGAGCTAAAGAGAGCCATTTTAAATGAGATGTAGGAGATCTTTATAAACGAGTGATATTTTTTATTTGTTTACCATTGAAGCTCATCTCTTCCTCATCTTTTCAGCTACATGGTCGTCAATTTGTTGCCGAAGCATTCTGGAAACAAATCACCGGTCCTAAGACAGCTCACCTCTCTAAATCAACTAAAGCCGCTTTGGAATATTTGGTTGAATTATATTTGGTCCATACCACCTTGAGGCATATGAATGATATTTTACGTTTTATTTCCATAACTGAGGCTGAGGTGAAATCGTTGCAAAATCGCTTAGAAGCGGTACTGAAGAAATTACGCCCCGAGGCTATTGCCATTACAGATGGTTTTGATTTCCCTGATGGTGTTTTAAATTCCGTTTTGGGTGCTTACGATGGCAATGTTTATGAACGTATTTTTGAAGCAGCCAAAATGAATCCTATGAATCAGAAACTGGTACAAGATTCATTTGAAAAACATTTGAAACCATTGATGAGATCAAAAATGTAAATAGCACACACATACAAACATACATATATAGATATATTGTTTAGATATATTGTTAATTATTTGTTAATTAATGCACATTTTTTATGTAAACAAAGAAAGGTGAATAAAAAGCTTTAATAATTGTTGTTTGGTAACCAATTTTGTGAAAAGGTCTATAATTTTCCTTAGGGATAGTTTTTGACTAGCAGGAAGATGGCTGCAGCTGTAATGACGTCTCATTTCTTCTTAGTTGATTTTTCCATGGTTAAGGAAAGTACGACGTTCAGAGGCTTCGAAGTCGGGAGGTCTAAGGATGCAGATGAGTATAGGGAAATGGTCGGCTTACCAAGTTACTTCGTTCGTCCGATTAGATGACACGAAATGTCCTGATGGGAACGCCTTCGTTCAAGGTACAAATGTGGACCTATCTAACTGATCATTCAACGCTCTACCTGTCTGATCATTGACTATGGTGGATTGGAATATGATGGAATTGTGTCCTGATTTTCTTATGTGTGATGAAAAGCTTTTGTGGAGATTTTTCTTTAGGCTACATCGGTCCACTCCTTCCGGTACATCCCCCACAAAAGTTCGAAAATGTTCGGAAAGTTTGTGCGCACTATAACTCTTGAAGGGAGTGACCGATTTCGTCCATACTTTGAGGTTCAAATATGGACTCAATCGGTCCACCCCTTCGGGTACCTCCCACACAAAATTTCGGAAAAGTTCAGTTTAGGACCTGCTCTCGAATCGCTTTGATTGTTGTTGCAACTTGTATTCTCTGCCCCCCATACGACGGTACAAATTTCATCAGGGGCAAGTCCACACTTCCTGAGAAACTAGCCTTAAAGGTGCAAAAAAAAAACCCTATGACACCATGTGTAGTGGTTGGAGCGCAAGATAACTCTCGAACGGATCTACTGAGTCGGTCCAAAATATGGCCTTCGTAATATTTTGTGCAAACTTAGTTTAAGTTCGAAGATAAGCCATATCGGTCTACACCTTCAGGTACCTCCCCCAAATAAGTTCAAAAATGTTCGGAAAAATTGTGCGCACGATAACCCTGGATGGGAGTGAGCGATTTTGTCCATACTTTACACATCCTAATATATTTACCAGATATAGATCAGGTTCGAATATGGACTATATTTGTTTTGTTCAGTCCTTCGGGTACCTCCCACACAATATTTTGGATAAATTCACTTTAAGACCTGTTCTCGAATCACTTTGATTTTTGTTGACGCATCTTGCATTCTCTGTCTCAAATACGACAGTAAACGTTTTTTCAGGGGTAAGTCTACACTTCTTGAGAAAACAGCCCGAAAGGTGTAAAAACCCCTATGGCACCATATGTAGTGGCTGGAGAGCTCGAACCAAATACTGCGTTCGTCCACACTTTGGATATCGTAATATTTCTTCCAATATTATATGAAATTATATATTAGGTCCACTGCTTCCGGTACCTCTCCCACAAATGTTTGAAAATATTTGCTAAAATGATAAGCGCAATATCTGACAAACGTAGCAACTGATTTGGTCCAAATTTCCGATCACGAAATTTTTTGTCCAAGCTTAGTCTATGTTCAAATTTGGTCCAATACTTGGGGTACCACTCATACAAATGTTCAACACATTTTTGTAGTTGAGGGTCTGTTGGAGGATCTATTGGACATTTTTACTGAAGGTTTCTCTAGTGGCCCGATATTATGCTTTTCGTAGGCTAGTATGGTACAAAAGCCCTATCTATCGATATCCCCCCAAATTTTTGAGCTTTAATCCAATCCATATTTCTGTCGGTTCATACGCCCATACATTTCTTTTTTTTTTTTGGAAAAAAAAGTATTTCAATCCACACAGACTGAGGGTATATCTCTGTCGGCAAAACCGACCGATACTTTTTTACTTGTTTCATCCTAAAATATATAAAATTGTAACCTAATCTTTTAAGAAAATATTTTACTTAGATATATGTTTTATTCTAAAACTCATAGTTAAATTTTGCGTAGATTTTTTCTTCTTTTGACACTTTTCACATAGAACATAGATAAAAGGAGGAACATTTTTTCTTTAAACAAATTGGTAAATATTTTCCTGCTTTTTTCAGCAAAATTGATACTGATATTTGCATGATACGCAATGTAACTAGAGACTTCATTTCTTTAGTGACCTATAGTGAAATTTCACGGAGAATATTTTTGTCTTTGACGTTATTCCTCTAAAATTATATTTTGTTGGATAATTTTGAATAAACTCAGAAGTCCGACTTCAAACCTAAAACGTGTTTTTCATTTTTAGAGATTCCTGGCGATTAGAATAGATTTACAGATTTGGTAAATTCTGAGACTTATAGTAAAATTTTTTTAAATACGATCTCATTTTAAAGGAGATTTTGAAAGATTTTCGAAAAAACGACTAAAAATACCCTTTTAATGAACAGCACGAGTGTTAAAATGTTTAAGAAAAAAATATTCCCCATACTCTTGTCTTTAAAGTTGCCAAAGACACTACATGTCTAAAATGCCCGGCTTCCAAGATATCTTAAATTGAATATTTCGGAAAACAAGAAATGGGCGGAACTTGCCCCGATGTCAAGGTGAAAAACACCGATACACGTGTCTCATATTTTTAGCCCTACTTTCATAATCTGCTCAGTTTTTCCCATCATTTTGAAAAAAAAATTGAATTTTGTCCCTCTCTCTCTCGAAAACTTACATCGCTCAACAATTCTTTTGGATTACACGGTGCAATTTACACCATTGGTGCTCGCTTCCTTACGGTAGCGTAAAAACAAACCAAATGTATACTCTCTTTATTTCTGATTTTCCATTGCTTAACAATGGGGAGAGTGTCTTACCACTACTAATACACCAACTATTCTGAGCACCCCTGGTTGTAAATCATCCTTACGCTACCGTAAGGAAGCGAGCACCAATGTTTACAACTTGTCGTGTCATTATAAATATTGATATTTCAATAGAACTAAAATTTAGTCGGTAACTTGAGACGGCTGTGACAACAACAGCACCTAATTCATATTTGTTGTCGGGTACAGCGGTTGGTGTGTCTATTCAAATACGCTGTGAACCATAAACTATAGATGTCATCAATATGACTTCGATTGTGCCGTCTACACCTAATCCTGACATTGTTAAAGAACGAAAAAATGCCACCTGCAGTAGTGAAGAATTGGCTCAGTGGTTCTATGGTGGTGCTGAAAAATTAAAAAATAAACGTGAAATTGGTAATTGTGAATTATAAAGGAGTGAATTGGAATATTGGATTGGAAACAAAGAAGCTAGTTCTGTTTTTTAATCACACATTGTGTAGTGACACAGTAGTTACAGAAGAAAAATTAAAATATAAATATAAAGTACTAGCGGACCCGGTCCACGTTGCTGGCCCTTGAAACAGTTTTATGTTACCCTAAGTCAGCAATTGTAGTTTTCTTGCATCGCTAATTAGTCGGGATCTGCAAGTGACTATAAATAAAAATCTTCAGATTTGTTTGTGTCGATATGCAATTTTAACATACCGCCAAAAAGCTGATTACTTGAGGCATGCATTTATTTCATCTGCTGGAATAGTATAATTGGAAGTGTTTGTCTGAAATCTAAAGGTGAATTGCTTCTTAAATTACTATGTGTCATCGTAAATTCGTTCCAGGTGATAACTTAGATTTAATATTGCATATGAGCACTTCATTCACATGAATGTCCAGTGGCAACTTAAGGGCAGCTGTGTCGTGCATCCACCTTCTATAAATGTATATCTTATATACCAGAAGCTATAGCTATCGATATGTTGCCTTCTAATTTAAATACTTGCTTTCCAATAAGACCAAAGCTTCGCTATGCATAACACCTGGTACTTCCATTGATTTGTAACATATTTAAGAAAGGGGGAGCGGTCGGGCCTTATGGTTTGTAAACTTTACATATATAGCGCATTTAAAAAATAGGACGCAGGGTATGAATCCAAGTCCATCCCTGTACACCATCTGAAAATTACATGGAAACCGGTTTAGAAAAAAGTGAGCGTGGTCGGCCAACTTTGTCTATCGATTTAATTTTCAAACCTCGCTCCGCCGAAATTCCACTTGATATATAGTTTATTTTCACCAGGCACCAGGAGACATATATGCAGCCTATTTTCACCAGGATTATCGCGGTACATTCCCTGAAATTTTTAGGAAAATCGGCTCAGAAGTTTCAGAGATATAACATTTAAAAAAAAAATGAGCGTGGTCGGGTTTTAAGGTCCCAAAATGAGTCCCTTGGGTCGGAGACACAACGACATTTGCCTGGCAAATTATCTTTCTCAAAATAGCGTTTTTAAAAAAGCTGATGACTACGGCATTGGGGAGGTGCTCCGCGGAGCAGGGTGATTCGGAGGGTAGAAGTTCGGAGCGGGGTGGATCGGAGGGTGGAAGTTCGGAGCGGGATGAATCGGATGGTGGAAGTTTTGAAATAGGGTGAATCGGTGGGTGGAAGTTCAGAGCAGAGTGGTTCGGAGGGTAGAAGTTCGGAGCGGGGTGAATCGGAGGGTGGAAGTTTGGAGCACGGTGGATCGGAGGGTGGAAGTTCGGAGCAGGGTGGTTCGGTGCAGAGTGGTTCGATAGGTAGAAGTTCGGAGCGGGGTGGATCGGAGGGTGGAACTTCAGAGCAGGGTGGTTCGTAAGGTGGAAGTTCGGAGCGGGGTGGTGCGGAGGGTGGAAGTTCGGAGCTGTGTGGTTCGGAAGGTGGAAGTTCGAAACATGGTGAATCGGAGGGTGGAAGTTCGCAGCAGGATGATTCGTAGGGTGGAAGTTCGAAACATGGTGAATCTGAGGGTGGATGTTCGCAGCAGGGTGGTTCGGAGGGTGGAAGTTCGGAGCGGTGTGGTTCGGAGGGTGCAAGTCCGCAGCAGGGTGGTTCGGAGCGCGGAGTTTGAGACGGTAATAGTTCGGAAGAATTAATTCAATCGTTCATTTCAGTTGAGATCAAATAGCGTTTTTTTATTAAATCAGACATAGAGGAGGTACCCCGCCCCTCCGAAATTCAACAACATTTATAGCCTATTTTAAACACAGGTCCTCCTTGTACATTCTCTAAATTTTCAGGAAAATCGGTTCAGTAGTTTTGGATATGTAACATATTTAAAAAGTGGGCGTGTTAAAGTAGGGTTTATATAAAAGCAGGGCATGGGGGAGGTACCCCGCCCCCACCGAAATTCAAAAAAAAATGCATAGCCTATTTTCACTACTGGTACTCCCTGTACATTCTCTGAAATTTTCAGGAAAATCGGTTCAGTAGTTTTGGATATGTAAAAAGTAAGGCATGGGGGAGGTACCACGCCCCCTCCGAAATTCAAAAAATATATAGCCTATTTTCACCACGGGTGTTTCCTGTACATTCTCTGAAATTTTCAAGAAAATCTGTTCAGCCGTTTTTGAGTCTATACGGAACATACAAACAAACAAACATACTAGGTTAGGTTAGGTTGATAAGAGGGGTGATCCTAGATCACCACATGCCCATGTGGCCATGTGGACATACACTTAAGCCATAAGTAGGCCTGTTGTGCGCTCTAATTTTGGGTTACGGAGGATTATCTTTTTTTTGACTTAGTCTAGGATCTCTGTCCTATTTACATAGTCTCTGATCTTTTTGAAATCGATTGTCCTAATTTGGTCGAGTCCTGGTATAATGTCATTCCCTAGTAACTGGGTTCTCAGATTTGTGAAGGCTTGACAATGGCAGAGGTAATGTTCCAACGTTTCGTCGTCCTCTCCGCATGCTCTGCATTCACTGTTTTCTGCACAACCTATTTTGTGCAGGTGCGCTTTTAGGCCTAGGTGACCTGTAAGGATTCCTGTCAGTCTACTAATATCTTTTTTACTTAGTAAAAGTAATTCTTTTGTTTTGTCCTCGTCTGGGTTTCCCCATAGGATTTTTGTGTTTTTTCCCCTCTCTTCACTACTCCAGAGGGATACATGTGCATTTTTTGCCCATGTCTTTAGTTCTAATCGCGTAGCTTTAAACGGCTTAGCGTTTTCTAGACTTATCGTGGGTTGCTCCTTGGCTTGTTTTGCCAAGGAGTTTGCTATTTCATTACCCCTAATTCCGGTATGCACTGGTACCCATATAATGTTTACCTTACCGTGTTGGGAGTAATTATTTATAGATTTAATACATTCCAAGACAGTTCTAGATTTCACTGTCTTGGTTGATATAGCTCTAATGGCTGCTTTGCTATCCGTAAGGATATTTACAGTGGTAGGCCTTGTGTGAGTATCAAACCAAAGCAGACACTCTGTTATCGCCCGGAGTTCCGCCTGCAGGATCGTGTTATGATCCGGCAGACGGAGGGATATTTCCGTTTCCGGTTCCATTATATAAAGACCCAGTCCGGTTCTCCCCCTAGCACAGCCCCATCCGTAAACCCACAGCTTCCAGCGGGAATCTGTGCTACCTGATTTATAGATTCACCCGTTGTGACCATTAATATGTTTTGGTGGTATGTTTGGTGGCTCTTTTCGATCCACTCGCTCATCGACTTTAGCCTTACACCTGCGATGGCTGCCTCATTCCTTACCTGAATATCTATTGGGTGTACAAACAAAATTGTTTCTAGAGCCCCAGTCGGTGTGGTCCTCATTGCTCCGCTAATGCTTAGGCAGCATGTTCTTTGGACCTTTTGCAATATTTCCACATTGCATTTTTTGTCCATGGCTGTCCACCATACCACAGACGCGTGCGTTAGAATTGGTCTAATTACGCTTCTGTATAGCCAGTGTATCATCCTAGGATTGAACCCCCATTTTGAGCCTATCTCCCTTCTGCAGGTTGACCAAAATATTTGGGCCTTGTTAGCCCTTTCTTGTATATGGTCTTTCCATTTAAGTTTCCTATCCAGAATTACTCCTAGATATTTAACTGTACAGGAGATATTTATTGTCTTATCTAGAAAAACTGGTTCCTCGTAGTGTCCCATTTTGGTTTTTCTAGTGAATAGACATAATTCTGTTTTTTCCGGGTTGACGTTCAGACCTCTCGGCCTGGCCCAGTTAAAAGCAATTTTTAGAGCCGTTTTTGCTCTTCGACAGAGTTGATTCGGATTCTTTCCCCTCATAAGTATTATAACGTCGTCTGCGTAGCAGACTGGGTCAAATCCTTCTTCGGTTAGGGTCCTCAAGAGACTGTTTATGGTGGTAACCCACAACAGAGGTGAAAGTATCCCTCCCTGTGGCGTTCCTTGTCCAACTTTGTCTCTTATTTTCACGTCGTATAGCCCGCAGCTTATCCATCTATTCCTTAGCATGTGGTTTATCCAGTTCCTTAAGGCCCTGCCTACCTGAAACTCGTCTAAGGAGTGGATAAGTGTCTCGGTGCTTACGTTATTGAAAGCGCCTTCGATGTCGATGCATACAGCAAGTGTGTACATTTTCATTTCGAAGGTTCTTTCTATGTGGTGTACTACCTCATGCAATGCGGTTTCCACTTATCTGCCTTTAACGTATGCACGTTGTTTGAATTTAAGCATATCGTTGGGGATCTTACTCTTTATCATGGTGTCGACTGTCCGTTCCATTGTTTTGAGTAAGAATGAAGTTAAACTTATCGGTCGATAAGATTTTGGTGTTGCATAACTTGCCTTGCCAGGTTTGGGTATAAACACTACCCTTGCCTCCTGCCAGGCTATAGGAGTGAATGCAAGTTTTAAGCATGCATTGAAGATCCCGACCAGTTTGGACGCAATAAAGTCCACTTCCCTCTGTAGTAAATCCGGAAAGATCTGATCTGGTCCAGCTGCTTTATATGGTGAAAAGCTTAAAATGGCTTGTTGGACCATTAAGCTGTCGATCTTTGGTGCCTCTTCCAATGAGTTAATACATTCCGTCGATGCCTCAGTGTTAACCATGGTATTCTGCGGGAAGTGCGTTTTCATCAGAAGACCTAGAGTTTCTTCTGTTGTTTCAATCCTTTTTCTATCGACCAATTGCTCGGTCTGTGTATGGGTTTTAGATAGAAACTTTTTAATCTTTGAAACGTCATTTACACTATCCAACTGTTCGCAGAAAAACTTCCAGGAGTTTCGTTTGGCGTTTCTTGTTATTTTGTTGTATTCCTTTAATTTTGCCTGATAGTTGTCCCAGAATACAGCTGCTTTTTTACGTTTGGCCCTATTATAAAGTCTGCGGACCTCCTTGCCTTTATTCCGAATTTCCCCTGTCATCCAGGGTTTTTCGTAGGCGAAAGGGGTTTCCTCTCTCGAAGGGGACAACTTTCCTCGAAAGACTTTACTAGTGCCTCAGTTAACTTTAGGACATCTCTCTCTATGTCCTCCTTACTTAGGCATTCCTCATTTTCCGAACTTTGTCCAATTTGTTTTGGATTTGTTTCGGAAGGTTATCGGGTTAGGCGATGGCCTAGCTATTTTAAATCTAATATACTTATGGTCTGAGAAGGAGTGTTCCTCCAGGACCCTCCACTCGTGTACCTCGTTTATTAAATTTTCTGAACATATCGTTATATCTAGTACTTCCTCCCTAATTCTATTAACAAAAGTTGGCGTATTCCCGGTGTTAAGTGTAATCAGGTCGTTAGTATTTAAGTAATCTATAAGGGCTTGACACCTTTTGTTAATGTTAGTACTACCCCACGAGATGTGGTGAGAGTTAGCATCGTTACCTACTAGTACTTCGTTACCTGTTTGCTTTATCCTTCTCACCAGTTGCTGCAATTCCGACGAAGGTGGTAATGTCGGGGAGTCGAACGGCAGGTATAAAGATGCTAGGTATATGTTACCATTCCCCTGCTTCAATACTGTGACGTCCGACGATGACAACTCTGGAGAAAAAAGAAAGCATAAGTTTTTGTGGCATATAATGCAGGTCCTCGGTCGGGATCCCGTATTTGCGTAAAAAAGTTGATAATTTATATGGTTAAGTCCAGAAACCTTGTTTTTTATGGTCCAAGGTTCTTGGATTCAACCAATATGTATATTACCTTTAGTTATTTTGTCCATCAGGGCTAGTGTTGCCGTTTCGCTCCGATGGAGGTTGATCTGGATGACCTCAATCATTGGTCCTCCAGTAGGTTGGCTTCTTGGGAGTCGCTAATTTCGTCTGCTCCTCCCTCCTGTAAGCCTTTTGGTAGGTTGACCTCTTGGTTGTTTGGTTTGGCAATCTCCTCCTCACCAACTCTTGCCTTTCCAATTTTGAAGAAGACCGAGTTCGAGACGAAGAATGCCTTGCCCTTGGTTTTGACGAGCCCGGCTAGCGAGAGATCGTCGATCCCCATCACAAGGAGAGTGCCGTCTTCCTTCTCCTCCCTGTGGAAGACCTCCCATCTTTCCACCTTTAGGGCCTCGTTTTGTACGCCAAAGACTTCGAGCATGCGCTCCGTCTCGAGCTTGCAGCCATACCCCTTGACGTACACCGATGCTTTGGTTAGATGAGGAATTTCGTCTTTCCTCACCAGTTTTAGTCTGCCACCTTCCCATGGAGTTGCTATACTGCTGACTACCTCCCCGAGAGCTGCAGAGTTTGCGTGTGAGTCCAGGTGGTACAATAGGAGGTCCCCACTTGGCTCACAGCAGTTTATTTTTATTGAGACTCGTCCTAGCAGGATTTGTTCCAATATTTTATCGTTGATCGATTTCTCGATCTCCGATAAGTACTCTTTGTGTAGCCTTCCAGATCCTTTACTAGTATCGATTACTGCGTAGCACAGCTCGTCCTTGTAGTATCTCTTGGCTACCTTGGCGTAAGTCGATGGCGGCTCCGTTCCGGTTTCAGCGTCCATCTTCCTCTTCTGGGTGGAGGTAGGCTTCTTTACTGAGTCCTTGGCCACCGCAGAAGATTCCGACGTCGCGCTCACCTTCTTTTTGTCAGAACTCGCCTCTTCAGTATCATTTGAAGGATACTTTTGGCAGTCTCCTTGGCTTTTGTCCTGACGAGGTTTGTCCTGGGCAATTGAAGGTGGGAAGCTCTTTTTCTTCTTACTGGGTTTTGCCACGTTCTGCTCCTCAGGAGACCTTGTCCTCTTCGCCGCTTCCGAAGAAGTGGAGGGACTGTCTGTGGTAACCTTTGAAGCAGCCAGCTGTTGTTTCTTCTTTAGTTTAGTATGTTAGCATACTAACATACACTAACTAACATACATATATATTAGATGAAAAAACAAATAAAATGTAAAATAAAAAATATAAAATACGGATTTTTCCGAAATTTTGAGAGTATATTACAACATCGCCTGAAAGTAACATAGGAACTGGAGATATAGCATCACAAAAAAAGATACCTCCAGATAATTTGGATTTTGTATGCGTATATCTATAGAACGGTAACAGATATGGTCACCAAATTTTGTTAAAAAGTAATTACATTAAAGTACATCCTCCGCAACACTTTTGACCTTCATATTTTTGTCGGCAAATTTCAAAAAGGGCTACAAAATCCGTAATCCCTAGATTCGATATTGTCTATAGATGGACGTTTCAATTCACACAGGCTGAGGGTATAACTCTGTCGGCAAAGCCGACTGATGCTTTTTTACTTGTTGTTATGTCAGAAATGAAACAGGGAAGCAAGGCGACGTGGCTTATGTGTCCAGGCCTTTATAGAGTCCTTATCGGTAATCTACAGTCTTGTCTATAAAGACAACCTATTACTCGCCTATAAAGATTACCTGACGCACCGAAGGGAAACATAGGCCTAAAGTTGCTCAAAACTCAAAATATGAAAATGGGTTTTTTTATGAAAAAAATGTTGATAAACGGCAACAATACTCTTTTCTACATTTGCTATAACCACCCTCGACTTTGTAAGATTAACCAATCCAATGCAGCAGTCGATTGAACTCAGCCATACTGAAAACAAAAAGTAAATTTTCGAAAACTAAGATATTAGGTTAACATTAAAATGTCATAATTTTCGCGAAAATTTATATTTTTCAAGATTTATTGTTTTTGCACAGTCTCCGAACAAGATTAGCATTTAAAATTTTCAGATTGATTTTACATCTTTGCTCTTTAATAATGGTGATACATATCCTCTTTATAAAATTTTTTTATGATAATTTTTAAGATTACTACAATTTCAATAGTAAAAAAGTCAATTTCCCCGTCGTTTCCCGACCATAGTTTCTTCTAATGTTTTATGCGCTTGAGTCTCAAATATCAGATTCAATCATAAAAAATTGCGCATATTTGCGCCATTCCGAAAAAATCTAATTATTCTCAACTAAAATATGAAATATTTTTATATGGAATTGCAAGGTTTACTCACACTAAATTTTGTTCCGCCTTATAACCGGGACTCTTGTTTATCAGACTAAGCCAAAACCTATGAAATATGTCTGCATTATTCAGAAACATTCACGGCTTTTCTCATGTGAATTGAGAAATATTTAATTTAACTAAGTTCACGGTGCTCTTGAAACAATTTTAAATGGAAGGTGCTTACACCTCGGAAGTTTTTGCGGATTCTGAAACTACAATGTTCATAGATGAGAACAATCAAAAAACAAAAAAAATCGCCGGTGCACTTTTTAAATAAATCGCGATTTAAGTTGACATTTTTAGGGGTTGTTTAGGTTTTCGCGATTTTGCTTAGAAACCGGATTTCCTATCAAAATGGGAC